>NC_090299.1:39022500-39647500 GCF_039906515.1 Pseudorca crassidens
TAACTCATTATCAGATGTGTGTGATGTGGTCTGACTGTTGGTAATCCCTTAAAATTCATATGTTGAAACTCTAATTCCCAATGTGATGGTATTAGGAGGTGGGACTTTTGGGAGGACTTAGGACCCCACATGAATGGAATTAGTGCTCTTATAAAAGAGATTCCACAGAGCTCCCTAATGCCTCCTGCTACATGAAGATACAAGGAAAAACCTGCAACAGGGAAGGGGAGCCCTCATCTGACTATGTCGACACCCAGATCTCAGATTTCCAGCCTATAAAATTATGAGAAATAAATTTCTGTTATTCATAAGCTATCCAGTCTATGGTATTTTGTTATAGCATAATGAGCAGTTTAAGATATATGATATGCAAATATTTTTTCTCCCATCCATTCTATAAGTTTCCTTTTTACTGAGTTGATTGTTTCCCTGATTATGCAGTTTTTAATTTGATATATATAATCCCACTTGTTTATTTTTGTTGCTGTTGCTTGTGCTTTCGGTGTCATATCAATGCAATCATTATTAATATAAATATTGTGAAGATTTTCCCTATGTTTTCTTCTAGAAAAATTTCAGTTTCTTTCTTTCAAGTCTTTAATCTATCTTCAGTTGATTTTTGTGTATTGTAGAAGATGAGCCAAATTTATTCTTTTGCATGTGGATATCCAATTTTTTCAAAATTATTTGTTAAAGAGATTATCCTTTTCTCATTGTGTATTCTTGGCACCCTTGTATAAAAGATCAGTTGACAATTAATGCATGGATCTATTTCTGCCTTTCTATTCTGTTCCATTGTTCCATATGTCTGTCCTTATTCCAGTACCATGCTGTTTAGATTATTGTGGTTTTGTAATACATTTTGAAACCAGGAATTGTAATCCCTCTAACTTTGTTCTTCTTTTTCAGGGTCAGTTTAGTTATTCATGGCTTTTTGTGGTACCATAGGAATTATTTTCCATCCTATCCTGGAATTGTTTTTTCTATTTCTGTAAAAAATGCTATTGTAATTTTGATAGTCATTGCATTAAATCTGTAAATCGCTTTGGGTACTATGGATATTTTAACAATATTAAGTCTTTAAATCCATGAACACAGAATATCTCTCTATTTGTTGTGTCTTGTTTAATTTCTTTCATCAATTTTTTCCAGCTTTTAGTATACAATTATTTCACCTCCTTAACTAATTTATTTCTAAGTATTTTACCCTTTTTTGGTGCCAATGTAAGTTGGATTGTCTCCCTAATTTTATTTTCAAATAATTTGTTTTGTTAGTGTATAGAAATACAACTGAGTTTTTTCCATTTTGATTTTGTATCCTGTAAATTTACTGTATTTGTTTATTAGTTCTAAAGTTTTTGTTGTTTTTGTTTTCTAATGGAGTCTTTATAGTTTTCTATATATAAGATCAGGACATTTGCAAATGGGAACAGTTTTACTTTTTTTTCTTTCTAATTTGTGTGCCTTTTATTTCTTTTTCTTGTCTAATTACTCCAGCTAATACTTACAGTAGAATGTTGAAAAGAAGTGGTGAGAGCGGGCATCCTTGCTTCATTCCTCTTCTCAGAGGAAAAGCTTTCAGTCTTTTGCTGTTGAGTATGATGTTACCTGTGGGCTTGTCATATATGGCCTTTATTATGTTGAAGTACTTTCCTTGCATTTCTAGTTTGTTGGTGTTTATTATAAAAGGAGATTGAATTTTGTCAAACACTTTTTCTGCATCTATTGGCACTATGACATGGTTTTTATCCATTGCTTTGTCTCATGTATTGTGTCACATTAATTAACTTTTTTATGTTGAACCATCTTTGCACCCCAGTGATAAATTTCACTTGGTCATGGTGTATGATTTTTTTAAATATGCTGTTGAATCCAGTTTGCTAGTATTTTGTTGAGAATTTTTACATCTATATTCATTAGGGATATTGGCCTGTAGTTTTCTTATCTAATTGTATCTTTGTTTGGCTATGGTATCAGGGTATTGCTGGGCTCATAAAATGATTTGAGAAATGTTTCATTCCCTTCAGTTTTTTGGAAGAATTTGAGAAGGATTGGCTTTAATTCTTCTTTAAATGTTTGATAGAATTCTCCTTTGAAGCCACCTTATCCTGGGATTTTTGTTGTTGCTGGGAGGATTTGATTACTGATTCAATCTTCATACTAGTGATAAGTCTGTTCAGACCTTCTATTTCTTCATGATCTTTTTTAATAGGTTGTATGTTTCTAGGAATGTATCCATTTCTTATAGGTTATCCCACTGGTTAGCTTATAATTGTCCATAGTTGTTTCTTATGATCCATTTTATTTCTGTAGTATTAGTTGTAATGTCTCTTTCATTTCTGATTTTATTTATTTGAGTCTTCTCCCATTTTTCTTAGTTAAGTCAAGGGTTCATCAATTTTGCTTATCTTTTTTGAAAACCAACTCTTAGTTTTGTTGATTTCTTCTATTGTTTTTCTATTCTTTATTTTATTAATTTCTGCTCTAATATTTGTTATTTCTTTGCTTTTGCTAACTTTAGGTTTAGTTAGTTCTTCCTTTTCTAGCTCTTTTCAAGGTAAATTTGGTAGTTTATTTGAGGTCTTGCTTCTTTTTTAATATAGGCATTTATTGCTATGAATTTTTTTTTTTACATCTTTATTGGAGTATAACTGCTTTACAATGGTGTGTTAGTATCTGCTTTATAACAAAGTGAATCAGTTATACATATACATATGTACCCATATCTCTTCCCTCTTGCATCTCCCTGCCTCCCACCCTCCCTATCCCACCCCTCTAGGTGGTCACAAAGCACCGAGCTGATCTCCCTGCACTATGCGGCTGTTTCCCACTAGCTATTTATTTTACGCTTGGTAGTGTATATATGTCCATGCAACTCTCTCTCTTTGTCACAGCTTACCCTTCTCCCTCCCCATATCCTCAAGTCCATTCTCCAGTAGGTCTGTGTCTTTATTCCTGTCTTACCCCTAGGTTCTTCATGACATTTTTTTTTTCTTAAATTCCATATACATGTGTTAACATACAGTATTTGTCTTTCTCTTTCTGACTTACTTCACTCTGTATGACAGACTCTAGGTCTATCCACCTCATTACAAATAGCTCAATTTCATTTCTTCTTATGGCTGAGTAATATCCCATTGTATATATGTGTCACATCTTATTTATCCATTTATCTGATGTTGGACATTTGGTTGCTTCCATCTCTGGGCTATTGTAAATAGAGCTGCAATGAACATCTTGGTACATGACTCTTTTTGAATTATGGTTTTCTTAGGGTATATGCCCAGTAGTGGGATTGCTGAGTCATATGGTAGTTCTATTTGTGGTTTTATAAGGAACCTCCATACTGTTCTCCATAGTGGCTGTACCAATTCACATTCCAACCAGCAGTGCAAGAGTGTTCCCTTTTCTCCACACCCTCTCCAACATTTATTGTTTCTAGATTTTTTGATGATGGCCATTCTGACTGGTGTGAGATGATATCTCATTGTAGTTTTGATTTGCATTTCTCTAATGATTAATGATGTTGAGCATTCTTTCATGTGTTTGTTAGCAGTCTGTATATCTGCTTTGGAGTAATGTCTATTTAGGTCTTCTGCCCATTTTTGGATTGGGTTGTTTATTTTTTTGTTATTGAGCTGCACGAGCTGCTTATAAATTTTGGAGATTAATCCTTTGTCAGTTGCTTCATTTGCAAATATTTTCTCCCATTCTGAGGGTTGTCTTTTGGTCTTGTTTACAGTTTCCTTCACTGTGCAAAAGCTTTTAAGTTTCATTAGGTCCCATTTGTTTATTTTTGTTTTTATTTCCATTTCTCTAGGAGGTGGGTCAAAAAGGATCTTGCTGTGATTTATGTCATAGAGTGTTCTGCCTATGTTTTCCTCTAAGAGTTTGATAGTTTCTGGCCTTACATTTAGGTCTTTAATCCATTTTGAGCTTATTTTTGTGTATAGTGTTAGGGAGTGATCTAATCTCATACTTTTAAATGTACCTGTCCAGTTTTCCCAGCACCACTTATTGAAGAGGCTGTCCTTTTTCCACTGTACATTCCTGCCACCTTTATCAAAGACAAGGTGTCCATATGTGCATGGGTTTATCTCTGGGCTTTCTATCCTGTTCCATTGATCTATCTTTCTCTTTTTGTGCCAGTACCATACCGTCTTGATAACTGTAGCTTTGTAGTATAGTCTGAAGTCAGGGAGCCTGATTCCTCCAGTTCCTTTTTTTGTTCTCAAGATTGCTTTGGCTATTCGGGGTCTTTTGTGTTTCCATACAAATTGCGAGATTTTTTGTTCTAGTTCTGTGAAAAATGCCAGTGGTAGTTTGATAGGGATTGCATTGAATATGTAGATTGCTTTGGGTAGTAGAGTCATTTTCACAATGTTGAGTCTTCCAATCCAAGAACATGGTATATCTCTCCATCTATTTGTATCATCTTTAATTTCTTTCATCAGTGTCTTATAATTTTCTGCATAGAGGTCTTTTGTCTCCTTAGGTAGGTTTATTCCTAGATATTTTATTCTTATTGTTGCAATGGTAAATGGGAATGTTTTCTTAATTTCACTTTCAGATTTTTCATCATTAGTATATAGGAATGCCAGAGATTTCTGTGCATTAATTTTGTATCCTGCCACTTTACCAAATTCATTGATTAGCTCTAGTAGTTTTCTGGTAGCACATTTAGGATTCTCTATGTAGAGTATCATGTCATCTGCAAACAGTGACAGCTTTGCTTCTTCTTTTCCGATTTGGATTCTTTTTATTTCTTTTTCTTCTCTGATTGCTGTGGCTAAAACTTCCAAAACTATGTTGAATAAAAGTTGTGAGAGTGGGCAACCTTGTCCTTTTCCTGATCTTAGTGGAAATGCTTTCAGTTTTTCACCATTGAAGATGATGTTGGCTGTGGGTTTGTAATATATGGCCTTTATTATGTTGAGGAAAGTTCCCTCTAGGCCTACTTTTTGCAGGGTTTTTATCAGAAATGGGTGTTGAATTTTGTCGAAAGCTTTCTCTGCATCTATTGAGATAATCATATGGTTTTTCTCCTTCAATTTGTTAATATGGTGTATCACGTTGATTGATTTGCGTATATTGAAGAATCCTTGCATTCCTGGAATAAACCCCACTTGATCATGGTGTATGATCCTTTTAATGTGCTGTTGGATTCTGTTTGCTAGTATTTTGTTGAGGATTTTTGCATCTATGTTCATCAGTGATATTGGCCTGTAGTTTTCTTTCTTTGTGACATCCTTGTCTGGTTTTGGTATCAAGGTGATGGTGACCTCGTAGAATGAGCTTGGGAGTGTTCCTCCCTCTGCTTATTTTGGAAGAGTTTGAGAAGGATAGTTGATAGCTCTTCTCTAAATGTTTGATAGAATTCGCCTGTGAAGCCATCTGGTCCTGAGGTTTTGTTTGTTGGAAGATTTTTAGTCACAGTTTCAATTTCAGTGCTTGTGATTGGTCTGCTCATATTTTCTATTTCTTCCTGATTCAGTCTCAGCAGGTTGTGCATTTCTAAGAATTTGTCCATTTCTTCCAGGTTGTCCATTTTATTGGCATAGAGTTGCTTGTAGTAATCGCTCATGATCTTTTGTATTTCTGCAGTGTCAGCTGCTACTTCTCCTTTTTCATTTGTAATTCCACTGATTTGTGTCTTCTCCCTTTTTTTCTTGATGAGTCTGGCTAATGGTTTATCAATTTTGTTTATCTTCTCAAAGAAGCAGCTTTTAGTTTTATTGATCTTTGCTATTGTTTCCTTCATTTCTTTTTCATTTATTTCTGATCTGATTTTTATGATTTCTTTCCTTCTGCTAACTTGAGGTTCTTTGTTCTTCTTTCTCTAATTGCTTTAGGTGCAAGGTTAGGTTGTTTATTTGAGATGTTTCCTGTTTCTTAAGGTAGGATTGTATTGCTATAAACTTCCCTCTTAGAACTGCTTTTGCTGCATCCCATAGGTTTTGGGTCGTTGTGTCTCCATTGTCATTTGTTTCTAGGTATTTTTTTTTATTTCCTCTTTGATTTCTTCAGTGATCACTTCGTTATTAAGTAGTGTATTGTTTAGCCTCCATGTGTTTGTATTTTTTACAGATCTTTTCCTGTAATTAATATCTAGTCTCATAGTGCTGTGGTCAGAAATGATACTTGATACAATTTCAATTTTCTTAAATTTACCAAGGCTTGATTTGTGACCCAAGATATGATCTATCCTGGAGAATGTTCCATGAGCACTTGAGAAAAATGTGTATTCTGTTGTTTTTGGATGGAATGTCCTATAAATATCAATTAAGTCCATCTTGTTTAATGTATCATTTAAACTTGTGTTTCCTTATTTATTTTCATTTTGGATGATCCGTCCATTGGTGAAAGTGGCGTGTTAAAGTCCCCTACTATGAATGTGTTACTGCCGACTTCCTCTTTTATAGCTGTTAGTATTTGCCTTGTGTATTGGGTTGCTCCTATTTTGGGTGCATAAATATTTACAATTGTTATATCTTCTTCTTGGATCGATCCCTTGATCATTATGTAGCATCCTTTTTTGTCTCTTCTAATAGTCTTTATTTTAAAGTCTATTTTGTCTGATATGAGAATTGCTACTCCAGCTTTCTTTTGGTTTCCATTTGCATGGAATATCTTTTTCCATCCCCTTACTTTCAGTCTGTATGTGTCTCTAGGTCTGAAGTGGGTCTTTTGTAGGCAGCATATATATGGGTCTTGTTTTTGTATCCATTCTGCCAATCTGTGTCTTTTGGTGGGAGCATTTAGTCGATTTACATTTAAGGTAATTATCGATATGTATGTTCCTATTTCCATTTTCTTAATTGTTTTGGGTTCATTATTGTAGGTATTTTCCTTTTCTTATGTTTCTTGCCTAGAGAAGTTCCTTTAGCATTTGTTGTAAAGCTGGTTTGGTGGCGCTGAATTCTCTTAGCTTTTGCTTGTCTGTAAAGGTTTTAATTTCTCCATCAAATCTGAATGAGATCCTTGCTGGGTAGAGTAATCTTGGTTGCAGGTTTTTCTCCTTCATCACTTTAAATATGTCCTGCCAGTCCCTTCTGGCTTGCAGAGTTTTTGCTGAAAGATCAGCTGTTAACCTGATGGGGATTCCCTTGTGTGTTATTAGTTGTTTTTCCCTTGCTGCTTTTAATATGTTTTCTTTGTATTTAATTTTTGACAGTTTGATTAATACGTGTCTTGGCATATTTCTTCTTGGATTTATCCTGTATCGGACTCTCTGTGCTTCCTGGACTTGATTAACTATTTCCTTTCCCATATTAGGGAAGTTTTCAACTATAATCTCTTCAAATATTTTCTCAGTCCCTTTCTTTTTCTCTTCTTCTTCTGGGACCCCTATAATTTGAATGTTGGTGCATTTAATGTTGTCCCAGAGGTCTCTGAGACTGTCCTCAGTTCTTTTCATTCTTTTTTCTTTATTCTGCTCTGCAGTAGTTATTTCCACTATTTTATCTTACAGGTCACTTATCTGTTCTTCTGCCTTAGTTATTCTGCTATTGATCCCATCTAGAGTATTTTTAACTTCATTTATTGTGTTGTTCATTGTTTCATCTTTAGTTCTTCTAGGTCCTTGTTAAATGTTTCTTGCATTTTCTCTATTCTATTTCCAAGATTTTGGATCATCTTTACTATCATTATTCTGAATTCTTTTTCAGGTAGACTGCCTATTTCCTCTTCATTTGTTAGGTCTGGTGGGTTTTTATCTTGCTCCTTCATCTGCTGTGTATTTTTCTGTCTTCTCATTTTGTTTAACTTACTGTGTTTGGGGTCTCCTTCTTGCAGCCTGCAGGTTCATACTTCTTGTTGATATTGGTGTTGTCCCCAGTGGCTAAGGTTTGTTCTGTGGGTTGTATAGGCTTCCTGGTGGAGGGGACTAGTGCCTGTGTTCTGGTGGATGAGGCTGGATCTTGTCTTTCTGGTGGGCAGGTCCACATCTGGTGGCGTGTTTTGGGGTGTCTGTAGACTTATTATGATTTTAGGCAGCCTCTCTGCTAATGGGTGGGGTTGTGTTCCTATCTTGCTAGTTGTTTCGCATAGGGTGTCCAGCACTGTAGCCTGCTGGTCATTGAGTGAAGCTGGGTGATGGTGGTGAGATGGAGATCTCTGGGAGATTTTTGCCGTTTGATATTAAGTGGAGCTGGGAGGTCTCTCGTGGACCAGTGTCCTGAACTTGGCTCTCCCACCTCAGAGGCACAGCGCTGACTCCTAGCTGCAGCAGCAAGAGCCTTTCATCCACACGGCTGAGAATAAAAGGGAGAAAAAGTAGAAAGAAAGAAAGAAAGAAAGAAAGAAAGAAAGAAAGAAAGAAAGAAAGAAAGAAAGAAAGAAAGAAAGAAAGAAAGAAAGAAAGAAAGAGAAAGGAAGGAAGGAAGGAAGAAAGGAGGGAGAGAGGGAGGGAGGGAGGAAGGAAGGAAGGAAGGAGGGAAGGAAGGAAAGAAAGAAGATAAAATAAAATGAAATAAAATAAGATAAAATAAAGTTATTAAAATAAAAAATAATTATTCAGAAAAAAAAATTTTTAAAGAAAAAAGGAAAGAAACGTACGGATAGAACCCTAGGACAAATGGTGAAAGCAAAGCTATACAGACAAAATCTCACACAGAAGCATACACATACACACTCACAAAATGAGGAAAAGGGGAAAAAATCATAAACCTTGCTCTCAAAGTCCACCTCCTCAGTTTGGGATGATTCGTTGTCTATTCAGGTATTCCACAGATGCAGGGTACATCAAGTTGATTGTGGAGATTTAATCCGCTGCTTCTGAGGCTGCTGGGAGGGATTTCCCTTTCTCTTCTTTATTCTCACAGCTCACAGGGGCTCAGCTTTGGATTTGGCCCCACCCCTGCGTGTAGGTCACCGAAGGACGTCTGTTCTTTGCTCAGACAGGATGGCGTTAAAGAAGCAGCTTCTTCGGGGACGCTGGCTCACTCAAGCCAGGGGGAGGGACGGGTACGGAGTAAGGAGCGAGCCTGCAGTGGCAGAAGCCCGCGTGACGTCGTAACAGCCTGAGGCGCGCCCTACGTTCTCCCGGGTAAGTTTTCCCTGGATCACGGCACCCTGGCAGTGGCGGGTTGCACAGGCTCCCCAGAAGGGAGGTGTGGATAGTGACCTGTGCTCACACACAGGCTTCTTGGTGGCGGCAGCAGTAGCCTTAGTGTCTCATGCCCGTCTCTGGGGTCCGCGCTGTTAGCTGCGGCTTGTGCCCGTCTCTGGAGCTCCTTTAAGCAGCGCTCTTAATCCCCTCTCCTCGCTCTTAATCCCCTCTCCTCACGCACCAGGAAACAAAGAGGGAAGAGAAAGTCTCTTGCCTCTTCGGCAGGTCCAGACTTTTCCCCAGACTCCCTCCCGGCTAGCCGTGGTGCACTAACCCCTGCAGGCTGTGCTCACGCCACCAACAGCAGTCGTCTCCCTGGGATCTGACCTCCATAGCCCGAGCGTCAGCTCCCAGCCCCTCCCGCCCCGGCGGGTGAGCAGACAAGCCTCTCGGGCTGGTGAGTGCCGGTTGGCACCGATCCTCTGTGTGGGAATCTCTTCTTTTTGCCCACCACACCCCTGTTGCTGTGCTCTCCTCCGCGGCTCCGAAGCTTTCCCCCTCTGCCACCCGCAGTCTCCGCCCACGAAGGGGCTTCCGACTGTATGGAAACCTTTCCTCCTTCACGGCTCCCTCCCACTGGTGCAGGTCCTGTCCCTATTCTTTTGTCCCTGTTTTTTCTTTTTTTCTTTTGCCCTACCCAGGTACATGGGGACTTTCTTGCCTTTTGGGAGGTCTGAGGTCTTCTGCCAGCATTCAGTAGGTGTTCTGTAGTAGCTGTTCCACGTGTAGATGTATTTCTGGTGTATCTGTGGGGAGGAAGGTGATCTCCACGTCTTACTCTTCTGCCATCTTCCCCTCATCTCTGCTATAAACTTTTAATACTGTTTTTGCTGCATCCTCTAAGTTTTTGGTATGTTGTGTTTTCATTTTCCTGGCTCTCAAAGCATTTTCTATTTCCTTTTTGATTTCTTCTTTGATTCAGTGGTTGTTCAAGAGTATGTTGTTTAAGTCCCATACATTTGTGAATTTTTCAGTTTTACTCCTGCTATTAATTTTTACTTTCAATCCATTGTGGTCAGAAAAAAATACTTGGTATGATTTCAATCTTCTTAAGTGTTTTAAGACTTGTTTTGTGACCTAACATGTTATCTATCCTGGAGAGAGATCTGATCATTTGATGCTGTGCCAGGGGCAGGTCCTCTGGTGAGAAGGTGATCTGAATCTCCCTACTGTCTTCTGTTAGTCTGATTCACATTCTCCTGGGTTACAGGAGTCTTTCACCTAATTTCTGGATTTCTCAAAAAGATAATTTGTTCATGAATTGTTGCTGAATTGGTGTGTTTGTAGGGGCAAGAAGATTCCAAAACTTCCTACTCTACCATCTTGTTGACATCACTCCTGAAATTTCTTAATGACATATCCAATGTGGGTCTTAAAATTTATCTTGCTTGTTATTCAGTAGGCCTTTTTATTTTTATAGAATTCATATTTATTAAAGGAGAATTCACAAACAAGGTTATCCATTTTTGAAGAACATTTTGATAAGCTTTCACAAACATATCGTTTTAAATTTACCACTGTATCAAGATATAGGATATTTCCAGCCCTTCATGCCTCTTCTTAATCCCCAATCTTTCATCTCCCATGCCTAGAAAACACTAATCTTATTTCTGTCTCTATTGTTTTGCCTTTTTGAGAATGCCATACAAATGCAATCAAACTGTATGTAGGCTTTTGTATCTTCTTTAATTTATTAAAATACTTTTCAGATTTATTCACATTGTTGAATATATCAGTAGTTTGTCCCTTTTGGTTTCTGTAATATTCTATTGTTTGGATGTACCATAATTTGTTTATCCAATCAACAACTGAAGAACTGATGATCACTTGGGTCGCTTTTTTTTGATATCATATAAATAAAGCTACCATGAACACTTATTTACAGACTTTTGTGTGGGCATCTGTTTTGACTTCTCTTGTGTGAATAACTGAAAGTAAGATTTCTTGGGTCACAACATAATTACATGTCTAACTTTATATGATATTGCCACTTGTTTTCCAAAGTGGATGTACCTTTCTGTTTTCCCACCAGCAGTGTATGAGAGCACTTGTTGATCTGCATCAGCCCCAGCACTTAGTATTTTCCATTTTAATTTTATTTATTTTTTATTGTTAGACATTTCAGTGTATATATAGTTATATCTTGTGATTTGGACCCTTTCCTTTGGAGGATTCACATTTCCTTCAGTTCAGAAAACTTTTCTTGTATTATTTATTTGGCAATATCCTCCCCACTCACCACCCCCCCCCCCGCCCCCTCTATCATCACCATTACTCCTTTCTAGAATTCCTTTGAGTCCAATGCTGGGCCCATTGGACTGTCTTCCAACTTTTCTCTCAAATTCTTCTCTATCTTTTTAGCTCTAGGTTCTGTGCCAGTTATTTGACTTAATCTTCAACCCGTGTATATGTTTTTCCTTTCATTTTATCTGTCACATATATTTTTCAACTCCAAAGAAACTCTTCTTTGTTGTTTTGTGGTTTGCTTCTCATGGCAACTGATTCTTATTTTTTGATAGCAGTGTGTCCATAGATTTGTCAGGATACTAATTAGAATCTGTTTCCTGTTAGAACAATCTATTTCTCCTAGAGTCTTTATTCTTCAACCAATTCATCGCAATCTTTATCATGGTTTCTTCACATTTCAGGAGTTTCTGTGTTGTCTAGTCATATTTAGGAATTAGGCAAAAGGATGAATTTTTGAAGTTTTGTGTACAAATGGGTAAGGCATTCAGACCAACAATCTTTCCTTCTATTTTACTCCTTAACAGCTCATTGCTCCATAGGAAGCAAAGGCAAGGCCTACAGCTACTGAATTACTGTAGAAGGGAATGTGATACAGTTAATATTTATTAAGAATTAACACTGTGCCTGAACACTTTCAAATTATAACAGTAAAAACAATTAATGGTTGTTATGTTATGCTTATAGTTTGTCTGGCCCTCTTCTAAGAACTTTTCATATGTTCATTTCATTCCACTCTAACCCTGTCATGGATGCCTATTACTATTATCCCTCTTTAAAGAGGAGGACATTGAGGAACAGAGAGGTCAACTAATGTGTCCAAGTTTGCACAGCTAATAAGTGGCAAAGCTGTGTTTTAAACACAGAAGTTGGATTCAGTGTCTTTGCTCCTAAACAGTGTGCTGCACTGACTCTCCGATATTGACTTTCTCCCTGAATCCTTTCAATAAAACTGTGATGTGGGTATTAAAAATGCCACTTTGCAAAAGAGAATGTTGAGGTCCAGACAAGTTAAATGAAAAACCTCATTCCACAAATCTCAGGCATGGAAACTGACTACAAAGCTCAGATTTGTCCAAAGGATGATCACTTCAAACACTTACAAATAAAGATTGCTTGACAATTAAATCAATGTTTATTTGAACCAGAGTAACATTTGAACTCCATATTTTGGTTTAAATGGTAAAAACAACAACAAAAAACTGTTACTAATGATCTGTACAAACTGTCTCTTTTACTTTGGAACCAAAAATTAAGATCTGAAATATCAATTATATTGTTTCTCAATAACACAACGGATCAATAACCTTCATTTGGTGTTCTTGATTACTGCATGGGGGTTTCTACAGAAACACTCTGAAACAGATCTTGCGTATTAGTCTCTGCACACAGTTCTTGTTCCTCACAGTGGAGCAATCAGACCCTGATTAATGTTAGCATTAAACTAACTGCTATCTAATCAGTTGACAAAATGCTCCTTTTGACTCTAGTTTCTGGGGTCTGTTTGTTTCAGATGCTTCTGATTGGTGTTTGCTGTAGGAAAGAATAAATAAATAAGACATATATTATTCACTGAAGTGAATAAAAGGATTTGTGTGATATTCCCTCTGGCTTTGACAGAATGACAGAGCATTCTGTCAAAGCCAGAGGGAACTCAAGGCTTCAATGTAAACCACTGTGCTCCCCATCCTGCTATTTTTTGAGGACTAGAGAATTTAAACCAATCATCCAATAAGTAAAAATATCACTCTGGAATTCCACATTATGAAAAATGATACCACTAGCCACCAACTTGCCCAAGGTGGAAAAATGGGAGTGAGTTTGTTTCTTCTCTTCCTTGTATTCTAGATTCCTTCAGATCCTCAGACCATTCTTTCTGCCCTAGTTAAAAATGCTGTTTACCATCTTTTTCTTCATCTATTTCCATGCCTTTGTAGTCATCCATCCCAGCATCCATTTTATCTACACCCACCAGTCCTCCACACTGTACAGGGTGATAATCCCAATACATAGTATCCTATCATCCACTTCATGTTCAAAATTGTCCAGGGGATCTCTGATGTGTCCACTAGCTCTGCAGAGCCCCAGGGTTCAGTGAGGATGTCTCAGGGGTCCAGGTATGCCTGAGAGGAAAGCCTTCCACCTGACTTTTAAAAGAGCAGTTCTATTTTTATCTGCCTTCTATCAAGGGATTCTGAATCATATTTTATTTGAAAAGTAAAAAGACCTGTAACTGAAAAGATTTGAAAACTACTGACCCACAGGAGGAAATTCACATTCCATCCCACAACATACATGTATAATATACATATACAACATTCATCCTGCAACATACATTCCATCCTCTATTATACTATGTCATATAATAACATAGAAGATTACCTGTGAAGGGGTCCCTGCCTTCCAGTCAATCCATATTATGCTCCCTATTCCAGGGCATCTTTTAAACATTTAGGTTTATTCTGATTTACTTGCATCTCACTAGATGATCTGTGTCTTCTCATGTCAGATCCCTACCTTGGCACATTCTGTTTCCTCTGCCTGAAATCTCTTGCCTCTGCTGTTTTCCTGAAAGCTCCTATTTAGTCTTCATGTCTCAGCCAAGAGCTATTTTGGGTGAAGAGTTTCTGATCCTCTAGCCTAATGCTGTCCAATAGAATGCGGTACAAGATGGGAGTTTTCTATTATCTGCACTGCCCTGTTCAATAGACACTAGCCACACATAACTGTCAAGCCCTTGAAATGTGACTAGTGCAAGTAAGGAACTGAATTCCTAACTTTACATATAAAATCGTTTTAACCATTTAAATAATCATACATGAGTGGTCACTACTGCTTTGGAAGAGCAGCTCTAGATAGACCTACATTGAGACTTACTTCCGTTACAGAACTTTTAATAAAAACTGCATCATAATTATTTATATGAACATTTTTTCTGCTGACCTACCAGCATCTGTGGGACAGGACTGTGTGTTTGCCTGTACAAACCTTTGTCACTAGCACTTTCTCTGGGACGTAGTAGGGATTCTTCGAATGTTGAATGAATAGGTAAAAGAAAGCAGTGTTATCAAGTAGGAAATACAACATATAAAGGGAAAATTACAAGGACTTTAAGTTAGACACTCCTTATTTGGAGTTCAGGATTTTGCAGGTAGTTGGTGAATGACGTAGGCAAGTGGCTCTTCCTGAGTCTTACATTCTCACCTATTTAATGAGGATGATGCATAATTTCCCTTCATTAGATTTGTTGGGAGGATTAAAGGAGCTATGATATATGAATTAAATACAAGTTAATTAGGTAACATTAATCCCCTTTCAAGATAACCCACTATGTATTTAACTACTTATATATTTTGTCCTGAAGCATATTCACATCACCTGAAATTCAAAACTCTAATGATAGAAATGTTTGAAAAATCCATACCAAGAAATAGCAGATTGTAATATATACAAACAGCCAAAAAATATATACTTTTAAAAGAACTACAGCTGGTGAGTTGCAGACGCAAGTCAGCACAGGTGTGTTCCTAACTTCAATGAAACCAAATCCACCTCTACTTGGGTAAAAGTATTTGCAGAAATTTGCCAAGTGACAGGTGGTGAGCTACGCTA
Organism: Pseudorca crassidens; assembly: GCF_039906515.1. Lineage (NCBI taxonomy): Eukaryota > Metazoa > Chordata > Mammalia > Artiodactyla > Delphinidae > Pseudorca > Pseudorca crassidens. The sequence continues at coordinate 39,037,466 of NC_090299.1, forward strand.
GCATGACTAATGTTGGAAGAAAAGAGGAAGGCAGAGGGAGAGAGGCTGCTGGTGGAAACACAGTGATTTATTATTTACTGGGAAAATGCAGTGTCAAGAAGTATAGGGTCTTGGCTGACATCAGTGCTCTGAATCAACTGAAACAGTTTTATTTGGGTGAGCTGCAGCCAGAAACAATTGTCCACCTTTGTCATCACTTTGTATGCCTAAACACAAAATGAAGTGAAGGCTGCAATCAGCAGAAGGGAAGGAAGCCATAAGAAAGTATTAGAGTTTTGGCATATGTATATGTAGAGAGACAGCAACCCTGAAAACATTGTGATGATGTACATAAACAAACACAAAAATACATGCATGAAAATAACTTCATTTCCAAATCAAAGCCATGAATTCATCACAGCACACTCTAGGGGCAGTCTAGTGATCCTTGCTTTCCTACAGCTCCAAACCAGATCCCTGTTTGAAGTTTAAGCAGAATCCAGTTTAGGAAACCTTCTGTCATTAATCAAATTGAGGCATTAACAGTAAAGCAACTTTGGTAACTTATAATTATTATTTAATTATTGAGCTTGAAAGTTGATGGGACTCAACTGCAAAATATGCAAAACTGCAAAACTACACATTCATTTCTCAGGAGGTTTTTCTTTCCATTTTGTGACATTTCTCTTCCAGTTTTAATCTCTTCTATGGATCAATGTTCATCATGGGAGGACTGCAATCCATTTCTTTATTTTTATTCTTTATTTGAGGTATTTTTTTCACTACACATGCAACAGAGCATTTAAAAGGGTAATAATCAGTGAAACTGATGTCAGTTCAACCTAAAAATTAATACAAGGATCAATTATCTTTTATATCAGAAGCTCTGCTAGGTGCTGAGAAGGATACGCAATAAGATTTTCTTTCCATCTGCAGTAGGCAGAATGTCTAGGTAAGGCCACCAGAATCCACACTCTCTCTAATCCTTAGCACCTGTGAATGTGAGATATCACACCCATGATTGTGTTATAAAGCAAAGTTGACCATAAAAAAGGGATAATACAATATCTTGGTGGGCCTGATCTAATCACATGAGTCCTTAAAAGAAAAGAACTTTCTCTGGCTGGTAGCAGAAGAAGATAGAGGTAGAAGCCACAGAGTTTCAAAGCATAAGAAGAAGTTGAGTTGATGCACCATTGTTGGCTTTGAAGATGGTGAGAGCCATGTGAGAAGTCAAGGGGACAGCTTCTAGAAGCAGAGTGGCCCTGAGGTGACAGCCAGCAAGGAAACAGGGAACCCAGTCCTATAACCATAAGGAACTGAATTCTGCCAACTTGCATAGTTGGAAATGGATTCTCCCCAAAGCCTCCAGTGAACACCCAGGCTGGCTGACATGTTGATTTCAGTCTTACAAGACACTAAGCAGATAACCTAATTGAGCTCATCTGGATTTCTGACTTACAGACTTTCCAGATAACAAAGAGGTGTTATTTCAAGCCACCAAGCTTATAGCATTTTTTTGCACAGAAGTAGCTAATTACTACAGTATCCTTGCAGAACATAAAGTTAGCTTAGCAAGAAAGGAAAATGTCTGAGTAATAATTATAATGCAGTGCAATATGTGTTGATATAGAGAAAATTTGAAATGTGCATCTAGATGACATTTGACTTGGGACGTGAAGAATGCATAGAGTTTGGCAAGTGAAGATAGAACAGAAATACTACCCAGGCAGAGGACATGTATGTACAAATAGCCAGTATCACAGACTGGTTCCTTGGGAAGCAGACTTGGAGATGGAGATTAGTGTGCAGGAATTTTTTTTTTTTCAGGAATGCCCTGGGATCTACAGCTGTGGAAGGGAGAGAGAGGAATCAGGACTCTACAGAGGGAGAAACTGAGCTGTGATTCAGCCCCAACGAAGTCTTCAGGCAGCCCTAAAGGGAGAGAGCTCATCAGAGATGTACTGAGTTGGGGAAAGGGAGCTGGGACTTTATAACCTTGTGATGATTAACAATGGATGTAGGCTGCCTTGTGGAAGCAGGTGTGACCTTGTGTAAAGCCATCTTCTATAACTGAGACCATTCCCAGTGAAGCATGACAACTAAGAGCTTCTTCTTTCATACACATTTCTGAAGTGGGGTCTGAGAGGTGCACACGAAGGCATGGAGGAGTCTGCCCATTCAAAGATAAGTGGAAAATTTAATGTAGGTGAGGATATGCAGAAAAACAGAGAAGATTAGTAGGAAATTAGTCTAGAGAGGTGGATGGGTCTTAGCTCATGGATGGGGTACCTTTGGAAGGTTTAAGAAGAAGGGTAACTTGGATTTGTATTAGTTAAATGTTCTTGTGGCAGTGCAGATAGAATGTGTGTCTGCTTTAAGGAATGGAGAGAAAAAAAGTGAATCAAGGGATACATAGAAGAAATCAACAGAATTGGGTTTGAAATGCAGGGGCAAAGCTGGACTCAGATATAATTTCATATATTTATAGTTTACATTTATAATGGGCTCCTGTGATATACTTTATTGTTTGTGCAACTGGGCATGTATGTTGGTGCCATCTACTAAGCTAAGTAATAGAGGTGGAGTAGATTTAAAGGTAAAGATAATTTCTGTATTGAACATGTTTTTGAGGTGGTAAAGCTTGATATAAGTTGTAGGAAGTAGAAAATTTAGAAATGGAACAAAGGAGGCAGTACCACAGTAGAGACAGAAATTTAGAAGTCATTGGCAGGACATGACACTTACTAAAGCTGAGAGAGGGTTAACATTTCCTAGGTATAGCTCATTGAACAAGAAAAGAAAGTGACCAAGATAGAAACTCAAGGAAACCATATTTTAGAGGCGGTTCAAAAGCAAGAGGAGAGTGAAGAATTCTGAAGGAGTTTGAGGTGTAGGAGAAGATAGAAAGGTGGTATCACAGAAATCAAAAGAAAGCAATTAAGAGAGTGGATAGTCAAGAGTGTCAAATGCTGAGCACTGGAGATATTAATGGTAAGCAGCGCTTTGACATGTCCATTGACCTGATGGAGTTTACAGTCTAATGGAGAGATAGACATGAATTGAATAATTACAAGCACACATGTAGAATATTACTGCCATGGCAAGGGCTGTGAATGGATACACAGTGTAGGATGCTATAATAGACCGTAGTGGGGAAGTCGGACTTCATTTGGCATATCAATAAAAACTTCTCCATCAAAGTGATATTTGAATTGAAATCTGAAGGATGGGTAGTATTATGGGCTGAATTTATCCTCCCAGAATACATATGTTGAAGTCCTAACCCCCAGTACTCCAGACTGTGACTGTATTTGGAGACAGTGTCTTTAAAGAAGTAACTGAGTTAAATTGAGGTCGTTGAGGTGGGTCCTAATCCAATACAACCGGTGTCCTTTTAAGAAGAAGAGATTAGGAGAGAGACACAGGCAGAGGGAAGACCATATGAAGATACAGGGAGAAGACGGCCATCTACAAGCCAAGGAGAGAGGCTGTAGAAGAAATCAACCCTGTGAACACTTTGATTTCAGACATCTAGCCTCCAAAACTGTGAGAAAATACATTTCAGTTGTTTATGCTCCCCTGTTTGTTGTACTGGGTTATGGCAGCCCTAGCAGGTAGGGCTGATACAGGTAGGAATCCACCCACCAGAGTGGAATGATGGAGATGTGGAGGAAGTCAGTGGCTATGCAATGGGTACCATAAATCGGACTTGATGGGAATGAACTGGATGTTGGGAAACGGCGTTTGTTGCATATGGTAACACGGATCATGAAAACAGTTTACAGTGAGTGGTGGGCTGAATCCAGGATGCAGGAAGTTGGGAAGTTGAAGAGTGGATGAGAGAAGTGGAGGCTCAGATAAGAGTGTGGTGCACACATTCAGGTGGTCAGTTGCACATATTCAGCATCTTCTAGCTCTCAGGCATGGGGGCTGCACTCTCCTTGTAGAATGGACAGAGGCTGCCCTCATGAAGCTTAGAGATTATTGAGGAAGCCAGATGTTGTACAAGCAACTATGCTAATAACTATTGACTGATGGATTAAGTCTTTTGAAGGAGAAATATGTTATGAAAGAATATAATCATGCAAGGAAGTAGATTGAGCTAGAGTATGGATGATTATTGCTAAGGAAGGGATTTTAGGATAGGGACAAATATGATCATTGAGATAAAGGGAAGAGGGAAAACCAATAGGTGATGTCAGGGCGGAATGGGAGCAGGAATTTGTAACCGTGAATCTACCACATCCAGTGTCCCTGTGGGAAGGAAGTTCATCTGAGAAGGCAGCCAGAGCACTGACATTTATCACCATGGAGCCCAGCAGATACAGAGCCTGCTCTGACTGAGCAACATTCACAGCACTGTTCAACACACCTTGTCTGGGGACAGCCATGCAGTCTTACTGCACTGCTCCAGCCAGGGGGCTAGCTTCGTGGATCTTCCATGATGGGAGAAGCAGTGAGCTGCTCAGACAGTCGAGAAGCTGCAGCTCTCCAAGTTGGAGGGGCCACCTGCCAAGGCTTTGGGATCAGAGAGGGAATGTCTTAAAGCGACAGTGTTCATTCACTCAAAACATATTTAATGAAAGCCTGTTGGGGGAAAGGCATTATGCTGGGCTCAGGGACTCAGGTGGTCCCCAAGAGAGAGAAGGTGTTTGCTTTCTGTATATTATGCTCTTCCCTCAAAAGAGGATGTCCAAGTTCTAATTCCTGGTACCGTGAAGATGAAGTTATTTATAAATAGCATCTTTGCAGATGTAATTTAGCTAAAAGTCTCAGAATGAGATCTTGGATTTAGGGTGGGCTGTAAATTCAATGGCTGGTGTCCCTACAAGAGAAAGGAGAGGGGAATTTGAGACACAGACACACAGACACAGAGGAGAAAGTCATGTGGGACAGAGAGTGGTGTGTCACGTCTACAAGCCAAGGATCACCAATGACTTCCTGGAGCCACCAGACGCTGGAGGGAGCCAGGTAAAGCATCTCCTTCAGAGCCTCCAGAAGGAAACAACACTACTGACACTTCGACCTCAGACTCCTGGCCACCAGAACTGGGAGATAATACATTTCTGTTATTTGAAGCCACTCAGTTTGTGTTACTTTTTCTAGCAGCCCTAGGATAGTAACACACTCTCTAAGCTCACTTTACTGGTAAAAAAAATGAACAAGTAAATAAATGTCAACTTAGGTACAGATCTTTGACATGTAGATTTAAAAGCTAACCTAGGGAAGGTGGTAGAGGACCAAGTAGGAGCGAGGCATACTAAGAATGAGATACTCAGGGAAGTGTCACATCTATGGAGGGGACATCTGAGCAGACACCTCCAAGGTGAAAGTAGCAGTTCTGGGGAAGACATTCTAGGAGGAAGTAAGAGCATGGACAAATGTTCTGAGTGTGAGAGGGACAGAAAGGAGTGTGGAGCCAGAGCCCTGGAGGAGGCTGGAGACAGGTGCCAGGCACCTAACGGCCATGGTACAGAGTTTGCATTTTATTCTTAAGAACAAAGGGTTATAAATAAACTCAAAATGGATTAAAGACCTAAATGTAAGGCCAGACACTATCAAACTCTTAGAGGGAAACATAGGCAGAACACTCTATGACATAAATCACAGCAAGATCCTTTCTGACCCACCTCCTAGAGAAATGGAAATAAAAACAAAAATAAACAAATGGGACCTAATGAAACTTAAAAGCTTTTGCACAGTGAAGGAAACCATAAACAAGACCAAAAGACAACCCTCAGAATGGGAGAAAATATTTGCAAATGAAGCAACTGACAAAGGATTAATCTCCAAAATTTACAAGCAGCTCATGCAGCTCAATAAAAAAAAACAAACAACCCAATCCAAAAATGGACAGAAGACCTAAATAGACATTTCTCCAAAGAAGATATACAGATTGCCAACAAACACATGAAAAAATGCTCAACATCATTAATCATTAGAGAAATGCAAATCAAAACTACAATGAGATATCATCTCACACCGGTCAGAATGGCCATCATCAAAAAATCTAGAAACAATAAATGCTGGAGAGGGTGTGGAGAAAAGGGAACACTCTTGCACTGTTGGTGGGAATGTAAATTGATACAGCCACTATGGAGAACACTATGGAGGTTCCTTAAAATACTAAAAATAGAACTACCATATGACCCAGCAATCTCACTACTGGGCATATACCCTGAGAAAACCATAATTCAAAAAGAGTCATGTACCAAAATGTTCATTGCAGCTCTATTTACAATAGCCAGGACATTGAAGCAACCTAAGTGTCCATCATCAGATGAATGGATAAAGAAGATGTGGCACATATATACAATGGATTATTACTCATCCATAAAAAGAAACGAAATTGAGTTATTTGTGGTGAGGTCGATGGACCTAGAGTCTGTCATACAGAGTGAAGTAAGTCAGAAAGAGAAAAACAAATACTGTATGCTAACACATATATATGGAATCTACGAAAAAAAAAAAAAGGTCATGAAGAACCTAGGGGTAAGATGGGAATAAAGACACAGACCTACTAGAGAATGGACTTGAGGATATGGGAAGGGGGAGGGGTAGGCTGTGACGAGGTGAGAGAGTGGCATGGACATATATACACTACATAGCATAAAGTGGATAGCTAGTGGGAAGCAGCCCCGTAGCACAGGGAGGTCAGCTCGGTGCTTTGTGACCACCTAGAGTGGTGGGATAGGGAGGGTGGGAGGGTGGGAGACACAGGAGGGAAGAGATATGGCAACATGTGTATATATATAACTGATTCACTTTTTTATAAAGCAGAAACTAACACACCATTGTAAAGCAATTGTACTCCAAGATGTAGACTGACGTTAAAAAAAAAAAAAGAACAAAGAGAATAGTCCTGAAAGGAAGAGGGGAAGAAAGGCTCTGAGATAGGTTTGGGGAAAGTCCTGGTAACACAGAATCAGCATTGGTAGAGCTAACAGCAATCACAGAGAGACAGCAGTTTTATCTTCCCAGATGTGCTTATGACTGGTAAGATTTCCATCCGCCAGCGATGTCACGAACGGATGTTTCTGGTCACTTTCTCCAGTCCCCGCATAAGCACAATGCCTTATGCCAGGACTCTAATTAAACTGCACTTAATGAAAGTGGAGATAAATCCAGCAGTGGTGGCCAAACTATAATAGTGAGAAGGTGAACATTGAACACTTTTGGGAGATATATATATATTTACAAACATAGATACACTGATTGCATGGCTCCATGCTTATCCTATGGGGTCAATGACAATCTTATGATTTTCTTTGGTGTGGGATAGAGTTGGAGAGAGAATTAGGAAAGACTGGTTGTGGCCTCCTATGGAATGACAGTAACTACTCAGAGGAAGAAAGCAATGAATATTTTTGGTTTTAATTACTACATACCAGGCATTACACTGAATATTTTATATGTAAGAAGCCAATTACCTTTTATAATCCTAGGAAGTTGGCATTATTATCCATATTCTTCATCCAAAGAAGCTGACACTCAGAGGGATTAGGTGATTTGTCCTAAGGCACCCAGAATGGAGCCAGCAAGCTGAGGCCAGGGACCCAGAGCTCATGTCTTTCTCCGATACCAAGCCTTATTTCTCTCCCTGCCAAGGAGAAGATCCCGACTCAGTGGACCCCAAATCAGACACTCTCACACATGCCTCAGTTTCCTTCTCTGTTAAAGAGATTGGACTAGACGGCTGTAGAGAGGATTTGCCGAGGTTTCTGGAGTCCCAGAGCTTTCCTATTTACCCTGCCTGGGCAAATACATTTTGAGCATTCGGTATGCACAGTGAAACATATTCATTCCCTCTCTAGCTGCTCTTGGGGTTGTAATTCTTATCTTTATTGCTACCCTTGCAAGGAGGAGTAAATCATTACGTGGGTATTTTTCTTGGCTTTTTCTCTCTTTCAAAGTTAATCGAGTTACTTCCATATAATTTTTTACAAAGGAAATTTCCAACTACCTTTAACTACATATTAGTCATCACATTGGGCTTTTCGGGGTTATATTAAGTCATCCGTCATAGATGCTGCCAATAATAGCTTAGGCTAAACGTTTCCTTGTTCAGGGTATTTATCACATCCTGTACTTGCCATGCCTATGAAAATAAAAGGCAGTGAGGCGGGAGTGAACCCGTTCATAGCAAGCACACAATAATAAATGTGAAAGAGCTGGAAAAACTGCAAGGCTTCTGTAGTTGGGAAGTGGTTTTCATTGTCATTAAATCACTCTTCAGCATAGTGTATCTCTGAATGATGAAAGGGACCAAGAGGAAGTGTATACATGTTCACGAATACATAGGGGGCTGTGTAGGAAGAAGATGGGCTTTCATGCCTGGAAACCAAAGCTAACTTTGACCTTGGGCAAATCACTTACATTCCCCCCATGTCAGCCTCCTCACTTGTAAAGTGTGAATTGGAACCTCTACCCCATAGGGCTGCTGTGAGATTTAAATGAAATTGTGTTTGTGAAACATTAGCTGGATGCCTGACCCCTGGCTTTCTGTAAATTTCGTCTTCCTCTCACTCGAGGCACCCGCCTAGAAGGGAATCTTGGAAGTAACAGCTGGATTCATCTGCATTGATTGTGTCACACCTCATGTATAGTATGTGTACTATAGACATCTGCTGAAGGAGTACGTGGGTTCATGTATGTACAATATTCGTTGAATAAAAGAATACATGAACACACTGACCTTTATAAATAACTCTGTCTTGGTACTTGGACTAACGGGGATGGGGCAAACATTTAGTGGGCTAGGGGCTGGTCCTTTCAGTGCATTTTTCTTTTTGAATGATAACTACTTCAATCTATCAGGTTGGGACTGTTATTCCCATTTGAGAGATGAGAGAGAAAAGAGGCTCAGAGATAAGGAATTTTAAGTAAAAGGATGGTAATAAAGTGCCTTAGTTTCTCTGACAAAGAGTAAATCCTCAGTAAGGGCTTTCAAATAAATAAACACTTAATTGGTTACATAATGTAGGTTAGAAAATTATGTTTAGTCTTCCAATTGTTGTGTTTACTATTATTATTATCATCACTGTCACCAGTTTAACACTCGTATTCTCGTTTAGGCAAATGAATTTGAATTTGTTCAAGGACACCTGACTCTCCATAAGAATTCATACCACTCAGATTCCTTTAACCAGAGGCATGTGATCATACTCCACCTGAGTTTCTCCATGGCCATGCGGTCCCTTGTTCTGTCTAGGCTATGGCAAAAGTCAGAGGGTGAACAGAGCACACGTGTTGACTGTCTCTAACAGAGAGACCAATGAGTCCCAAAGTGAAAAGCCCCTGGGCACATGGTGACCAAGTAGGGCTGGGACTGTCCCTAGCCAACTTGGGCATGTGGTCAGCCTGGGTAGAGAGGCATGAGGTGGAGAGCTCAAAGCCTGGGCTTTGTAGTCAGGAATATCTAGGTCAATGCTTGAACTTGAGACCGTGGGCAAATATCATAACCTCTCCAAGGCTATATTAATAATGAGGATATAACCCATACTTGGTACATCTGTGGTGAGGATTAAATTAAATCACACATGTAGAGAACTCACTGAAGTGTCAGACTCATGGCTCATCCCAAGTATGCTGTAGCTACTATTGTTAAGTAGTCCTATGCTTCCCTCGTTCCTATGAAGGGGCTGAGACTCCAAGGGTGTTTTGTGTCGATCTCAGCCTACTGATAACCAATGCTGTGCTTCTTGTTAGGATTGCAAGACATCCTCAGAAATAACCATCAGGAAACTTTGAAAGAAATAAGGTTTATTACTTTCAGGTCCTGGAAATTACACAGCACACCTGGGGCCACACAGCGGGGTTGCAGTTAAAGAACGCTGGTCTGGGATTCTACTTTCTTTGGGGTCGAGGGTAGGGGCTAGAGTTTCATAGATTCACTCTTTTTTGTTGTTTGTTTTTTTACTGTTTTTTTTTTTTTTTAAATAAAGTATAGTTGATTTACAGTGTTGTGTTAATTTCAGGTGTACAGCAAAGTGATTCAGTTTTATACATACATATATATATATGTATATGTATATTCTTTTTCAGATTCTTTTCCTTTATAGGTTATTACAAAATGTTGAGCATAGTTCCCTGTGCTATACAGTAGGTCCTTGTTGGTTATCTATTTTATATGTAGTAGTGTGTATATGTTAATCCCAGTCTCCTATTGGTGAATTTAATGTATGAGAGGGGCAATTTAAAGCAAGGAAAAAGAAAAAAATGTGGCCCGAAATGTCAGTTATTTAAATCAGTAGAGATCTCTAAAACAAAGAGTCCTGGTGGTGGGGAAGGGATGACCATCTCTTTATCTAGTTCTGCGACTGGCAGTGTGTTTTTTGGATACCCTTCTTTGAAATAGATGCTTAAGTAAAAGCCTCAGCAGTCAAAGCTGAAGTCGGGGCTTACATTACAAGGGGTCATGGGACTTGTCCAAAGTTACCCAGAGGCAGAACTCACATAAGGGACAAGGTCTACAAAGTCCCTCATGTTCTCTGTCCATCATGATGTGATGCTCTGTTATTGCTTTCTTTATCACTAGCCACTAACACAGTGCTTGTGAAATGAATGACTCCATGCTAACAACACTAATAGTATCCTTCATAATGGGGTTCCACTTTATTTATTCATTCATTCAAGATTTATAAGACCCTGACTATTTTCTAAGCCCTGAGGTATAGCCAGGGGTAAAATAATGGTGAATGCAGACAGATGCCCTTGGTTTCATGAAGCTTACACTCCATTCTCAGATTAGTATGATACAGATTGTTTCAAAGGCTAGTTTCTCTACTCTGGCTCTGGGAAATAGAAAATGAGACCACTTTTTATTTAATATTTTTTGATTTGATTTTTTTTTATTTACTATTTTTCACTTCACCACTTTTATTCTGAGAAGAATTTTCATTCCAATTCTCTGGCCTTACCAGAGTCACTAAGCAGAGATAATTCTTAAACAAGCAACAAGATGAAACACATGGTTTCTCTCTTTTGATGAATACATAACAATGTTTTTAAAAATCTATTTTGGGATACAACATCTTTTGTTCAAATTTTATATATAATGGTTTAAAGAAAAGAACAACTAAGGCATGTAAACAAGAAGCTTTGTATTCATATTTCAAATGGTTCATAAAAAACATTAGCTGTTTTTAAAAAAGCCACAGAGCTCCCTAATTATCATCAAGTGTTATTTTTTAAACTGACCACACAGGGCAGCTACTTTAAGATATAAAACAGTATAAATATAGAAGACTGAGCCTACACCTTCAAAATGAGATAAATTGGTCAACAGGTGTATAGTAAGTACCTACATGTGCAAGACAATGTTCTAGGTATTGGTGCAAACAAGAGAGACATAATCATTGCCCTTAAAGAAATTATATTCTAGAGGAAGAAACAGAAAATTAATATGTAAATAAAAATGTTATGAGGATAATGTTGGGTCCTGATAAGCGCTATGAAAAAGAGAAAATTGATCTGTGTGTTAAAGAGGAACTGATGGTGCTGCCATAGCTGGAGGTGGGAGGCCCTGACATGACTTTTGTGGTGGGACAGAATGATAAGATCATCATGGGAAGGTCTGAAGGAAAATATTACAAATAGAAGGAATGGCAGATACAAAGGTCCTGAAATGAATGTACTTGATGTGCTGTTCTTGGGAAAGCAAGAAGGTCAGTGTGGTTGGAGCCAAGAGATGAAGAAGAATGTGACCAGAGATGAAGTTCATGAAAGGAGCAGGGACTACATCATGAAGGACCTTGAAGGACATAGTAAAGAACTTGGGGCATGGCTTTATGCAGGGAGATTACACTGACTGTTTATAAAGCTCCTCTGCTTCTGTGTGGAGAGAAGACTTCAGGGCACAGGCATGGAGGTGGGGATAACAGGAAGGATGATGACTCTGGAACTGGGTGATGGACAATGCTGACCTGGATTCAGGTTTCTATGGTAGAGATGATAAAAAAAGACAGGATTTAGGATGCATTTTGGATAAAAAGCTCATAGAACTTGTGGATGGATCAGGTTGGGGTAAGGGTAAAGGAAGAAAATCAAGAGTTGTTCCTAGTTTGGGGCTTTAGAAATTGGGGTGATGCTGATTCCATTTGCTGAGATCCAGAGGCTTAGGGGAGAGTGGCTTTTGGTAGGGGCAGGGGTGATGTGGGGAAACAAGTGTTCTGTTCTGTTCTGGGCTAAGTTGCAGGTTGTTAAGTGCACATACTGAGTAGGAAGTTATGCACACGAGCCTAGGACTCAGAGAAGTTATCAGGTTTAGAAATGCAAATTTGGAAACCTTCCTGTATCTATATATTTAAAGGCAGGAGACTGTATACAATTACCTGAGAAAGAGTATAGCTAGAGAAGATAAGCCATTTAGGAACAGAACCCTAGGCGCTCCAAAATTTAAGGATCTGGCAGAGGGGTAAGAGAGCATAAAAAAGATAAACAGAAGGAAGGAAAACAATGTAGGGGGCATATTCTTCTTGTCCTGCTCTACCCTCAGGACTTCAATTCAGCATGTCCAGATCCTCTGTTTCTGGTGAGTTTCCATCTTGATTGATAGTCCTATAAACTTCTGGATCCAGTTCTGGCTTGGGATCTATATCCTAAATACTCACTTTGAAGATCCATGAGCTTAAAATCTGTGAGGGTGTATTGTCAGGGCCAGAATCACAGGCTTTCCAATATAGAAGAGGTAACAAACAAAACAACACAAAAGACTGTGAAAAGTGAAAATTCTCTGGTTGTACTCATTCACTTTTTTATCGAACAGATAGTTTCTGTGTATACTTTGGGATAAGTAGGGACTGTGGTTTTAATCTTAGGCTCTGCTTCGATTCTGGTGCCTGGATAGGAGAGATGATGTTTCATAGGTGAAAGGCCATGGATCTCTGGGAGAAAGATCTGGAACAAAGTGTCTTACGGTGCCTGTAATAGATTGGTATGCTGATTTGTCCACATGTTTCTCCGTCTTCTAGGCTATTAGTTTCTCATAGAATAGGAGCCATATGCTAATAATAATAACAACAAAACTGATAAAACAACTAATATTAATTGAGGGTTACCTCTATGCTAGGCACCATGCAATAAAGAGCTCTATTTCATCCTCAGAACAAAGTTAAGAGGCAGGTGTAATTATCATCTCCTTTTCTGAGATGAGTAAACTTAGCCTTATAAAGTTGATTACCCTCTCTCAAGATCACAGAGCAAGAAAGTGGCCAAATTGCAAACCGAACTTAGATTTCTTGACTCCAAGCCTCCCAGTGACTTAAGCACTGGTTTAAAATATAGACTTAGAGTCAAACAAGCCTTGGGATCTTGTTGAAAATGCACGTTCTGATTCAGCAGGTCTAAGCTGGTGCCTGAGAGTCTGCATTTCTACCTACCTCACAGGTGGTGCTGATGCTGCTGGTCCGTGGACTGCTCTTTGAGTAGTCACTTGAAGAGTCTATGCTAGACTCCCTCTCATAGCATGTTTGCCATTTTATGGGTGTTGAGCAAATGTATATGGAGAGAATCAACACAGGAAGATGGGACAATGGGTAAGTCGACTGATCGGCTTAGGGAAACTCATCAAAAGATTCAATCTGGGCTTCCCTGGTGGCGCAGTGGTTGAGGGTCCGCCTGCCAATGCAGGGGACGCGGGTTCGTGCCCCGGTCCAGGAGGATCCCGCGTGCCGCGGAGCAGCTGGGCCCGTGGCCGTGGCCGCCAAGCCTGCGTGTCCGGAGCCTGTGCTCAGCGACGGGAGAGGCCACAGCAGTGAGAGGCCCGCGTACCGCAAAAAAAAAAAAAAAAAAGATTCAATCTGACCTCTACATTTCTTAACTCCCAAGTAAGGAAGGAGAGATTTCAGTTTGTGATTGGGTTATTATATAAGGCTGAGTAAAAATACATTTCAATCACATTTTGGCTAAAACTTAAATCAAGAAATGAAAGAAATCCTGAATTGGGTCAAGCATCTTCCGGTTTGTACCTTTGTGTATAAGATCAAGGGGAACTTCACCCAGATTTCTCAGGCTTAACCATAAATTACATTTTGTGTGTGTGCATGGTAATTTTTTCCTTGCAGTATTTTTCTCCGTGTTAAACCCGAAGTCCTTACGGCCTTATCTCCCTTTCCTTCATGCTGCTCATAACATAGGCTAAGTTTTCTCTACTTTGCAAAGGAAGGTATAGGAAGCACAGATAACTTAAGGGATTTGCCTAAGGTCACTCTGGGAATCAGGGGTGAAAGAAGAAAGTAGACCCTGTGCTCCTAACTGTTGGTGCACGACACTGTCTCCTCCACCCTTTGCTCTGTGCGACGTGCATTCTTTCTCAAGGAAACAGAATGCTGATCAAAGAGATGGACTTAACCTCAAAAACGTGAAAAAAGCGTTTCTGAAAAACAGGTACTAGGAAATCTCTACTATACTCTTCTCATGAATTCATGAGGGATGCTCAACTCTCTGCCCTGTCATTGTGTCTGGACTACAAAGTGACCTTTCAGCTTTCACCTGCCCATTGACCTATGGATAGAAGTCACTCTTCTCATCCTTCTAACCACTACCATAAATTTTACAAAAGGCTGAACAAACAATATGGTGGACACATGATAGATTGTTTAAGAGAATGCTCCCTCTAAGTTGGAGGTGTACATCTGGCCCTTTAAAGATACCCAGAGACACTAAAACAATCTGTTAGAGAAGTTAGGCTCTGCTATGCTCTGTGTTGAATTCTTCTTTATTACTTTCTCCTTTCTTCACTTGTTTGTTGGAGGGATCTAATTTGTTGTTTTTATTATATGTAACATATATTATATAATAAACTATATAGATATAGTTTACTATAGTATATATACTATAGTCTACTATAGTATATAGTAACTATAATATATATATGGTATATACACTATATACCATACCTGTGTACCTAGTATGTTGATATACTTATCTCTTCTTCACTCTCTCCTGGCCCCTTTGATTTTTACCCACAGTTTCCCCTGTTATAAGCTTCTTGTTCTTGGCCCACAATCTCACTTTGTAATTGGCTCAAGAAAGAATATTTAAATATGGAAGCTTGAGGCTGGCTCATTGAAGTTAGTCCGACTGTAGTACTTTACCTACTCGACCCACCTCTTCCTTGCTTTGCTCCCTGGCACTCTTCATGAGTGGATGGGTTTGAAGCTGTCTGGTTGGTGGACACTGAGGGGCAGATCTCATTCCCAGGCTGATAAGCATCAAAAACTGAACACACAAATTGGTTACACAGGACAGCCAGGAGCAGGCAAATCTGGAGATCATGGGCAGAGCTAGACCCAAGGGAGACTGTCAAGGATCTTAGCAGATTTGCCAAACCTACTGTCAGAATCGTGGAACCAGAAATAAAGATTGAAGCAAACTATAAGAAGCCAGGTTAACACAAGCATAAAGTAGGAGACATGAATGAAAGAGGGTTCAAGGCAACGGTGTTTGGGACCTTGTGTGCAGAGTGTTATAGGGATAGGGCTCCATTATTCTGGGGCTGGCCAGATGGTACCAGGCCGGGTTAGCCTGAGATGGAAACACAGAAGCTCAGCAGAGACCAGGTCAGCTTTCTCCACTAGGCTATAAACACTTGAGAAAGGGAAATATGTTGTAATTATCTTGTATCTGCCACATAAATTATCAAAGTTTTTAGAACACAGAGAGTGTTCAGTGTATGCTCACTGCCTGTATTTTGTAATCTGTCTCATACAGATTCTGCTTCACTTATGAAACCTACTTTTCTTTTGAGAAAAGATTACAAGACATGGTGCTCAGTGGGAAGATGGGTTCTATTAACTTGACATGAGATGATTTCAGGTGGCAGTTAATGTGTGGTTCGCCTTTCTGGGTTTGAATTTAGTCGTGCCATTTGCTTAGCTGTGTGAGTTGGGAAATTAGTTAACCTCTCTGTGCTTCCATTTCCTTGTGTGAAATGGGGAAAATGACAGTTTCTGCCCCTCTGGGCTATGATGAGATATAGATGGCTGTAAAACATTCACAGCAGAGCCCCGTGCTTAGGAGGTGGCTCAACAAATCTTAGCTATAATTATTATTAATTATAACTTCATAATGACTATCAGTCAGGGTTGACCCTTTAACAACATGGGTTTGATCTGCATGGGTCCACTTACATTTGGATTTTTTCGATAGTAAATACTACAGTACTACACGATTCGGTTGGTTGGATCCACAGATGCTGACAGGGAGGAACCTTGTAATGGACAAACTGGGGATACTGTTCTCCCCTCTCCACCCCACTCGTGTGTGTGTGTGTGTGTGTACAGAGAGACAGCAATTATGATAATGCAAATGTACTAAAATTGGTGAATCTGGATATACATGTTTTCTATACATCTCTTGCAACCATTCTGTAAGTTTGAAATTGTTTCAAAATAAAAAGTAAAGAGAGGGAGAGAGATTTGTATGCAATTTATATGCCATTGTACACCTGGTTAAGGAGTGTCTACAAGGCTATCTCCACATCTGATGCTGAAGTTTGAACTTTACAGGCAGCATAGTCAGTAAGGAAGCATCAGGAGCAGCCTGGAGATGGAGCCCATGGGTTCACGTTGGGCTTAGGAGGCCATGAAATTATCTTGTATTTATTCTCCCTGTTTCTTTCATGGAGGCAAATTAAACTTGCATTTCCTAAGCAGCTGAGGGCTTATACAGCTGCTCAATGAAATCATGAAAGACCCAGACTGGTCTAGCTTCTAATCCACCGTCTAGAGCATATAGTTCTCATCATCAGGGTTACAGGATGGCTGTTCTGCCCCCTGGACATTGATTCCATATTCCAATCAGAAAGAAGGAGGTAATAAGGGAGAATGGAAGCTTCTATGGCTGGAGGAAAAAGGTTTTCTTAGGAATCGGCAAGAGAACACAGTTTATGTTTCATTGCTCAAAACAGTATCAAATGTCTACCTTTACTGTCAAGGAAGGCTGTGGATTGGGGCTTTGGGATTTTGTTTTCCTATGGACATGTTACTGCTTCAAACAAAATTAGGGTCCTGTTAGTAGAGAAGAAGAAAGAAAAGGTAGGTATTGGACAGGTCAATGACTTTGACAACCAGAGGGAAATAAGGCAGGAACTTTCAGAAGAAGAGTCTGGAGACTTGGAACATGGTGGTCATGAGTGGACCTGGTTGCAAGTGGTGGAGTCAGGATGCATTTTGAAAGCAAAGCAATAAGGATTTGCAGGAAGATTTTATGTGGAGTGGTAAGAAAAAAGGGGGGAAAAAAAAACCTCATGAACCATTCTTGATTTAGGATAAGGTTTGGATATTGAACTTGTGACAATGTCACAGGCTCAGGACTCCATGCTTCACCCTTACTTCTCAGAGATGCAGCTGGATGCAAGGAAATCCTGACAAAATCAAGGAATGAATAGCTGGTGTTTTAGATGATTGAATCCTAAAGGCTGAAAGAATGAAGCCAAACCTAGGTAGGTGTCTTGGCTGTACAATGAATGAAGAAAGTTGTAAAACTAAAAAGTGGGAAAACCAGGGTTGAGTAAATACCCAGCATCCTCTCTTAACCACCTGTGTATGCAAATGACCTACTTTCTCTGAGCCTCAGCTTCCTCCTATGCAAAAGTAGGAGATTGTCATTTGAGGGCTGTTCTGAGAATTACTTGGGAATCTTATATAAGAATAATTTAGCTTTCTTTGTTTGTTCCTGGCCTGGGAAAGTACCCTCTTTTTTGAAACCCCAGGCAACTCTGATATCAGACTTAGTGTTCTAGAGACAATCTGATATTGTGGAAAGGACTAGATTTCTACATCAGACAGATATGGTCTCAAAACCTGCTTCTTATCAGCAATGCGTGACTTAACATATGACTATGCATGACTTAACTTTTCCCAACTGCAGTCTGACAAATGCAAAACAGAGAGAATGATACTGGCATCATGGGATTACTGAGAATTGTTGGGAGAATTAAGTAAACT
Source organism: Pseudorca crassidens (assembly GCF_039906515.1). NCBI lineage: Eukaryota > Metazoa > Chordata > Mammalia > Artiodactyla > Delphinidae > Pseudorca > Pseudorca crassidens. The sequence goes on from NC_090299.1 coordinate 39,055,396, forward strand.
TAAATGTAAAATATAGCACATAAAATTTGTAGCCCAGGACGTGGCATGTGGCAGTTAGGTTCTTATTCAATGTTCATTCTCCTCCATCAAGATAAATAGGGAGATATAAGCAAGACAGATTATTCATCTTAAAGCTATTAGGTTTTCTGTAATACTGGCTTCTTAACCCAGGCCTGGTTGACAATTTTTTGCTAATTTTTTTTTTTTTTGAGATACCTTGTGTCTCATCCTGGAAGCTTTCCTTACTAATTCCATAACCCTCTGGAATTAGGGGATCTGGAAACTTTGGGTAGAGAATAACCCATGGTGCAATGCAGTCAATGTGTCCTTCAGCACCCTACAAATACAATACGTCCTGGAATGATGCAAGCAAGAGACTCTAAAAAAAAGGGGGGGGGTACAGGGATTAGCTAGGAAGGAAGAGATGGATTTCCCTTGAGCCAGTGGTGAAATAATGAATCATGAAAATAGAGACCTTGTATTTTAAATGACACACAAGGGACACCTCCCATCCAACCTGCTTCCCAGTTAGGGTTGTCAGCACAAATCAGAACTGGGACAGTCTGCCAAGGCAACAGGCTGGTTCAGCGTGTGACAGGAAGGCTGTCAGGGAGTTGGGTCGTGCCTTACATGTAGAAAGCCTCCTGTCATCAGACTAATCACAGAGCCTTTTCCTTGTAACTAATGGGTAGTTTTCTTTAATCTCCAGAAATCTCTGATCAATTAACTGCTATTTAAGCCAATCAAGGAAATTGAGATATGGGGTTAATTAGATTTCTGAAGGTTACACACAGTATCAGTCAGCAGAGAAGCCTGAAGTGGAACTCAGGGCAGAGCAGGTAGATGTGCGCAGCGTGAAAATGAGGTGACATCCAGGTGGTAATGAAGATGTGAACGGGCACCAGGAGATGAGACATTCTCCGCCCACCATGGGAAACCCGAGGGTCCTCTACTGCAGCTCCTTCAAGGAAACTAACTTCTCCATTGAACAATTAATTGTGTTTGTGTTGGTGTTCTTAAAGCACGTTTGACTTCACACTTATTTCTTCCTAGGTCAGCCCATGGCCTCATCAGCCTTTAACTTCGCTGGGCAATTGTGAGGAATTAATGGTACAGCACGTGTGATGATTTGATGGTGAAGATTTAAGGCTGTAATGCCCATGAAAGTTTTAGCCAGCGCCAAGCACACGAGGGCAATGATCAGCCATTATTATCACTGTTATCTGCCCCCAAGTTCTATCAGTGCAAACTCCCTGAAAAAGTTCTATCAGTGCAAACTCCCTGAAATATTATATTTTCTTTTCTCTCTCCCTCTTATTCTGGATAACTGCTTTCTCCTTTTTCAGTTTTAGGTGGCTTTACCACATGGTTAGTGGGCAGCCCTGCCCTGTCTACCCAGTGCCCCCATATCATCCTGGTTTGGCATCTCTTCCCCAGATTTTTTTGCGTTCCGTCAAGCTCATGACTCAATCAGTTTATCTGAATACAATTTGTTTTTCTGTGACAAAGTGTGACTTCTACTCAAAGGGATATCGGGCCGTGTTTCTTGGTCAGTCTAAGCATGGGATGTATTTGTTTCTCCAGGTGTGACATGGCAGAAATCCTGGGACAGATTGATAGTCTTGATTTCTTTGGTTGTTGCATAAGTTTCCTGTTGCTGCTGTAACAAATTTTCATAAATCTAGTAGTTTGTAACCACACACATTTATCAGTTTTCTTCCTCTCTCCCTCTCTCTCTCTGCCATACTTCCTTTCTTCCTAAGAGATTTCACAGACAAAGGATTATAATTTAGATAGGGGCTGCAGAACAAACATTTATAGAAAGCTATATAATTTCAAAGATTTCATTGCATGCATTATCTCAACAGATCCTTACAAGTCCCCATGGAGGTGTTTACGTTAATTACCCTTATTTGCGGATGAGAAGACTAAAGCTCTACAGCCTAAGGTCACATACTCATTCCATGAAATCACATCTCACTTCTTCCAGCTCTTATCCTCTTTGCACTAGGCCACCACATCTCCCTGATCCCCATTCCATCCTTTATATAGTTTCCTTCTGAAATTCCCAGTATGTTGTATTATCTCTGAAAATATCTTTGGAAGTTTTTTAGTTTTTGCCTGGAAGATTAACAGGCAAAATGCACTTTCTTGAAACTATTATTGATGGCATTTCCATGACTAGGGTCATAGGTTGGTGCTATTTATTACTGAGAATGTGAGGTTTGCTTGTCCCCTTTGGCAAAAATAAATGGAACAAAAGGAAAGTGGATAATCTGGGATCTATGAGAGTTCACACTCTAAACCCTGGGAATCCACCTTCCAACCTGCAGGCTAAGTGAGAACCACTTGAACTGGACATGGGCTCCACCTGAGATTCATAGTACAATAAACACTTATCCTAATTAGCCAATAGACATGAACTCAGAGGTCAGCAGGACTTAACCACCTGTCCAGATACCATGTCTCTCTGACACCTCAGACAAGAGGCCATGGATCAATGACTAATTTTCATTGAAGCTGAATACATTATTTGGAACTACACAAATTGCATTCCATTACAATGAAAAGTCTTGAAACAGAAGCTATAAGAAAGACACTGACAAGAGAGAGGCAGTGTAGTGGAGGAGAAAGAGTACAGGTTCTGTTAGAAGTGGATGGTCCATGGCTTTGGTCCTGATTAAAGCATCCTCTGAGGCTTTGGCCACAGATTATTATTTTTGTCTGCTATTGCCAAACTTTGTGCCATTTAATTCCACCACTCTGGTTACAACTGATTATGGTATGGAACAGTTTTCAGGCCTCCAGTGACCATGAATATGCTTGATATTATCAATAGTAATGACATGAGCTCACTGTGCAATAGACTTCCCAACAGAGACACTTCATATTAGATACTGTTTATTGGAGCATAATAATGTGAAGAGCAGTGAAGTATACAATTGGCATTTGTTCATACCAATTTCTCTCTCCTCATACCTCCAGCATCTCTATCCTCTTCCTCACATTTAGCTGATAATCACATTTCTAACTTTACTGAGAAAATAGAAGCACTCAGAAGATCTGAACAAACTGCCTCAACTTTTATATCCAGCTACCATCATCCCTACTCATAATCTCTATTTTTACTCCTACTAATTTGTAGAGATGAATTGCCCATGTTTCTCTCTATGACTAACGCTTCCTCTTGTGCAGTAGATCCTGTCTCTTTGTGCCTGTCCAAGGATATTACCCTTCTTTCTTCTGCATCTATTTCTTCTTCTATTCTGGAACATTATCATCAAGATAAAAAAACACTATTGTTTCTGCATCTTAAAAAAAAATGTCCCTCTTGACTTTGTTTCTTCCTTCAGCTATTACCATCCTCGCTTCTTCTTCATAGGGAAATTTCTCAAAAATGATATATGTACTTACTGTTTCCAATCCCTCCCCTCCCGTTAATTTTTTAATGAGCTCTAATCAGATGTTCATTCTTACACTCCACCAAAACTCCTTTATAAGATCACCAACGACTACTGTGATGCTCAGTCAATCCTGTTGTCCATCCTCATTTGACTTAACAGCAGCATTTGGTAGAGTTAATCACTCTCTCCTCCTTGAAATATTTTCTTTAGTTAGACTCCAAGATATTACACTTCTTTGATGTTCCTCCCTACCTCACAGTTCTCTCATCCTCTGTTTTCCTTGCTGGTTCTTTCTCTATTCCTGACATTGGAACAACCCAGGGCCCAGTCACTGATTCTCATCTCTTTCCTATCTACACTCAGTTGTTGATTTCAGCCAGTCTGAACACAGGTAGCAAGTCCCACCTGTGTGTTGAAGACTCTCAACCTTACATCTCTAGTCCAGACCTCTTCCTTGAACTTTAAGTTTGTATGTCCAACTGCCTACTGGCCATCTTCACATGGATAAAATGGGTATCTCAAACCTAACATATCTAAAACTGAGCTCCTGATCTCCTCCAACCCCACTGGTACTCTAGATATTCTGCTCAGATGATGGAAACTCAATCTTTCCAGGTACTCAGGCCCCAAAACAAACAAACAAAGAAACAAACAAAACACTCAGTGTCCTACTTGTCTCCTCTGTTTCTCTCACATCACATATTCTACTCAGTTCATCAGGAAATCCTAAGTCGTGCCTTTAAGATAGTATATCCAGAATTTGACTCCTTCTCACCACTTTTACCGTATTAACCAGGCCTGGGCCACCATTAGCTCTTGCCTTGGCTATTGTAATAGCCTCTTAATGATATTACTGCTTCCATCTTCACCCTTCTACCATTTATTTCCAACTCAAGAGCCAGAGTGATCTTGTTACAAAATAAGTCTGATCATGTCACATTTCTGCTTTAAAAAAATTCCTTAAAGTGACCTATTAGGCCCTTCACAATCGGGCCAATGTTAAGGCTCTAACCTTACCACACTTACCCTTACCTTAGTTACTCCACTTCAGCCACACTGGCTTTCCTCTTCTCCTTGAACATGACAAGGATGTTTTGGTCTCTGGGCCTTAGTAATTTTTGTTTTCTCTGACCAGAGGATTGACTGGTTCCTTACTTCCTTTAAATACTTTCTTAAATGTCACCTTCTGAGGTTGAGGACCTCCATGAACACTGTATGTAAAATCACATTCCCAGCACGTTTCTTTCCTTCTTTGAACAATTTTTGTCCATAGCTATTATCACCTGCTAGTACAATATACGGACCATTTATGATTTTATTTATGTCTACCTTTCCAGTCCAGAATATAAATTTCTTGAAATGAGGGTTTTTTGTCATTTTTGTTTGTTGATATCTCTACAGCAGCTAAAATGATGCCAAGCTTAATAAGCACACATACACATTAGAGATTTTCAGATTAAAGGGAATGAGTGAATAAATGAATAAAATAGACTTCTCAGAGAATATAAAGAGTACCTTCTCACAAGCACTCTTTTTATTGCTAAACAAAATAATATGGAAATTTGGTTATGATAAAGGTGACATCACAACCCACCAGAGATACATCAGAAAAATATATGAATTCATGTATATACAAGATTATTTGTTTAAGTGTAATCAAATAGCCCTACATGGCAATGAAAAGTTCTTCAGAGATGAACTCAAGCTAAAATCCCACTACTGGGCATATACCCAGAGAAAACCATAATTCAAAAAGACACATGCACCCCAATGTTCATTTCAGCACTATTTACAATAGCCTGGTCATGGAAGCAACCTAAATGTCCATCAACAGACGAATGGATAAAGAAGATGTGGTACATATATACAGTGGAATATTACTCAGCCATAAAAAGGACTGAAATTAGGTCATTTGTAGAGATGTGGATGGACCCAGAGACTGTCATACAGAGTGAAGTAAGTCAGAATGACAAATATCATATATTAATGCATATATGTGGAATCTAGAAAAATGGTACAGATGAACCAGTTTGCAAGGCAGAAATAGAGACACAGATGTAGAGAACAAACATATGGACACCAAGGGGGGAAAGGAGGGTTGAGATGAATTGGGAGATTGGTATTGACATATATACACTAATATGTATAAAATAGATAACTAATGAGAACCTGCTGTATAGCATGGGGAACCCTACTTCGCTGTACAGTAGAAACTAACACAACATTGTAAAACAACTCTACCCCAATAAAAAAAAACTTTTTAAAATAATAAGTAGAGGAAATAATAAAATTAGAAAATCACTATTTGAAAACTCTGCTAAAATAATTGATTCAGAATGAAACCATTGGATGAAAGGTTGTTGAGGGAACTTCACAATGAAGGAATTGGGAATTAACACTTGAACCCACTGGTCCAGTTTAACAACACTGAACTTGGCACAACTAACTTATAAGAAAAAAGTAAGCTAAAAATACCAGTTGAATATCACAATAAGCAAACAGATGAGTAAAGAATATGTGATAATCATATTGCCCAAACAAGGATTGTCTTGAGTTAAAAGAGGTGTTACCTAGGGTGGAAAAAAAGTATACATTAGAACAATCCCATGTAAAGTGTAGTTTTATTATTCAGAATATAAATATTCTAAAAGACAATTGACCTGTTTTTCACAAATCTATAAGAAAGGGAAAGAAAGGAGGGACTTAACAGATAAATGTAACAAATCGATATTGATTTTTGGTTTTGTGGATGTGCTTTTTGGATATGCTTTACAAAAAAAAGTGTAAAAAGACATTATGGAGACAAAGAGAAATTTGATTATGCCCTGGGTATTTGATCATAATAAGGAACTAGTAATAATTTCATTAGGTCCTATAATGGCATTATAGTTTGTAAAATTTTGTTCATGTTTGCTAGCAATATATACTAAAAAATGTAGGAATGAAATGGAGTCCTGATTTGCTTTCCCCTACTACAGCAACACATCTTTTAAAAGAACAGGTTAATCAGTTATGGAAAATAATTGACAACTATTGAATCTGGGGAATAGATATGTAGATTTATCAGACAATTCACTCTACTTTTGTGTATTTAAATATTTTCTAACAAATCTTAAAATAACGAGTAATGTTAAACCTTGGTGCTGCTCCTACATTCTAAAAGATGATGAACCATTGATCTCTTTTGCCATGACCTCAGGAGTGTATTGTACTCTTAGAAGTGATAGGACCTCAAGGGACTATTTCCTGGCACTTTTTTGGATTTCTATATGACCTTTTCATTAACTCCCAACATAAGAAACTGAGGACCATAACTCCCTTTCAACTAGTAAGAGTCTAAATATAATACCTGAATTTGAATTCTAGTTCTATTAATACCTGTGTAAACACTGGCAATTTTCTTTAAGCTTAGGATTCCTATAATATAAAATAATAAAATGAGCATAGTATAGGAATGCTGGGAGAATTTGAAGTAATGTGTATGAAACACTCATGCAGGGCTTGGCATACATCAGGTGATCTTTCCTTGCTTCACTTCCAGCAGAGTCATGGCCAGCACATAGATCCTTCTGAGTCAAACTAGCTATTGGAAAAAGCAACATGACAAATGAATGCCCATTGATTCTGCATCACACGATTTTTATTGAAAATGTATGTATCTACCCCTGCTTTTGACAATACATCCTCAAGTCCAATAAAGGTCATTGTGAGAACAAACTTGGTTCCTATAAAATAAAAAGAAATACAACCTCTAAAAAATCAATGCTGTTTCCGAGTGGATTTAAAAAAAAAATGCATGCATGGAAGGTTCCAATATTACAGTATAGCAGAGTAAAAACATAAACAGCATAAAATATATCTCATGGGTTTTTTCTAATGCTATAAATACTATTTTCTTAATCAAACTGAAATTTAAAAAATTAAAATAAAAAGAACCCAGAAAGAGCACATATTTTATTTCTATTTAAGTTTAAAATAGACCTTTTGAGGAAGTATCAACTCTACTTCTCCTAATTAATCAGAGTTTGGTTGTGCTTGCCTGATGGGTTTACTTCTCTTTTACCTGGGCACCAAAAGCTGTTTCTTTTTAACTTGGCATCAAGAAAGATGTTGTTCTCAAACTTGGCTCTGAAACCACCTCTTTCTAGGACACTGCATTATTTCCATAGCTGTTGTTATTGCTGAGAGTCAAACAGTCCCATTTCTTAAGAAACATCCCAGTGATACCCATTCGGATGAGGCAGATATTTATATGCAGTAGGTTTCCCCTCTTTCCCCAAGTTCCATTATAATGTCAGGGGTTATTTGTTCCCTTTTCAGGGAGAAACACTGGGCTCTTCTTAATTCTTCAGAAAGGTTTGGGCTTGTGAATTCCTCATCCTGTGTTAAATGAGCATGCTCGAACACCATATGTTTAGAATAAAATTCAAACTTAGTATTCTGTAATAACCTATATACATATATATATATATGTATAACTGAATTACTTTGCTCTACATCTGAAACTAATACAACATTGTAAATCAACTATATCCCAATATAAAATGAAAATTAAATGTAAAATATTGAACAAATAAAAACCTCAAAATAAGCCCTCAAGGAGTTTGATAATCTTTCTTCTACCTCTTCTCTAGCCTCATCTTCAGCAACTCTTCTAGTGATAATCTTCATTCCAGCTTTACAGAATTATGAACTCAGAGCCTCTTTAGAAATTTTCCTTTTATGTACTAAACCTCTCCTCACTTATCTGCTCAGCTAATTTTTACTCATCCTGTGGTATACATCTCAAAAATCTCCTATTCCAGGAAGTCTTCTATATTAGTTTCCTGTGACTGCTGTAGCAAATACCACAAAGTTGATGGCTTAAAGCAACACATTTATGGTTCTGGAGGCCTGACATCTTAAATCAATATCACTGAGCCCAAGTCCAGGTGTTAGCAAAGCCTCATTCTCCCCTGGGAGCTCTAGAGAAGAATCTGTTCCTTGTCTTTTTCAGCTTCTGGTGGCTGTCAGCATCCCTTGGCTTGTGATCAACATGGCTTCAATCTTTAAGGCCAGCATCTTCAACTGTCCTTCTCTGTCCCATCTTCACATTGCCTTTTCTTCTGTGTATCTTTGTGTCAAATCTCCCCCTCTACCTCTCTCTTATAAGGATACTTGTGATTATATTTAGGGCATACCTGGATAATAGAGAATAATCTCTCCATCTAAAAATCCTAACTTAATTACATCTGCAAAGCCCCTTTATCCAAATAAAGTAACATTTACATGTTCCAGTGATTAGGACCTGATATATTTGGCGGGACATTATTCAGCATGACACATCATCCTTGTTCTTTTCTTCCAACTATAGTTCTGCTTTACAGGCTGGATTATGAACCCCTTATCTAAATATGGATTTAAAACCTTGTATTTAACTTTATCATGGTACGTATAATGATGATGATGGCAATTTTGATGTTGATAGGTAAGATATATCAATTACTTATAGTATACTGGGCACTACTGTAAGAATTTCACAGATATTATATCAATCGATTCATACAACAATTTTAAAATGTAGGTGCAATGCTCGTCCCCAGTTTTCAGAAGGTGTTACTCAGGTACCATGTCTAGCAAGTGGACTTTCTGAGATTTGAATCCAGGCTGTCCAATTCAGAGCCTGTGCAGTGTTGCACCATGAATATCGATTCACCTGCTGTCTCCCCAATTCACTGTAAGGTCGTGGAAGCCAGCCAATATCCTCAGTTTCTAGCATACAGCTGATGCTCAGTGATGTTTGGGAAATAAGTTTATAGGCAGATTCTAAACTGGATCTTCCCTTAAATAGATATGGGGTCTCAGACATGTGTGTAAAACTTTCTGGACCTCAACTATTTAATCAGGATGTTGGACTTTGGATGACCACCATGATCCCTAATGTTTTATGAACAGATCATCTCAGACATCCATTTGAAGTCTAACATCTATTGGATTAAGGTGACTGATTCACTTGGCCCACGTTGTTGAGAATACTCAGCTCAGGGCACTGTTAACGATTTATCACACTGGGGAAGATAACTTTTGAAGTAGAAGTCATTTTAGCATGTCCATGTTCCAAAAGCTTTGAAGGAATGCCAGAAGTATTAATAACATCTGTTTTCCCAAAATAGGCACATCACTTCTACTTCTGGTGGGAAAGACTAACCTTTTTGGATTCTCCCAAAAGACTGTGTTTTATTCACTATTGCCTGTCATTCCTGAAGCCTAATGACACAGAGTCATTCCACCTAGGTGACCTACCCACATAATAAATGAATACTAATATCTCAGTCTTGGGTTGGAAGACCCAGGTCACACATCTATATAACATTCTGCCAATGGGTTAATGAATAGTGAATCAAATAAATTCAGAAATTAACCTCAGATGTAAGAGCTGCATGCATGCACACATATTTAATGCTTTCTACACAAGTTACTCAATAAAGCATTTCTCGAATACTAGAATGTGAACCTTCTAGACACTTATAAATATTAATTGACAATAAAGGGAAATACTGAAAAAGTTATTAAGAGCACTGTATAGTGCTGACTTGGTCTTCGAGAGCCCTCAGAAACGCTCTTCAGTTGGAATAATAATCATGGAAACATGAACCAAATAAAAGACTTTAAGCTACACTCTGAATGACGTTGCATATGATTAACTTTCATTATCATTAATGTGTATTATGGTCATATCCCCAATGACATGTGGCTGGGAGAAGAGCTCCTTTAGTGGCAAAACTGTTATCTTATTGCTGTTGTTGCTATTTCAGTTTGGGTTCCTGGTACGAGGTGATGATTGCACAGCTTGAAAGCTGCTTCCTTTAGTGGAAACAGCATAGGCTTTGGAGCCAGAGTCTGGATTCAAATTCCAGACACTGCTGGTGAGTTGTGTGGCTATGGGCAGACTGCCTGACCTTTCTTCCTGCAAAATAAGGTTTAATGGAGAAAGAGGTAGAAAGATGAGTTGAGGGAGAGTCTATATGACCATTCCCACGCTGAGTTTCTCTGTCTCCTGAGGGAGAAATGCTTTGGCAAAACTCCCTTCTGAAACCCACACAGAAAGTCGCTTTCTATATGGATGCCTTAGGCTTTGGTTCCAAGTCTGTATCTGTACTTCCTAAATCTTATTTTTTGTTACATCTTTGTTGAGATAGAAACCATATACCAAAGTTTACTTTTTTATAGTGTACAATGAATGATTTTTAATATATTCACAAAGCTGTGCATTGATCACCACTAATTCCATAATATTTTCATTATCTCCCCAAAGAAACTCCATACCCCCTAGCAGTCACTCTCTATTCCTCCCTCCCTCATTCCCTGGCAACAACCAAGCTATTTTCCATCTCTATCAATTTGCTTCTCCTGGACATTTTATATAAATGGAGTTATACAATAAGTGGTCTTTTGCATCTGGCTTTTTAAAATTAGAATAATGTTTTTAAGGCTCATCCAGGTTGTACCATGTATTTTATGCTCAAATAATATTCTACAATATGGATATATCATACATCAGTTAATGGACATTTGAGGAATTTCTACTGTTTGGCTATTATACATAATCCTGCTACGAACATTTCTGTACACATGCTTTTTACAGACATATACTTTCAATTATCCTGAATATATACATAGGAGTGGAACTGCCGGGTCATAAGGTGTGATAGTAAGAAAAATTGCCCTACAAAATGTACATATTCTAATTCTTGGAACTTGTGAATAAGTTATGTTCCATGGCAAAGGGAATTTAAGTTTGCGGATGGAATTAAGTTTGCTAATCTGCTGAGTTTAACCTAAGGAGATTATCCTGATTAATAGAGAGGGACCAATGTCATTGCAAGGATCCTTAAAAGTGGAAGGGGGAGGCAAAGGCAGAGTTTCTGAGGGAGATGTGACTATCAAAGGATGGTCAAAGTGAAGCAGGTTTGCTGCATTTGAAGATGGAGGAAGAGGCCACAATCCAAACAATGGAGGCCACCTCTAGAAGCATGAGAAAAGGAAATGGTTTCTCCTTTAGAGCCTCCAGAAGGAATACATCCCCACCGGCACCTTGATTTTAACCTAGGGAGACTGTTGTCAGAGTGTCAATATCTCGAACCTTACAATAATAAATGCGCGCTGTCTTAGATGACTGAGTTTTACATATTTTGAACACCAACTCATATTAACACCAACTGGTAGTGCCACTGGGACGGCTATGATGTCAAATAATTGTGGCTTTGAGTCAGGTCAATAAACAATGAGTTCTGAGAATGGAGATCTTCAGTGAGCTTTCAGAAAGATCAAATAATGCAATTATCCAGGGAAGGGCTTTTAGGATGGTCCAAACCTGTTTTTCCCGCTCCTGTGACTTACAAGTTGCTGGCATAGCTAGCTAGCATAGTTGCAAGGCTGTTGGCTTTCAAGAGCTGGAAGAAGGTGATGGTGTTAGGGTGATTTAAAACGCCAGAGGCTCTCTGTTCTTATTTGATTCAACCATTTTTCCTGAATAAACACTCCTTTGATGGTTAAAAGCCCAAGTTCTGAAAAAGTAGCTTTTGACAATTTTTTCCAGTGTTCTCATTACTTTGTAGAGGAGTGGATTTTCAGAGGCCCTTCCCCTACCATTCTGGAAGTAGACCCCCCTTCTTCTGGATTTCTACTCTGGAGAGCTGGGCAGATTGAGAATGGGACTCAAGTCAAGCACTTTCAAGCTTATATTCTTCTCAAGATGAATCTGAGTTGCCTACTTTCCACCCCCTACTTCCAGGAGTCCCATCCAGGTTGTATTTATTCCTCTGGATCTTCCTGCTTTACCATTCTGTCCTTCCTGAGTCTATAGCATAAATGGTTTAACTGCCTACTATGAAGCTCCTTCCCTGACCTCACTGGCCTTTGAGGATGATGGGGCCTTGGGAGGGTGAAGGACTAGCTCTTTTTGAGGGAGTCCTTATAAGTCTATGATCTCTAGACTTACTTGGGGTCTAAGAGTTACAGGAAATCCTTCTCTGCTAGTTCCCACTCCATGTCTGTTAAGCTGCTGCTCCTGACCTCTGATACTCTTTTACTCTGCACTATGCTCTGAGAGCCAGAAAAATAGACTCTAGTCTTGGATCTGATATCTGTTGGCTTCTTCTGTTAGACACATTATCATACTTTGCAGGAACTGATAGACAAATGATGATAAAACAGCAATGTCACAAGACCGTTTGGACATCACAAATGATAATTTATTGGAAAGTACCTTCTGCAGTCTCTATCTCATTTGGCTAACTTATCTTAGGCTGTAGGAATCCACACTCTTCAATTTTCATTTTGCTTGAACTGTTTTTCTCCAACTGTTGCTCTTGAGTTCTCTCTAAAGATCCTTATCAGCGTTAAAAAAATATTTTTGTGATCAGTTTGAAGATACTTTTCAAAATTAATTTTAGTCTATTTTAGATTGTTTGGAGGACCACCTCATAATTACATACTCTAGGCAAAAGTTTTTTCCTCATGTTTATTTATTTTTTATTGCATTGTCAAGTGTTAGAATTACCTTCATTGTGGAAAAAGAAGCAAAGTAGAATTTAACATGAAAATGATGCATGTATTTCAAATAGAAACTAAATGACATCACAAGTCATAATAAATTGAATAGAGGCATAAGTTGGAAGAACTGAATTATTAAATTACACAAAATTGATAAAAATAGAACACACACATGCACACAGACTTTGCCCAAGCAGCTCTTACAAGACTCACATTTCAAATAGCACTTTTGGTTTCAGCAAAATTATATCAACTGACATGTAAATCTGATGTTGATTCCTTGGAATATAATGGTTCTACAGTTTTGTTTGTGATAACTTGGTGAATATTTTCAGGTTTTATACCAGGGTAAGAGCTATAAGCATAAGGTGATTATAATGAGTTTATATGTACACCTATATAAGTTATATTGTAATAAAATTATGCAGACAGCACTAGGGGGTCCATGAGAATGTTTTATTTGCAGATGGAATGTATACATTGCTCAAGTATGAGAGGGACTGCTCTGCATATAGAAACCAGGCAAAGCTCTCAGGGAGCCTTCAGTTTATACGCAGGCTGAAGGCATGTCTTTAGGCCACAATGACAAAATAAAGAGACAAGAGAAACTTTCTCACGTAAAGGACAGAAAGTTGTACATCACCAAAAGACACAGAAAAGTCTTGTGCAGAAACTAATTTAAAATAATGAAGAGAGTTTTCTTTACTGGAAAGGGAATAAGTAAACTATGAGAACGTTTTGGGAGCCCATTTTTAAGAACGTAGGCCTGTGAGAAAGAAGGTCTGATTTAAAGTTCTGTTTCTACCCCATATCTTTCAAGATGTCCCATTGGCTGCAAAACTTAATGTTCCTAAGTCTCAGTTTCTTCAACTTTAAAATGTCTCCTTCATATATTTGTTATGTGGGTCAAATAATATTGTAGAAGTTGAAAGTACTTTGTCAGACACAAAATCCTGATGGTGATGCTACTATGTTTCATTTTGTTAGATGTTCATAAAGGGTCCCTGGAAATTGTTCTAATTCTTTGCAGTTGAACATCTCAGCAAGAAGATAAAAAGCCCTAGAATGCTCAAGGTCAGTGAAATAAACAATTCCTGCATCTAATCTAGGCTGAGATCTCAGCAAATGCACAGTTGATGTATTCTACAACACCTTAGGGAGATGGGTTTAGACCAGATCTCTAACTGACAGAAAATTTCGACATTTTCAATAGATTTTGATTGTGTTAATCACAAAGTTTCTTCTATAGATAAAATGAAAAAAAAATACCTCACCTTTCTCATATCTATGCACACATATATTCTTACACAATTCACCCACAGAAACATCCAGGCCCATCCATGTATTTGTGTTTCTGTAGAGACACACACACGATAGTGTGCTTACACATGCGTGAACCACCTGCATACACATGCCCTACTCACTCTTGAATGGACCCAATTCCCATTGACCATAGTAGCCCATAGTCTATCATAGTTAGTTTCCAGCCTGCTTTATGAGGACAGGGCAAAAATGTCCTGGTCTTTCCTCTCACAGCATTTATCTCAACCAGGGATTCCCCAACATCCGATTCTTTAGATCATCCTTAGAAGGCATTTTGGGAGCCACAAAAACAGGTTTGAAAGTCAGTCATGCTTAGATTTGAATTATGACCTTGGACAAGTGACAATCTTTTTGAGCCTCGTTTCATTGATTGTAACTTGGTGGTAGTGAACACTGCCTCATGGACACGAAGGCATTAGAGGCAATGATATGAGTTTCCTGTATGCTCTTCTGGTTCTATTTGAAGGGGCTTTTCTTCAGAATGATACATATATGTGGATAGTAAGAACCACAGAAATTTTAGATGAAGTCAGGCAGGAGACGTTCTCATCCAAAATGGCCCCAGCGTCCTTAAAGGGTGACACTCATGCATCTCCTTAACGTTCATTTGTTACCGGCTTGGATCCCCTTCCTGCACATCTTCTCAGTTCTTACCTCTTTAGTATTAACTTTTCTTTGCTTGCTCAGATTTGCTACTTGCTTCTGATTTTCCATGGCCTTGTTGGACATGGATTTACCTCAAGGCATCCTCTCAGCTTCTGACTCCATCATAATAGCTATGGTCTCACCATGTTGCTCAGTTCCACATTTGTAAGAGAAGAATTTGATGTCAAGACATCTTTTTCACACCAGGCCATACAAATTTAACTTTGGAGTCCCGCAGACCTGAGATAAAAATCTAGTTCCAACTTTTATTAACTCTGTGACCTTAAGCAAGTTGTTAAACTTTCAGAATCTCAATTTTCCCATAGTCATATGGAGAAAATTATGGTTCTTACATCCATTGAATTGTTGTGAGGACTAAATCCAATAATGTATGGTAAATGCTTAGTATAGTACATGGTATATATTGAACCATAAAGAAATGCTATTCTTTAGTGTCAGTTCTGGTCATAGACCAGAGGTCAACCTGAGAATAGGCTGACTTTTTGCCAAGTTCCCACCCTTGGTGTATTAGTCACAGCCACTGGACAACAGAGGCCATAGGTTGTTCCCTTAGACAAGAGTGTCAGCAGGACAGGCTTTCTGTAGCCACATCTACTCAAAAGATTATGGGATGCAGTTTCCTTTAATTCTATATAAAGTTAGAAAATAATGCAATAAAATCAAGCTGTGTATATATGACTGTAAAATAACTTTGGGGAAAAATCCATTAGTTTTCAGAAAGTTAAAACTTCTTCATCTTCACATATTCACTGCCAATATAATAAAAAGGGTCATCTGAGAAATCTTAAGAAGGAGATATTCTCAAGGTGTTTTGATGAATCCTCCAACCAAACC
Source organism: Pseudorca crassidens (assembly GCF_039906515.1). Classification (NCBI taxonomy): domain Eukaryota; kingdom Metazoa; phylum Chordata; class Mammalia; order Artiodactyla; family Delphinidae; genus Pseudorca; species Pseudorca crassidens. Next base: position 39,071,157 of record NC_090299.1, read on the forward strand.
TGGGGACTGGGTAGGAGAGGGTGAGACTTCCTGGAGGTGATCCCATAAGCTTTGAAGAAAGACTATGAGTTACACAGGTTAGGAAGCATGAGCATGGGGACAGTGGTACTTTCCAGGGAGAAGATGTCATGTTCCTGTATTGTACGCACCCGTATTACTGGCAGATGCACACCTACATGTTCAAAATGGGCATCCCCATCCCACAACCCCATTTTCCTCAAAAAAGTGAAAGACACGCTAGCGATTTTAGTTTCTCAATACATATATCTTCCCTAACAAGTAGTTTACGTTCAGAATGAGGGCAATCTGGGTGCATTAGCAATTACTACTTCAAAGAGTTTACTAAAGTACTTGCCAAGTGTCCAACCCGTGGGTTGGACCAATCCTTACCTGTTATTCTATAGATTCTACAAAAGGAAACTTCCAGAAAAGTTCTTGATCTTGAGCAGTGACCACAGGAACCCAGACTGCTTCAAATTGTCCTGAATTATTTCTGGGCTCTTCAGTGGAGAGTCAGACGAAGGCTCAGAAAACCCTCATTTCCACGGTGTTCCCCTCACTCTTCCAGGCACCGAGGTCCCCTCTGGGACTGCTTCAGACCTGAGGATGCCAAGTTTGTGTAGCCCACGGCAGGTGGAGGAAGGCCTCCATGATCTGGGGTTTATGGTGTAACAAGGGTACCAGAGCAGCTGTGCTTGGCTCTCAGTAGGAACTTACTTGTCAAACAGGTATGCTTTTATTCTTTGAAAAAGTGAAAATTGAAAGATACAGAAGCAAAAAGAGAACAATTTAACAACCATCTGCATACCTGCTGTTTGCAATTAACAAGTATTAATATTTTATAATATTTGTTTCACAAATTGTCATTAATACAATAATTTCACTGTCAAGTTGAAGCTCACTGCTTCGTCCCATTCCAGACCACCCAGTCCTTCCCAAGAGATAACTATTAGGATGAAGTTGACGTATAACTTACCAACCAACTATTTGTACCTTGAATACATCAACCATACGCTGAAGTTTAAAATTTTTTTTACAAATATTATCATACAATATTCAGCTTTCTGTAATTAGCTTAGATTTCATTCAACATGATGTTTTTTTTTAAAGGTCTGTGTTGGTCCACTTAAATCTAGTTCATTTGTTTAAATTGCTGAATTGTATTCCATGGATAGATGTATAAGTTGGGTTTTTAGATTTTAGCTACAACATCTCTCTTACAAGTATCGAGGCATCACATTACAGAAACCTGTGTAGATTCAGATTTAGGAATAGATAGCCAACATGTGGCCCTAAGAAATCCATGGTTATCTCTAAATGAAGGCTATTTACTTATTTATTTTTCCTTTCTGAGTTAAATTTACCATTCAATTTTTTCTTAGGATGAATCTTTATTTTACTCACAGTGTTGCATATTGACTTTTATAAGGCCATGGAACAACTTCCTTGATATTTTTGTATATGTCTGAACCCCAGGGAATGTTATAGATGCAGATTTCCATAGTCCGTCCCTTCAATTTACCAAACATTTTCATATATGCCAAAAATCAGCAGCAGAGTTGAGCAGAATACCCAAATTCACCAATAATGCTTCAGACCTGCCACATTTTTCGTTATCCACTTAATTATTCTCTGTCTCCTACAGGAGTTTCCATGTACAAAATTGCTTTTATCAAACACTCAATATCTCTTTCCTTTCTAGAAATGAGGATCACATAACTGATCATGTACTATTTTTGCCTTGGCCACTAGGAAACTCAGAACCAAATTTGTTGCTGAGATAGAATCATGGCCTTTCCTTGGTGTTGAAGGTTTACTTCAGCTTCATTTAGCTATTTCACAACATATTCCAACATGAAACAACTTATGTGTAAAAAAATTTATGTGCACACATAATTTATGTGACCATGCAATTACTGTACAAACTGGACACTTTTAAAAATGAAAGGCAACAAAAAAGTAGCTAATATTGTATACCTTCTTGAGTTATCATGCTTTACATAGAGTGATATGTAAGTGAACTTTCTATAGCTCCATGAGACAAATATTCATATTCAGATGTAGTCTAATTTAAATGACTTCCAACTTTTGAGAAAGATACTGATGCTTTTTTTTTTTCAGGGTTTGGGTCTTTGGGCTGTGACATAACTGTAACCCCTTCCTGACTCACAGTAAGCACTATATAAGATTTTACCATTTTTTCCTATCCTAGAATATAGTTTTATTCCAGTAGTGGACTGAAGGTAATAACAACAACAACCAAAAAAACCCGAACATCATCATCACCATCAACTAGGAAAACAATAACAAAGCGTCTTTAGTAATATTTTCAAAACTGGTCTTATAATATGAAGACCTCTTATCATTTATTCAAGGCTTAATATGTCAGACAACTTGCTAAATACTTTGCCTATATATATTACACATTTTACTCTTCAACACAGGTCTCTGATATAGATACTATTCCCTAGTTACACAGAGGTAGAATCTTGGGCTGAGAAAGGAAAAGTGATTTTCCAGAGTCACATAGCATCTACATGGCTGAATGGGAGTTTATCACCTGGTCATTTTCTTCCAGAGCCAGTGTTGGTAACTACTAAACTCTCTTATATCAGTAATGTAAACACTTTTTTCTAAACCAGTGATATTTCTTATCAGCATGACCATTGACTGAATCATAGAGTTGGGAAGGGAATTGTATTTTTTCAGCAATTATTAATTTAGGAATTGTAACTTGTAAAGAGGCTTGTTCAGGCCAGAGACAGGATTAACAAAAATTTACCAGTTTTTATCTGCCAGTGATTACAGGTCCTCCTTGTGTGGAAGTTCCTCTCCTTTGTCAGGCCAAGAGGGGAAGGATATTTGGCTGTGTGTGGTGAAGACTCTCAGACGGCAGGGATAGGAAAGGTGATTTTTTTCTGCTATGGGAGAAAACTTGTCTCAGCATACTGAGGCTGTTAGGTTCTTTAGGAGGTCAAGGCCGTAGAGGGCTCAGCTCCTTCCAATGGTTAGGAGTCAGGTTTATATATACCAGGAAGACAGGGTCTGATCAAATGCATCTTCCTCTACTTTCTTCTCCCTGCTCCTTTCCCCACCCCACCCCCAACCCCATCTCTTTCCTCCAGGATCACTCTAAGTTGTGTCACTCCCAAGAGAAGTTGCTAAGATGGCTTTTGTTCCAAGTGGCATAAGCTGAATTTCTCCCAGCGTCAGGCAGCCCCTCACCCAAGACAAACTGTGCCACCCATCATGTGCCCTTGGTACTTTTTGAATGATTCAGCTTCATAGGTTGAATTCAGCCCTGTCTGTGGTTCTCAAAGGAACCTCGGTATTCAACAGCCTGTTCTTCTGCCTGCCCTACTGTCTGTTCTCTGATTATCTCTTTGGTACGTGTCCTTGGCCTTATAATATTTGGTATTCAAATTTTGTTCTTCTTAAAATGTTTAAATAAAAAAAATATGATTGCTTTTACATTTCAAGTTTTTTTTACTTTTTTTAAAATTAAATTTTGTTCTTATTTGTTCCATGATGTTTGCCTTTGTCTCTCTCTGTCCTGATTTGGCTTGGCTCTTCTGGACAAGATTTACTTGAATAGACCTACTGGTAACATCCCCTCTATTTGGCAAGCTCAGAGCTGACCCCTCTTTGGATTCTGTTCTTGGAGGCATTTCTCTTTTGCTTATTTTCTAAGATGGTCCTAGGTAATCTAGATAATAAGAGGGGGTTGTCATAACGTGTAAAAACAGAACCTTCACAATTCAATTTACTATCAATAAGAATTTTTAAAAATGGACATCATTCACAGAGCTGAACAAAGAGCGAAACGTACAGTCAACAGGTTATCTAGATGACAAAGACTATCCTAGAATAATTCCTGGTTTGCTATAACCAAAAACTCATATATACATAGCAAAATAATCAAGGCAAAGGAAAACAGTGAGAACCAATAAAATCTTTCAATTGTACAACAATTCTGCCTTCTATTTACCCTCCAAAGAGCCCATTGTTTTAGCATAGCTTTTGTTCAGAGTTGTATTTCATTTGGCAGTCCTGCATGCAAAAACAGTAATGGACACACATACATTTTTTTAATGACATAATTGTTTTTTCTCCAGAGAAATGGCTCCTTTGATGTCCAGGGAGAAAGGAGGCAAATGTTCCTTTGAACTAGTTTCTTTGTTCAGCAGACTATTGTGCTAGTTATACTGCACGCATGGAATTCTGGAGGGAGCACGAGGTAACACATGAGAACCTGGGTGCTGGAGTCAGCCTCCTGGGTTTGAAGTCTGGCTGTGCAACTTTCCAGCTGCATGTTTCCTAAGCTACTTCAGCAATGTTCTCCTCACCATCGCCCTTTATAAAATACTAGGAACTACCTCAGAGGGTTTTGTGAAGATGGGATGCAATTCTTCAGATCGAGAGCTTAGAATAGTGCTGCAAAACAGCAGTTCTCAATCTATTTTAGTCATTCTTAGTTTGTAAGAAAGCGAACAACTTTTACAAAGTGTGACAGGAAGATCACTGGCTCCAGAGTCACACAATCTTGTGCCATTAGGTAGCTGTGTGATTCCTGTCCAGTCAGTCCTTGGAATGTTAGTTCCTCCATCTCTAAAATGTGGATAATCATACATAGTCCTAAAGGTTCTTCAAAGAGTTCATGTATGTAAAGCTTCAGGCACAAGATAGATGTCCAATAAATCTCAGTTCCTCTTCACTGGAAAAGCAGTGGAACAAATGGAAGAGGGAGAAAATGGGGGCATGAATAGGAAATGCTTTTATAGGTTGCTCTGCACATTATGGATCAGTGGAGGAGTGGCTGGGAGCCAACTCGCAATGTAGGACTTCCTTCTTTGCTTGACGATGCTCTTCTTTCTCTGCTGTACCTCTGGATGTCCCTAAGCCAGCCACTCTCCTGGGAGTAAGACAGGGAATAAGAACCAGTGGGTCTTCTTCCCTAATCTTCAGGACCCTCAGAACTCTGCCCATACAACCCCCAAGGGTTGGGGGTTGGTATCCTTGCACGAGTGTGTGTGTGTTTGCTTCTTTGCTCGTGAGTATGTCCCTGTGAGATGGTGTCCACCATCAAGGTTACCATCTCACCCTCTATAGTCAGGCAGATCTGGATTGAAGTTCCTGCCTGGACACCTTGATGTGTGACCTAGAGGAAGTTACTTGACTGCAACTAAAAACTAGAAATGACGGTAGCACCCTTCACAGAGGATTAAGGTGAAAGACAAACTGAGACAAAGGACTGAAAATCATAATGGTTGGTGTGCAGTACATGCTAGAGCAAAGCTGACTACATTGATTACGACAATCATCATTAATCTCTCTGTCGATGAGCAGATACAGGGCTGTGGCTGTGAGGCTCACATGGTGGTGTGGGAAGAAATCACATGGGTGCCTTCCTCTCTTTTTCTAAGAAACCAGGAAGAGGATTTGCAAGCCCTTCTTTCCTTACCCTGTATGAAGGCATCCTAGGGCTTTACCCACACTGAGTGATTGCATTAGCACAGAGCCATTCTCCTGGGCATTAGCCATGAGCTCACACTAACATACCAGGCAGTGGGATGTCATGGACAGAGTAAGAAAGACCTGGTCCCATTCCCAGCTTATCCCTTACTATCTGTGGAACTTTGGACCAATTACTCTCTCTCTGTGAATCCCCGTTTTCTTATCTGCAGAATAGATGATAATATTTATCTGTGAAGCTTAATCATAGATAAATATGACTGCATTTCTAGAACCAAAGACAGAGACCAGTGTTCATTTCAATCATATAACAAATATGTATTATGTTCCTACTCTGTGCCAGGCATTGCACTAGGCTCTTTGGGTGACAACAGGGAAGTTGTCCCCTGCTCTCTTGGAATTTGGAATTACTGGAATCTAATAAATGTGTTCAGAGCATATGAAAATTTTCCCTTCTCCTTTCATCACTTTGTATGGGAATGCTTTATAATTTTGGTGACTTTGGCCTCCTAATTTCTGTACTCTGCCCCACAGGTGAATTTCAAGTTCAGTGTGCCTTAGGCAAGTCAATTATTTTAAAGCCAGGAAGTTGACAAAGGTAGTTTCGAGCTTGAGGGAGTTCGATGGTGGGAGGGAGCACAGAGAGCATTGCAGAGGGTTCTTTTAAGGGAAGACTTGGGGAACTGCCATATTCCTAATAAGAATGAATTTGCCTTTATTTAAAGAAGGAAATGACACTTTCCCACACAAAGGAGAAAGGAAAGGCTGTCTCCTCTGGCTTTGGTCACCAGTTCTGCCTCTCTGGCTGGGGGATTGCTACAGTGAGGAACGAAAGTGACAAATGCGGGCTTAGCCTTAGATAACTTCCCAGAGAAGTGAAAACAGAAGATAGAAAAGTGCCTGCTACTGGAAGGAATGAACTAGAACGCAAAAAAGGGCATTGCACCATAGCATTGCACATGCCGTGTGCGGTATGGGTCTGAAGGTTAGAGACAGGAGCTGTACTAGTACTGCTTATACTTACATCCTGGACACGGCAGAGATGGCTGGAGTTCAGTACCTCTCTCTCTGCCCCTCTGTGTTTCCCAGCATCCCCTGCAGTTAGATTGGGGTGCATGTGACTGAGCTCTAGTCAATGGGGTTTGAACAGAGCAACTAATTCGATTCCTTGAGCACCTTCTCAGGTGCCAGCTCCTTTTCTCTGTTTTGGGAATTCAGCAGGAAACACAACCAACAGACATTTCTGCCCTCATGGTGCTTATATATTCTGGGAGGGTGGAACAGACAATGGACGTGGGGAATAAGTAAAATGTATAGCAAAATACATGAAAAAATAAAATATATAAAATGCATTCATATATAATTTATAAAATATACATAAAAATACAAATGTTTACATATAATTTCCTAAATAAAAATAAAACTGTACATATGTGTATATATATATATATATATATGATATATATGTGTGTGTGGTGTGTGTGCATATATGTTATAAAATATAGAGACAGAGATAACTGCTAAGCCAAAAATAAATTAGGTAAGGAGGATCAGAAGTACCAGGAGAAAAACTGTAATGAGGGTGTCCATTGGGCTTCCCTGGTGGCACAGTGGTTGGGAGTCCGCCTGCCGATGCAGGGGACGCGTGTTGGTGCCCCGGTCCGGGAGGATCCCACATGCCGTGGAGCGGCTGGGCCCGTGAGCCATGGCTGCTGAGCCTGCACGTCCAGAGCCTGTGCTCTGCAACGGGAGAGGCCACAACAGTGAGAGGCCTGCGTACCGCAAAAAAAAAAAAGAAAAAAAAGAAGGTGTCCATAGAGGCCTCGTAGAGAAAGTGAAATCTGAGGAAAGAGCTGAAGGAAGAGCATGCAGATATCTCAGGAAGGAACATTCCATGGTTTTCATGGACTGCAAGGAGGCCAGTGGCTGGAGTAGAGGGTATAATATAACAAAAGAAGAGACCAGAGAGGGGACAGAAGTTTGTGTCATCTGTGGTCTACAAGGCCACTTTAAGGCTGTTGGCTTGTAGTTTGAGGGAAACAGGGAAGCCAGCACAGGAGGAGTCAGATGTGACATATTTCATATAACCTGAGAATCACTCGAGTTGCTGTTCTGAGGGTACACTGAAAGAGATGTGGGGAGCAGTGGCAGGGACAGAAGCAGAAAGACCAGTGTGGAGGCTTTTCCAATGCTTCAGTTAAGAGATAAGGCTGACTTGGGCCAGGAGGTGAGAGTGGAAGTGGGAGACATGATCGGATTTGGATATATTTAAAGGTAAAGCCAACAGGATTTGCTGATGAACAAAATCTGGGGAGTGAGAACAAGAGAGGATCAAGAGTGACTCCAAAGGTTTTGCCTGAGCGGTGGAAGAATGGAGTTGCTATCAGTGAGATGGGGAAGGTTACTGGAGGAGTTGGCTTGGAGGGATATCAAGAGCTCAAGTTCAAGATGTCCAGTAGATCAAAGTTTGGGGAGGAGGTCCAGGTGGAAGATGCATACTTAGTAGTCATCAGTGATAGAAGTCATCAAATATTTCACATAGTACTTGAAGCCGTAAGACTGAATAGGATGACTTTTCTTTTTGTTTCTTTTTATTTTTTTAAATGGAGTTTAATTTATATGTTGTGTTAATTACTGATGTATAGCAAAATGATTTACTTATATATACATATATACATGTATTTGTATGTGTGTGTGTATATATATATATATATATATATATATATATATATATATACACATACACATTCTTTTCTATATGTTATTTTCCATCATGGTTTATCATAGGATATTGAATATGGTTCTCTGTGCTATACAGTAGGACCTAATTGTTTATCCATTCTGTATATAAAAGTTTATATCTGCTAACCTCAACCTCCCACTCCATCCCTCTCCCAGCCCCCTCCACCTTGGCAACCACCAGTCTGTTCTCTATGTCCATGATTCTGTTTCTGTTTCATAGATATGTTCATTTGTGTCATATTTTAGATTCCACATATAAGTGATATCATATGGTATTTGTCTTTCTCTTTCTGACTTACTTCATTTAGTATGATAATCTCTAGTTGCATCCATTTTGCTGCAGATGGTATTATTTCATTCTTTTTTATAGCTGTGTAGTATTCCATTGTATATATGTACCATATCTTCTTTATCCATTCATCTGTCAATGGACATTTAGGTTGTTTCCATCTTTTGGCTATTATGAATAGTGCAGCTATGAACATAGGGGTATGTGTATCTTTTTGAATTATAGTTTTGTCTGGATATATGCCCAGGAGTGGGATTGCTGGATCATATGGTAACTCTATTTTTAGTTTTCTGTGGAACCTCCATACTGTTCTCCACAGTAGTTGCACCAACTTACATTCCCACCAACAGTGTAGAACGGTTCCCTTTTCTCTATACCCTCTCTAGCATTTGTTATTTGTAGACTTTTTAATGATGGCCATTCTGACTGGTGTGAAGTGATACCCCATTGTAGTTTTGATTTGCATTTCTCTAATAATTAGTGATGTTGAGATCTTTTCATGTGCCTATTGGCTATCTGTAATTTTTCTTTGAAAAAATGTCTATTTAGGTCTTCTGCCCATTTTTCGATTGGGTTGTTTGATTTTTTGGTGTTGAGTTGTATGAGCTGTCACATCGTTTGCACATATTTTGTGCACATATATTTGCACATATTTTTGCACATATTTTCTCCCATTCTGTAGGTTGTCTTTTCATTTTGTTTATGGTTTCTTTTACTGTGCAAAAGCTTGCATGTTTGATTAGGTCCCATTTGTTTACTTATTTTTTTTTTTTTTTGCAGTACGCGAGCCTCTCACTGCTGTGGCCTCTCCTGTTGCGGAGCACAGGCTCCGGACACGCAGGCTCAGCGACCATGTCTCACGAGCCCAGCCACTCCGCGGCATGCGGGATCTTCCCGGACCGGGGCACGAACCCGTGTCCCCTGCATCGGCAGGCAGACTCTCAACCACTGTGCCACCAGGGAAGCCCTCATTTGTTTATTTTTGTTTTTATTTCTATTGCCTTGGGAGACTGAACTAAGGAGATCAATTTTCTTATCCTTTTTCATTCAAGGTGGTTGAATCACAGGTGCAGTGGAAGAAAGGGAATGAGTCAGCTTGAAGAACAGGAACTGGTGAATGGAGAATGGTTTTACAGGGAGCCCACCTCCTAGGGAAAATTTTCTGGACTTCCCAGCAGAACCAACAGAGCATAAAACAAACACACACAAACCAAATACCAAAACACTTTACGGGAATTTTACTAAGGTGAAAAAAATAAGCTAAATTATTTGCTACATTATTTGGTAACCACAGGTGGAAGGCACCCCTTACTGCCGTGATATTGGCATGCGTAAAAGAAGGTATGCATGTTCTGATGAGTCATCCGCTTATCCCAATCATAGGTCATTGGGGAACTCTGGGGTCATTCTAATGCCAGTCTTAGTTCTGAGGTCATTTCAGTAAAATAAAACAGAATTACTTGTCCACTAAAAGCTGAATAATACTTGACTGGTTAGCATAGAAATCACATAATTAAATGCGTGCATAGGCCAGGCAGGAACTATAAATACATTTAAATGGCCAGGTGTGTAGACAGGAGTGGTGGGGGTCATAACATTGTGGCGATAACAGTGAACATTCAGTTGAGTGTTAACATGCAGAAATAGAGGCCTGATTTTCTGCAAATTTTCAAAAGTCTAGGAATCTGGATTTTATGTAGAAATGATTTCAATATAGTTTATTTTACTAAACGTTGTGTACATGAAGACAAAGCTTATCTTCTGTCTAGTTGTAGCTGATTGAACACAAATTTTCTACCATTCTTGGCCCATTTTTGCACAACCATTTACTAAGAAACTACTATGTTTTTGGTGGATACAAGTGAACCAGAACTGCGTGTGGAAAGATTAAGTTCAACCTAGTGGGGAGGTAGACAGATCAATATGGGGTACGATGCTTTGAGTGTGTAAAAGATGAGTCTTAGGCAACATGGGAAGAAAAATTATCTCTGCAGGGACAAGCAACTGGAGACTTCATGGGGGAAGTGGGACTTGAGTTAAACCAAACTTGAGGGATGAAAGAACGTCAAGGTGTTAGAAGTTTGCCAAACTGTTGCATTTGGTTAATTTATTCTTAATGACTAAACTGTACTGTATTGTTAATGAGATTGTACTGCTTATCTGTCATTTTTCATTAAGATCTATGATCCATTTCAGCCACTCATTACAACTTTTTAAAAACAGTTTTATTGAATTATAATTTACATAGTATACAATTTACCTATTTAAAGTAGATCATTCAACATGTGTTAGTATATACATAGCGCTCTGCAACCATTAGCACAATCTAATTTTGGAACATTTTTGTCCCTTCTAAAACACATTCCACACTCATTTACAGTCATTTCCCATTCCCTCCTCCTCAGCCCTAGGCAACCATTCATCTACTTTCTGTCTTTATAGATTTGGGCATTTTGTAGAAGTGGAATATTCCAATATGTGGTATTTTGCGACTGCTTTCACTTAGCATAATTTTTTCAAGGTTCACTAACATAATTTTTTCAAGGTTCATCTATGTTATAGCATGCATTAGTGTGTTATTTCTTGTTATTGCCAAATAATATTTCACTAAATGAAGATACCACATTTTATTTACCTATTCATCAGTTGATGGACATTTGGCTTGTTTCTACGTTTGTTTTTTTTGCTTGTTTGTTTTTTTGCAGTACGCGGGCCTCTCACTGCTGTGGCCTGTCCCGTTACGGAGCACAGGCTCCGGACGCGCAGGCTCAGCGGCCATGTCTCACGAGCCCAGCCGCTCCGGAGCATGTGGGATCTTCCCGGACCGGGGCACGAACCCGTGTCCCCTGCATTGGCAGGTGGACTCTCAACCACTGTGCCACCAGGGAAGCCCTGTTTTTACTTTTTGACTATTATAAATAATGTTACTATAAACAGTGGATGCAAGGTTTTATGTAGACATTTGTTTTCTTCTCTTGGGTCTATACCCAGGAGGGAATTTTTGGGTCATATGGTAACTATGTATAACATTTTGAAGAACTGCCAAATATTTTTCAAAGTGGCGGCACCATTTTACATTCCCAGCAGCAATGCGTGAGGGTTCCAGTTCTTCCACATCCTTACCAACACTCGATAATATGTCCTCTTGTCTATAGTTAGCCAGTTGGTGTGAAGTGGTATCTATTGTTTTGATTTGCATCTTCGGTAACTGTTGATGTAGAACAAAAACACTGCCAGTTATTCCTCAAACAAAAATGGGTTTATTCAGGATTGGCAAAGAATTGTCACATGGGATCTACAACAATCATGAGCCACATGCAAGTCCTCTGCAACAAGGAGAGGAAAACTCATTAAAAGAGGGAAAAGGGGGACTTCACTGGCGGTCCAGTGGTTAATACTCCACGCTTCCACTGCAGGGGGCATGGGTTTGATCCCTGGTTGGAGAATTAAGATCCCGCATGCCTCATGCCATGGCCAAAAAATAAAAAGTAAAAAAAAAAAAAAAAAAAAAAAAAAGGAGGGAAAAATAAAGTTGGGAGGCCTATAGCAAACAGAGTATATTGGAAGAATTGAGAATTTGAAGTATAATGGCTTTTCATTGGCTGAGTTGTGACAGTCTCTCATTGGCTGAGCTCTTGCCAGGCAAGAGAAGGAAATCTTTCTTCTTCCTGTTGAGCTGTGCTATCATTGTCGGTAGTACATGAGAGCTCCCCCTTCTGGCCTCTTCACTCTTTTAACTGAGGTTTCTGTTTATTCATTTTTAGATAACATAATTTACATAATAGTTTCATGTAGTTATTGGATATCTGATATATTTGGAAAACTAACTATTCATATTCATTCCTATTTCTAAATTCTTCTCTTGTCTTTTCCTTATTGAGCTATAGGAATTATATATATATATATATATATATATATATATATATATATATATATATTCTACTTAAGATTCCCTTATCAGACATGGTTTGTAAATACTTTCTCCCATTCTGTGGGCTGCCTTTTCACTTCTTGATGGTATTGTTTGCATCACAAAAGTTTTTAATTTTGATGATACATGATTTATTTTCTTCATTTAATGCTCTTGCTTTTGGTGTAGTTAAAATTTTTTAGATTAGATTAAGCTAATCTAAAAAATTAGCTTAACAAAATCATGAGGAGTTACACTTTTGTTTTATTTTAATAATTCTATGGTTGTTGCTCTTTCATTTGGGGTTATACTAAATTTTGCATTAATTTTTGTGTTTGTTGTGAGGTAGGAGTCTAACTTTATTCCTTTGTGTGTGTCCTAGAACCAACTGTTGAAAAGACTGTTCTTTCTCCATTAAATTTTTCTGCACCTTTGTTGAGAATCAATTGAGTATAAATGTAAAGATTTAATTCTGGATTCTCAATTTCATTCCATTGAACTATATATTTATTCTAAGCCTACACTTCATTAGAAATGATTAATTCTCCAACTTTATTTTTAAGTTTGCTTTCCCTTTCAGTAATGAGGCTCCTGCATGATTGCGGGGCACAGTGTCAGAGTCAGACTGTGGAAGTATTCCTTGCTGTCTTCCTTCTGAGAACAGCTCTGGTCAGGTGGCTGGGACCACCAGAATCTGGGCGGGGTGGGGGGGGAGTGGCTCATGTGTTGTCAGACCTGTCTCCAGCCCCATGCTGGATCTGTGCTGACCCAATGGCCTTTCACCTTCCCACGGTGGCTTTGTCCACTACAGTGAAGTGACCAATTAGTTTATCATGCTCAAAAGCTGCATGGTGGGAACCAACAAGTGAGTGCTCACCCTGCCCTAGTACTTGCTGGTGCAGACCAAATGGCAGGCTCTGGAGAAGACTGACCTCAAGTTTATAGACACCACCGCCAAATTTGGCCATGGCTGCTTCCAGACTGTGGAGGAGAAGAAAACATTCATGGGATCACTTAAGAAGGACTGAATGGCAAAGGAAGAAGGGGCCTAATGTCAGAACAGATTTGTACAGCTGGTAGAATCTCAATAAGGTTGTTTTCCAGTAGGGGTATGTGGGGAAGTTTGCTTTCTCCATTCTTATCATCTTTCAATTTCATATGAATTTCAGGATGGACGTGTCAATTTCTGCAGAAAAAAAAAAAAGGCAGCTGAGATTTTGATAGGAATTGCATTGAATATGTAGACCAATTTGGGAGTGTTGCCTTATTAACAATATTAAGTCTTCCATTCCATGACAATGGGTGTTCTTCCATTGATTTAAATATTCTTTAATTTCTTTCAATAATTTTTTTGTAGTTGTCTGTACCCAAGTCTTGCACCTAATGTTAAATCTGTACCTAAGTGTTTTATTTTTTTATGCTATTGTGAATTGTTTTCTTAATTTTATTTTTGCAATAATTGTTGTTGATGTGTAGAAATATAATTAATGTATGTATACTGACCTTGTATCCTGCAACTTTTGTAATCTCATTTACTAATTTTGCTAACACATATATATGGAATCTAAAAATAAAAAAAAAATGGCACTGATGAACCTAGTGGCAGGGCAGGAATAAAGATGTAGACATAGAGAATGGACTTGAGGATACGGCAGGGGAGGGGGAAGCTGGGGCAAAGTGAGAGTAGCATCGACATATATACACTACGGAATGTAAAATAGATAGCTAGTGGGAAGCAGCAGCATAGCACAGGGAGATCAGCTCTGTGTTTTGTGATGACCTAGAGAAGTGGGATAGGGAGGGTGGGTGGGAGGCTCGAGAGGGAGGGGATACGAGGATATGTGTATGCATATGGCTGATTCACTTTGTTGTACAACAGAAACTAACACAGTGTTGTGAAGCAATTATACTCCAGTAAAGATCTATTAAAAGAAAAAAAAGAAATTTTGTAGGATTTCCCATATGCAAGATTATGTCATCTGTAAACAGAGATAGTTTTACTTTTTCCTTTCCAATTTGGGTGTCATATTTTTCATATTTTTTACTAATTACCCTGGCTATAACCTCTATTATGATGTGGGATAGAAGTGATGAAAGCAGACACATTTTTGTCTTGTTTCTGATATTAAGGGGAAAATATGCAGTCTCTCACCATTAAATACGGTATTAGCTGTGGGTTTTTCTTAGATAGCATTTAGCAAGTTGAGTAAATGTCCTTCTATTTCTAGTTTGTTGAATATTTTTATTATGAAAGAATATCTAACTGCTCACCATCCATAATTAACAAATAATAACATTTTTTCATAGTTGCTTTATTTTTTTCTTCCAGCTTTATTGAGTTATAGTTGATGTACAGCGCATGTATAAATTTAAAGTGTACCGCATAATGATTTGACTTGCATACATCACAAAACGATGACCAAAATAAGTTTAGTGAACATCCGTCATCTCATACAGAGACAAAATTAAAGAAATAGGAAAATGAGATATTTTTTTCCATGGGATGAGTACTCTTAGGATTTAGTCTCTTTCATATATAACATACAGCAGTGTTAATTATATTTATCATGTCATACATTACATAAATAAATACCTAGTACTTATCTATCTTATAACTGGAATTTTGACCACCTTCATCCAAATCCCCCTCTCCTTCCCCCTCCCCCTGCCTCTGGTAATCACAAATCTGATCTCCTTTTCTATGAGTTTTTTGTTTGTTTGTTTTTGAAGTAGAATTGACATACAACACTATATTAGTTCTTGTTACATGACATAGTGACTCAATATTTCTATACACTTCAAAATAATCACTGCAATAAGTCTAGTTACCATCTGTCACCATACAAAAATATTATATAATTATTGATTATATTCACCACATTGTACATTTCATACCCATGACTCCATAGTCACTTTATATTTAAAAATGTTTAATATAAATAATACTGATAATTACTTTAACAAATACCATTTACATCCTTTAATTCTTTTTCCCAGTTTCATTCCTCTCACCGTCACCTTGACCAGCAGCAGCAGATTATGAGGTTATTGCATGTTCTTGTCCTTGTCTTTATATTGTCACAACATTGTGTGTGTATGTACATAATATATAGTGTTGTTTGCCTAAGTTTTAATGTTTATAATGTGGCATATCATTGCATACATTTTTTTCCCATTATTATATATATATATATATATATGTTTTTATATCTTCTAGGCTGATACAAAGAATGATTCTTTTATTTAAGTTTTGTATCGTTTTCTCTCACATGAATATTCTTTATTTTATTCATTCATATCCTCATTGATGGATATTTAGATTTTATTCTTAACTTATTGCTTTTATAAGCAAAGCGGCAGTGAACTTTTGGTGCATGTCATTTTATGCCTATGAGTATGAGTTTTTTCTAGAGTATAAGAAAAAGTGGAAAAGTGGAAATTGTGAAGTTTGTATATTTTTAAATTTACTAAATATTACCAGATTATTCTCAAAAGTGTTTGTACCCATTTCCCCTTTGAATGAGAATGTCCTTTCCATACACCTTTACCTGCATCTGGAATTGCAGGACTGACATTTTAAAAGATGTGCCTTTGAGGTGCTCACAATCTAGAGCAGCTCTGTCTGTTAGAAATTTCTGTGATGATGGAGCTGTTCTTAATCTACACTGTCTAAAATAGTAGACACTAGTCACACATGCTATTGAGCAGTGGAAATCTGGTGACTACATATGAGGAACAGGCTTTTTACTTTAATTTAAATTTAATTTGAAATGTATATAGCCCTATGAAGTTAGGAGGAACTAGATTGGACAGCAGAGCTCTAGATGGAGAGAAAAAGATCTCCCAACACCAGTAATATCTGACAAGTGTCGACTGGAAGAGATACATTAAATGTTGCAAATGTTTAGAGGAGGGAGAGACAGCTTTAGGGAAGTTGGAGGTGATTTGGGAAGGAAAGGTTTGAATTAAGTGTAAGGTTTGTGTTGGGAGAGAAGTCTGGGCAAACCAGTCTGCAGTGGGGAGATGAGTTATTACTAAAAATGACAGTTATGGCAACTATATACAATATGGATAATAGTTTGTGATACAACATTAGGTGAAAAAATAAAAGTAAGAAATGCTGTGATACTCTACAACTTCTAAAATGTTTAATGCAGACTGGAATTGAATGGAATTGTGTTAGAATGGAAAATTTAAAAATCATTGTTTATTTTTTTCAAACTGTCTTTGGTTCTTTATGATATTTTCTCTTTTTTAAAGATTAGTAGATTTTGTGGAATTATAAGAATAATTTAATGAACAATTAAGGACCAGATTTATCCATAGTAATAAGGTAATGTTCTTGAGTTGGAAAAATCTAAACATAATCTTGACTTGAATAGCAGAACTTCTAAACAGAGAATCACACAAATAGAGAGATTGCTGAAAATTCCTGACTCTACATGTATCCTTCAGCAAAACCTTATTATGGCACATTATGGATTGATTATTCTAAACTACCTGCTGTGATCTTAGTCAATACAAAGCATGAATTATTTAGGAATCAGGTTTTGTTCTTTCTTATAGGAGCACAAGACAGCCACTAGTTCTCTTCCAAGTAAAAATAGACACCAGCAAAAAACCTCTACAGAAAAAAACAAAAAATATGATAGAAAACATGCACATTAAGGTTTTAATTTAATTTTTCCCTCCTCCTTGGTCTTTGCATATTCAAAGGGAAGTGGAGGTTTGGTATGTATTTCCAGTTGGTTTGAGGAAAAATAGAATCTATTCCTTGATGGTTTTGCTGGAAATGGCCTTGGGCATCCAGCTGTTGTTTCAGTTAATCAAAAAAAGGAGAATTAATTTTTTAATAAAAAAAAGTCTTGAACTTGCAGAAGAATTATAAATGTGGAAGAAAGAACTTTGAGGAAATACTATTGACCTGAGGCACTATTCCCCTTCAATACTGTAGTATTTATTTTCTCTCAACAAGAATATTCTTCTACATAACCATAATAACATCATCAAATTTGGGAAAGTAACCTTGACACATTATTACCATCTAACCTTCAAATTCCATTGAAGTTTTCCAAATGTCCCAATAATGTTCCTTTATGGTGAAAGGGTATAATTCAGAATCACATGTTACCCCCGGAATAATTCATTTTTTCCTGAAAGTTCATGCTCTTGACGCTTTTGAAGACTGCAGGCCAGTTATTTTTACAAACTGCCTCAATTTGGCTTTGTCTAATATGCCTCATATTTAGTTTCACATCGCACATTTTTAACAGGAGTATCTCAGAGTTGATGTTGTGTCCTTCTCACTGCATCTGTGACAGCCTGCGTTCTACAAGATGGCTCCACAGAGATCTTCCACCTTACATGCTGTCCTTTTTAAATTTTTTTCCCCTGTGCTATATGGTAGGTCCTTGTTTATCTATTTTATATATAGTAGTTTTGTATCTGTTACTCCCAAACTCCTAATCTATCCCTCCTCCACACATTTCCCTTTTGGTAGCTATAAGTTTGTTTTCTATCTCTGTGGGTCTATTTTTTTTGTAAATAAATTCACTTGTATCATTTTTTTTTAGATTCTACATTTACGTGGTATCACATTTGTCTTTCTCTGCCTGGCTGTTCTTACAGTGTGCTGTTGACTGTTCTCCTCCTGCCAGGTGGGATATGTGTTCTCTTTTCTTGATATGAGTGGGCCTATGACTATGAAGGGACTGATACAATGTATCTTCCAAAGTCAGGTCACAAAAAGCAGTGTAGCTTCCTGCCGGCCCATTTGCCGGCCCGTTTAGAACTGCTCACTCTTGGAACTCCGTCTCCATGCCCTGGGGAATCAGAGAGACCATACCAAGTGGCCATGTGTCGGTATTCTGTCTGAAATTCACAGGTGACACGCTAGCTGACAACAAGCATTCACTTCCAATGTCTCAACAATGTCCTTTATAGGTGAGTAACTCTTCAGCTGAGTCTGGCCTTCAGCTACTGAATCATCTCCAGCCTTCATTGTTCTTTGCTGAGGCTTCAGACAACATGGAACAGAGATAAGTCAGGGCTCCAAAGCTCTGTTCTGGACCATCCTGGCTCTCCCCAACTGGGTCTAGAGGTCAGTGCTCATCTGCTCCACCTCATAGCTTTAGGATTGAATTATCTGGAAAGGAAAGGGAAAGGGGGAAGAAGAGGACTAAGATTTGGGAGTTGATCAATCATATTCATATTCTGGTGTTGCCATCTGTAAAGAGTCATCTTTGGCTTCCTGCTAAACCAGACTCGCAGTTTCCTCCTCTGTAAAGTGTGGGTGATGGTGAAGATTACGCCCACCTGAGGCTGTTGTGAATGCTGCATCCTAACATCTGCCCTTTCCTTGTCCTATGCCCCCACACCGTCCCACATACACACTGACACAGATGAGCCTGCTCCTAGAAGGCACGAGGTGTTTATGTATCTTTATATACCTAGTGCTTAGCTCGTAGTAAGCATTCCATAAATTTCATATAATGAATGAGTCAATTATATTTAAAAATCTTTATAAATTGTAAAATGCCATGTGAGCAACAGCTATGACTAATGAATAAAGATTTCTAACTCTCTGAAATATTCACCTATTTATTAAAATATATTTCTATATATAAACTTATTTTTTAAACTTCACACGACCTCTAGCACAATTCCCGGTATATGATAGGTGCTCAATAAATATGAATAATCAGATAAATGGATGTGGGGTTGGATAAATGGAAAAATAAGTAAATAACAAGTTAGATGTTTATACAAAGAGGATATTCTGGGATGATTTAATTTCTTAGACCTTGTGCAGATGGAAACCCTTAGGAGTTGCCTGTGAATTAAATTAGGGAAGTACTTGGCCAGCCACACAGCCCAGAACTGATGAGAAATTTGCCAATTCTTCAGTTGAGTGGATTGTTTAGATGTCATAAATGGAGGGTTTAGACTCAGAACTGTTACATAGTATAAGAAACCAAATGTGATTGTTATACTGCTGATTTGTGCAACTGTTTTGCAATATATTACAGGATAAAGTCCAAATTTCCAAGCATGTTTTTCCAAGTGCTTCCCCATCTGGCTGCAACCTATACCTCCAGCTTCTTCTGGCATTTCCTATTCTCTCCCTTTCCCTCTCTTTTATATATGGTTACGGGTTAAACGTTTCTCTTTTCTTGGTATTTGTGTTCTGTTGCAAAGTGGAAATAAAAACTTCCCTGAACCTCTCATTGCTGAGACTCAAATGATACAAAACATAACAATCAGTAAATGTAATTCGATCTATTAAATATTTACTGATTATCTAATTCATGCCATAAACTGTTGAAGGCACTGTGGATAAATAACTCATAACCCCCATCCTCACAGCAAAATGAGAAACCAAAAACATTAGAATGGTCATGTCCAATAAGATGCTATAAGTGCTATCAATCTGCATTGTAGATATTATTGGCACACAGTTAGTTATTATTTTTTATTCAACAAGTATTTATTGAGCACCCACTATGGGCTAATCTACTTGTTAATGTTAACATAGTTCAAATGATACAGTCTCCGTATTTCATAGAACTTATTTATGTTAGTACAGTGAATAGGAAATAAATAATCAAATGGTTAAGTAATGTAATTGAACTTGGAGATAAATGCCATGAAGGAAAATAAAGGAGAGAAAAGGGATAGAGACTAATGGGAAGTGGGAACCAGTTTGCTTGTCTTATGGAAGGATGGCTTCTTTGAGGAGGAAATTTTTGAGAATCAGGGACTTGTAAATAGTAAGGGGAGACAGAGAGAACAGGCAGTGATAAGGTCCTGAGGCAGGAATATATTTGTGAATTACAGGAACAGCAATAAGTCCAGTAAGCATAATAGGCTGAGTGGGGTATGTGGTGTGAAATGGAAGTTGGAGATACTGGCAGGGTCCTAACCCTATAAGACCTTGTGCATATTAACAGAGCTTAAATTTTGTTTATAGTGTGATTGAGTGTTGTTGTTGTTGTTGTTGTTTTTTAACATCTTTATTGGGGTATAATTGCTTTACAATGGTATGTTAGTTTCTGCTTTATAACAAAGTGAATCAGTTATACATATACATATGTTCCCATATCTCTTCCCTCTTGCGTCTCCCTCCCTCCCACCCTCCCTATCCCACCCCTCCAGGCTGTCACAAAGCACCAAGCCAATATCCCTGTGCCATGCGGCTGCTTCCAACTAGCTATCTACCTTACTACGTTTGTTAGTGTGTATATGTCCATGACTTTCTCTCGCCCTGTCACAGCTCACCCTTCCCCCTCCCCATAACCTCAAGTCCGTTCTCTAGGAGGTCTGCGTCTTTATTCCTGCCTTACCCCTAGGTTCTTCATGACATTTTTTTTTCTTAAATTCCATATATATGTGTTAGCATACGGTATTTGTCTTTTTCTTTCTGACTTACTTCACTCTGTATGACAGACTCTAGGTCTAACCACCTCATTACAAAGAGCTCAATTTCGTTTCTTTTTATGGCTGAGTAATATTCCATTGTATATATGTGCCACATCTTCTTTATCCATTCATCCGATGATGGGCACTTAGGTTGTTTCCATCTCCGGGCTATTGTAAATAGAGCTGCAATGAACATTTTGGTACATGACTCTTTTTGAATTTCGGTTTTCTCAGGGTATATGCCCAGTAGTGGGATTGCTGGGTCATATGGTAGTTCTATTTGTAGCTTTTTAAGGAACCTCCATACTGTTCTTCATAGTGGCTGAACCAATTCACATTCCCACCAGCAGTGCAAGAGTGTTCCCTTTTCTCCACACCCTCTCCAGCATTTATTGTTTCTAGATTTTTTGATGATGGCCATTCTGACTGGTGTGAGATGATATCTCATTGTAGTTTTGATTTGCATTTCTCTAATGATTAATGATGTTGAGCATTCTTTCATGTGTTTGTTGGCAGTCTGTATATCTTCTTTGGAGAAATGTCTATTTAGGTCTTCTGCCCATTTTTGGATTGGGTTGTTTGTTTTTTTGTTATTGAGCTGCATGAGCTGCTTGTAAATTTTGGAGATTAATCCTTTGTCGGTTACTTCATTTGCAAATATTTTCTCCCATTCTGAGGGTTGTCTTTTGGTCTTGTTTATGGTTTCCTTTGCTGTGCAAAAGCTTTGAAGTTTCATTAGGTCCCATTTGTTTATTTTTGTTTTTATTTCCATTACTCTAGGAGGTGGGTCAGAAAGGATCTTGCTGTGATTTATGTCATAGAGTGTTCTGCCTATGTTTTCCTCTAAGAGTTTGATAGTTTCTGGCCTTACATTTAGGTCTTTAATCCATTTTGAGCTTATTTTTGTGTATGGTGTTAGGGAGTGATCTAGTCTCATACTTTTACATGTACCTGTCCAGTTTTCCCAGCACCACTTATTGAAGAGGCTGTCCTTTCTCCACTGTACATTCCTGCCACCTTTATCAAAGATAAGGTGTCCATATGTGCATGGGTTTATCTCTGGGCTTTCTATCCTGTTCCATTGATGTATCTTTCTCTTTTTGTGCCAGTACCATACCGTCTTGATAACTGTAGCTTTGTAGTATAGTCTGAAGTCAGGGAGCCTGATTCCTCCAGTTCCTTTTTTTGTTCTCAAGATTGCTTTGGCTATTCGGGGTCTTTTGTGTTTCCATACAAATTGCAAAATTTTTTGTTCTAGTTCTGTGAAAAATGCCAGTGGTAGTTTGATAGGGATTGCATTGACTCTGTAGATTGCTTTGGGTAGTAGAGTCATTTTCACAATGTTGATTCTTCCAATCCAAGAACATGGTATATCTCTCCATCTATTTGTATCATCTTTAATTTCTTTCATCAGTGTCTTATAATTTTCTACATACAGGTCTTTTGTCTCCTTAGGTAGGTTTATTCCTAGATATTTTATTCTTTTTGTTGCAATGGTAAATGGGAATGTTCTCTTAATTTCACTTTCAGATTTTTCATCATTAGTATATAGGAATGCCAGAGATTTCTGTGCATTAATTTTGTATCCTGCCACTTTACCAAATTCATTGATTAGCTCTAGTAGTTTTCTGGTAGCATCTTTAGGATTCTCTATGTATAGGATCATGTCATCTGCAAACAGTGACAGCTTTACTTCTTCTTTTCCAATTTGGATTCCTTTTATTTCCTTTTCTTCTCTGATTGCTGTGGCTAAAACTTCCAAAACTATGTTGAATAAGAGTGGTGAGAGTGGGCAACCTTGTCTTGTTCCTGATCTTAGTGGAAATGCTTTCAGTTTTTCACCATTGAGGATGATGTTTGCTATGGGCTTGTCATATATGGCCTTTATTATGTTGAGGAAAGTTCCCTCTATGCCTACTTTCTGCAGGGTTTTTATCATAAATGGGTGTTGAATTTTGTCAAAAGCTTTCTCTGCATCTATTGAGATGATCATGTGGTTTTTCTTCTTCAGTTTGTTAATATGGTTTATCACATTGATAGATTTGCGTATATTGAAGAATCCTTGCATTCCTGGAATAAACTCCACTTGATCATGGTGTATGATCCTTTTAATGTGCTGTTGGATTCTGTTTGCTAGTATTTTGTTGAGGATTTTTGCATCTATGTTCATCAGTGATATTGGCCTGTAGTTTTCTTTCTTTGTGACATCCTTGTCTGGTTTTGGTATCAAGGTGATGGTGGCCTCGTAGAAGGAGTTTGGGAGTGTTCCTCCCTCTGCTATATTTTGGAAGAGTTTGAGAAGGATAGGTGTTAGCTCTTCTCTAAATGTTTGATAGAATTCACCTGTGAAGCCATCTGGTCCTGGGCTTTTCTTTGTTGGAAGATTTTTAATCACAGTTTCAATTTCAGTGCTTGTGATTGGTCTGTTCATATTTTCTATTTCTTCCTGATTCAGTCTTGGCAGGTTGTGCATTTCTAAGAATTTGTCCATTTCTTCCAGATTGTCCATTTTATTGGCATAGAGTTGCTTGTAGTAATCTCTCATGATCTCTTTTATTTCTGCAGTGTCAGTTGTTACCTCTCCTTTTTCATTTCTAATTCTATTGATTTGAGTGTTCTCCCTTTTTTTCTTGATGAGTCTGGCTAGTGGTTTATCTATTTTGTTTATCTTCTCAAAGAACCAGCTTTTAGTTTTATTGATCTTTGCTATTGTTTCCTTCATTTCTTTTTCATTTATTTCTGATCTGATTTTTATGATTTCTTTCCTTCTGCTAGCTTTGGGGTTTTTTTGTTCTTCTTTCTCTAATTGCTTGAGGTGCAAGGTTAGGTTGTTTATTTGAGATGTTTCCTGCTTCTTAAGGTGGGCTTGTACTGCTATAAACTTCCCTCTTAGAACTGCTTTTGCTGCATCCCACAAGTTTTGGGTCGTTGTGTCTCCATTGTCATTTGTTTCTAGGTATTTTTTTATTTCCTCTTTGATTTCTTCAGTGATCACTTCATTATTAAGTAGTGTATTGTTTAGCCTCCATGTGTTTGTATTTTTTACAGATCTTTTCCTGTAATTGATATCTAGTCTCATGGCATTGTGGTCAGAAAAGATACTTGATACAATTTCAATTTTCTTAAATTTACCAAGGCTTGATTTGTGACCCAAGATATGATCTATCCTGGAGAATGTTCCATGAGCACTTGAGAAGAATGTGTATTCTGTTGTTTTTGGATGGAGTGTCCTATAAATATCAATTAAGTCCATCTTGTTTAATGTATCATTTAAAGCTTGTGTTTCCTTATTTATTTTCATTTTGGATGATCTGTCCATAGGTGAAAGTGGAGTGTTTAAGTCCCCTACTATGAATGTGTTACTGTCGATTTCCCCTTTTATGGCTGTTAGTATTTTCCTTATGTATCGAGGTGCTCCTATGTTGGGTGCATAAATATTTACAATTGTTATATCTTCTTCTTGGATCGATCCCTTGATCATTATGTACTGTCCTTCTTTGTCTCTTTTAATAGTCCTTATTTTAAAGTCCATTTTGTCTGATATGAGAATTGCTACTCCAGCTTTCTTTTGGTTTCCATTTGCATGGAATATCTTTTTCCATCCCCCTTACTTTCAGTCTGTATGTGTCTCTAGGTCTGAAGTGGGTCTCTTGTAGACAGCATATATATGGGTCTTGTTTTTGTATCCATTCAGCTAATCTGTGTCTTTTGGTGGGAGCATTTAGTCCATTTACATTTAAGGTAATTATCGATATGTATGTTCCTATTCCCATTTTCTAAATTGTTTTGGGTTCATTATTATAGGTCTTTTCCTTCTCTTGTGTTTCTTGCCTAGAGAAGATCCTTTAGCATTTGTTGTAAAGCTGGTTTGGTGGTGCTGAACTCTCTCAGCTTTTGCTTGTATGTAAAGGTTTTAATTTCTCCATCAAATCTGAATGAGATCCTTGCTGGGTAGAGTAGTCTTGGCTGCAGGTTTTTCTCCTTCATCACTTTCAGTATGTCCTGCCACTCCCTTCTGGCTTGTAGGGTTTCTGCTGAGAGATCAGCTGTTAACCTTATGGGGATTCCCTTATGTGTTATTTGTTGTTTTTCCCTTGCTGCTTTTAATATGCTTTCTTTGTATTTAATTTTTGACAGTTTGATTAATATGTGTCTTGGCGTATTTCTCCTTGGATTTATCCTGTATGGGACTCTCTGTGCTTCCTGGACTTGATTAACTATTTCCTTTCCCATATTAGGGAAGTTTTCAACTATAATCTCTTCAAATATCTTCTCAGTCCCTTTCTTTTTCTCTTCTTCTTCTGGAACCCCTATAATTCGAATGTTGGTGCGTTTAATGTTGTCCCAGAGGTCTCTGAGACTGTCCTCAGTTCTTTTCATTCTTTTTTCTTTATTCTGCTCTGCAGTAGTTATTTCCACTATTTTATCTTCCAGGTCACTTATCCATTCTTCTGCCTCAGTTATTCTGCTATTGATCCCATCTAGAGTACTTTTAATTTCATTTATTGTGTTGTTCATCGTTGCTTGTTTCATCTTTAGTTCTTCTAGGTCCTTGTTAACTGATTCTTGCATTTTGTCCATTCTGTTGTCCATTCTATCTCCAAGATTTCGGATCATCCTTACTATCATTATTCTGAATTCTTTTTCAGGTAAGCTGCCTATTTCCTCTTCATTTGTTAGGTCTGGTGCATTTTTATCTTGCTCCTTTATCTGCTGTGTGTTTTTCTGTCTTCTCATTTTGCTTATCTTACTGTGTTTGGGGTCTCCTTTTTGCAGGCTGCAGGTTCGTAGTTCCCGCTGTTTTTGATGTCTGTCCCCAGTGGCTAAGGTTGGTTCAGTGGGTTGTGTAGGTTTCCTGGTGGAGGGGACTAGTGCCTGTGTTGTGGTGGATGAGGCTGGATCTTGTGTCTCTAGTGGGCAGGTTCACGTCTGGTGGTGTGTTTGGGGTGTCTGTGGCCTTATTATTATTTTAGGCAGCCTCTCTGCTAATGGGTGGGGTTGTGTTCCTGTCTTGCTAGTTGTTTGGCATAGGTTGTCCAGCACTGTGGCTTGCTGGTCGTTGAGTGAAGCTGGGTGCTGGTGTTAAGATGGAGGTCTCTGGGAGATTTTCGCCGTTTGATATTATGTGGAGCTGGGAGGTCTCTTGTTGACCAGTGTCCTGAAGTTGGCTCTCCTACCTCAGAGGCAGAGCCCTGACTCCTGGCTGGAGCACCAAGAGCTTTTCATCCACACGGCTCAGAATAAAAGGGAGAAAAAGTAGAGGGAATTAGTAGAAGTATGAGGAAAGAAAGAAGGAAAGGAGGGAAGGAAGGAAGGAAGAAAGAAAGAAGCAAAGAAGGAAAGGAAGGAGGGAGGGAGGGAGGAAGGAAGGAAGGAGGGAAAGAAGGAAAAAAGACAGAAAGAAAGAAGATACAGTAAAAATAAAATAAAGTATAATAAAGTTATTGAATTAAAAAATTCTTATTTAGAAAAAAAAAAAGGGACGGATAGAACCTTAGGACAAATGTTGGAAGCAAAGCTATACAGACAAAATCTTACACAGAAGCATACACATACACCCTCACTAAAAGAGGTAAAGGGGGAAAAATCATAAATCTTGCTGTCAGAGACCACCTCCTCAATTTGGGATGATTCGTTGTCTAAAGGAGGGAAGGAAGGAAGGAAGGAAAGAAAGAAAGAAAGGAAAGAAAGAAAGAAAGAAAGAAAGAAAGAAAGAAAGAAAGAAAGAAAGAAAGAAAGAAAGAAAGAAGGTAAAGTATAATAACGTTATTAAAATTAAAATTGATTATTAAGAAAAAAATTTTTTAAAAAAAAACCATGGACGGATAGAACCCTAGGACAAATGGTGGAAGCAAGACTAAACAGACAAGATCTCACACAGAAGTATACACATATACATTCACAAAAAGAGGAAAAGGGAAAAAAATCATAGATCTTGCTCCTAAAGTCCACTTCCTTAATTTGGGATGATTGGTTGTCTATTCAGGTATTCCACAGATGCAGGGTATATCAAGTTGATTGTGGAGCTTTAATCCGCTGCTTCTGAGGCTGCTGGGAGAGATTTCCCTTTCTCTTCTTTGTTCTCACAGCTTCCAGGGGCTCAGCTTTGGATTTGGCCCCGCCTCTGCGTGTAGGTCGCTGGAGGGCGTCTGTTTTTTGCTCAGACAGGGCGGGGTTAAAGGAGCCGCTGATTCGGGGTCTCTGGCGCACTCAGGCCGGCGGGGCGGGAGGGGCACGGCGTGTGGGGCGGGCCTGCGGCGGCAAAGGCCGGTGTGACTTTGCACAAGCCTGAGGCCCGCTGTGCGTTCTCCCGGGGAAGTTGTCCCTGGATCCCGGGAACCTGGCAGTGGCGGGCTGCACAGGCTCCGCGGAAGAGGGGTGTGGAGAGTGACCTGTGCTCGCACACAGGCCCCTCGGTGGCGGCAGCAGCAGCCTTATCGTCTCCCGCCCGTCACTGGGGTCCGCGCTTTCAGCCGCGGCTCGCGCCCGTCTCTGGGGTTCGCACTTTTAGCCGCGGCTCGCGCCCGTCTCTGGAGCTCCTTTAAGCAGTGCTCTTAAACCCCTCTCCTCACGCACCAGGAAACAAAGAGGGAAGAAAAAGTCTCTTGCCTCTTCGGCAGGTGCAGACTTTTCCCCGGACTCCCTCCCAGCTAGCCGTGGTGCACTAACCCCTTCAGGCTATGTTCAAGCCGCCAACCCCCGTCCTCTCCCTGCGCTCCGGCCTCAGCTCGCAGCCCCGCCCGCCCAGGCGGGTGAGCTGACAAGCCTCTCGGGCTGGTGAGTGCCGGTCGGCACCGATCCTCTGTGCGGGAATCTCCGCGCTTTGCCCTCCGCACCCGTTGCTGTGCACTTCTCCGAGGCTGCGAAGCTCCCCCCTCCGCCCCCTGCAGTCTCCGCCCGCGAAGGGGCTTCCTAGTGTGTGGACTTTTCCTCCTTCACAGCTCCCTCCCACTGGTGCAGGTGCCGTCCCTATTCTTTTGTCTCTGTTTTTTCTTTTTTCTTTTCCCTACCCAGGTACGTGGGGAGTTTCTTGCCTTTTGGGAGGTCTGAGGTCTTCTGCAAGCGTTCAGTAGGTGTTCTGTAGGAGTTGTTCCACGTGTAGATGTATTTCTGGTGTATCTGTGGGGAGGAAGGTGATCTCCGCGTCTTACTCTTCCGCCATCTTCAAGGTCCCCCCAGATTGAGTGTTGTTTATCTGAGCTTTGAGTAAGGGAGTGGCATGATCTAATTTGTGTATTAAAATGAAAATATGTAGTTGATTTACAATGTTGTGTTAGTTTCAGATGTACACAAAGTGATTCAGATATATATTCTTTTTCAGATTCTTTTTCATTATAGGTTATTACAAGATATTGAATATAGTTCCCTGTGTGAGTCAGTAGGTGGTCGTTGTTAATCTTTTTTATATATAGTAGTGTATATCTGCTAATCTCAAACTCCTAATTTATCCTCCCTGACCCTTTCCCCTTTGGTAACCATAAGTTTGCTTTCTATGTCTGTGGGTCTGTTTCTGTTTTGTAAATAAGTTCATTTGTATCATAGTTTTAGATTCCACATATAAGTGATGTCATATGATAATTTGTCTTTCTCCATCTGGCTTATTACTTCACCTAGTATGATAACCTCTAGGTCCATCCATTTTGCTTCAAATGGCATTATTTCATTCTTTTTTATGGCCAAGTAATATTCCATTGTGTATACGTGCCACACCTTGTTTGACCATTCATCTGTTGATGGACATTTAACTTCTTTTATACAACATTGTAAATCACCATACTTTAGTTTTAAAAAGTAAAAAATAAATAAAAATATTAAGAAAAAGAAAATATAAAGAGGAGGGGAGCAAGAATGGAGGAAACTGCAGTGTCCAATGAGAGCTTTAGCTGATGAGGTAGTGGTGGAGTTGTTGAGAAGTGGTCAAGTTCACGACGTAGGTTGGAAGTAACTGGAGAGACCTGCTAATTGATTGAAAATGGGAGTTAAGAAAAGGTAATCAAGGTTTTTGACCTGATCAATGAGTTATTAGGTAGGTAGTTGGTTATACCAGTCTGGAATTTGGGGAGCAGTCAAAACTGAAGATATAAATATGGGAGTTATGGGCACGTATATGGTATTTAAAATTATGGGACTGCTTACTTAGGAAGAGTGTGTGTGGTTAGACAAGGGCCGAGGGGCAAGGGCTGAGATCAGAAAACATCAGTATTTACAGGTGGTAGAGGAGGAGCAGACAGCAAAGGGGTCTGAAGAGAACAGACTGCTTTCTCAGAAGACAAGACAAAATCAAGACTGTGGTTTCCCAAGTGCCAAGTAAGAATGTGTTTCAAGAAAGATGAGTGGTCAACCGTGTCTTGAGATTCTAAGATGAGGATTGAATTTGAATGAACCAATGGCTCTGCTAGCTTGGGGGTTGCTGGTCCCTCTGAAAACTACAGTATCATTGTAGTGGTGGGAACAAAATCCTCACTGAAGTGGATTCAAAACAGAGTAGAGGGCTTCCCTGGTGGCGCAGTGGTTGAGAGTCCGCCTGCTGATGCAGGGGACGCGGGTTCGTGCCCCGGTCCGGGAAGATCCCACATGTCGCGGAGCGGCTAGGGCCGTGAGCCATGGCCGCTGAGCCTGTGCATCCGGAGTCTGTGCTCTGCAATGGGAGAGGCCACAGCAGTGAGAGGCCCGCGTACCGCAAAATAAATAAAACAGAGTAGAAGGTGAGGAAGAGGTAAAAGTGAGGCTAGACACGTAATTCCAAGGCTCAGGTCATTGGATCCATCTTCAGCTCTACTGAAATCAACAAAAATGATAATCAGGAGGAATGATGGAGAGAAAGATGGTGACCAAGTGTCAAATTCTTTAATGAGTGAAGAAAAATGACAGGATTGTGGTTGATCATTTTCATAAGGAGAGGTAGGGGTGATGTAATCTGATGACATGTATTTTAGTGGAGCTCTGATGGAGTTTTGACAGGGAAGAGGAATGGTATCTCAAAGCAGCATGAAAAGCAAAGATAATATCTCCTCTACATTTGTGTCCTGCAGTACATGGGCTGTGGGAGGAAAAAGAAAAAAAAAGCTATTACTTTTGTGAGCTTCAAGGGAAGCTCAGGACAATGGGCAAAAGAGCCTGTGAATCAGGGGCAGCCAGGGAGGGCTTCATGGAGGAGGTGATACTTGAAGTGACCATTGAAGGGTGAATAGGTGCTTGTCAGGCAGGTGACAGGGGAAGGACACATCATGGAAAGAAAAGCATATGAATAACCTCAAGGCTGAGAGACAGCAGACAGTGTTTCAGACCATCAGCAGTTGAATCTGTGTAAAGAATTCACTAAGACCATAAGTAAGGAATGGAATAGAGGATATACAGCCACTCAGGTAGACAAGATGCCTTTAAACATACTTTGAGGAATGTTAAACCTATAAAGTATTAGTTTTGTATGATTCATACCTATAAATACTGGATAATAAATAAATGGTTTTTAATAATTTAAGTCAGAGGATAAATGCAGGTAATGTCAATCAAGCATATACTATATGCTAGGCCCTGGATTACATGCACACACCGATATATTTGCTTCTAACACCAAGCCCAGGGTAGGCGGTGCAGCATTCTGACTTTACAGGTGTAGAAACACAGAGACATCCCTTGTTTTGCTCAAATTTATGCAAGTAGTAAATTGTGGACCTGGGATTTAAACTCAGTAATTCCAACTCTAGAGCTGGGTTTTAACTACATTACTGCCTGAATGCATCAACAGTAGATTAATTATAAAGCCAAACTGGAAGTGGAGAGATCTAGGTTCTAGCTTTATGTCTTTTACTCATGAGCATGTGGATAACACTTGCCCTCTCAAGAATTCAGTAAATGAAAGCATCTGCACTAGACTAGCATTTCCAGCACTTGTTCTGTGGAACAGGAATACTAGATCCTTGAGATGCTGCCAGGTCTTCATTGAAAACTATTCCAAAGTTAACTAGGTTAGAGACAGAGTATTCTCTGTCCCATTATTAGATATTCACAGTGTGCCTTAGGGTGCTAAAGGCTCTGACAAGTTCTGCTGCAAAGATGCCAGTTTACCATTAATCCAGTGCTAGCCAAACATATGTGGCTTGGTCACTTACTATTAGGAGAATCAATTGCCAAATCAACAGACACAAGCTAACGATCTATATTGTGATCAGTATGAAGCACTTGTAGGAGTGAAGCAAGATGGGAAATAAAAAAAGAAATGCTAACAGTGGCCCTTGAACCCAAAGGGGACAGATATTAACAATTGCTTAGAAGTTGCTATTAGGTATCAGACACCTTAAAAATGTAGCCTTACTTCATCCACATGTTAAATCAGTTGATGAGCGCTCTTATCCTCATTTAGAAACAGGTTCAGAAAGGTCAAAGGGCATATCTGAAGTCATCTATCTCCCAAAGTGGTAGAGAGGGCACTGTGACCTAAGACTATTGGCTTCAAAACCTAAACTTGGGCCACTATATCATGGTGTCTCTCCACAAGTGGTCAAGAGAACAATATTCATAATTACCTCACCTTTATATAAAGGAGGGACTGGCAATCTTTTTCTACAAAGGGCCAGATGGAAAATATTTTAGACAACACGTCTCTGTTACAGCTACTTAATTCTGTCCTGATGGTACTAAAGCAGCCATAGGTAAAATGTAAATGAATGGGTTTGGCTGTGTTCCAATACCTTTTCTTTATGAAAACAGGTGGCTGCTCAGATTTGCCCTGTGGGTTGTAGTTTGCTGACCTGTGATATAATGTTTGCAGTTTCTAATGCTCTCAGGCCATTAGGTTATGTAAGCTTCCCAGCTTCTGTGTAAAGAAGACACTGTTATTCCATTTTACAGATCAAGTAACCAAGGGGACACAAACATACATCCAGGCCACAGCATTTCAGTCTGAGAAATGGAATTTTTAATTGATAAATGAGAATAAAGAAAGTCACTCAAGGTTAGGTCACAAGAGTGATGTACAATTCATAAGTACTGTATTCCTTGGAATTTTCTTGGCCATGACAGTGTTAGTAATGTGATTGCACAAATGATATGTTGAAACTATCAACATATCATTAGAGGAGGACTAAATACCTCCATGGGTATTTTATTTGTAAAACATACTTTCTAAATATCCCCAGGTCTTCTTTTTTATTCAAAAGTAACTTTGAGATACTTTGAGTATCTTGAGTATCACTTGAGTAATACTTTGAGAAATCATTAAATCTCTATCAGTCAAATGACTTTTTTGTAGCATAGGTATTTTGCATGGATTTTCAGACCACAATCTTTGTATTTTTAAATATGTTGCACCCAAATAATCAAACAATAGAATACATTAATACAGTAATTCTTCACTTGAAAAAACCTTATGTGTCTTCTAGCTGCCAGTATCTTGAGGTTAGTTGAGAGGACAAGAGGTTAATAAAAGCATTTTTATTCATGGGAGAATATTCCAGTCTCTCACCCCAAGAATATATTACTTTGATGTGCACATTTCACATATACAGTAACATTTCCTCTAGGGTGTAAGTTTATGAGTGTGGGAGATGGGAAGATCTGTGTTAAGAGTGAGCAGTGTGGCATTATGACAGTAGGTTAAGGACACACAAGAGCCTGATATTGATGGAGAAGACTGAAAATAAGGAGTCGAAGCACCAAAGATATGAACCAAAAATCCTAGGAATACAGAGCCGTTCAGGGTAAATACAAACGATCTACTTAGGTCTCAATAGGCCTATTTAGGTCTTTAGACCTATTTAGGTAGGTCTGAAGAGACCTACTCCTTTTAACGTTCATAACCACTGCTTTCCTCCAAGATTTATATTATGCTTAATTTATGCTGTTTTAAGAAGTGATCAATACATTTAGAAAGAATTCCATTGAGTAAGTTTGTTATTATCAATGCCCATGATGAAAATAAACTCACTCAGACACGTATGTTGATGAGTTCCTCATGGAAGGTATTCTTGGAGTTTCAACTAAAGCTCTAGAGTCTATACCTGCGCTGTCCTAAGGTGGTAGGCGCTAGCCACAGTGGCTACTGAGCACTTGAAGTGTAGCTAGTTCAGACTGAGATGTGCTGTATACAAAACCATTGGATTTTGACAATGGTACAAATATAAAATATTTTATTTATAACTTTAAATTGATTATACATTGAAATGGTGATATTTTGAGTCTATTAGATTTTTAAAATTCACCTGTTCCTTTTCACTTTTTTTATGTGTCTACTAGTTAAATTTAATTAAATTTAAATATAATTTGCAT
Organism: Pseudorca crassidens; assembly: GCF_039906515.1. NCBI lineage: Eukaryota > Metazoa > Chordata > Mammalia > Artiodactyla > Delphinidae > Pseudorca > Pseudorca crassidens. Next base: position 39,104,255 of record NC_090299.1, read on the forward strand.
TATATTTCTATTGGATGGTGCTGGTCTAGAACAATTGCTGCTTTAAGGGACTTACACTCTTGCTGGGGTAAGGATATTTATTTATTTTTTAATATTTATTTATTTATTAAGATTTATTTTTATTTGTTTGTTTATTTATTTATTTAGGCTGTGCCAGGTCTTAGTTGTGGCTTGTGGGATCTTCGTTGTGGCATGCGGGATCTTTTAGTTGTGGCATGCGGGATCTTTTAGTTGTAGCATGCGGACTCTTAGCTGCGGCATGCAAGCAGAATCTAGTTCCCAGACCAGGGACTGAACACAGGCCCCCTGCATTGGGAGCACAGAGTCTTACCCACTGGACCACCAAGGAAGTTCCTAATTAATTTTTATTGAGAATAGTTGCTTTACAATGTTGTGTTAGTTTCTACTGTACAGCAAAGTGAATCAGCTATACATACATATATATCCCCTCATTTTTGGATTTCCTTCCCATTTAGGTCACCACAGAGCACTGAGTAGAGTTCCCTGTGCTATACAGTAGGTTCTTATTAGTTATCTATTTTATACATTGTAGTATATATATGTCTATCCCAATTTCCCAATTCATCCAACTCTCCTCTCCCCCGCTTGGTATCCCTACATTTGTTCTCTATATCTGTGTTTCTATTTCTGCTTTACAAATAAGTTCATCTGTATCATTTTTCTATATTCCATGTATAAGTGATATTATATGTTTGTTTTTCTCTTTCTGACTTACTTCACTCTGTATGACAGTCTCTAGGTCTATCCACATCTCTGCAAATGGCACAATTTCATTCCTTTTTATGGCTGAGTAATATTCCACTGTATACATGTACCACATCTGCTTTATCCATTCCTCTGTTGATGGAAATTTAGGTTGCTTCCGTGTCCTGGCTATAGTAATTAGTGCTGCAATGAACATTGGGGTGCATGTATCTTTTTGAATTATGGTTTTCTCCAGGTATATGCCCTGGAGTGGGATTGCTGGGCCATATGGTAGTTCTATTTTTAATTTTATAAGGAACCTCCATACTGTTTTCCATAGTGGCTGTATCAATTTACATTCCCACCAAGAGTGAAAGAGGGTTCCCTTTTCTCCACCCCCTCTCCAGCATTTATTGTTTGTAGATTGCAGCAAGATCTTTTTGGACCCTAGAGTAATGAAAATAAAAACAAAAATAAACAAATGGGACCTAATGAAACTTAAAAGCTTTTGCATAGCAAAGGAAGTCTTAAACAAGATGAAAAGACAGCCCTCAGAATGGGAGAAAATATTTGCAAAAGAAGCAACTGATAAGGGATTAATCTTCAAAATATACAAACAACTCATGCAGCTCAATATCAAAAAAACAAACAACCCAATGAAAAAAAAAGGGGAGAAGATCTAAGTAGACATTTCTCCAAAGAAGACATAGGGATGGCCAACAAACAAATGAAAAGATGCTCAACATCACTAATTATTAGAGAAATGCAAATCAAAACTACAGTGAGGTATCACCTCACATTGGTCAGAATGGCCATCATCAAAAAATCTACAAAAGATATTTAATATATGAAAAAGTAACTGAGTAAGTCCGTGAATCACCATATACCAAGCTACCTGTAGCTTGGTATATTTTATTTTATATTTTTAGACAGGACAAAGACTTTTTTGTCTTTTTTTGTTTTTAACTAAAACGATGTCTTCAACCTAATGAAGGTCAGAACAACAGAGAACTAGAAAACGTATTTTTTGTTTTGTTTTGGTTTTGGTTTGATTTTTGAGCAAAGCTTTTAAATTTCCTCTTCCTTTCCTAGCAAAAAGCCAATATTTTTTGCCTTTCTTTCCAATATACTCTTAGGATAATAATAAAAACAATTGTAATGATATCAAATATTTTTTAAATGTCTACTAACTACTTTTCACTGGAAAAGGCACTTGACATTCAATGTCCTGTTATAAATGAAATTATAAATGAAAATTGAGTAAACTCCTCTACTAGAAGTCATAACTCCTTGAGACTTGGACAATGTTTAATGACTTAGAAGGTCTTTCAAATAATTATGATGCTTAGTTAATATTTTTTGGATGGGTAGATGAAAGAATATTGCATATGAACAGTGCTTGTTAAAACTGGGCTTGGGTACAATGGAATTAGGGGGTGGTGGTTACTCAGAAACCTGCCTGGGAAATTCAGGTGGTGGTTACTCAGAAACCTGCCTGGGAAATGCAGGTTCAAGGGCAAAGCATACCACATCTTCCCAGAAAGCATAAATTTTACTTAATTGTGGGAAATTTAAACCTCATTTTTATATCAAGGTAAAAATGGAAGTATTGTAGGGGAGACTTAAAATCTCATGAATTTTTAAGACAGAACAAATAAGGGGCTTCAAAGGAATGCCATCCTCGTTGCAGACTTTTTAAGGCTAAATTCTCAAGCTTCTGACACCTTCATTTCTCACCCACCAGCTGGTTCCTATCTATGCTTCAGTGGAAAAGTGTGCCCGGAACTGCTCTAAGGGAGACACCACCATCCTTATTAACATAGAACCCGCTGGTGGCAGGCATCGTATGGGGGTCCTGGGTTCTTGCCATGCTACCCCACACTCCAAGGGGCTTATCAAACATCAGTGACCAGTCAACAAGGACTGACTGTATTGCACAGGGAACTCTTCTCAATATTCTGTAATAACCTATATGCGAAAAGAATCTGAAAAATAATGGATATATGTATACGCATAACTGAATCATTTTGCTATACACCTGAAACACAACATTGTAAATCAACTATACTCCAATATAAACTAAAAAATTAAATTAAAATAAACAGCAGTGACCAAAAGCCTCTTCCTTGGGGATGTGGTGGATAGAGTGTTGATTTCTAGTTTTCTTCTGCGAAGACAGAAGAAAGAAGCTGTGCAGCAGAAATTAGCACAACATTTTAAATCAACTATACTTCAGTTAAAAAGTATACTATATATATATATTAATTTTATTTTAGAAAAGCAATGCATCTGATTATTTGGACCTTCATCTGTCTGATTCTTGTGTCTTTCTTCACTTGCTTCCAAATTCAGGAGGGAGAGAGGGGTTGTTATTGGTGGGCTTGTAAGTCTCTAGTGGACCTTGATTATGGCATCAGAGAGCATCAAAGAGGAGTGAACAAAGTATCATTGTCAGAAAATTGAGTATATAACAAACACCTACTTAGCTTCTGATTGGGGTCTTAGGCTACTGTCTTGCTGGCCTCTTTTGTGGCAGGGATGTCCTTAAGACTGCCAGCTGGAACACACTTAATATTCCATGGGGTCCCCAAATCTAGGTCAGACCTAATAGAGACTGGTCTTCAAGAGCCAATTTTCTGTCTTGCACTTGCCTTTGCCTATAGGACTCACACCAGGGATGAACACCCCTCCTGGAGAAATCATATCCATGTGGCCGGAGTGGGTGAGAGAAACCTGTAAAGTGATTGCTGCAAGATGGTGGGAGGTTGGACCTAGGTGGAGATAGACAGGGACAGAGATAAGTGATATAAGGGCCTTTTTACCTCTTAAAAGATTACCTTGAAGCTAACTTGGAATCTTGCTCTTGTGCTCATCTTTCTTCTCTTCCCACCAAAACAAATCACCACATAGACAGAGAAGGGTGTAAAGTAAAAATTTCTGAAATTAGTGGCAGGAGGAGAGGGGAGCAAAGACCAGGGACATGCATTTAAAATGGAGTGGCTTGAAGAGAGCCCCATTATCTACTTATTGTAAATCTTAAAAGCCATAAGCGTCAGTTTTATAATCTTACAGATTTCAAAAGCCTCAAAGGTTGGAAAAAATGTTAAGGATTCTTTGGATGGAGAGGTAAGTGTCCACGTGAACAGGAACACAGACCCACTGGCTAGCAGCTACCATCTGATAACAGATGAGGACCACTTTATAACATGTGAATGCAGCATTCTGAAGGTTACTGGAGACCATCAGCATTGGCTCAGTCATTGTGTAGCAGCCTCACCTGGGGTCTCCCCAAGAGGATGGTTGGGACCAATGTAGGAATTATATCTCCTGGTTCCAAACCAAGACCCCTTTGACTTTCCACCTCTGCCGACAATACTTATAAAAGGAAATACTGTAAAATGTAGAGATCACACTTTGCATTAAGTAACATTAAAATTTCTACTGAGTTTCCAGATTTTTAACATAATGCTGAAATTCCTTATGCAATTATTGATGACTGTATCTTTGTATGATTTAACATTTAGCTAAAAGATTTCATCTAAGTATAAATGCAGAAAAAGTTCAGCAAATGAGCATGGGAAATATAAATAAATCTTCACTTGAAAATAATCAAAGTAGAAAAGATCAATCTCTTTATTGGTACACTTTGTTCATTTACCAGAAATCTTTTATAAAGTGCAATCATAATTTTTATTTGGGTATAAATGATGGTAGAAACTACCATTGCCCTTAAAGCTAAGGATTCAGATTGAAGATCTGAAATGCACAGTGCTCCAAATTATGACATTAAACCAACTGAAGAACATGTGCCTTGATCTTTCTGCAAAATCCCCTCCATGACCCCATTCTCTTCTTATCTATCATTCCACTTTTTCCATGTTTCCTCCTTTTTAAAATTGTCATACAATAAAATGGACTTATTTTGGTGTACACTTCCCTGGATTTTAACACATACATAGATTTTTTTAATCACCAGAAAATCAGAATTCAAAACAGTCCTATCACCTGGAAAACTCCTTTGTTACACTTTTATAGTCACACCGTCACCTGTCCCTAATATGCAGCAACCACTGATCTGTACCCTTCTCTTATTATCTAGATTTTAAAATAATACAAATTGTGTGTAAAAAGTATGTTTAAAAAATTCTGGAAAGAAAGGGTATAAGCTGGAAACTTACATCAACAAGATTTTAAAAGAATTGGGTTAATTTTGCAAATCTTCTGCCAACTTTTCTCAACTGGACATTCACTTTCCCAATTTCTCCCAAGGATACTCCTAGTACCATTCTCGGTGTGTTGGAGAGAGTTTCGTTCACTACATATGATGGATGACTTAGAGTGTCAGGGCCTGTTTCTTTTCAGAACCAATTATAAGAACCTGCCAGATTCATTACTAAATAGTTAGGAACTTATCCTAAAATAATTACTATGCAGGCCTAATACACAGGCAAAGATTTACATACAAGGAGATTCATGAAAAAATTAAAAAGTGGAAGGAACCCAAATGTCCAACAAAAAGGCATGCAGTTAATAAAATATGATACTTATAGATGATAAAATACTTTGCAGCTATTAAAATAAAGTCTTTAAATATTACATGAGCTAACACATGCTCATTGTTACTGTGAAGTGAAGGATACATGTAATTTAATGGAGTAAAAGCAGAGGCATTATTTGTGCGTGTGGAATGTATGGCTAGTGGTGAGCTTTTCAGAGAGGACTTATGAATGAGTATTATTTTGTTCTTCATATCTTTTTCTGTTTTCAAATGTTTTACAATGAACCATGGTTATCTTTATTATCAGATGTAAATTAATAACTAATATTCTGTCATTAGCACTTACCATGGGTGTGAGATTGTCTTTTAAATGTGTCAACTTGTCTAGCCATCAGCCACCACTTATTCAGTTGAATGCTAATCTAGATGTTGCTGTGAATGTAGTTTGTAGACGTTATTGAAGTACATAATCAGTTGACTTTAAATAAGAGAGATTTCCCCTAAGTAATCTGGATGGGTCTCACTAAATCAGTTGATAGGTCTTAAGAGCAGAGCTGAGGCTTCCCTGAAGAAGAAATTCTACTTGTAGGGTGTCTCCAGCTCCTGCCTGAGAGTTCCAGCCTGCCTGGTCACCTGTCCTACAGATTTTGGACTTGCTTAGCCAACACTCACACTCCCATAAGCCAATTCCTTGCCATAAATCATCTCCTAGTATATATTTCTCCTATTGCTTCTGATTGTTTGAACTCTGACTGATATAATGGGCTAGGGAGTGTGCCAAGAATTGAATATACAATCACTCAGGTGTTACACACCATTATTCTCTGTGGTGTTTGGAGTTCCCCTAGAAGCTGACCCTGAAAAGACAAGCAGTTTATTTAAAAGGTGATCCCAGGAAATACAAGTAGGGGAGAGAGGGAGTAAGACAAGGAAAAGAAGGCAGTAAATAAATGGTATGCTTTCAAGCAAGTTAATCCTGTGGGCAGCTAGAGAATGCAGTTTGTGAATTCTGGAATGCAGGGTACATTGATACAGTTATCTCAACCAAAGGGTGAGTATGAATGATGGTTACCCACCAACTCTCCAGTCGTTGTTGGGTAAGGAGGCTCCTGGGGGCATTCTCTCTGCTGCTCTCAGGGCTTGCTCTGCCCTTGAGCTCACGAGCTGCTAGCTCAGAAAAAAGATCCAGATAGCAGTTGCAATGATGGTCTCTATAGGTTTTCTTTAAAGGCAAAGGCTGAACAGAAGTGTTGAGGGGAGAATTGATGGCATTGCTACACTTTCTTAAGTTTTACAGATGAGGAAACAGATGAGGCTGGGAGTTAATTAATCTACATAAGGTAAAAGAGCTAGTAAGACTCAACATAGATCTGTCTTCAAAACACTCTTAAACGTTTAGAACATGTAACTAATAATAAGAAAAGAAGTCAGTGCCAACAGTAACATCCATGCCCACAGAGAGTTAGATTGGCCATTAAGGCTCCTTTTTTTTTTTTTTTTTTTTTTTGTTGTTGTTGTTGTTGCGGTACGCGGGCCTCTCACTGTTGTGGCCTCTCCCGTTGCGGAGCACAGGCTCCGGACGTGCAGGCTTAGCGGCCATGGCTCATGGGCCTAGCCGCTCCGCAGCATGTGGGATCTTCCCGGACCGGGGCACGAACCCTGCATCGGCAGGCGAACTCTCAACCACTGTGCCACCAGGGAAGTCCCATTAAGGCTCCTTTTGCTGATGGGTCACACTGATTTTTAGGAGTGCAGGAAATGTCTGTTTCCCCCTTCAAATTAACTAAGTTTCTTATATTTTTGAGCCTCCAGTTTTTCTCTTCCCTCTTGTTACACACCTCAGGGCATGCCTTGAGCATCTTAGCAGAGGTGGGAGAACTCTGCAGTTGGAAGTGCGGGTGTCTGGGTGATGGTTTCCAGTGAGGACCTGAAAAGCTGATTGCACATATTTTGTTTCTCCCTCTGTTTTCACTTATCAAGAAGTTTATTTTGCCAAGAAGTTTATTTTCTGTAACAGTGAGCTCATCTGCATCATTCTGATAATGTCTGAGCAAATCCTTCATCACTTCCTGAGACATTTGCAGCACTTTTCTGAGTAATGTGCAAGGTACTATATGGAAGGAAAGTGTTGAGGAGAAAGGAAATGACATTTATTAAAGACTTACTGTGTGCTGTACAATGGATAATTCACCTTAAGTATTTAGTCTTATTTAGTAAGTTGAATTGTTTATAGGTAGGGAACTGGAGATCAAGAAGCCTGGGTATTAAGACCCACAGATAACAAGTGGCTGAACTGAGATTCAGACACATGACATTCATTTTCACTGCAAATGTTTTTTCTGTCAAACCACACATGGTGCCTGACCCAAAGGATTTTGATGACAGATGACAAAGTTATACAAGAGGTACAAAACAATGGTGAAGATGCCAGAAGGTTGAACTGGGTCTTTATCAAAGGAATGATTCAAGCAAGATGTGTCATGAGTTTTCTATTAAGAAATCTCATAATTCAAAAAGACACATGCACCCCAGTGCTCATTGCAGCACTATTTACAATAGCCAGGACATGGAAGCAACCTAAATGTCCATCAACAGAGGAATGGATACAGAAGAGGTGGTACATATATACAATGGAATATTACTCAGCCACATAAAGGAATGAAATTGAGTCATTTGTAGAGATGTGGATGGACATAGAGACTGTCATACAGAGTGAAGTAAGTCAGAAAGAGAAAAACAAATATCACATATTAACGCATATATGTGGAATCTTAAAAAAAAAAACAGTATAGGTGATCTTATTTGCAAAGCAGAAATGGAGACAGAGATGTAGAGAACAAATGTATGGATACCAAGGGGGAAGGGGGTAGGATGAATTGGGAGATGGGGAGTGACATATATACACTATTGATACTATGTATAAAATAGATAACTAATGAGAACCTACTGTATAGCTCAGGAAACTCAACTCAGTGCTCTGTGGTGACCTAAATGGGAAGGAAATCCAAAAAAGAGGGGATATGTGTATACGTATAGCTGATTTACTTTGCTGTACAGTAGAAACTAACACAACATTGTAAAGCAACTATACTCCAATAAAAATTTAAAAAAAAAAGAAATCTCAGAAAGATCTCAGTAGGAAAAGTGGAACTTAATCAGTGAAGGCAAAGATAAGTGAGCAAGATGCATTCAGGTCAAGAATGGGTGTGCAGCTGAGCCGTGGTGGGTGTTTTTGTTGGTTCCAGATGTTGAGTGTGTGCAGAGCCTTCTTGGCTTGTAAAGGTGTAATCTCAGATCACATGGTGCTTCTTCTGTGAAACCTTCCCTGATCTCCTGACAGAGGTAGTCTTGTTTTATCTGTGTTCCCAGAACCTTCTCTTCTAACTTGCAGCACAATAGTTTAGAGTGAGGGCTTTGAAACTGAGACAAATTGCGTGGATTAAAATCCTAGCTGTGACTTTGGGTGATTTATTTAACAAATCCATGCTCCATTTTTCTCATATGAAAAGTGGATAATAAATGGTACTTGCTGCATAGGGATGATATAAAGTTAGTATCTATCTATCTATCTATCTATCTATCTATCTATCTATCTATCTATCTATCTATCTATACGTAACCGAGCAGGACCCTATGGGGCCTTTCTGGGACAGGGCTTCCCCCACATGCTCTGCTGTAGCTCCTCTCTGAAGGACCTAGATAACAGTATTGGATGCACATTTCCTGAGTAGTTTTACAGCTGTGGACCGCCCCCTCCCCACCCCCCAAAAAATGGAAGATGTTAACCACTTGATGACCATGAGCACATAGCCCCAGCCCTCCTGGAGCCTAAGGACTGATAATGTTAAGCCCTGTGACACCATCCTGTTATCTCACCATCAGCCAATTGTGCACGAGCTGGTCACATACCCTGCGGCCCTCCTCCCTCACCTGGCTTTTAAAAATGCTTTGCCAGAACCCTTCGGGGAGCTTGGGTCTTTTTAGGGTATAAGCCACCGCCTCCTTGAATGGCCCTGAAATAAACCTTTCTCTGCTCCAAACTCTGACGTTTTGGTGTGTTTGGCCTCACTGTGCATTGGGCTCACAAACTTGCGCCAACATATGTGTGAGTATATATATATATATATATATATATATATATATATATATATATATATATATATATATATATATATATATATAAACTTAGACTCAAGCTTGGCATGATCTTCTAGACCCGTTGTTCCCCAGTGAACAGAGATGCTGTTAACGTAAAACTCCTGTAAAAGCCTCCTCCCTACTCCTTCAACAAAGAATCATTTGGTCCAAATGTTACTGATGTTGAGTTTGAGAGATACTGTCCTAGACTGTGGACTTTGTGTGAACCGAGAGTGTGCTGATTGTGTAGATTTGTCTGCATTCATAATACTTCTTAGTATGACTTCAGTGATGTTTATTAAATAAATTTTTAGGAACTTAGCTATCCGTTGTCAGAGTGGCTGATTAAAGCAACAAGCCACAATGGAAGTAACAAGCAAGCTTTGAATTACTGGCTGCGATGAGAGCAAGCATCCAAATCAGAGTCGATGTTGACTCCCCCTATCCTCTTTCCGCCCCCCATAAGACAGCACACCAGTACAGGTCAGGTGGATCAGCATAGATGGGGGGGTGTCTCACTGCAGACGAAGCCCCAAACAAAAGGCTCCTACAGCTTATGGACCAGGGGGTCGGAGGGAGGTAAAAAGGGGAGGGCTAAGAGTGGAAAAGCACTGAGTACTGAGGCAGAGTGGGGAAAAGTGTCTTCAAGCTTCCCCCCTCCTTCTCCCTGAAGGAGGCCTTGACAGAAGTGCTTGAAAGGAAACTTGGCTTAAGGCTTCAGCTAAAGAGACTTATGAATGAAGGCATCTGGGCTAGGAATGAGAATATGCAAAGAGTAAGACTAGCCAGAGGGACTTGAATCTTTGGCTGCAACTTTCACCTTGCACTGGTTGTGCCCCACGTCTGGTGTGGGGAGGCCAGCTTGGCCTGCCAGGTAAAGCCTTTATAATTGCATTAATTTCTTATAATTGTAGTGCCTTAATTTTTTTCCAGCTTTATTGAGGTATAATTGAGAAAAAAAATTGAATATATTTAAGGTGTACAATGTGATGTTTTGATATACATATATATTGTGAAATGATACCACAATCAAGCTAATTAATCCCTCATAGAGTTTTTATTTTTTTGGGGTGAGGTCAATTAAAATTCACTTTCTTGGTAAATTTCAAGTATATAATACAGCATTATTAGCTATAATCACTGTACTGTGTATTAGATCTCCAAACCAGTTCACCCTGAATATCTGGAACTTTGTACCCTTTGACTAACATTTCCTCTTGTAACCACTATTCTACTCTCTGCTTCTATGAGTTCAACATTTTTAGATTCCACATATAAGTGAGATTGTGCATTATTTATTTTTTGGTGTATGGCTTATTTCACTTAGCATAATATCCTCTAGGTTCATCCACGTTGTTGAAAATGACAGGGTTTCCTCCCAGCTAGCCCAGTCCACAGGGTCCTTAAAATCACAAGTTCTTACCTGGGATCTGGACTCCTCATGAACGAATTAATTAATGAGTAGAATTATATATCTTAAAGGAGAATAAATGTAACCAACGTATATATGAAGACATATATACTTCCATTTAGCCATTGCAAATGGTAACAACCAGTATTTGTGGATTTGTTAGTAGTTTTGGATAATAGGAAGATAAAGCAATCACCACACATTTCTATCATTACTATTAATTTTTCAACCAAACACATTTTACGTTTTTACCTGACCTAAGGTAGCACGGCAGGCCATTTGAGATTGACTCTAGCAAATGGACCACACATGCCCACTTTTAGGGGGTAACATTTAATTGTTTATAACTAAACTCAAGACCAATGGCAATGCTGTATTAAGGTGAAAACACTAAAATGTAAAAAAATTTGAAAACTGTAACTTAAACATCCTTTCATGAGAGACAGTCTAGAGTAGTGTTTAAGAGCGAGTCTCTGGAGCTAGGCTGGCTGGGTATGACTCTGATAATGCTGGCTCTGACATCCATAGGCTATGTGACTTTGGGAAAATTACTTGGCTTCTCTGTGTCTAATTTTTCTCGCCTATGAAATGGGGATAATAATGATGTTGATAACAATAATAACAATGTGGCTGTTTTTGAGGATTCAATGTGTTAATTTCTGTAGAGTTCTTAGGAGAATAACTCGCATAGAATAAGCCCTATATAAATGTTTACTGTTTCAAGATTGCTGTGGTGTCAAGGAAGACTTCTGGCCAGAAGTCATTATCAGGCTGAGACCTGTAGGTAAGGAAGTTAGCCCAGTAAAGCAGATTGTGATGGACAGGCCAGGTAGAGAGAGTGCTAGAGCTTGAGGTTAAAAAATACAATCCACAGGTTGATTGTAGATTTCAAGGATACTGTGATGGGAGGAGCCTGAGAAGAAAGAGGGGGATGAATCTTGTATGTCAGAGGAGGGTTTAGAATTTTACCCTAAATTAGCAGATGGTTACTGAAGGAGACTGAGAAGGTCATAATTTTTCTGACTGTTTCTCACCTGCTCCTGATGCCCCAGGCTCCACCACCACAGTCGTGCACTGGTGATTGACATGAGCTCTGCTTCCTCTGATATCATTTACAGCTTGTCTCCTCTAATAAGACTCAAATTTGCACCACTGGTTACTTCTGCCCCTAGCTACAAAAATGTGGCTTTTTCTGTGCTGTTTTTAGGCTGCTGCCCTGGCAATGGAACATGCAGCCTTGGGGCAGGGGAAAATGAAGGCTTTCAGAGTTTCTCTGCACTAAAAAATATATAGTACTTCTTATATGCAAGTCTAAATAAAATTCTATTATTTTGAATTTCTGAAATAAAAAATACTCTTTTAAAATAAATGTCCTAGGTGCACGATTCTAGAGAAATTTATTTAGTTATACTTATGTATTTATTTGTTTGTTTACTTTTACTAAGATATAATTGACATAATACTGTAGGTATATTTATATATCAATTGATATATATTTTTGTATCATTTGATATATTATATATATTAATTTGATATATAATATATATATCAATTTGACACATATTAATATATGTATATTAATAGAATTACCACCATGGTGTCAGCTAACACCTCTATCAAGTCACATTATTATCATTTCTTTTCTGTGGTCAGATCAATTAAGGTCTATTCTCTTAGATACTCTGAAGTTTATAATACAGTATCATTAACTGTAATCACTATGTTGTAATTATATAGTTAGATCTTCAGACCTTATTCCTCTTCTAGGTTGCAAATCTGTAACCTTTAAGGACATCTCCCCCACTTCCCCATCCCCCAGGCCCTGGTGACTACCATCTATGTATTATCTGCTTCTATGAATTGGGCTTTTTTAGATTGTACATGTAAGTGATACCTTCCAGTATTTGTCTTTCTCTGACTTATGTCACTTAGCATAATGCCCCAAGGCCAATCAAGGAAAAAAAAAACACAAACAAATGGAAAGATATCCAGTGTTCATGAATCTAGAAAAGTTTATTGACCTTGATGTTGCCAGGTATGTGGATGTGGGAACACTGGCTGATATTCTTTATCATATTACCTAGTCATACTTCTCTCTGCTTCACACTCTCTGCTACTGCTCTTCCACTGATTCTGCAAGGTACAACCCACAAGCTACTTTCTTGGAGCCTGGAGTGTCCAATTACCTTTTGAATTAATTAAAAAAGCCTTAAAGTCTGGCTGGATATTTCTATCAATTAAAACACATGGTTAAGGCACAAGCAAAGCAGGCATAAGAGAAGAGAGAGGAATTCAAGGTCAATCCTCAGGATATCCAGATATCCTGACTTCCTGGGTATTACCATCGATGTTATCAATGACCAGTCCTTCCACATGTGCACAATGTCCCATCACCAAGTCAAGAGCATTGCTGCAGCCAGTCTCCCTTCTCCCTTCGGCATACATAAATGGTCTCTATCCGCATCATTCCCATCAGCATAGAAACCTTCTGCTATGTATCTCATCTTAAAAACAAAGCAGGGGGCTTCCCTGGTGGCGCAGTGGTTGAGAATCCGCCTGCCGATGCAGGGTACACGGGTTCGTACCCCGGTCTGGGAAGATCCCACATGCCGCGGAGCGGCTAGGCCCGTGAGCCATGGCCGCTGAGCCTGCGCGCGTCCAGAGCCTGTGCTCTGCAACGGGAGAGGCCACAACAGTGAGAGGCCCGCGTACAGCAAAAAAAAAAAAAAAAAAAAAAAAGCAAAAACCAAACCCAAACAAAACATTCTCTTGATCGTATTCTCTCTAATAGATACCAGACCTTTTCCCTTTGCAGTAAAATTACTTGAAAAAATTGTTTTTACTTCCTGAGCCTGATTCCTCACCTCTTTCTCTCTTTTGCAGCCTTTGCCTCATCTCTCCATCCTCCTGATGTGCTCAGTGCTAAAACTGACTGAGTTGTTGACTAAAAAAGAATGCACGACTTAAAAGTTGGGAGTTATGTTTTATTTGGCGAACAAAACTGAGGACTTAAGCCCAGGACACAGCATCTCAGATAGCTCTGAGAGAGTGCTCCGAAGAGGCAGCGGGAGAGCCAGGATATATAGGGGTTTTTGCAACAGAGACCAGGTAGTCGGAACATCACAATATTGCTGTACATTAAAGAAAACCAGACATCTCAGGTTAAGGAATTTAGTGTTTTTCTATGTACAAGAAGATTCAAGAGGCTGGGCTCACTGAAATCATTCCGTTGCTCTGCAACTCAGCTATCTGGGGCCAGTATCCTTTGTTTCTCATCTGGAGTCTCCTCAGGGTGCACTTTTGGAGGTGGGTGGCTGTAGGCGCTCACTGCTAGATGAGGGTACCCTGCCTCCATCCTGAGTTACCTCGGGGCTCACCATCAGGCAGCTGTAATGTGATGATTTGATGGCTGCAGCATCCTTTGTTTACTGATATGGCAGGAAATATTTATCATTCACGCAGTGATCAGTTCTCAGTATACATCTATTCGACCTCTCAGCACCATTTGATATAGTCAGTCTCTCTTCCTTGAAAACCTTGCCTCACTTGGTCTCCTACAGCCCTTTCCTGGTTTGACTTCTGTCTCCAGTGTGCTCTCTTCCCCACCCTCGTGACCCTGCTCAGGGCTCCAGTCTTGAACTTGGTTCTTCTCTTCCACACTTACTCTCTTGCTCTCATCCAGTCTGATGGCTTTAAATGTCACCTGGATACTTACGGTGATGAATGATTTAAGCCCAGCCTCAGCTCTAGACTTGTACATCCAACTGTCTACCTGAAATTTCTGCTTGGATGTCTAATTGTCAGTACATATTTATCATTGCCACACCTGACCCCTGATCTCTTCTCTATGACTTACAGCTTCCCTTTCTCAGTGGATGGCAATTCTACCCTTCTGGCGCTCAGGCCAGTTTTCCTGGAATTGTTTAGATTCTTTCTCTCATATCCCACATTTAAGCCATTGGGGAATCCTTTTGATGCTGCCTTCAAAATATACATCTAGACTCTAGTTCTCCTCTCCACCCATTTTGAGCCACAATGTCCTATTGCCAGAAATACTACAATCACCTCCTAACTGGTCTCCCTGCCTTCATTAATTTCATTTCATTCATTTCATTTCATAGCCTTAGCCTGTCCCCCTACAGGTTATTCTCAACACTTCACTGCCAGAGGGATGCTATTAAAGATGCCATCACTCACAGTTGAAAACCCTCCAGTGGCTACTCATCTTACACAGAGTAAAAGCCAAAGCCTTTACAATGTCTATGTGACCTGATTTCCCCATTACTTTTCTGATCTGATCTTCCTATTTTTTCACTTACTTGATCCAGCCTAATTGACCTTGATGTTCCCCAAATTCACCAGGCAGGTTTCCATCTTTGCCTTAGATCTTCCCACTGCTTGGATGGCACTTGGTCCAGGTATCCTCAGGGCTACATTCCTCTCCCCTCCAAGTCTTTGTTCAAATGTCACCTTCTAATGAGCCTCCTAATCCACCTATTTAAAATTGCATGTCCTGTCCTATCACCCCAACCTTCTCCTCCTGCCCTCAAGACTCCTGAGGTAGGCTGAATAAAATCTCCCCAAGAGAGCTATTATTATTCAGGGACCTACAGGGAAGTGCTTCTTACACAATGATTCTGCAACAAAGTGTTTGCTGTCTTCAAACCCACTTTGAGATTATAGGATGACAAATTCAACAGCTTTTAGCTCATATAACAGTAATGAGATGATCAGGGAACACTTTGCACCTGTGAAGGGCTAGCTAAACGCCTCATAATAACAACATTCAGAGCTGGGCATCCTTTTAAGAGTAGTTACATTCCTCTTCTGTCTCTCTCCCATCGCATTACTCTTGTGAAAAATAAAACATTAACTATCCAACAAAGAATAGGGTGTTCAGCCTGTTGGTTGACCAGACAGATTGCTTTTATGGGGTGGTGAGGCAGCTCCACTCTGTAATACGCTGGCCTCAAAGATTCACATTCTTTTCTACCAGCTTTCATCCTGGTGAAGTTTTTGACAATTTTCTACAACCAGACTGTTTCTAAGCAATATATTAAATGCAAAGACAGGCAAGCTCTATTGTCTACAGTTTTTTTTTCTTTCTTACACATAGCTTAAATCACATATCATTTGAGATTGAGTAGCCAAAAAATGGAATGTGTGTGTGTGTGTGTGTGTGTGTTTGTGCGTGCACCCACAATGAATGGATTTTCAATGAATTACCACACTTCTCTTTATATAGAGTCTCCATTTTGGGGAGTTGATGGGGTTTTTATGTGTTATTTCATTCAACCCCCTTATTTACAGAGATGAGAAAACTACCCGGAGCGGTTAAATGACTTGCCTAAGGTTATGCAATGACTTAAAGGCAGTGTTGATGGGTAATCACCAACTGTCTCTTCAACCTGAAAACTTTTAAGGTCCCTTCATATCAGGTCTTTTGAAAAATGGGCTGGCAGGGCATCCTGTGATAGTCTGTTTAAAACAGTGACGGTGTTAAAATGATAAGTTGGTGGTAGAAACTCTCTTGAGTTCTGATGTGGCAAAACAATGCAGGAGTGGACTCAACATCCCTCGCTCAGTAGCCATTGATCACTGGCATTCTCTTAGGTGGGCACTTTCTGCTGTGGCTCTTTCCTACGTTCTTTCCAACATTCTCATTATAAAAAGTTAACTGTTGTTCTGAGATTGCATATTTGCACACGTTGGCTCAGCAGGATCTTGTTCCTGATTAAAGGGCCTGTTGCTGCCAATTCTCAGGGAAGGCGGCTGCGACTGAAGGCTTGATAATCATTTTTTATGCATCAAGGAAGGCACAAGAAGCTTCAAGCCATAATCATTTCTATAAACATAGACAAGCCGTAAATTGTGACTGATACAAATTAAACTATGTTCCTCAGTAATTATATTTTAGAGATTGTGCATCACATACCCAAACACAATTTTAAACTCAGAAAACTGTAATTGCATGTTTAGTGCTTAGCACTCTTTGTAGGTTTCGCTTTGCATGAGTTATTCCAAGGAAATTGATTTCTTGGGCACATCATGAGAAGGCTCATTAGGCCATTGGCATGACTTTCCCTACATTATTATTATTCTCATCATGTCAATCGTATTCTTTTGGAGGGGGAAGTAGGGCTTCAGGCCATCATGATAAGGAGTATCCACATCTTCCCAAATGTCTCTCTAATCTGTTGTCTTTTCTCTATCGTCATTGTCACTGTCATTGTTGAGCTCTTCCATATCTCCTTTCTGGAAGAGTTTCACTGCCTCTAGTTGGTCCCCATGTCTGCAGTCTCATCCTCTATTGCAGTTTTATAATAATGTTTATTGACCATGACTTTGAGTAAAAAATTACAACACAGCCCTAGACACACACACACACACACACACACACACACACACACACACACCCCCCCCAGAGAGAAAAGTTTTACAAGTTTTACAAGGCAATACTTATGGCTCATCTTATCATCCTTATGGACTGTGAAGGCTTTTCTAAAAGTTGTTTAAAGCATCAGGAACGTCTACAGACATATCTATGGAAGGTTCTGTGACATGATCCAAGGCTGTGTTGTGGTTTGGGTTTCCTCAAAATCAAACCCCTAGACAAGGATTTGGTACCCAGTTTATTTGGAAAGTGGTCCCAGGAATCAAATATGAGAAAATGAGAAAGTCAGAGATGGAAGGGAGGAAAGATACATGGGGTACATTAACAAGTAGGTTACAGCCATGAGAAAACGGGGCTCAGTCTTGCTGGCAGCACTCTGAGAACCTGGAACCTGAAGCCTGAAGTTTGATGACATTAGGACATTTATCCCTGATCTCACCTTCCATTGATTAATAGATTCCCCTGGGGATGTTACAACCTACCCCTTACCATACTTCTCGGTTGCTTCTTTGCGCTTTAAAGAAAATCTCCTTGGTTACAGAAAAAGCTCTCAGGGTAAAAGCTACAGACTTGGAGCCATAGAATTGTAGGTCCTTGTGGTGAGAAGCTGCCCCCAGGAGGAAAATTCATCCTGGACAAGCTCCTCAGTCGAGCTCAGGTGGGCTAAGCCATGTGGGACAGGATGTCACCAGTGTTTGTTACCACAAGGAAACCATATTATTACAGCATCTGCCTTTCAGTCTTTGGTGAGTTTCCACTCATAACCTACAAGGGAAAAATTGAACAAAGTTCTTTCTCTATGCTTGACCCCAATCCTCCCAAATGAGCTCTTGTTTAGTAGTCCTCTTTTGCTAAACAAAGTGAACTTTTGCTCACACAGTGAGCTGAGGACCATTTCAGACTTAGCATGTAGCCTGACTTTAGCTGCATCACTGCTGCCCAGCATCATCTTCACTTGGCTTTTCCCTCTTTTCTTTATAGCAATTCCACTCTCCTCTGCACTTCACATTCTAGCTGTATTGAACGGGCTCTATTGTCTAATTATTTTGTCATCTCTCTAGCCCCTTATTTTTGCATTTGGTTTTCCCTCAGCTTAGAATACTCTTTCCTTCTCTTCTGCTACCTCTTACTAATCTTTTACGCTTCAGCTCAGATAATATTTCCTCCAAGATGCCTTCTTTGACTGCTCAGGTACAAATTAGGTTTCTCTCCCAGGCACCATCATAGCTCCCTGTGCCTCTCCCAACATATTACTATCTATTGGACTCTGTTTATCCCTGAATCTCACCTTCCATCCTGAATCTCACCAAACAAGATCAGATGCTTGTTTGTCTTGTCCAAAATAGATCACGCTTGCATCATGACTATAGTGGCCCCATCTCTTATTCATCACTGTCATTTCAGCACCTAGGACAGTTTGTCTTGTGCAAGCTCACTAAATATATATTAAATGAATAAATGAATTCTCAAGCCCTAGCCCTATATTTAGCTGGATGCACAGTATTTATTTAATGAATAAATGCAAGAAACAGAGAGAAGACCCACATCCCTGATGAAAGGAGGCTGGTAGGTGTTCCAAGTCAGCAGTATGATCAAATATGTAGACACCAGAGGCAGGGGGCTGTGATGTGTTTGTAGACAAACACATATTTGTAGATATATTTGTAGACAAGTAAAGAAGTTTGCCAAAGGAAACAAGGAGAGGTTCGATTTCCTAGGTAGGCTGGAAACACATGCAGAGCCTTAAATACTGGGCAAGGGCGTTTGTCTGTGTTTTGTAGACGAGGATGAGTCATCAGGTAGAATGGCTACTTGTCTTCAGGACATGGTCCAAACTCATTAGGAGGTTGTGGTGAGTCCTCCACGAACTGGCTCCTGCCTTCCTCTCCTTCTACTTTCCTTGTAGCACTTGATCAACACCACTTTCCCGCTTGTTAACACCCACATGCTCACCCGCTCTGTGGATGAGTTTGTGACTCACATGTAATTACTTAAACTGCTTTTGCCCTCTCTGATGAATATGGTTATTACAGGTCGACCCTAGGATGGGATGAGTGGACAAAAAGAACAAGTGGATACAAGAGACATGAACAAAATATTAGAAATTTGGCAAACCACAAAAGAGACCCCTAATTTCACCTTTGGGAAATATCTCCTGCTGAGGTGTAGATTTCAGGGCTTTGTAAAATACCCATCTCTTTGCATCATGTAGCACCCCAACTTAACAAGGGAAGCAAAAGGAGGGACTGGAGGGACCCTGGCTAGGCCTTCAGAGGACAGCCCCTGCTGCAAAGCTGTTAGCCGAGCTGGCACGCTCTGTGGAACAGATGAGCTTTTAAAAGATTCAAGTTTGGTTCAAAATTCACAACTTGTAAGTTCCAAATGGTTCTAAATTTGGCTGAATGCATTTTTCCCGAGCCGTGTGCCACCGAGCAAGACTTAGTGACTTCATCGAGTTAGAAAAACAAAGAGTCATTACTGCTGCTCCACTGAAATAAACTTGATGAGGACAAAAGTAGTACATTGCAAATACGACAGCAGAAGACCCTTAATTTTGTGTATTTTCCACTCAAACAGCTTTCTCTGGCATTAACAACAAAGCCATTCGTTGAAAGAACACCACCAGTTACAGGCTTACTTATAAGCAAAGTGGCACTGAGTTATCGTTCAGCTTTGTTGAACAAGCAAATTATATAGTAAATTAAATCACATTTTACTGTTCAGTTGGTATGGTGCAAATTAAGAAGTGCACTTTGATTCAACCTTGCTTCTCCTGCATGTTTCATACACTGGATGTTCCAATGTCAATACAGGATCATTTAGCAGAGGACTCCTGTCAATTCTGTTTTTTTGTTGTGTTTACAATTTCATTGCGAGCAGCCTACTCGGAATAGTGTTGGCCTGATACCAAAATGCAATGCTTTGTTTGGACAGAATCTTTAGCTTCTGGTTAATTATTTAAGTAGATGATGTCTTCTTCCCTTTTTTTTTTTTTGTATGTCTTCCAAGAAACCTAACCAAAGTCTTCATACACGCACATGCATTGTTGCTAAGTCTAGAGGACTATAAAAAGAGTGAATTTCTGGAGACAAGTAACTGATCTCCAGGGAAGGATGCTAGCTAGATTCCTTCTGGCACATGATGGAAGGAAAAGTGACTATTCCCTGAGTTTGACAGACCTCGGTTGAGTCTTGGCCAATATTTTAAGTCATGTGAAACTGGGTGTGTTAATTACCTTGCGATTCCATTCCTAAAAGGAGGTTATGGATGTGGTATGAAATTACTTATGTTCCAAATTTAGGGCAAAACAACTACCCAATAAATTCCATTTCTCCTCTCTTATCAGGTCTTAATAATGATTGCTTGAAGATTTGGAAATACCCACTTTGAGTGTCCTTCCTCTTCTCAAAACAAAGTCTGTTTCAGAATGGCAAGTGTAGTGCAGTTGGTATTATTATGACAAACAGAAAAAAGAAAAAGAAAAAATAACTGTCATTCCAGGCTTGTCAGTGTGAGGCCTAATGACACTCTTTATATATTTTTTTCAGTGAAAAGGTCACATGGGTCAGCCCACATTTTGGCATGTCTGACAAATGGGTCAGTGAAGACGGGAGTGTTATTTGAATGGATGTGTAGCAATGGTACTCTGCAAAAAAACTGCTGTGCCAGGATGCTCTGTCAAAAAAATAAGAATGAACTGACAAAACCTCAAACACCCGCTAGGTACAGCCATATCCACTTGAGCTCTGTAGTCACCCTGATTCTCCTAAGTGTCCTACATCTGGTGACTGGGAAAGACGTTTAACTCTATCCTTACCATTCTAAGTTTTGCAAACCATTTTCCTAGAAGTCAATGTATGCTACTTGAATTTTTTGTGTGTGTGTGAAAACATTCTCTAACATTCCTGGGTTTAGTGTTAGCTACTGTTAAAGGACACTCTTTTGCCTTATTTTGTATCTTTTTATGTTACACCACATTATATTTTATTAGTTTTCAGGTCTCTCAATTTTTCTGAAACTTAGTCTGCTAATTCCTAAAAGAAAGGTGTTGAACCAGGTGTTCTGATGACCCACTGTGGCTCTAGAGGCCTCAACTTCTGTGGCAAGAGAAATCCTGTTAAATGTTTTAAAAAAGACTGGGTTCACACGTTTTATGTTTCACTTCAATTGAATCACCATAGATGGTGAACGAAGCACGCCTGTCAAGAGAAAGGGAATCCAGTAAAATTGTCAACATTTAACCATTTCATTGGCCTACAGATATGGTGCTGTCATGTGATTTGACCTATAATGTTGATTGAATCTTTGAATGGTGGGGTGCCAGCAGAGCCTTCAAACCTCACACAGTCCTGTGAGATGTGTATTTGTCAAAATTCTCTCCAATAAAATTTCTTCTAAGTATCTCAATTCCATCCATTCCTCTCCATTTCTACCAACCATCATTAATCCAACCTACTTCAACATATCTTTTGAGGGGCATGATTCAACCTATAACATTTTCCTCAACTGTAGAACATGAATTCTTCCCTTCAGTTCGATGGGGTTCTATGTCTGCTCTTAGATCAGTAATGCTCAGCGTGGAATATGATGTGTATATTGGTTGGGCTAATTGGGATCCACCTCTGGAACTAAAGATAGTAGAATTTTTGAATAAAACAGCGTTCTGTTAGAAAGGAGGAGGAGAAAATAGGAATGGATGCTGAATAGATAAACAGAGTTTTTATAATACATAACTATGTATGTATATATTTAAGAAAGTATAACTTTTCTTGTTATAATAAGAGGATTTTAAGGGAAGTTCCAAAACACTTAAAGTCACTAGGAATAAAGGAAATGAACAATTACCGAGGTATGTGTTAAGCTCTATATAAATATTTACAGATATATTATGATTTAATTTAGCAAAGGCCCTGTGAGGTAGATGTAATAATTATCTTTTTTATATAAGAATAAATTAGGCCCATAAGAGGCAAATGAATTATCTAAAGTCACCTGGATGGCCAGTGTCAAAATCAGGATTAGAATTCATGGTTATTGGATTATCAGTCTGATGATGATCTTTATTCTGTGCTGCCTCAAGATGCAGTGAAAGGGATGTTGGAATTTTCAGTGGACTTGGGAGTCATTTTTTACTTTTCTTTTCAGTTTTACATCAATCCTATGTGGACACTAGGAAACACAAATGTGAATAGTATCTACTCTTTCCTATATTTAAGACAATTGGGCATGGGGGCTACGTCAAGAGCTATGAGGGGTCTGAGATTTTACTCGACTTGCAGATTAACAAGTTAGCCTACCACACTTTCATGGAAACTCACAACAGACACACAATTAGTGGGTCAGAGACAAAAGATAGTGTATTATTCACAGCAATATCAGTAGCCTGAGTGATATTTTTCCACTGGCTTCCTTAGCCCCAGTCCCCAAAGAGTGACTACATGAAGTGAAGGTGCTGTCTGGCTATGCAGTAGATTGAGCTCTAGAAAAGAAACCCTGGGATTGGAAAACCACAGTTTTATATAAGGGGCTGCTGGAAATCCTGCTCAATCTTTGCCATAGAAAAAGATATCATTTTTATTCCTTTGGCCAGTAAATAAATCTGCTCCAGATGGAGATACTCTCTTTTTTCCGAGGTTGTTTTTATACAAATATCCTTGAAATGAGAGTCTGGAACAAAAATACTGTTTATGCCTTTGCTGAAAAGATGTTCAGAAATGTGAGAAACCCAGGGACAATGTCACCCAACAAATTAGATCTTCCCGCACTATGATTTTTTTTATCATATATGTTTACTTTTAGAAGTCTAATAACCAATGGCAAGTTCATGTCCTACAAACTTATATAGTGCAACCAATAGGTGGTTATCGCTTGATTTTGCTTAGTGACCAGGAAAGTTTTCCCAGGGCCCTTGAGATGTAGCTATTTAAATTTTTTTAAAAAGATACAAATGAGCTTTTTTACAAAACAGAAATAGACCCACAGACGTAGAAAACAAACTTATGGTTACCAAAGGCAAAAGCAGGGGAGGGATAAATTAGAAGTTTGGGATTAGCATATACACACTATTATATGTAAAATAGATGACCAACAAGGACCTACTGTATAGCACAGGGATGTATACTCAATATTTTGTAATAACTTATAAGGGAAAAGAATCTTAAAAATAATATATATATATATATTCTGAAAAAGAATATATATATATATATCTTAATCACTGTGTTGTACCTCTGAAACTAACACAACACTGCAAATCAACTATATTTCAATTAAAAAATGCTTTTCTTTTTACTTTTTCTATAAAAATGTGTTTATCAAAACACTGACACATGAATTTAAGATGCTACCCTCTTTTTTTTTTAATTTTTATTCGAGTATAGTTGCTTTACAATGTTGTGTTAGTTTCTACTGTACAGCAAGTTGAATCAGCTATACATATACACTTATCCCCTCCTTTTTGGATTTCCTTCCCATTTAGGTCACCACAGAACATTGAGTAGAGTTCCCTGTGCTATACAGTAGGTTCTCATTAGTTATCTATTTTATACATAGTATCGATAGTGTATATATGTCAATCCCAATCTCCCAATTCTTCCCACCCCACCCTGCCCCCTTGGTATCCATATGTTTGTTCTCTACATCTGTGTCTCTATTTATTTCTGCTTTGTAAATAAGATAGTCTATACAAATTTTTTCAGATTACACATATATGCGTTAATATAGGATATTTGTTTTTGTTTTTCGGACTTACTTCACTCTGTATGACAGTCTCTAGGTCCATCCATGTCTCTACAGATGACCTAATTTTGTTCCTTTTTATGGTTGAGTAACATTCCATTGTGTATATGTACCACATCTTCTCTGTTGATGGACATATGGGTAGTTTCCACATCCTGGCTATTGTAAATAGTGCTGCAGTGAACATTGGGGTGCATGTGTCTTTTAGAATTACAGTTTTCTCTGGGTATATGCCCAGTAGTGGGATTGCTGGGTCACATGGTAGTTCTATTTTTAGTTTTTTAAGGAACCGTCATACTGTTCCCTCAACATATTGTATTCAAAGAGCTAAAGAGTCACTCTAATGAATGTGTTGGCCTTTGTCTTGGCACATAATTGATATCTATGGGATGAATTAATAAATAAATGAATGAACGAACTGACAACTAGATCACAACTGAATCTAATTCAGTGTTTTGCTTCAGGTTGAATTTTTTCCAGCTACCTTGAATCTTTATACATTATAATATCATGTGTGTGGTAATTGACTTTAGTAAATTTAGTAATTTTAAATTTAGTGACTTTAGTAATTAAGCAAATTTAGTAATTTGACATTAGTATAAACAATATAATGTATATATTTGCACCCGAATTAGCTTTAGTCTATACTTACTGGCAGTTAAATTGCTTTGGAACTGGATCAGGAACCAAGAGCACACAGTAGCTATTTACAAGTGCTTCAGATATCAGTATCAAAATTTATACAAGAGGATCCATTAATTAGCATGAGATATGTTAGAAATAATTTTTCATTGGTGAAATGAGTAGTGTTCAAAATATAAGACTGACTAGAAAAGCATCATGAGCTGCAGTGTCCTTGGATCAGTGAGGGATAGAATCCAGCAACTCAACAACCTCGTGGCCAATCATCTTCACAACGTCTGTATCTAGAGCTGCCTTTGGTGTCTTCACATATTAAAGGCCTCTCTTGCTTGAGCTGATCAGAGAGATGGCTTAATTGTCTTTCAAACTATTGATGCATTAACCTCTAAGTAATCTTTTTCTCTTTTTCCTTTTTTTTTTTTTTTCCTGTGTGCCTGAATAGACCAAGTGAGGACTGCATAAGAATAGACTGGGTCATTTTTTGGCCTTACTAATAAATTTTTTAATGTTTAGAAGAATTGGGTCTGAAGTTTATTTCTATTGTAGCACACTTTATTGTTGTCAAGTTGTTAGGAAGGGGATATATAGCTTCTACCTTTTTCTAACGATGGGGGGCAGGGGTACTACTATTTCACAGATTTAAATATTTAGCAATATTTACCAAAGAATCAGTAGGACAATCACTAAATGGACCATTGCAACAACACATCTATTCAGCATCTGTCTCAGCCATTCATATGACATGAGTCAAAGTCTTCCCATGTAACCCTAGTTCTGTATTCACAGGCTTAAGGAATACTGGGCTTTAACCATTCTCATGGACATGTTTCTATAATGTTCTGGTGTGAACATTCTGTTTACTACAAAGGAAGTAAACTGAAGGAAGCTTTCTATTTGCCCTTCCAAATTCCTCTCTCTGGGTTACTGCTATTTTTTTTTCTCTTTGATCAGTATTCATTCATTCATTTTTTCTTCAAATATTTTTAATGCCCTAAATAAAATAAAAATACATGTCAGGTAATAGGGTAAGGGCTGACTCCACAGTGATAAATAAGATATATTGGAGGCATATGCATGCACGTATACAGAAAGAGAAACAGAAATAGCACTAGAGAGAGAGAGAGATTCAGAGACTGAGGGGGAAGCAATAATTACTCAATAGTGCGTTATTTTTGCCTGCAAAAGATAGTTTATGTCATCCTTTTCAATCAGAAAAAGCAATTTCCCATCTTGAGAGAGTTATCTTCTACCTCCACCCCCCAATCTGGTGTTGTCCTGAAATTTGTATAACATCCTAAAGATGACTCATGAAGCCTCAAGGACTAACCTATAACTTTAACAAACATGCTCATTTTACAGATGTCAAATGATTTTTCCAGTTTAAAACTTAAGCTCAGCAAACTATTATTTTTGACAGACGCTTAGAGCATAACAAGATTTTAAAACAGAGACAAGGCCAGTTTGCCAACAGCCCCCCAGGGCCAGAATATCTGTCAGCAGAGCTGCCCACCTCCATGGTCCTGAGGCCTCATGACCCAGTTTGAAAACTGCAGCCCCTCTCTTGGTCTCTCTAGAGCCCTCATCTTCCCCTTGGAGGCCTGATTTCTTCTTCAGGCTTTTTCTGACTGCATGGCATCCAAAACCAAGCTGGGGAGGAAGAAAGCAAACCTGTATGGGGATTCCATTGGAGAGCATGGATGTAGGAGCCAGTTTTATTCATGAGCTCCCTGATGTATAAGAGGTCAGATGGGGGGACTGGTATTTTCTGGAATAGACTCCAAATCTACATCTTTTACTCAGCTCCTGCACTTGTGAAATGATGAGAATCTGTGAATTAATTTATTCCACCAAACTTTGCTTAGCCCTCAGATGCCAGATTTTATGGACTCAAGAAATATATAGATATACACTTGAAAAGATCTGATCATGCTTATTCTGGTTTAAAATGGCAGTCTGAGGGAATATTTACTTCTTTTGCCTCTTTTGAAATTTAGTATCCACAGTAACAAAAATTGAGAAATCTGACTTCAATAAAAGGAAATGACCCCCTGCTCCAAAAAAACCTTATGAAGAATATGCATCCAACATAGAAACATGTGGACGTGCTGTTACTGACCTTAGCCTCCTCAGACTCTGGGCAGGGTATTGATTTCTTTCAAAATAAGTGTCACAATACTGAAAGGTCCCGTCCAATGTATCTTTGATTAGATTAATGAGACGGAGAAATATCAGGAGACTAAGGGAGAAATGGAAAATATTGTAATGGAAGTTGAATCTCATTGCCTAGATCTGTAAGAGAGGTGCTTTGGAAGGCAGAGAACACACACACACACACAATCCCCACATCATTATTAAGTCCTCCAGGAGTGGATAAACTACTGACTATCTGGTACACACTCATGCTTATTTAAAACTTTTTTTTTTTGACCTCACCGCTCAGCTTGTGGGATCTTAGTTCCCTGACCAGGGATTGAACCCCGGCCCTCAGCAGTGACAGCACAGTTTTAACCACTAGACTGCCAGGGAATTCCCAAAACTCCTGAGCTAAGAATGGTTTTATATGTTTAAATAGTTAACAAAAAAGAACATTGCTATGATCTGAATGTTTGCGACCCCCAGCGCAGATGTTGAAATCTTGATGTTCAATGTGATGGTATAAGGAGGTAGAGCCTTTGGGAGGTGCTTAGGTCATGAAGGTAGATATTAGTGAATGGAATTAGGGCTCTTATAAAAGAGGCTGCACAGAGTTCCCTAGTCCCTTCCGCCATGTAAGGACACAAAAAGTTTGTCACCAGGAGGAAGGACCCCATTCCATCATGCTGGCACTTTGATCTCAGACTTCCAGTCTCCAGAATTGTGAGAAATAAATGTATGTTGTTTATAAGCCACCCAGTTTATGGCATTTTGTTAGAGCGGCCCAAATGGACTAAAACAAATATGAAACAGAGACTATATGTATCCCACAAAGCCTAAAATATTGACTATCTCTACCTTACAAAAATGGCTAACTCCTAACCTATTAGCCAAGGCACATGGATGGAGGTAAGTTTGTACTAAATAAGAGAAAAAAGAGCAATAATTCTAGACTCCCAACACAAAACTTGTAATTAGGGGATTTTATTGGAAGAATGAATGTGACTAGGAACACAATCAAACAGGCTTAAGGAAATTACCAAAAATGAAGTGGAAAATAACCATGTTAAATATTAGTGAAAACATTACAGACAAGAAAGTTAAGCAAAGATTAACATGTACAGTATTATAATAATTAATATTATTTACCACTATTTTACATTTACTAATTCACATAATTCTCAAAACAACTCTGTGAAGTTGATACTTTGACAGATGAGGGAAACTGAGGCATAGAAAAGTTAAGTACCTTTCCAAGGCCACATGTTCAGTAAGTAAAGACGCATGTGTGTGACTCCATTCTCTGAACCATTCCATGATACTGTCTAGAACAACAACAAAAATATCCATATGTAGACTAGGAAAAAATCTATTTAGAATTAAATTGTAAAGCAATTATATTCCAATAAAACTTAATTTTAAAAATGTTTTAAATATAAATAAAATTAAATGAAAAACCTATTTAAAATTATAATTTACACATTGAAAAGGATCCCTGCATCCTAGAATTGGATTAGGGGAAAGAGTGTGAACAGAAAGATCAGGTAACCTATATGGTCAAATCATCTGGCTGGCCTCAAACTCTTCAACAATTTTTAATGTTAGAGGTTTGTAGAACATGTACACAAAATGAAGAAAAGCAATTGCAGCCCCATCATTTTTCAAGTATGAAGGCAACAGACCGACAATTTCAATCATGAGAAGAAATCAGGAATATAACACCTGTTTCCCCTCATTTAAAAATATTTGATGACAACAATTGGTCAATCCAGAGACATACCACAATGAAGAACTTGTCAAAGAAGACCACATGGTGGTGGTCTGATGGTGAAATCAAATTAATTTGAATAGAAAACTCTTCCTAAACAAAGTGAGAATGTTGAATGTAGGATAGCATGTAAATAGTTTAGACCTCATTAATGTAGAAATAACATAACTAATAGAGTTCAGATTTTCTTGTTATAAGAAGCCAGGGCTTCTATAACCATACACCACACACTGGATGGCTTGAACAATTGAAATTTATTTTCTCACAATTCTAGAGGCTGGAAGTTCAAGTTTAGGGTGTTGGCAGGTTTGATTTCTTCTGAGGCCTCTCTTCTTGGCTTGTAGATGGCCACCTTCTTGCTGTGTCTTCACTTGTCTCCTCTGTGTGTATTTCCCTTTTGATATGTTCAAATTTTCTCTTCTTAGAAGGACACAAGTCAGCTTGACTTAGAGCCCACCCTAAAGGTTTCATTTTAACATAATCACCTCTTTAAGAGCCTTACCTCCAAATACAGTCACATTCTGAGGTACTGGGGGTTAGGGTTTCAATGTATGAATTTTGAGGTGACACAATGTAGCCCATAACAAATACTCTATTCTCTTATGAGAATATATATAATATACATATTATATATATGTTTAAAACAGTGTGATGTTCTAAGAATTGAAAATACCATGTAAAAACTTTTCTGAAATGTAAGGATTCCTTTAGTTTCATGAATTTATTTATATTCTACTAACTATAGGTAAGTTTAAAATAAAACTTTTTATTAGAATATGATTAGGTGATATATGTGCATTTTTGATAAAATTATTTCTATTTACCCTCATTTCTACAAATATGCAAAGAGAGATGGCTAAAACTATGTTCACTAATTGTTGATAGAAATTATTTTAGAGATTATTATATTTGTGTTATTTGGGATGATTTTTGATTGTCATTTCTGCTATGTTTGCTTGTATTTTTATTCTGAGGAATATGACATTATAACAAAAGTAATGGAATTATTTAGGAATGTTTAGAACATTCTAAGAGGTATATTAAGGGCATAGCCTGTTGAGAAAGCAAAAATAAAGAAATCACAGTTTTCCTTGGAAAGTCAGGGAGGGCTTCATTGTGAAAATTAATTTGATTTGGATTTTAAGGATTGAGTAGGAATTGTACACATAAAGAAGGAAGGAGGAAATCTTAAGCTAAATAATGTCACTTTTCTAGGCAAAAACATCTTGAAAAGTTATGCTTTTTAGGATATGGACGACCTGGTTAAGCATCAGAAAGATGTTATAAGATGATACTAGATTATAATTGCTTCACAATACTGTGTTAGTTTCTGTTGTACAACAAAGTGAATCAGCATATACTCCAACAAAGATGTATTTAAAAAAAAGAAAATTCATATAGAAAGAGTTAGAATGAAAATAAAATGATGAACACACGAAAATACTGATGTTCTTAAAGAAAAATGTTTTTAAGTGAATATTAACATGGAGCACCATCACATCTTAAACTATGGATGAAATCTCATGAGATCTGCTAGATAACAGACAAAACTGCACACTAGTGCTCTCGGGGAGGTTGCAACACAATTTTAAAATAAAAAACCATGATTCAATCAAAAAACAGATGATATTAGAAAGTTTGCATATGTTATATTAAGGAGTTTGAATTTCAGCTGATCATAATGGGAGCCTCACTGGAAGGTTTTAAAGTCAGAGATGCCATTTTTTTAAAAAATAATGGACCAGATAGTAAATATTTTCGGTCTCCCTTCAGTCTCTGTCACAGCTACTCAACTCTGCCACTGCTGCGTGAAAGCAGGCACGGACTTTGCCTAAATGAATGGGTGTGGCTGTGTGTCAACAAAACTCTCATCAAATTTTTATTTACAAAAAGCTAGAGCAATGTCATTTGTCTTGGGATCATAGTTTGTCAAGTATGAGAGTAAAGAAAGGGAGTGCCATGATTAGAGTTGTGTTTTAAATGGACTATTCTGGAAACTTGTGAAGAGGATGAATTTAAGGAGAAACTGGAAGTTCCAAAGGTAGAAATTGGCAGGACCATATACATATCCCCATTCAAGTTCTAAGCCTAGTTTATTACCATTTAAAACATGTATTTTTCTTCCTGCTCAGCCTTGAGGTCTTTCAGGTAAAGGACTGTATCACATTCATTATTGTTATCCCAGTGTGCTCTTATTTGGGGCCTTGTGCTTGAAAGCTGCTCATACATATTTATATATTTAATAAATAAGTAAATGAATGGGTAAATTGGTTACCGATTAGATAAGTAGAGAAGAGAAGCAAGACATGTTGTAGCCCAGCTTTTCTCATATATCTTTCATCATTTTAGTCATTTCAAAGTGCTCCTTATTATTTAACACTCAAATTGTTCTCTTTTAAACAATTCTAGATTATTTATTTTAAAGGAAATTTTAAGATACTACAATACCTGGAAAACCAGTATTGCTTGCTATACTTGGAAAACAAAAATGTATACATAGATATAAAAATAAAAATGACACATATCCACCTAAATTAACCTTCTGTATTGACATATCAAAAATATAATACAATACCCTTGATTTACAGGCTAGGAATGTTGATCCAGAGAAGCCTCATGGCTAACTCAAGGGCACAGAGCAAAGGAGCAATGGAACTGTGTCCAGAAGACCAGCTTTCCTGACTCAGTGCCCTTCTGAAACAATCAGCCTTCAGGGCAAGGAAGAGAAAACACTAAGCAAAAAGGGATATAATGAGTAGAAATAGGTGGTTCCAGAGTTGCAGGGTTTCTAGATTAAGTCTCCAGGAATGATTGTGTGTACATTGCAGATACGTCTGCATGAGTTTCTTATTGCTGCTGCAAAAATTACTGTACATATTGTACCTTAAACCAGCATGACTTTATTACCTTACTGTTCTGGATGTCAGAAGTTCAAAATGGGTCTCACTGGGCTAAAATCAAAGTGTAGTCAGGTCTGCATTCTTTTAGGAGATTCTAGGGAGAATCTGTTTCCTTGCCTTTTCAAGCTTCTAAAAGCTGCTCACATTCCTTACCATGAGCCCCACACTATTATAACCTCTGCTCCCTTTGTCACATCTCCTCTGAGCCTTATTGTCCTGTCTCCCTCATTTCACTTACAAGGACCCTTGTGATTATATTGAGCCCATACAGATAACCCAAGATAACTTCCTCATTTCAAAATCCTTCATTTTATCACATCCCAAAATTTCCTTTGCAACATAAGGTAACATATTCCCAAGCTCTGAAGATTTAAACATGGACATTGTTTGGCTTGCTACAGTGACTCACCAAGTTAGATTGTCTTCTTAAAATGAAGTGGGAAATGTTCCTTCCTCCTCTATCTTCTGAAAGAGTTTGTGTACAATGGCATCTTTTCTTCCATAAACGTTTAATGGAATTCTCAAGTGTAGACCTCTGGGTATGGATTTTGCTTTTCAATTTCTTCAACATATATATGGGTATTTTGATTTTTAATTATTCCTGTAGTCATTTTAGCTATTTGGATTTTTTAAGAAATTTGTCTATTTTACCAAACTTGTTGAATTTATTGATTTGAAGTTGCTCATAATATTATTATATTTTAATATTTGAAAATCTCCAGTGACATCCATTTTTCCATTACTGATATTGGTATTTATGGGTTCTATTCTTTCCTTTTTCCCCTGATTATTTCAGCTAATTTTATCAAAATGGGTTTAACAAATTTATTAATCTTTTCAAAGAAGAAAATTTTGGTTTTGCTGATTTTCTCAGTTTATTTAAACTTTCAATTTTATTTATTTCCTCTCATATTTAGTCATTTCCTTTTTTCCTACACACTTGAGATTTATTTTACTCTTCTTTTTAAACTTTGGCATATGGGAAGTAAGATAATATATTCATTTAAACCTGTAACTTTTCTTCTGGGTACTATTATAGCTGCCTCTCTAACATTTTGTTATGTTGTATATTCACTACAGCTCAGTACAATTAATTAATTAACTTAACAATTAATTAACTTAACAATTACTTAGTTAACTTAACTTTTAAAATATACAACTATATCCAAACACTGTTCTAAACACTTGGAATGCATCAATGAGCAAAGCAGAGAAAAAATTTTCCCTTATGGCAATTATATCTAGTAAAGTAATCCAGAGAATTGGGAAAAAATGAAATTATGATAAGTTAGAAGGTCCTATGAAAAAAAATAAAGCAGCATTAGCGTTTCAAGGGTTGCGGGTGGTCACTACAGATTGCTCTGTTAAAACAGACGTCATGGTGGATTTAACTGAGAAGTTAGCACTTAAGCAAGACTTGAAAGAGATGAAGGCATTAGCTAGACTTGCAAATTTCTGTGTAAGGGCATTCCAAGCAAAGGAAAAAAATAAGTGCAAAATTGTGTCAAGTTGAAGCATTTCTCTAGTGTGTGAGGAAAAACAGGAGGCCATAAGGCTAGGGTAGAATTAACTCCTAGTCTTTCCTCCTATCTTTTTAGCTCAGCTCAAGCAAACAATATTTCCCTGAATTCTTTGAGTGAGATCAGATTTCCTGGTTATACATTACTGTAGGTTCTTGTACTTTCCCTTTATGGCACTTATCCCAATTTGTAACTAGATAGACATGTAATTATTTGACTAAACTCTTTATATTCCACTAGAATGTGTGCACCATGAGAACAAAGATGTTATTTTTTATACTGTGTATCCCTGAGTGTATGATAGGGCTTGGACTTTGTACAGACTCAATAAATATTTGTTTTCTCATGAATTGAATGGATGAATGGTTGAAGGAGTTGATGGATACGTGCTTTGTGAGACAAATCCCTCCTACCAACTCCTACGAGTGAATGGAGTTTTTCATTTATGAGCTCTATATCTACAAACAATCTTATGGGCCCTGCCACCTTCTATTTTGGAAAAAAAAAAAGAAATGAGAGATTTCAAAGACCTGCAATACACATCTGGATTCTAAGAGATGTTAATAGATCCTGGGGAAAAATAATCATCAGTGGTAGTATCTTTTTCTTATAAAATATATCTTTTAAAATAAATATAAGAAAATATATTAAATGTATTAAGAGAATAACTCTTGCTATATGTGACAATCTGTCTTTAACAAAAGTTGGACCATACTTAAGAAACGCAAAGGTCATATGGTCCTGATGTATGAGCACATAGTATCAACATTGGACCTGACACCAAACACAGTATAAGCAATGGATCCAAGGGTTTCTGGTCTAAATTATACATCTTACCTTATATTTTTGCTTTACATTTGTCATATTATTCAATATTGATTATAAATTAAACTTTAATTACTAAGAAAATTTGTTTCTTTGTAACTGTTGCTAAAAGGTAATTTAAATCAAATTTGTGTTTGATTTTCCTTGGTTTGTATGAAATGCTTTCTGTGTTTCATGAATAAAGAGTAATTTTAAAAGGTTCCTATGATCACATATTATTGGGAAATGCCAGCCGTATTCATGTTTTAGATGAGGAAACTGAGCCCAGAGAATTTAGTGCATTCTTTCATCCAATAAAACTCCCTCCTCTGTGATTTCATGTTTTCTTCCTAGCACTCCGTATTGTCAATGCTTGTTTAAAAGCTCTATCTCCTTTACGTTGTTATTAGTCACACCAGGGCAGAAATTGGGTAAAAGATTTTCTTGTCTTACAGAGCCTAGAATTGTCTGAGTCCTTACGGACTCTGCAACATAATTATGTCTGAAATAGGATTAAACCCAAGGTACTATTTTTACTAAAGCATTCCCACTGCTTTTATCATTTGAGCTTTAGCTCTTCTGAAAATTATTTTCAATATTTTTCTCATTGGCCTGTCAAAATATATTATTGCTATATCCATATATGTAAAACTACTAAAACTGTACCATATATAAACAAATGCAAGGATATATATATATATATATATATATATATATACACATATCTATCTATCTACCTATCTATATACACACAAACAGTCAACAGTTTTAGACATGCTATTCAGCCATGATTATTTCCTTAAGATAAATTTCTAGGAATAAAAATATTAAGTCAAAGGAGAAAAAAAAATATGAGTCTTTGATACATATGTCCATAGTTATTAGAATACTTGTTTCCCTCAACTTTGCAAATATTGGATTGCATCATTCTGTTTTTAAAATTAATATAGTTTTCTAAGAAAAGAAGTCTCACTTTTGTATTATTTTGATTCACAAGGAAATTGAACTCCTTCTAGGACCATTGTTTTTCTCTTTTCATGTTCATACCCTTTTTCCATTTGTCTACTTGAGAGTGAGGTGCAGTCATTTATCTATTTAGTTAAATTTGTTAACTCTTTTTATTATATCTTTATGTATTAAGGATATTTTTCTGTCATATAGCTTTCAATTTTATTTTCAGTGTTAGACACATAGCATTGCAAAAGGAAATATGTTCATATAATGCTCCATGGCAATTAACAACAAATGGATTCTGCCAGTAAGAGGAAATAACAATATTAAATAACAATTAAATAACAGTAAGTGTTAAAAAAAGAAAAAAAAACTTCAAAAATCTGTTTACAGTTAAATGATAGTCTAGTTTGGCAATACATATTGGAAAGTCAATCTATTGCCCTTGAGAACATGTTTTGCCATTTGTTAGGTCATCTTAGAAAAATTTATTTCCTTCCCTGAGCCTCCATTTCTTCAATATAGAGAGTCTGCACTCAGTTGTTCATAAAGTCTGTCCTAGTTTGACTTTCTACTCATCTTTGTTATTCAACTCCCCACAGAATGATCTCACTTGCTCAGTCAATCAGCTAGACCTTCTGTCTGTACAATGCATTCAACAAATACTCATTGAACGCCTGTGCTGTGCACTGTTTTAGATGTTGGAGCTAAAGCAGTAAACAAGAAAGAAAAACGTTCTGCCCCATGGTACTTATAGAGGGAAGGAAAACAGCATACAAGTATCTGGTGACTGTGTACTAAGGACCATGGCAAGGAGAGTGACACGGATGCTACTCAAAACGGATGAACAAAGAAGGTCTCTCTGATGAGTGCAACATTTATTTTTTTACCTCTGACTTTCTTTATAACCTAATGGAGGAGTCTGTTTTTAGTGGGGAAGGAAAGATTTTATATTCATTTTAGATGTGTTTTACTAAAACCACCTGTGGTTTATTTAGTGAAATTTCCTGCATCAAACCCATCCCTCAGGTATATCTCATTTCTGTACACTCTGTAAAGCATTTCCTTGATTATACTTACTTGCAAATGAATTATCCCCCATTTCATGTTCTCAGTCTCCTTTTCTAAAGATCTCTCCATGAGTGGGAGACATTGAGTCATATATAAAAGAAATTTCGCATACCTGGCTCCACAGCTGTGATGACCCTTCCTTTAGGTCTCCTACTGCCCTCTGGCACAGTCTGCTAGCTGACCACTCTCATTATCTGCTTCCTGCTCTCAAAGTCAGGCCAAATTGTTCCACCTTCCTTGCATTTAGATGGAGTCACAAGACAGACTCCACTCTAAGGGAATGTAGAGGAATCCCTGTGGGGTGCATCCATGCCTGGTCCATGAAAACCTCCTCATCCATGTCCCTTCATGTTCTTTTTCAATTCAGGTAAGCTTCTTGTTGGAGTTGTTGGAACCGCCATCTTCTTGGGTCCCTGAACCACTGTACAGAGCAAACATATATCTCAACTCCTCTACCCCAAACCTGTCTGTGACCTAGAACTGCCCTTGAATAATTTATTCTGTGGGGGCATTGCATTTTCAGTGTATGTGTTACAAATTTTAGTTGGCTACCTTAACTCATATCCCCCGGCAGTGGCTATCAAACAGTATATCCTGCATGAAGTGGACACTCTATGAAAATTTTATTTGATTACTCAAAATTGGGAAGAGCACATGGAGTAACAGAATTAGAATTCCATGTATATTTTTCAGCTTCATGACCCTCATTTTTTATATCATAACATTTCTGTTAAGTAGACCCCACAAAAATTGAGATAATTAAATGCTCATGGGGAAGGTAATCTGACCAAAAAAAATCTACTTCCTGCTGGGCAAGTTGGACTATTTACTGATTTCTCTGTCGTTTTTAATCTCACCTTTTATTTACTTGTTCTCTTAGTTACTGGCTTTCAAAATATTTACTCAGATTTTTCTCACCCATTTCCCATATTTACTCTCTTAGCTAAAGTATTGTATTTTATTCAAGTCTGTTACCATCTCCTGATTTGCTCTTCACTTGTTTTATTTCTTAACATCCTGATATATTATCTGGGCAATCTATCAACACCATTTCTCTCAACCTCCAGAGATCAGCTAAACAGTCAGGTTTCTGTCAGAAATCATATGTGATGATGTGAACTGGAGTCTAGATATGCACGAAGCAAATATGATATGCATATTTCATATTCAGATATGCAGGAAGCAAAGTATACCTAGAAGAACTTTCTCCACCCAGTACATTTCACATACGAAAATAGAGATATGTACCCAAATTATATAATAGTGCGTGTTGGGAGGTTAAAATGTGGTTGAGGTCATAAAGTCCCTTCTTTCCAGTTCTTTTTTTTTTTTTTTTTTGTCTTCTTATAGAGTGAGGGAACCTGAAGCCCAGAAGAGCTTGATGACTTGTCTAAGATCTCATAATTGTGGTTAAGGAGGAAATCAGGTCAATGCTTTTTACAGAATAAATCAGAATAAAGTGGATTTCCATTCCAGAAAGGACATTGGCAATGGGATTAAACCTGAGATTTCATACTAGGGACAGAGCACATAAATACCTGTCAGTTATCTAGATCATTAAATATATTATGTCTAATCCTTATTACATTTCCAGGATGGAGGTTTTATTATCTTCATTTGGAAAATGAAGAAAATGAGGTTGGTACTAATTGATGTTAAGAAACCTATACAGACTTTTAGCAATATGCTTAGCTGGGATTTAACTTCAGGTCTTTCTGGACTCCAAAGCTTCTGAGTCTTTCTGACATGGTGTCAGAATCAGTTCTGTAAGGACTTGTGCACATTGTCCTAGATACTAGTCATTCTTTACTATAGCCTCAAAATACTAAACCGTTTCCTCATTCTAAATAATCCTCTGATTTACTCAATGTATTGATCCAGAGCTACACACATTACTAAAACAATCTTTTACATCAAGACACTCATGGCCTGAATGAGGAGAAAGACACAAATAATATTAACTACATTATTAAATGTTCAGCTCACACTAACTTTGGATTTTGCATCCTGTCCTTTCAAAATGAAGTGTTTTTTTTTTTCTCTATCAGTTCATTCAAATTTTGTCAAATTGAAATCAGATGTGTAATTATTTTTGTAATCAAGAAGGTATTTAAATAGTAGTTCTTGAATTTATTTTTATTTACTAATTTATTTACTGATTTACTTCTTTCTTCCTAATAAGTTGCAGTGTAACATATAGCATGGGTTCACGACCTTAAGTCCTGAGTGACAGCCTGCCTGTTTTTACACTAAGACACGTGGCCTTGAGCAAGTAATTGAGATATTCATAATTTGGCCATCAGCTTCTTAAGTCATTCAGAAATTCTGGGCGTCCACTACCTCCTAAGTAAGCTGTGCACCATTTGCTGATTCTAAAGCTGTTGAGTGAAGGAGGTGAAATAGTGGATCTGAATGCAACTTGGGAACTTTAAATTGCTAACAAAACTTAACATTTTAATAAGCACCATTGCTTGTTTATTTCAAAAGAGCATAGCTATGTTCCAGGGCAAACAACTGATCACACACCATGACTTGTAGAAAATTACAGTGATAGGATCATGTCTTTTTCTAAAAAAAAAGGAATTTGGAAAATTTCTATTAGAGAATTTATCTAGATATTATTGTTGTAAATTGGGATGGTGGAAATAGAAGACATAAGAAATAGATGGTATAGAGTCAAAATGTGTTTGGATGAATATCTAACCAGGAGTGCTTGGAAAGGATGAAGAAGAAAGTGAAAATTGTTGGCAGAAATTAAGATTCTTAGAATCCTAATGAACAAGCTACTTCCTGAGATTCATTTCATTGTCAATCAGCATGATACCTTTGTTAAGGAAGTATATGCTGCAGTATCAAAGGGACATGCCACATCATTTTAAAATGGTGGAGGGATTAAAAAGAGTCAAGTAGTCTTCATTTTCCTGAAAGTGCAAATGATTTTCCTTTAGCTCAGGGTCAGAAAAACTTGTGTGAAGAGTTGCCTCACATTCATTGGCTCTCTCAAATTCTCCCACTGATCCAGCTCTGAGAAGCTGAAGACCCAGAATCCAGTTCAGAGAAGTCATGGAGGGAAAGAAACACAGGATGTCTTCACCCTCCCCAGGCAAGAGCACACTTCCAACAACTGCTTTGCTCAGTAGGAGAGAGACACCTACCACAGAAGCTTGATTTCTTTGAGGTGATAAATTTTGTAGTCTGTTCTAGGAAACAAGTGTCTTCCTCCTTAAACCTTCTCCTCAACTTCAACCTGCCTCCCAATTTTTGTCTATTGCTAACATTATTCATTGACCAAATCCATCCATCTCTCTGGGGGTTAGATTCATGACCTGTAAAGGTCAAGACTGAGTCCACTCCTGTTTCTGTTCACCTTCTTGGATGAGAAACATTTACACACAACAGGCATTGCTCGGTCTGGAGAAATGACCCTTCTGACTCAGCTAACCTGTATTTCGGGAAAGTCAATGAGTCTATTGGACTCCATAAAATGCCATTCCTAAGATTCCAGCATTACTGGCTCACTCTTCCCACTGGGTAAGTCAGTTAAGATTTTCTGAGCTGTAGTTTTCTCATCTTTGAAGCCATGGGATGCAAATGTATGATCCCCAATGTCCCTTTTGCTTTTAAAATTCTCTGGACGTGATGCCCGTGGAGGAAGTTTCTACCATTCCTTTTCCATTCCTCTAATCTTTTCCAACTTTGATTTCATAGTCCTATGACTTGAATGAATGCTTCCAGATTTGCCTTTATGTTTCCTAGCAATATGGCTGTCCCTTTGATGATCATTACCTATGCCTTTTTAAAATTTTCTCTGAGCAGGTTCTTCTCCACAAACTGATTAGCTGGTAGAATGCCAGGGTCAACTAAGATATAATTTTCGCACCCCCTTTTTATAAATGTAGAATGAGACCTAGAGAGATACTGTCTTTCCTTCAAAACACTTAACATAATATGGTGTAAAAAATTTTTAATATTTCTTTAATATTTGTCTTCTCCATGGGGCTGCCAGAACCATGAAAGCAGTGCTCTACTTGTTTTGTCAACAGTTTCTCTGTGACTGAACTTTAGAATATTCCTGGTCCACAATTATATTTATTAAATTAGTGAATAGATTGGATACTATAATGAGGACCACTAAGCTTGACTTTTACAATAACCAATGTCCTCAAATTTAGATCTTTGTTATTGTCTCCAAATGAAATTACACATGCAGTAACATATAAACTTACAGAATTGGGAAAAAAATCATAGAAATTTAAAGGTATGTCCCATTTTCTGACCACTCCTACTGTAGTGACCTAATGAATTATTTTTATAAATTTGATCTTAAGATTATTATTGCAGTGGTATTTTCTTCTGTAAAATGAGTCAATGTTAAAAGGAAGTATTTTTGAGAGTTTGTTTCATTTTTAATACATCAGGAGCATCAAAAAATTAAGGTTGCTTACCTGTATCTCAACCTCAGAGAGACTCTATAAATGAATGAATGAACGAGTGAAGTGCCTTGGTATTTCTCTCAGCACTGGGCTTCATACCTGCACCTCCTAACTCTTAATCCAGATTATGAATGTCTTGAGGGCATGTGCTAAGATGCTGTCATCTCTGAACCTCTGTGCTTGGCTTTCTCTGAATGACTCACTCCCTCTCCCTTCTTAACATGGATAATGTCCTAGTCTTTGGCAAGCTGAGATGTAACCTTTTCCAGGAACCCCTACCTAATGCACCTTTCCTTCATTCTGGCTTATGTGCTTCCTGCAGGCAGAGACCAAACCTGTTTTGTTCATTCCTTTACACAACGTTTGACATAGTAAATATGGGCAGTAAACATTTTCAAGTTGTTGAATTACTTAATTCTGTGTATCTAGCTAACCATGGTTAGAGCTGGCCATGATCGATACTTATTGAAAGTGGTCTGTTCTGCAACTATATCTCTGCCATGGTGGTGGTGGGGTCTCTTATCCTTCTCCTAGGCTGCTGCCAGTATATAAAGTAAGATGAAAGGTGAACAATCACAATACATTTACCCTCCTTCCAGGCAACTGTATTATTCTGGACACAGTGACAAAGGTAGGGAAAAGTTGTCCTGACTTAAATGCATTTGGCTGGACTTGAGCTCCAGGACTACACAGCTGAATTATCAATTTCATCCTTTAGAACTTATTTTTGCCTATGCTCACTTTTCTCATTAGCTCTTGTATGGTTAGCTGAGATCACTCAGGACGAACTGTGACATGGCCACTGTTGCCTTTTCATTATTTAATGGCCTTTCATTTAGACTTCTTTTGGTTCTTCACCCAGCTCTGCCAAACACACTAGTATATTTAATCAATAACTAATTCTACAAATATTTATTGAGTACCTACTGTATGCTAAGCACTATTTTAACTCTGATGCTATAGCAGCAAACAAGACAAAAAAGAATCCTTACCTTCATGGAGTTTACATTTTAGTGCTTATTTTAACTCAATATTTTGTAAAAATGTTTATAATTAGCTATTTCAGTTGATGTAGCACGTATCATTGGTGACTTTTACCACCACTGTTTTCATTTTAACTGAAAATTTTCCCAATTTTCATCAGGTAGGCGGTAGTCTTCTGTTTCAGGAGTAAGTGGGTCCCTCCTCAGTCCCAGGGAGTGCATCAGGATTGGACTCCGTCTGGCCTTTTGCATCCTATCTCCCTGGTAAGCGATTGGCTTGGAAAGGGGCATGTTACACATCTCTGGCCAATGGTTCAATAAGAACAGTTCTACCAGGAGGGTCTGGGAAGTCATAGGACACGGGACATGGATGCTTGTGTT
Organism: Pseudorca crassidens; assembly: GCF_039906515.1. Lineage (NCBI taxonomy): Eukaryota > Metazoa > Chordata > Mammalia > Artiodactyla > Delphinidae > Pseudorca > Pseudorca crassidens. The sequence continues at coordinate 39,145,724 of NC_090299.1, forward strand.
TCCCCATCTAGACATTGTCATTCCATGTGACATCTGGAACTGGAATAGCCATCCTGCAACAGTGAGAACAAGCTACACTGAAAGTATCAGAACAGAAGGAAAGAAAGAAAGAATCTAGGTTCTTGGTGATGACATTTGTCTGCTAATTTTATTTACCTGGGTTTCCCACACTACCAACTTCTTGCTCTGTGAGAGTGTATAATTTTCTCCAGTTTTCAGTTGGGTTTCTGTTGCTTACAGCCAAAACTGATCTCATGATGTACTTGGTAATAAAGATCTATTTTTATTGTCTAGTGTAATACAGAGGTCAGAAACCTTTTTCTGTAAAGGGACACATAGTAAAGACTTTTGGCTTTGTGGATCTTATGGTCCCTCTCACATCTATTCAACTCTGCTTCTGTAGCTGGAAAGCAACCATAGATAGCGTACAAATAAATGGGCATGACTGTGTTCCAAAAAACCTTATTTACAAAAATAAGACCTGGGCTGGATATGTCCTACAAACAATAGTTTCTAAATACCTGGCATAATGCAAAGCCCATGGATACTGGAATTACACAAAATTTGTCTAAAACCCATTTCTATTATTCTTCCTATGTTTTATGGTATATATTTAAGCCTAAGAATTGTATCTATTTTGTTGTTTATATTATCCATCTTTCCCATTAACATGGAAGAACCATAAGGGAATAGTCTTTCTTCTCTTATCTACTCCTGTTCCCCAGTGCTTAGAAGAGTGTTGAATGACTTACTCAATGTGTGTGTGATTGAAATTCTTAGTTATGTTACTATTTCTGCAAGGGGAGAGTGACCTCATCATACACATGTCACCATAGCATCTTAATAGGACTTTCACACAAAAAAATTCTCCATGCAAGTGAATTGATTGCAGAATTAATACAGTCTCCTTTAGCCTCTGGCCACAATTTTCAAAATCCCAACCATCTGCCATCCAGCTAAATGTTATTGGTGATGACATTAAATTGTAGTATTACATTAGTCATATATATGTGTATGTGTGTGTGTGCATGTGTGTGTTGACCCATGAACAATGAGGGGATAGATGTGCCAACAACCTCCAGCACAGTCAAAAATCAGTGCAAAACTTTGTAGCCAGTCCTCCAGATCCACGGTTCTGCATCTGCCTCTCCATTACCATGGATTCAATCAACCAAGGATTTATTGAAAAAATATACATATAAGTGGACATGTATAGTCCAAACCTGTGTTGTTCAAGGGTCAACGGTATATAAGATACAATTTATATGATCTAATGTACATTTCATGTATGCCTTGGAGACAAGAGACAATTTTGTGATTTCTGTATTGCACATAGTGTCTTCAAACTGCCTGAAATTCAATTAGTGCCTGCTGAAGTTCAGTTTGTTTTCCCATTTAGCAATGGGTCAATACATTTAATTAACTTATAAATCAAAAGATGATTTCAAAGGAAAGAAACCTTAAATAAGCAGTTGCTGTGAGCCCAGATTTCTACTTATGGGCAATTTAAACCTATCACAGTCTCCTCCTGAGGGATGCTAGTTAGTAACATTTTACCTGTAGAGAGATGGAATCTCACAGAAGTTAATTTTTTTACCTACAGGTCACAAGAGTGGAACTGGTATCCAGACACTGACCTTTCTCTCTAAAGCATGAATTCTTTGCAGAAAAATATACTTACTGATTACCAAGATCTGGATTTCAAGGAAGGGGACTCATAAAAACTGGTTTCTTATGCTTCCTCTCTTTACTCAGGGGATTTTAGAACTCCTCACTTAGTTCTAGCCAGTCATTTCATGGGGCTTCTCATCAGACCTTTGACAGAGAGACCCCAAATGGGATACAGGCCTGACAAAATTCCATTATTTTTTTTTTAAGGAGTGCAAAATCCAAGCAGGAAGCTGACTAAGCTAAAATAAAGTATACTTGGTACAGAAAAAGAACTCATGAAAAACTTTTTTTAGAGCAAAGCAAGGTCAATGACTTTCTAAGTACTAATTCTTGGGTTACAGAAGAGTTTCTAATTCTAGCTCTGTTATGAGTGCTGTGGACAGAGTGAGAGAATCTGAGAGATTCTACTTATACCTAGACAATGAGAGGAAACTGACAGATATAGGTGCCTACTGAGATATAGACACTGGACTAAGATTTGATTCACGTGAAATCATCCACATTTTCATTAGGACATGAGTCAGACCTGATCCTATCAGAGACCAGGCCTATGATTTGTACAGTGGAGCCCATTTGCTTTTGCTATTCAAGGGTTTTTATTTTCCCCACTGAAATGGTCTCCTTCATTGTGATTTATTCTTGTTTACTGAATTATTAATATATTCTCTATCTCCCATCTCAAAAAGCCAAATACTCCCTAAGCAATCTTTGCCTCTCACAACTTCCTCCAACCACTGCCCTATTTTTCTGCTTTGTCTTATAGCAAAGGTCTTCAACAAATTTATTTGCTGAATTCATTTTCTCACTTCCTGGTCCCTTCTTTATCTTACCACCACTGTTGTCTGAAGCTGCTCTTGTGAAGGTCATTAACACCTCCTTCCTGCTGGATCCAAAGGTCAGTTCTCCAGCTCTTTGTAGTCAGCCTCTCAGCAGCCTATGACACACTTAACCAGTCTTTCTTTAAATTATTCTTCACTTGGCCATCAGGATCCCACCTTCTCTTGTTTAGCCTACTCCTTCAGTGACCACTTTTCTGTCTCCTTTGCTTAGCCAGCCCCCTTTTATCTAGATTTTCTCCCTGGGAGATCTTATCTAAGTCTATAGATTTACAAACCTACTACGTACCAATGACTTGAACGCTAACCCTTTCCTTGGACCTCAGGTTCAAAATCTCCCCTTGGCCTCTAGTAAGCATGTCAACCTTACCTTGTACAAAATAAATATAGGTCCAAAATAAAACTCTTGACTCTTACATTTCAAAATTTCTCCTCCTCTAATCTTCCTCATCTTGGTAAATACCAACATCATTTACTCAATTTCTCTTCTCTTTTCTCATATGTTATTATTAATCTATTTATAAACTTTGTAGGTTCAAAATTCAAAATATAATGCAAATTTGAACATTTTACCACCTCTTTTGCTAACACTCAAGCCCCTCCAATCCATCAAGATTTATCCCAGCCTCAGGAACTTTGCATTTTCTCTTGGTCCTTGAATTTTAATCACACTGACCTCCATAGAGCTCGTGCCCTTGCCTCCTTCAAAGATTCCACATCCTTAGAGAACTCCTTTGACAGCCTTTCTAAAACAATTTTCACCATTGTGACCTCCTGTCACTCTGGTTTATTTTTCTTCATAGCACTTTTGTCCATCGGAAATTATATTTATTTATTTACTTTCTGCTGTCTGTCTCTCCAAGTAGGAGGTAAGATCTGTAAGAAAAGGGACATTGTTCTTGTTGGGTTATTTATTCTTTCCATTTACATGGGATCTTATACAATTGTGTGGACAGCTATTTTGCCAGTGCCTAGAAGTGGACCTGGCATATGTTAGACATTCAATAAATATTAGTTGAACTAATAAATTTTTGGCACTGAATCCTTATATTTGCATGTTGCTTCTGAACTTTCTAAGTTGTTCTTTCATCTAAATGTCATATAATGGTAATATTAACCTTTATGACTTGCTTACAGTATGTCAGACCTTGTACTAAGGATTTTAATCAGCATTATCTGATATGTAGGATAGACTCTTTTACTCCAGAAAGAAGTAACACCACCTGGTTAAAGGAAATGGGAATGGTATGACATTGTTATTTCTTCCACCTGGTATTGTTGGTACAGGGAAGCCCTTTGGAGCCTTCTGTGGCCAGCCTGGAATTACAGGCTCTGTTTGTTTCCCTCACGGAGCTGAGTGACTGACACACCCATTCTGCTGATGCTGGTCTGTTGGTCTGCAGCCCAGGTTGCCTGATGTGTGGCCTGAGCCAGGTGCTCAGCTCAGATGTTCTTTTTCTATGCTGGCGGGACACTGGAGGTCCTGCCCAGGGTCTCTCCCGGTGAGCAGAGTCAGCTCAGGGAGCTGGGGCTTACAGTCAGGGGCATCTCTGTCCCATTTCTAGGCAATTTGGCAGCAAATGCCGATGGCACATTTGGAAAGGCTTCAGACTCTTTGTTTAACCTTTCCCCTAAATGGACAGATGCTTTCGTATGTATTACTTTAGTAATCTAATTTAAACCTCACATCATCCCTATGAACTAAGTATGAGTATTTCTGATTCACAGAGGAAAGAAAAACTGTGACATGTTCAAGGCCATGAAGTGACAGTAGTGGAAGCCACTCCTCATGAATTATGCCTCGCTTCATCCCTCCCTCCCCTAAACAGGCATGCACACACATACACACATGTGCACACACGGCATGCAAATTTTCTCTAGCCATAATGACAATTTGTTAGGTCTTTATACTCCTCATTCCTGCCTCAGACCTGGGTCTTTACTGTTTTCTCATTTCCTCTCCTGAGAAACTAGACGTCCCCTCTCAAGCTTTCTGTCTCTGGCAACTTCTCTGACCCCTAGAATCTCTCTGTTCCCATAGAACCTTGCATTTTCACTATTATTACTCTATCATTCAGATCTCTTTTTGTTGTAAAAGATGGAAACCCAGTTCCACTGGTTTAGGAGAAAGGTTCTGGGGTTCTTCTGGTTTCAGGTGTTGCTGCATCCAGGGACTCAAATTATAGTATAAGGTTCTTACTCTCTCTTTCCCTCTGTAGCAATGCTTACCTCTGTGTACCCGCTCTCTTAATCAGACAGACTCTTTGTGGAAGGAAAGAAGGCAACTGGCAGTACTGTGTCTCTGCAACCTATACTCCTAGAGGAATCTCAGTAGATTCAGGAGAAAAACAATACATACATGCATTTATCAAACATATTCTGGTTCTTCTTCTTCATGGATGAACTCTGTGGGCAGGACATAGGCTAGACCCATCCAAACTTCATGGGATGGTAAAGGTTACAGGAAAGAAATTCTGAGCAAAAATATATGTCCACAATAAACACTTGTCTCACATTTTTAATATTTTCTTTTTTTTTTTAATGTTTGTCTTCTTAACATTTTCTACTCTAGTTCCATGAGGGAAAGGAAAGGGTCTTGCTCACCCCTACGTAGTAAATCCCTAGCACATGGCCTGACATACATTGGAAACTTACTAAGTATTGCAAAATGAATAAGTTAGACCATTAATGACAAGGTACCACATTGATTTTTCTTAATTACAAGACTCCTGTATTGGCTAACATAGCAGAAAATGCGTCCCTGACTCCCGTGCTCTAGTTGTCAAACCAGCTCTCCATCTCCTGCTTGCTTGGGAAGTTACCCAATGCCTGATATTAGACCCACTTGTTATGACTTGCTTCAGTTACCTATTGCTAATTTTAATTAGCTCTATCCGCCTACCCAACCAGGCTTCCTCTGACTGTTTCTGAAAGCTAGACCTATTGCCTTCTTTGACCTACTGTGCCTGTCCTAGTCTCTAGATATTAGGACAGAAGACAAGATAAAAGCAAAAATAGCAACACACACTAATATTCATGTCCTTTATAGTTTACAAAGCAGTTTTCTACAACCAGTCTTTTTTTTTTTTAATTGAACTATGGTTGATTTACAATATTGTGTTAGTTTCAGGTGTATGGCTCCAGATTCTTTTCCATTACCAGACTCTTTAATATTTACTGTGAATATCAGGATTTTATTACCATTTTAGAGATGAGGAAACTGAGACTAGGCTATCTTATTACCAACCCAGTCCATGCCTTGACAGGTAATTCTGCCTCTATTCATAAGCAGCCTGTGATATGCCTAGAATAGAAAGATTCAAATGAGACTTTAATGATTAGAGGAAAATATCCTACCCCCTTTTATAACAACCATCTGGTGAGGCAAATATTGTTTATTTATTCAAGATAATGAAATTGAGAGCTACAGAGGAGAGAAGAGGGTTGCTCTAGGGATAGGCCAGACTTCAGCCTTAGCTTTAAATTATAATTTGCCAAACTGCTCTCCTTTATTTTCTATGGCCCCAGGCCTGTCTCCTCTGGGTCTGGACCCATCATTCTTTTTTTTTTTTTTTTTAATAGATCTTTATTGGAGTATAATTGTTTCACAATACTGTGTTAGTTCCTGTTGCACAGCAGAGTGAATCAGCCATATGCATTGAACCCATCACTCTTCGATAGACAGTCTCCTGCATCCTGGTCACTATCTTCAGCATATTCCACACCCTCTTCATTTCAAGGGTGTGTTCTGATGGCACGGAGGTGACCTCAGGTGTAGATGAAGTGTAACTGACATATTCTCCATGTATCTCAGAATGACTTAGCAGGTGGCTCATTGAAAATGAAGCATGCTGGTTAGGTGTGTCAGGAGGTCTTGTACCTATGCCAAAAGCCTCAGCTTGTCAAGGTTAGCACAATAGGTGGCCTCCTAGACCTGGAGTCTAGGAGTGGGCTGCTCTCCATCAGAGTCCTGGGAACACCATTGGAGCTCCTTCATGGTCAACAATAGAAATAGACTTCTCAGGATTACAGTTTCTAGGTAGGGGCTAAAGGCCAGCCAATGTATCCTCTGGAGTGCACCCTGATTACAGAACACTCAAGAAAGTTTGAGGCATTTACCCATATGGCATATCTTTGAAGTGGCAGAGCAGGGATTCAAACTCAGATCTTTCCAACCTCCAAATCTCTGCTTTTTGCCATGCACAATGCATATGAACCTGAGGACTTCGGGGAAATGAAATCCACACATAGAATCCAGGCAGATTTACTTATTAAATACTCCTTATATCAACTGAAAAACTTGAATTCGTTGCCTACACTGTGTGAAGCCATATCTGTTTAGTAGGGGTGAGGGAAGGGGGGTGATAAAGTCTGCTATTGTTTCTCCGAGCAGCCTTAGGGTAAGTGTAGATATTATTCCCTGTGGTCAGAACAATGTTAGCTGTTTTTCTAAGAAGGATCTGGTTGACCTCGCAGCCTGTAATTTCCTGACTATCAAACTCAGTGGATCTGGGCCATTCAGGCAAACCCCAGGTGGCCCCAGGGTAAAAGGACAGATGCCTGCTTGCTTGGATTCATGTCCGTTCAGGCAGGAATTGGGAAAGTGCAGGCGCCAAGAATCAAGGAAGAGGAGGAAAAAGTCTTTCTTCCGTATTCAGTGTGTTTTCCATATCGTGTTGGTTATTCAGTACATGGGAATGTGCTGCTGGCCTGCTGTGTGTACTGAGAGGGGGGCTGGGGTGAGGGGAAGGGCACCAAAGGTTTAGAGAAACAGGATTTGCCTCAGGTTTGTGTTCAGGAGAGGCAGGGTGGGTTATGGAAAGCGTATGTGACCTGGAGTCAGAAAGTCACAGAGTTTCATATGTTTTCCTCTTCCATGAAAACTCTGAGCTTTAAATTCCTTATGGGACTGATGTAGAGACATGACATTGTCTTGGACAATGGAGATAAAAATACCAAGATTTCAGGCTTATTGGATGATGCAACAAAAAATACAATGCTGGTGACCCTAGTTACCTCTACCAATGAATAGAAAACTCAGGACCCATTGGGAAGACAAGACCAATCTCCCTGAAATTGGAAAGAACAGTTTAAGATGGTGTTTAATTTGGACAAAGCTACATGGCATAAACTCCTGGTCTTATAGGAAAATAGAGATAAAAGATGGGACTCAAAACAGCTAAGAAATCAAGAAAAATTCAGGGTAATGGTGAAACTTAAGGGAGAAGAGAAGGAATCAGATGACTATATTTTCAGTAATTTGTGTTAAGTAAGTTTCTACAGCACATAAACATAAATCATATAATCCTCATAAAACTTGCACAGTGAGTTTCACTGTACTTAACCTTGTGTCCACAGGTTCAGAGAGGTAAAATCTAGGTTTTTTTTTACAGTGTCACAGATCTTTCAGCAAAATCACCTGGGATGCTTGTTAACAGAACATCTTGAATCCTCCTGCAGTCCTACTGAATCAGAATCTCTTGGGATGAAACCAGGAATTTGCATCTTTATAAGTTCCCTGGGTGATTCTTACGCACAAGATAGAGAACCACTGTTTGAATTATTACCTGCACCTGGGAATCACCTGAGTACCTTGAAGCATACTCATGCCTGTGTCCTACCCTCATAGATAATGATTAAATTATCATTACATCTTTGGCTCTGGGCATTGGATTTATAAAGGCTCTAAAAGGACATTCCAATGATCAGCCTGGTTTGAAACTTGCACTGAGAGTCCACTTATATTTGTGACAGTTATTATTCCAGTACAGATAAAATACAGTACACTCAGTTGAATCTGAATTTCATATTAACAATGAATTTTTTTTTTTTTTTACTATTTGTCTGTTGCCATGATTGCACTGAACGTATTCATACTCAAAAATTATTTGGCAAATCTGGCAAGTGTAAGTCCAGAGTTGGTGTCTTTAATGTCAAAGCTCATTGACTTTTAACCATACTGTGGCGTTTCCCTTTCTCAGATTTGAAGGATAGGGCACACTCAAAACTAAAACCATCACCCACAGACATCTCCCAATAAAAATAAATTGATATCAATATACAAATACTGCGTGGACATTATATGAAGTGAGAATCCCTTAATAAGTCAAGACTTATCTCCTGTATTAGTTTTCTACTTGCTGCTAGAACAAATTATTATAAACTTGATATTACATGTATGTTATCTTACAGTTATGGTTCAGAAGTCTGACACAGGTCTCAATGAACTAAAATCAAGATGTCTGGAGCTTCTAAGAAAGAATCTATTTCCTTGCCCTTTCCAGCTTCTAGAGACCACCCACATTCTTGGGCTCATGGATCTCTTTGTCTTTCTTCAAAGATAGCAGTGTTACATATTTCTGACCATTCTTTTATAGTCATGTCTTCCTTGGACCACAGCTGGGAAAGTTTCTCCCCTTTTAAGGATTAGATTTGGTTCATCTGTATAATCCAGGCTACTCTCCCTACCTCAAGATCCTAATTTATTCACATCTTCAAAGTTTTTTTGCCACGTAAAGAAACATATTCACAGATTCTGGGCATTAGGGCATGAATAGTTTTGGGGGTGCACATTATCCTGCCTACCACACCTCCTAATTCATTTCTTTTATGTTTAGATTTTTTAAAAATCTTGATTCTCTGAAAACAATGCAATCTTATACAACATAATATAAACATCCTTGTATAACATAATACATGATTCCTGAAAGCTGACGCTAAACTTTTTCATTTTTCAGTAGAATCAATGGTGAAAAAGGTGTAAAGTGAAAGTTTCAAAGATGGTTACTTATTCTAGTAAGCAAACACCTATATAGTGCTTACATTGTGCCAGGTGCTATTCTAAGCACTTCAAAGATGTTAACTCATTTAATCCTTAAAGAACAGCTCAATAAACTAAATGCTAATATTACTATTCCCATTTTACAGAGAAGAAATAAGGTCCAGAGAAGTTTATTAATTTATCCAAACTTACCAATCTGGATTTACCACCAAAAGTGGTAGAACTAAATCCCAAAAGAACATTTCAGACATTCTTCTCTCCTCTGAGAAGAATGCTCACTGAATCCAGTGACAAAATGAACAGGACTCAATGAATACTCAACCATAGAAATGGCATTTAGAAATTCCTACAACCTTTAGTTTGAAAAATAGGAACTTGAGTAAATGACTATTGGCAACAGCATTTCTTAACAACTATTTAGTAAGGGGAATGTGAAGCTGAAGAAGAAATGTTGGGTGTTGGTTTAGTCTAAACATTTAATTTAGGTTTAGGATCTGTTTTAGGTAATCAGACTGTCATCAAGTGGGACTCAGTAAGTCTGAGCTACAAATAAGGCAGGACCATGGAAGGTTCCACTGTGACCCAGCCTCAGATAGTTAGGGAGCAGGTCCCAGATGATTGTAAGCTCAATGCTTAGGGGTTGTGAGATTCCTCTTCAGAGGGGTTGATGTTGTTTGGAAAGACAGTAAAGCTAAAATCCAAATATTAACCCAGTATTTACTCTTCAAAAACTCCCAGTAGAAGTCCAGTAAAGGACTTCCCTTGCTCAGCACTTCTCTGTATAAGTGTAATGTACATCTTCAGTGCCTATTTATGTTTCTACTTATTGCACTGTGCGCATTTAGGCAAGCCATCAAAAATCCCTTCTAGAATAGGTATTCCAAGTCAAATGCATACTCTCCAATGTCATTCTTATTGGAAAGACACTGATGAAAAGAAAATGAAAGCAGAAAAACAAACACCCCTGGATCAATGTGCCCCTGCCAAGTCCTCTTTATCGTCACAGAAGCACCTGGAATTCATTTAGGTAAAAACAACAACAACAACAACAATGAGTAATGAGTTCTATAATTAAAATTAAGGCATTTCTTCTCTTTCTGCTTCACTGTTATTGTCTGACTGTTTGGGGTACATTCTACTTGCCCCTCTGGATTCACTCTCTACCCTTGTCCACTCTGCTAGGAATCCTGGGAAATAGCCTTGTGTGGATTGCATCAAATAAGCTCCTTATCATCTGGCTTCTCTTTGGACTTGGTCAGTGGGATGCACCAGCAAAAAAATAAAATAAAATAAAGGTAAAATGAAAGGGAGGTGAAGGGTATGTATTCCTGTGGTCCCCTCTCTGCCCAGTTGCAGCTTGACAATGACCATGTTCCTCTCTGGAATACAGCAGCTCCTGTGGGAATCCTTTCCCTATAGCTTCAATTTTTACTGGGTTCCCATAACTGCCCTCTCCTCTTCCCCCTAAGTGTGCCTGAAGTACCTATCCTAATCTAGACATACTCTAGGTGCAAGAGATGGAGTAGAGAATAAAAATGAGAAAAAAATATCCTTCACTGAGTTTATCATCTAATGGGAAAGACAGAAGATAAACAAAAACAAATAAACGAAATAAAATATGCCAGATGGTGGCCGATGTTATGAATAAAAACAAAGCAAGGGAAGTGGGCTAGTGAGTGCTGGGGCAGGGAAAGTGTGACTATTTTCAAAAGTTGTTCCAGGAAGGCATAGATGACATTTGAGTAAAAAATTAAAGAAGGCAAAAAGCAGTTATGAAAATATGGGAAAGAACAATAGTCCAGGTAGAAGGAAAAGTATGTATAAAACCCAAAACAAGAGCACTCTTGGTGTGTCCAGAAAACATCAAGGGGCCAGTGCAGCTGGAGAAGAGTGAAGGAGGGGACAGTGGAGGTCTGGGAGGTCATGGGGGCCATTCATGTAGGGACAAATTCTAAGGAATTTGGTTTTTATTTTGAATGATGTGAACCTCTTGGAGGATTTGTGCTGAGGAATTATATGATCTGGTTTACCTTTTTAAATATTCACTCTTTTGTCTACAGGACATTCTTTGTTATTGTGTGGAGGGGAAGGAGAACAATAAGGAGTTATTGCAATAATCCAGAGAGAGACTGTGATGGCTTGAGTCAAGAAGTGGAGGTGGTGAAAAATGGTCAGAATCTGGATTTATGAAGAAGGAAGAACCAACTGAATTTTTAAATATTAGTCAGGGTTCTCCAGCGAAATAGAACCAATAAGCTCTATCTATCATCTATCTATCTACCTACCTACCTATCTATCTATCTATCTAGAGATTTAGTTTGAGGAATTGGCTCATAATTGATCATGGAGCCTGAGAAGTCCCATGATCTGCCACCTGCAAGTTGGATGCCCAGGAGAATCAGTGGTACAGTTCCAATCTGAGTGTGAAGGCCTGAGAATTAGGAGAACCAATGGTGAAGGTTCCAGTCCAAGTCCAAAGGCCTGAGAACAAGAAGAGCAGATGTTATAAGTTCCAGTCCAAGTATAGAAGACTGATGCCCCAGCTTACAAACAGTCAGGCAGAGAGTATCTGAAGAGTGAGAGAAAAGAGTTAATAATGGCTCTGAAATTTTTGACCTGGCCAACTGGAAAAGTAAAGTCTCTATTCATTGAAATTAAGAGATTTTTGTAGGCACAGCTGGGGGTGGGCTGGGAAGTAGTAGAAAGTAAGTTCTGGATATGTCAAGTAAGAAATATCTCTTTAGCCTCCAAGTGGTGATGTCAAGTTGGCAGTTGGACCTACAAGACAAGGAAGGGTTCAAGGGAGATGTCCTGACTAGAGATGTACATTTGAGATTTGCCAGAGCAGGGATGGTACGTGAAACCCTGCATCTGGATGTTATCCCCTAGAAAGCAAATCTCAATGAAGAAAGTACAAGGTCTGAGGCTCTTTTAGATGTCTTGAGAATGAGGTGGAAAGAGCCCAGTCAACTGTGAAGAGGCTGCCCAGAAGGAAACCAAGAGAGTGTGATGTAGAAGACAAAGGAAGAAAGTATGACCAGAAGGAAGGAGGTATCTAATGTTTTAAGTGCTGATAAGTCAAGCCAGATGGACTGAAAGTTGTGCATTAAATTAGCAATATAGAGAACCTTGGAGAAAGAAACAGGAGTAATATCTGTGGAGCAGTGAGGAGATCAAAATGTTGGGTTGAGTTCAAAAGAGAGGAGGAGGAAAGAATCTGGAGAGTGTGAATGTTGACCACTCATTGAAAATTTAACTGTAGATGAGGACAAAGAAATAAGGTAGTGGGAGGGAGGCTTGAGAGGGAGGGGATATGGGAATATATGTATACATAAAGCTGGTTCACTTTGTTGTATAGCAGAAATCAAGACAACATTGTAAAGCAGTTATACTCTAATAAAGATGTAAAAATAAATAAATAAATAAAAATTAAAAGCTAATACATTAAAAAAAAGATATGGAGTGATGATTGGAGGTTAAGATGTAGAATCAAATGAGGATTTTATTTTTTGAATGGAAAATAAATAGATCATATATAATTTAATCAGACTGATCCAGAATGAAGGAAAAATCGATGATGCACAAAAGAAAGGAAACAATTGCTGGTTACATTCTTGAATAGACAAAATAAGGAGACACTGACAATTGGGCAGTAAAGCACATTGGCTCATTGAACCTGGTCCTGGGAAAATCAGGATTGAATTATTTAGAGTCTTCTCAGCATATTAATGTAGGTCAATAATAAAAGATGATTCATAACCACTTTTGATGTATATACAGCTATTTGGGAATATTTTTGCTGAGTAAAAATTAAAATATGCAGATGCATAGCTCAATAGTACAAGAGAAACTCTTGGGCTAGGAGACTTTATTCTGGCTTGACAAGGATCATCAAATCAGGAAACTCCTTTTACATTTTGAGCTCTAATCTGTTCTTCTGTATTTGTTATTCACTGAGCCCAGTTCTTTCAGAGTCCTTGTGGTCACACTTTCTATATTCTGTGACAAATTTTCTGTGCTCCCAAGTTCTGTCCACTTCAGGTTAACCATCTGAGATTTTCCAAACTTTATTTTCATTTCTAGACTCTCCACAATTTCAGTCATTATCCTCTAACCATGTTTCTCCTTGCCAACATCATTTTTGGTGTAATCCTTGGAGGTAACAGCAGGATCTGAGTTTGACCTAACCAGCTTGTATTAGATATAGCACTCATTGTTTTTCTCCTGGTCACCTCATTTCCATATGTGCCCTGATGTTGTATTCTAGTTCTCTTGATATCCATTTTAGTCTAAAAGCTCATAATTCTCATCTCAGTGCCATAGTAATATGTTGAAACATTACCCTAAAGACTATACCTGCATTATATCATCTAACACTGTCAATCACCCTGTGGAGTGTGTATAGTTAATATCATTTTACAAAGAGAAAACGGAGACTCAGCAAGCTTAAGGGGTGTGCCCAAATCCTACAGCAGTAATCAACCTGGACAGATCCCAGGTCTGTCCAGAAACCTGGCTTGCCCATTGCTCCAGGCTGCCCCCAAAATCAATGACTGCCATGCAGATATGGGCAAGGCAAGAAGAAATACAAAATGTGATTATGGAATAGATGAAACAAAGCTAATTCTGCTTTACAGGGTTACGATCATTTCAGAGATCCTCAAGGTAGGGAGCTCATCACTTCTCATTGGTGGATGTAGCATAAGTATGAGAGCTGGAATGAACCAGGAAGTGACCTCATTAGAAGGAAGTGTCTGGTTAGTTAGTTAGTTAGTCATTGCTTTCCTCCTGTAGCCCAAGGACAACACCCTGGTACCAATGAGCCACCTTCCTGCCAAGGGTGTGGTAAGAAACAGAATTCAAGAGCTACAAGTCACTACTCAAGGGAACAATTTTTGCCTCATATCTGTTAAAAGTCAGACTTTAAAATGGCGCTTTCTGGATGGAATTTCCTAAAACGATAGGTGAACGTGAAGGTACTATAACCAGAGTTTGAGTGAAAAAAACTAGAGTTACACAAGCAAGTGTTTACAGGATGCCCAGAGGTGATAGAAACTGCATAAGGTACTAATAAAGCCATCATAATGGAAGAACATTGTGATTTAGCCTAAAAGCAAATCCTTAAACACTTGGAATTTCAAAGATAATAATTACTGCTATACCTAGTGGTCTTCCTGGTAGCCATTCCATCCTAAACGCATCTTTGCCCCCCAACCTACCTCTGGCAGCTCTCCTCACTTTTCCCATCCTTAATCCCACCTGAGAGGCTCACCAGGGCTGCAGTGAAACTGACAGCAACATTACAAAGACCACAGCAAATTATCTCTTGCATCAAAACAGCCTTGTCAAAATGACAGAAGGACAATGTCCTGCTCTGGGAGGTGTGTACAGTTCAATTCAGACCTGTGGATCGGAGCATTGGGAGATGGGTGGAGACCCCAACAAGATTTAAGCTGCTCACTAGGATAAGGTGAAAGCAAGTCATAGGGCACAGTTTCCCAGGTAAATGCCAGGAGCGTAAAAGCTACAAGAAAATTCACTTGGCAGGGAGAGGATGATACTGAGTCTAAATCCTGCTAAGCCTGATCACAAGACAAGTGAGAAAGGTAAATGTTCAGGAGAGGAATTGAGGGAAGTGAATCTTCACATTTTTAGCCATGTCACTCCTATGACTCTTTCCCACCTCACTGTCCAAGCCAGCCCCACTGGAGGTAGAACATTCCCTGAAAGGGCTCTGCATGGGGATATCTCTGCGTTTTGGCTGAAAAAAATGCCCTTTCCCTTTCTATATCTATCAAAATGAACCTTAAATGTAAGCCACATTCATCTTGAGTCCTTCTCAGATCCTTCAAGGCAGAACTTCAACTATACTGCAACCACTTGTACAAAACTCTCCATCCTTCATGTGGTTTTAGAAAGCTTCGAGCTTTGGCCAAAACTGGATTTCTGAATGGACCTGAGATGTCACCAGGTATATGTCACTACCTACATTAACTATATAAGTTTTTGCCCTCACTGTGCTTCAGTTTCCTTGTCTTCAAAGTAAGAGATGGATGAGATGATGCATGCTGAGTGTTTAGGGTAGGGCTTTGTACAAACAGCACAGATGTGACTTGCACAAAATGTGAGCCTTTTGTCCTCATCTTGACCCCACCTCCCTTGTGTACTTTGGTCCACCTTCAGGTCAGGGGACCTCATTGCACTTTTAGGTGTTCCCTTGAAGCTATGCCAGTATCTGCATGAAACGGTTACATATATTTCAGTTGAACTGAGTACAATATTGCTACCAAAAATTTCTCTTCTGTAACAGACTAATTGTGTTTGTAGAAGGAATTTGATGAGTACGGGTGATCCAGGCTGCATTAGTTAGCTAGGGTTGCCATAACAAGAAACCCACAAACTGTGCCTTAATCAACAGAAAGTTCTGAAGGCTAGACATTCAAGATCAAGGTATCAACAGGGTTGGTTTCTCCTGAGGCTTCTCTCCTTGCCTTGTAGATGGCTATCTTTTCCCTATCTCTCGCCATGGCCTTTGTTCTGTGTGTGTCTGTGTCCTAATCTCCTCTTCTTATTAGGACAACAGTCATAGTAGATTAGGGTCCATCTGTATAACCTCAATTTAACTTAATTACCTGTATAATGACCTTATCTCAAAATACAGTGACATTCTGAGGTACTACAGGTTAGTACTTCAACAAATGAATTTTGGGAGATATAGTTCAGCCCATGACATAGACTATTGTCAAAACATACAAGCCTGGCTGTTTTTTTTGTTTGTTTATTTGTTTGCTTTTTTCTAGAGCTGCAATAACAATAGAGCATGAATGACAACTCAAAATTCTTGCAGCTCCATGAGCTTTGGCAGGGGATGGGGGATGGGTGTGGACACTTCTGCATGAGACCAGATATGCCTGGGAAACTCAATGGCTGAGGGAGTTCTAGGAGGAAGGAGATGCAGGAAATGGGGAGACAGTAGTCCTACCTACACAGTGGACCAGAAAACAGGCAGCTGAGTCATGGGAGGTGTTCCAATCTGGCCTTCTGGGGGGTGTACTGAGTTGGGTGAGGAAAGTGAGGGCTCTAGACTTAGACAAAAATGAGTTCCTACTCTGGCTCTGCCACTAACTGAATACAACATCAGTTCCTTAACCTTAGGAAGATTTTTTTTCCTTCTGTAAAATGAGCTAATGATAATACCTAACAAAACTATTATGAAGTTAAGTAACATAATGTATTGAATGCATTACTTATAGTGCTTGTTACATTCTAAATGCTTAATGATTGAGAATTATGAGTATGATCGTTAGTAATAAATTATTATTCTTATTCCTATAATTAATACAATTGTTATTACTTTACAGAATAGGAATGGCAAGCTTGCTTTTCTCCCCATCATATGAACCTATATTTTTACTGCTGTGGTTCATACTCTTCATTAAGGCTCTCTTAGGGAACCAGTGTCTTCAGAAATGATGGCACAGATCAGTGGGTGGAGACTGATAGCCATGGAGGAAATCTTTACAGCAGGAAATTAGCAAATGCTACTAAATCAAGTTTTTTTTCCCCTTGCTGTTAAACATTACCAACACTTCACTGAGATGGGAAATATACCCAAGAGCTCTCATCTCATCTACTCCCAATGCCACATGGGTTTTTTTGAACTCTGTAACAAGCACTATCTTCTTTTCCAAAAATTCCACCAAGCCCTACTGAAATCTCATTGTCTGACTCTCTGACTCCTAGTTTCTACTTGGATTCCAACTGTCTGTAAACTCTTTGGGATCAATGATTTCACTGGGTGAAGAGACAGTCTTGGGTATTTGTTCTCACTTCATGAATCTGCCTTGTGGCCTGTTCTTCTCAATAGCCTGTGAGAAAGTAATTGTTATGAACTAAATGTGTCCCCCCAAATTCATGTATTAAAGTCTTAACCCCCAATGTAATCAAATAGCCTTTGGAGACAGAACATTTGGAGGTAATTAAGTATAGATGAGGTCATGAGGGTGGGTGCCTCATGATAGATTAGTGTCCTCATAAGAGGAGGAAGAGACCAGAGCTCCCTCTCTACCTTGTGAGAACTCAGTGAGAAGGGGACTGTCTGCAAGCCAGGATGAGTATCCTCACCAAAATTCTAACTAAGATGGCACCCTGATCTTGAATTTCCCAGCTTCCAGAACTGAAAGAAAATAAATTTCTGTTGGTTAACCTACCCAGTCTGTGGTATTTTGTTATAGCAGCCCAAGCTGACAAGACAGTGATCCACTGCCCCAGTCTGCACTGAGGAGTCCAGGTCTCCAGTTTTGGTTGCACTGAGGTTTTAGTCACTTGGGAGACAATTCAGTGAGGAAACAGTTGTGGAAGTCCACAGAAGACATGGTAATTTGTTTAGAGTGGAGTGAGTTAGCAATTTAGTATATATTTTGAGGTTAGAATAGACAAACTTTGCTGATAGTTTGGATATGGTCTGAGAGAAAAGAGTCAAAGCTCCAAGCTTTGCCCTAAGTTTTTTGTTTGTTTGCTGGAATGGATTGCCATTTGCCGAGCCGGGGAAAATGGGAGGATGATCAGGTTATGAAGAGAAAAGTCTAGAGATCTTTTGGAAGTAGAGAGATTAAAGAAGAGAGATACTCATGAGACATAAGGAGAGAAGTCATTGGAAGCTGGATGTCCGTGTGTGGAATACAACCCCCTCTCCAAATTCTCAAAACCTGCCAAGGACAGTGCAAAGGCATGGAGAGCCCTGGTCTTACCAATGAGTTGATTTTAAAGAGGTCTTGAGGATGTGTGCTTCTCAAGGGAAGAAGAAAGGAAATAGGTTTAGAGGTGTGAAAGGGCATGAGCAGATTAGGAATTGATATTTGTGATAAAGTTACAGCATGAAGAGTTTGATCCTGAACTTGGATTATCACTGTCTTTTCATAAAATCACACCATTAATTAATTACTTAATTCAACAAATATTGATTGACTGCTTATGGTATGCCAATTCCTAAAGATACAGATTTAATTTGAGTAAGTTCTAGAATCCTCTTTACCACCTAAGATTATTTCATGACAAAAGGTTATAATTTTTACACTATTTCTTATTTTTATCATAGAACCAAAATTCAAATATATTGATTACAAGCATTTATTGTTCTACAGAAAATGATCACAGCTGTCCATCCTAAAGCTGAATAACCCCAGTGTTAAAGAAAATGCTATTTCTGAAGACATCGATTAGAAGGGTATTATTTATTGGGGTCAGTTCAGCTTAGCCCACTGAACAACTAGTGTTTTTCAGAGTCCCATGCACTATTTTACAGATGTTCTGTCCATATCAGTCACACTGTGAATGTCAGTGTTCTCTATCATTGGAGGTGTTCAGGCTTACCTAGGCTGGATACCTTGTAGGAATCTATGGCAATTTGGTATAAACATTGGAAACCCAGAATGACCCCATGGCATTATGCTAAGTG
The DNA here is from genome assembly GCF_039906515.1 of Pseudorca crassidens. Taxonomy (NCBI): domain Eukaryota; kingdom Metazoa; phylum Chordata; class Mammalia; order Artiodactyla; family Delphinidae; genus Pseudorca; species Pseudorca crassidens. Next base: position 39,164,469 of record NC_090299.1, read on the forward strand.
AAATAAGTCAGACAAAGAAAGACAAATACTGTATGATATCCCTTCTATGTGGAATCTAAAAAAATACAACAAACTAGTGAATAAAACAAAAAATAAACAGACTAACAGATATAGAGAACAAACTAGTGATTACCAGTGGGGAGTGATTACCAGTGGGGGGGAGTAAGGGGGATAAAAGGGTTATTATGGGATTATATGAAATCATGTGTGTGAAACTTTTGAAAATTGTAACCATGACAGAATTTAAAGAAAGTTTCATTCAATGAAAAATAAATAAATGAATAAATAAAAATAAATTTATTGTGATTTCCAATAAACAAGATAAAATAAAGAATGACCCCATGATTCAAGCATCAGAATTAGGCTGATGGTTTTGCCATTCTTGAGACTGAGCTATGTGGGTAGACAAAGGGAGAGTGAAAATGATGTGTTGACATAATAGCATTTCAAATTTGAAGCCCTTTGGGGTAACTAACTGGAAAGACCTTGTTGGCATTCGGATGTGCAATTCTCAAGTTCAAGGTTGGTGATAAGGAATACCAGAAAGCAATGGAATCACTCATAGGGAGCTTGTGAAAAGAAAAAAAAAAAGGAAAATGAAGGTGAGGAATAGAGTTCTGGGAACTATCAACCTCTCAAGAACGGGGAGAGTAGAAGCATCCCATGGCTGGTGAAGGAGGTATTCTATGCCTTTTCCACCTCTCATTTAGTGACAACAGTATCTTGAAATGAGTATCACGAACCAATTTACAGATGAGAACATATTAGCTCAGAAATCTTATGGGACTTGTCCAGGGTCATAAAGCTAGTGAACAGTAGCCTCAGCATTTACCCTTGCTCTCAGGAAAACTATTAATACATCAATCCTTGTATTTCCATTTGTCAACCCTGACTGTCACAAAGCCTTTTCTTCTATCTGAAAGCTGAATTTCTCTCACTTCTAGTAAGTTTTTTCCCTTTCTTATTTTTGCCCCTCCCCAGACAGGAGGTGATTTTTCAGGATGAGAGACGTTCTTTATTTATTTTTTTTGAGAGACATTATTTTTAATTTAGACTGGAGAATTCTCGAAGGCACAAAATGGGCCAGTGATATAAGTGAGGGAGTAGCATACGCACAGCACACATGCTACCCTGCTCCTCTCTGCATAGCTGCAGACCAGCTCTTCCTTTGATATAAGTATTTCATATGGTTAAATTCAGGTAGGCACCATGTCACTTCCAGCAGAGAGCAGTTGTACCATCCATATCTCCCAGTTATAGGAGAATGTCTTATAGCTCAAAATCATGGATTTTTAGTGGACAGACATGTTCAAACCTGGATTCACCACTAGTATCTGTGTATCCTCGGGAAATTTTACAAACCTCACCAAAACTTATTTTCCTTATCCTCAAAATGAAGAAATAACCTATAACTAAAATGTTATTTATTAAAAATAATGTTTGTAAAGTTACTGGTACAGTGTCTGGCTCAGAGCAGGCACTCAAGCAATATAATCTATATATTTTTTTAAAAAAAAGACAATGACTAAATATAAAAATCAGCAATTCTGGAGGTGAAATGATCCATTCAGTTTTTCCTCCTAGAACTGAGGCTATAAGCAGACTAATGATAGAATGAAAAGCCCAAATGAGTCCTAGATAAATGTTGCCACACTTTTCCCAGTTCTAATAGTTGCAGGTCCAAGCTTTGATGAGGCTTTGATGTAGGCAAATGAGGGAGAGGTTACAGGAAGTGAAGATGCATCACATTTTCTGGAAACTGCATAGTTAAAGGAGAAAAACTCTGTGCTCTTTGATATAGGTCAAGCATAAAATTTCAAGGTTAATTAGAGTTATATATAATATGAAAGTCAGGCTACTGCAAAACTAAAAACTCTCTCTAAGCACAAATTTACTGAACACCTATTATTTAAATTAGCTGTTTAAAAAATATTAAAACTGGAATATTCTGTAGAGACCATCTAAACAGTGCTAAGATGGCCTCAACTGAAACACTCTTATCAATATGGGTACGATAATTCTTCATATCTCAGAGTGTTGCTTACATTGTAGAATGGTTAACTTTCCCAGTCTCACCTACTAAATGCCATGCCAATGTGACAATAAAAATGCCTCCCCACTTTCTATATGCCCCCTGGGGCTCAATAACACACCCACATGAGGATCTTGCTCTCTCTGACCCTTATTTTTCAGATGAGGTAAGGATATTCAGAAAAAGAAAGTGTCTGACTTAAGGTCAAACAAGTATTTCCTCTTGTTCTTAAAGCTTGGACCAGGAAGCTTTTCAATTTCACTGCTATATCAAGTCTTAGCAAGTACATTAAATTATTAAATTCTTTGATCAAATCAAATTTCTCTTTGAAAATCGGAAACTTGGAATCCATCAGATGCAACCTCCTCATTTGGCCAATGAGAAAATGAAGCACAGGGAAAAGGATAACTTGATGGATTAAATTCAGTCTCTGGGAGAATGGTGATAACTCCAGCCATTACTGACAAACGGATACCTCAGTGAAGCTGGTTTATGATAATGTATTAATGGAGTTGACAGTGACACTGGAGAAATACAAGGCCTACGTAACCATATGTTTCTAGTCTGGAGGAAAGGGTTGGTAATAGTGGCATAAATGAGGATGTTGTCAGGAGGGAGATAGCATTTTGCATAGAAAGAAGTATAGTTGATACCAAACTGATATCCAAAGACCAAAAAGATGAATTTGAGGGCAGCATCTCTGGTATTCAAACATTTATTCACTGACTTAATATTAACAGTAGTAATTATGGTAACTGTCATTTTTCAATACCTTACTGTATGCCAGGAACATTGTCTTTCGAGTTTGTGTAATTCTCATTCCGTCCATATTACAGCTCTGGTTTTTCGATAGGTAAACTGAGATTCAGGAAAATTCAGTAACTGTTTGAAGTCACACAGAGAGTGTCAGCGGAATATGAACACTCAACAAATAGGTATAGAATTTTTTCTATATGTCACTCTCCGGAACACCTGTTAGGGATATACAGTTAAGAAAAGATCCTTGCTTTGGGGGACTTGGGCCCAGTGGGAAGGTTACTGTGAAGCAGACATTCTTGCCATGGATTAAGAGGGCTCACTGAATGATGGAGGCTGGGTGATGACGGAAAGAGATTTCAGGAAAGTTTTCCTCCAGGACTCCTGCATTAGATTAAGCTTGAAGAGTGAGTAGACATTTGTCAGAGAAAGGGGGAATTAGGGTAATGAAAAGCTGGTGCAGGGAGAAAGCCAGAACTTCTTAGGATGGGTGAAGACCCAGAAGCCAGAAACAAGACTCCTTTGTGGAACTATAGCTTTAATACCTAAAGCATGAGCCACTTGTTTCCATCGCAGAGCTTGGATATACTTTCCCCTGCCCAGGTGACTCCAGGATAAACAGCCTTCTGGAACAAGGCCTCAGGAACAAAGGAGACACAAGCAGTGTGGGTGAATAGAGGGAACCAGGGCTATAGGGTCATGCACCTTGGTTGTGAGTCACCTCAGGGCTCTGCCTCCCTTGGTTCTTTAAATATCTGGGAGCTGGAGTACCACGCAGAGGGTCAGAGATGGGAAGCAGGCAAAGTAGCGTGTTCTTATCCAAGAGTTTACCTGGCCTCTTCTTTTCTGGGCATTTTCTGCCATTTAAAAATTGTTCCTTCTCCTCTGCCCTCTCTCACTTCCACTCTTTTTCTGGCTACCTTGTCCCCATTCATGAATCTATCTGGGTGTCTATGCTTATCCATTCTGTCCTTCCATCAGAGTTTAAGCACTGGATCTGCCACTTCCTGACTGTGTAATCCTTGGAAATCACTTAACTTCTCTGGGCTTCTGTTTCCTCATGTGTAAAACGGGAAGTCTCTCTCGTGGAGGGCGGAGGATCACATTTGAGATGTGAGAGCTTGCTGCAAACTGTAATGGGACACACAAATAGCTTTTGTGATCAATATCATCATCCTGAGTTGATAGTTAAGGATAACCATACCTCTTAGAGTTCCTAAGTTGTGTCGCTTCCTGTGTGTAACTGTGAAGAAATACAGTTATTTGCATTCAAATACAAGTTTAAATCCCTCCCGTCCAAAAGCGATAATAACTACCCCAAATGAATTATACATTTTCTAATTTTAAAAGGCTGTTTTATGGAAATGAGGTTATTTGTGCTGCATGGTATGTTCTTGTTGTATCAGTGCAAATGCCAAAGGGTGTGATTTATCCAGATGACACCACCGATGGGAGGAAAATCTAGGGGCCTGGTTTGTATCACATTCTAAATACCCTGTAAATGTATCACCTGCAAAGCCCCTCATGAGGAGGAAAGAGTAATAACCATTGTGGGGATGTCATATTTTTTCTGCTGAGCTTGGTGACAACGATTTGCTCTCGTTAACCAGTGTGGAATGAGTGGTAAATCCGGAAGAAATGTGATCTCATTTTCAAAGATTCAATGGGAGCTGATTTGTATGTACAGTCCAATATAACTTTGTGAATGTGAGTCTTATGCTGGGTTTATAGTCACAGTTCCCCAAATCTGAGTGTGTAAATCCAATTTGCATGTTCAATTACATCCATTTGAAAAACACTCTTTAATAAAATTGCCATGTTAGTTTTCAGAGTCAGTGACAATGACCACCACTTGCAGTCGTGGCTGGCAGGAATGGCTGTCATTACTAGGGTGTATGTGACTTCGAGGCCAGTAAGAAAATGCCTACAAAGCCTGCAGTTACTCTTTGGTCTCAGTCACACACTCAGTATCTGTGGGTTGGGGGGAAGAGGATGGGGCGGGAGCAGGGCTGTAGCAGAAAAGTTTCCTGAAAACTTTCTCATTATTCATTGATGAATAATGCCCTTTCAGATGTAAAATAATCCCTAGGGAAGAAAAAAGGCTACAGAAAAATACAAAATGCTAATGATGCTTTTCCCATGAAGTGTAAATAAGCACAGATTTTTTTTCTTGTAAGAAAAAGGGGGAAAAAACAAAAACAACTTCCTCTGGGAACCAACTTATAATATATCTTGTGTGACACTTAGAAGTTGCTTCAGCTCTTGGGGTTTGCATATTTTAATAGTAAAATTCGGAGTTTGTACTAGTGATGCTCAAAGCATAGCAAAGGAGCCCCTTTCTTTTTGAATGAGGATTGGAGCCCCTATGAATAAAATGAAGAGAACCAGTATTTAACTAGTAAAATTTACTTAATAACATTGATAATGTTTGCTTATTTTAATATCAATCAATCGGAGAAAAGAGGCAATTCTAATAAATGCAACAGCTATAAATGTGCACCTTTTGGCCAAATTGTGATAAAAACTAGACGGGACAACATGACCCATGACTGAGGTCAAAATTTTGCTCTTACTTCCCAGCCCTAATATGAATCTTGAACCTGCACATTCAGATGACTTTAAAAGAAAGTCACCCAGATCTGTGGAGCAGATGGTTATGGAGATGTTGTGGAGTGTCTCTGGAACTCAGAGATGGTCACAGAGGCCTGACCATCTGGAAGGCATACTTTGGGCCCTGTCCAGGTATATTTACTGCACGGGAGAGGGAAGTCCTTCCTGCCCAGGTATAAGAAGTGAACAAAGAGGATGAGAGGATACCATTATGACCCCAATAAGGCAGAGCCTTCCGACACAGAAAAGTCCATGCTCACTGGCACACTATAGCCAAGGTGGTAACCCTCTCCACCCATCAAGTAAAACTTGGAGAACATCAACCTTGCATTTCCTCCTCCAATACAAGTGTCTAGGGTGGGAATGGTGAGTACAAGGACCATGATACTTTTTCCAATACCCCTTGAATCAGCAGAGCAGTCATGATTCTTTCTGATTCTTCCTTTGTTCTCCAAATCAAAGCACTTGAGAGTGAAATGGAACATTACTGTTAATAAATCTAGGGCAAGGGCACAAAAAAGAACTGTTTTTACCAAACCAGGATTCTGCCCCCTTAATCTGATGTTTTTCACAATCTCAAGGACTCTGTGCTCCCTCCAGTGACACCCCAAAATGGCACTCTTCATGTCCTCATATTTCCTACCAACTGCAGTTTCTTCAGGGATCATTTTTCCCTGGTACCCCTTACAGTGACAGGGATTTACTAGGTTCTCAGCAAATAGTTATTGAACTGAACAGAAAATTTTCATCCCCTACACAAAGATGCTATCTTCTACCACTACTTAACTGTGTGTTATAAACCTTGGTTGCCTTGTATGTACAAATGAAAATTGCAGTATGTCTCCTGAGAAAAACAGTCAGGCCCATTTTCCAGACCCTAAAGTTTATTATATGGCTGCTGCTTTTCCTTTTCTTCTTCTTCCTCCCTCCTCCTCCTCCTACTCTTTCTCTTCTTTTCTTAATCTATCTCCTTCTCCTTCTTTCTATTCCTATTCTTAATCTAAAATTTTAGCAGTCGAGTCAGGCAATGAATGATTTCATTTGGGTAATACAAGAGTGATCCAGAAATCCACAATATGATTATAAGGATAATTGTGATTTGTAATGATGTGATAAAGTAGTAATTTTTCAAAATTCTCACACATTTCTTTCCATAGCCCTTTCTTTTTGGATCCTATGTGTAACTTTGATTACCTGTTTTATAATACTAAGGCACCCACTCAGGCATTTTTATCCCTGGGAGAGATCTATGTCTTGACTTGGCCATAAATCAAACACTGAGGTATCACACTAGGACTGCTATATAGGTACCAAGCACAGATAAAAGAAAGTTGCATCAACTTTGCTTTGCCCAGGAGTTGCTTTTCTTAGATTTCATAATCATTGTATCGTTCAGAGTTCTTGGTTGCAGAAAACAGAATTCACCCCAGTTTGTGTAAACAGCAAGATTATCTATAAAGGGACATGAATAGCTCGCTGAATTATTAAGGGGACTGAAGAAAGAGAATCTAGGCTGAGCTTCCAAGAGGGCTTCCAGAGCCATTCTGCAGAACTGGACCGCCAAGGAAAGGGCTGCACTTGTTTGATTAGAGAAGCTGCTGAAACAGGATGTTGCTGCTACAACGACTAACTGTAGAATGGTACCGCCTCTATCACAGGAGATGGAGAGGGAGATGAGGAAATGCAGGACAAAAACCACAAAAATTCTGGGGGGAACTAACTATAAAAATGTCAAAATTGTCTAATTTCAGGTGTTCTGTGATACTTGTTTTATCTCCTACCCCTTTTCACATTGCAGAACTCCAGCTGAGGATCTTGCCCTATTTATCTGTATGTTCCTTTCTATTAGCCATCCTTCTGCCTCTGTTACCTCAACACCATGCTTAGTTCGTCTCACTGTCTTTGTGTGACCTGGTCCACTCTATTGAAATCTTTCTGTCTCTCTCTTTTTCTCTCTCTCTGTGTCTCTGTCTCATCTCTGTCTCTTTCTTTGGTATCCAACTCCATTTTATAGCACCAAGTAGTTTTTTTTTTGTTCTGTTTTGTTTTTTTGCAGTACGCGGGCCTCTCACTGCTGTGGTCTCTCCCGTTGCGGAGCACAAGCTCCGGACGCGCAGGCCCAGCGGCCATGGCCCACAGGCCCAGCTGCTCCGCGACATGTGGGATCCTCCCAGACCGGGTCACGAACCCGTGTCCCCTGCATCGGCAGGCGGACTCTTAACCACTGCGCCACCAGGGAAGCCCAGCACCAAGTAGTTTTAAAAGAGGGAACTGAATCATCATAAAATGCCCTAGAGAAATCTAATCATGGTTTTAGCCTCACATCTAACTTTGGTATATTTGCCTAGAACATTACTCTATCAGGCATACCCATTCTTTATCCTGGATTCTTTGGAGATGCCAACTTTCATCCACCAACTTGTCCTTCCCATACTGCTAGTATAGCCAAATGAAAGGCAGCTAGCTATCTAGGGCATCCTGGGTTACTTTTGCCATCAATTAACTTCACCAATTCACCTTTGCCAGCCAGGCAATTTCAGGCTAAAATCAGGCTCTTTGAATTCTATGATTCATTATGAATTTTCACTTATAACATGCTCCTAATTCTTTTGGCTTCTGGTCTGAGTTATTTGCTACTGTATAAAACCAGGTGGCCCTTTAGGCCTGACATTTGGCCCTGGTTCTGCAGCTCTGAACTTTGACTCCCTTCTTGACCACAATTAATTTTTCATCACTTGATTGTGCTTCTTTCTACCCTTATAGAGTACTTTAAATTACTAGCTCACACTGCCCAGTCAGGCCAGTCTGTTCACTATACCTTAACTGACTTATTCCCATAATCCATCTACAATCCCAGGTATCTTCCTGATAGATTCAACCCAGAACACCCTAGCTTATAAGAGAAACATTACCAATGCTTCCTCTAAGCATGGTTAACTTAAATGAGCTTTAAGACCTCACTCAAATAGTATCTTCTCCAAGGGCTAATCAGATTACCCTATTTAAATTGCTAAGATCTCCCCCAGCACTCCTGATGACCTTTACCCTGGTCTACATTTTCTTTTTCCCCTATTATTTATTGCTTTCTAATATATGATATAATTTTATGTATTTATTATGTCAAAATTGTCTGTCCTACCCTACTGGAATATGACACCATGAGGTCAAGTTTCACTCTTGTATTCCAAGAGCATAGAATAATGCCTGGCACATAACAGGCAGATAATACATACTTGTTCAGTGATTGAAGGGTATATCTACAGTTCTGGCCTGAGTCTTTCTCTTTGAGCTAAATGATGGCTTCTGTTTCTTCTTTGAAATTTGTGAATCTCCTTGTAGAAACTGATGATCAAGAAGATGAATAAAAAGCATGTGATAAAAGTTTATGTCAAATTTCTCTGCTATATTAAGTAAAATAATGAATGCCTGCAATTCTCAAAGACTATTGGAAGGAACTTAAATTAAATAGTGGAAGATTAACCAGACATGACTTGTGTGGACTTGCCTATAAATGAGCAAGAAAATTCTACTCTGTACAAATGGTGTCTTTTCCACCCTGAGATTTGACCAGGCATAAAATAGTTTCTCTAGGTTAGAAAATTTGGGGTTCACATTAATATAATGCTACCATAAATTACTACTTTTCTTCTCTACCTTCTTTCAAGTATATACTCCATTTTATTTAGTTTGAATGAAGATTTCTTTAAACAATTTAAGAGAATAAAATGAAAATAAAGGAGTCAAAATATTTACAAGAAGATTAGCAACCAAAGAATGTGTACTTACCTGTTGACAGTCTCCCCTGTCCTCCAGCGGCATAGCAGGAAAAACACTGTGTTTTATTCACTTATTGGTTGGGCAAGGTAATTAAATTATGTGGGACACAGGCTCCTCATCTGCAAAATGGGAGCAATAATAGCCCATCAAGTTACTGAGTGGGATAAATGAGGATACATATAGGAAACTCCTGGTACACCATCTGTTACATAATGTACAATAAAAAAAAATGTTAGTGAATACTGCTTCTGGATTTGAGTGTCAGATGTTCATCATTCAATTTAAGCCTCATTGTGTGTCTCATAAATTTGACCTATGGGCTTGCTCTACCCATGAGGTCTCCCTCAAAGTTCTCCAAAATCATATTCACATTAGTCATCTTCATCTCTCACCATTCTTTGTCTTGTTGCTTTATGTTAACTTAAAATCTTCCTATTTCTTTTTCTACTTTTTTATTTTTGTTGCAGGGGGTCATCAGAGACTTGTGTTCATAAAGCAAAACAAAAAAAAAATATTGTAGGCACCCATCCAGGCTTAGCAGGATAGAATGCCATGATCCTTTGGTCATGGCTGTCACTGGCCTTGCACAGGTAGAGGTGAACACATGCAGGACATTGGCCAACATAGACTAGGATGAGATAGATGTAAAGGGAAGAGGAGAGAGATGTCATGAAGAGAGATTTCAGCTGAGGAGAACCTAAAAACCATTGTGAAAAGTCAAGAAAAGATATTGCATTCAAAGTGATGAGAGACCAGTTTGATTATAGAGAGGATTTATGCTGGGGAGAAATCGATTGTACATTGGGAGGAGTAAGGAAACTGTAGATTTATGGGGCATGTGAATATTAGATAAAGAGGATGATATTAGCTGCAAATAGAAAGGTCCATTTTTAAATCACTCTGTGAATGGAATAAGAAGATGGAGAAAAGCTCATCTTTTACTTAAGACAGTCTATAAAAGCTAAGAGCAGAGAATGGGTATTGACAAAATTAATGAGTTCTCTCCCCACCAGTCCCTTAGCTCTTTGACTCAGACAAGGAACCAAATGTGTCCCACGGAACTGAGGCCTGAGGAATAAGAAGAGAGACTCTGACCTTGTCAAAATACATTTCTGTCTGAATTGGGGCAAGGCTATTTATCTTGTGAGATAATCTCTGCTCAGGGTATGAATATTTCTTTCTTTGTGAATGTTGGTGACTACATCCTTTCAGAGACAACTCCCCAAAGATGTCATTCTCTGAACAGAGAAAGAGTTGTTTTCACATACAGTACTGTAAGTTCTGAGTCTGTTCAGAAGAATTTAAATAAATCTTCTTGACAGAGTTTCAGAAACCTCTGTCAATTAAAATGACAACCTATTCTCTTAAATCCACAGGCTCATAAACAAGGACTGGTTTGTTTTAATCCAACAAAAGATTCGCTATCCTTTCCCAGTGTAAAAGTCACTGGGACTTTAGAATGCAATAATAATTGTTCTTTCTAACTTCAGACAGTGGCTTGTTTTCAATTTTTAGCAGCATACCACAGACATCTATTAAGACATTAACATGCAAGCTTCATCATATATTGTTTTTATGGTTAAAATTTTTTAAAAAAACAATGAAAAAAGCCACCCTCCTGTGATATTGGAGTTAGTATTTCCATTTTGCAGACTAAGACAAGACCTTGGAGTTGTTTAATTTTTAGCTCCAGAAATAAATACAGAATCAATGTTACTTAAGTCTAACCTTATTTTCTTGTTTTATAGTTTAGAAAAAATATCTCTACTTCCTGTTTTCAGAACACATTTGGGGACTGACTTCTTTTCTTTCCTTAGCAAACACTGTACTTGATGTCTGGAATAATTCTTCACTTCTCTGTCTTTCTAAATCTTACCCATACCCTAAGGATAACCTGGATTGTCAACTTGTAAAAATTGTCTTGGTTTACCCAGGTGAATACTGTCGCCTTCACCTCAGGACTCTTCAAGACTCACTGGGAACCTTTCATTTCCTACCTTTTATGTGCAATGATTTGGATACTTATTTAGTCTGCCCAAATAGATTATAAGCAACTCCCAAACAGGGACCAGGCAACACCTTATTTTATAGGTTGAGTTGCATTCCACCCCCCAAATACTAATGTTGAAATCTTAACCCCCAGTACCTGAGAGTGCAAACTTATTTGGAAATAGTGTCATTAAAGATGTAATTAGCTAAGTTAAGATGAGGTCCTGCTAGAAGAGGGTGAGCTCCTAATTCAACAAACTGATTAGTGTCCTTATAAGAAGGGGAAATTTGGAAACAGACATGCACACAAGAAGAATATCACTTGAACGCAAAGAAAAACATCAGAATGATAAGTCTATAAGCTAAGCAACGCCAAAGATTGCCAACCATACACCAGAACTAGGAGAAAGGGACGGAACAATCACAGTCCTCAGAAGGAATCAACCCTACAAGCTCCTTGATCTTGAACTTATAGCATCTGGAGCCAAAAAATAATAAATTTCTATTTTTAAGCCACTCACATGTGGTACTTTGTGTGACTGCAGCCCTAGCAAACTAAGCCACTTACCATCAAGGTCTTGCAAATTATGACTTTTTATGATATTGAGATTCAAAATAACTGAATATTCTAACAAAATCTGTGATACAAGTAAGATACATATCACCTTCTCCCTCTGAACCTTAATATCGTTAACTTAAAATTATATCAATAGCAATGCTTACTTTGTTTTCTTCACTTTTTGTGAGTATTAAGTATGATCACACATATAAAGATGTTTTCTAGTCTGTAAAGCACCAGAAAAAAATGTCAGTTATAACTATTTTTGTAGACAGCCAATACATCTCTGTTGACAGGCTGAATATAGGGAAATTAAATGTGCCTGGTGTGGAAATATATTCAGACACTATCATTAATGATGACCCCAAAAAACACTGATCCTGAGAACTTTCACCTAGTGAAGGCTATTTTATGCAAATACACTCAACTACTGTGTCTAAAAGGGCTTAAGGTCGTATTCATTTAGCTTACATGCTCTAAACATTGATACTCCAAGTATGGTCCTCTGATCAGCACTGTCCATGTCACTAGGGCTCTTGGTAGAAATGCAGAATCCCAGACCCACCCTAGACTTGCTGAATCAGAATCTGTATCTAACAAGATCTCCAGGTGATTTGTATGCAAGTTAAACTTTGAGAACTGCTCTAAAATGCATTTGCTGTATAACTCATATTCCTAGAACATAAAGAAATGCAGTAATTAGTGAACATTCTTTCAACCACGACATGCAATATTGGATAAAGCCCAAGCTTTAGCATTTGATAGATCTGACTTTTAATCTCATATCCATCATGTAGCTACTTAACATGGCATGGACTCAAACAAGTTGATTTATCTCATGACAGCTTAGCTTCCTAGCCTGTAAAAGGGACTTATAGTACTTAACTTGCATGGTTCTAGAAGATGACTAGAGATAGTGTATGTAAACCAGTAGGCATATATCAGGTACCCAAAAAACCCTTGGGATTCTATGCTGCTGCCAAGTGCCTATTCTGGCACTTTATTTCTTATTAGTTAATCACTGTAGAGGACGAAATCAGATTTTCCAGGGGATGAGTGATCTCAAAGGGAGCGAAGGACTTTCATTTGTGGATTTCCTCCTGGAGCATCTACTTTATGACTTAAAGAGCTAGAGGGATTTGATGCTCACTGTGACTGTGCCATTATCCTCTAGAGGAAGTCTTTGAGGTTTTCTGCACCACCAGCCTTCCTTTGGGGAGATGGCATATGTTGCACCAACACCTCCTCTGTCTCAGATGTCATGGCACCACCAGCAGAAAGCAACACTTGAGTAGAGTTCTCCATGGGAAGCACCTCTTGGAGATGCAACCAGTTCAGGCATCATTGAGCAGAAGTATGTCATTCTTGCAGAGACCGTTGTCACTTGATTTTATTATTTTGATCTTTTGAGCGTCTTTTCAATGCCAACCAAAGTCAATGCATTCTTCTGGGAGAAGCCATCAGTGCACTGGTAATGAGCTGTGAAGGGAGGCCCTGTCATCGGCATAAGCTCCGGGGAAACAGAGGCACTTTGTTCCCGAAACTCACATGGTGTGACCCGCTCAGTGTGTGAAATGCTAATATTTTGCTTCGTGCTTGTCTCCCAGTGCCACTGCCAGCACTAAGTAAGCTTCTGGGGAGTTTGCTGTACATTTTGTGAAAACTGCATGGAGCCAAGCCAGATGTCAATGTGTGAATCAGAGCACTTCTCTAGAATTCGTGACTGTTCACTTTATTCTTTACCAACTCCATAGAAACTAAAATATGTATGTTTGGAGAGGATGAGTTTTGCTTTCTTGTCCTCAGTCAGATGATAATATCATGTGGCACGTGGAGGATGGTGGCAGTCAATAACAACTTTCTCTTCCATCATATCAATTATCTCCTTAAAGTCCACTAGATCCCCCCACCCTCCAGAGGTTAGTAGTTTCAATTTTCCCAATGAATCCAGAGGCATCAGTCTTTTCTATTCTGCTGTTTTCAAGATTTGGCAATTCTCTATTTTTTCTCTTTTTTTCCTTTTTTATTTTTCTATATTTCACTGAAATAAAGGTGATCTCTAGATTTAAGGACTATGATATAAAGAAATATATTTATTTATATATAATTTAAAGGTAAATAGATGCATTTATTTATTTAATATGTATTTAGTATCTTCATAATGTAATTATGTATGAATTCTATAGTATACAAATATTACATGCAATATTGATATTTTAAAATACAGATGTAATATATAAGTATATATGATTATATATTCTACAATATATAAATATATAAATGACTATAAAATTATATTACATATTATGTATCTATATATAAATGTATTATGTACTTATATATCAATATTATAGAAAAATCTTTATATTAGCAACTGACATGGTATATGGCAAATACTTAGGTCTCTCCTTGTCTACTCTACCCTTTACAAAGCGATATGTTTTAACAAATTCCCTACATGGGATACATATTATTTTCACCATTTGGGAGAAATAGATACGGAACAAGTAACTGGGATGGAGGGGAGGCAGACTGGATTGGCGGTGCTGAGACCTAGAAGTAGGTAAGTCTTCCAAAGAGAAAAAGAGCTGCTCCATGAACAGGCCAAGAGGAGAAAAACAGCAGGAACTGTAGCTCTTTTGTTGTTTGTTTGTTTAACCATTAAGAAGTGCCATCCAATCACAAAGTAGGATAGCCAAATACTATCACAACTGGAAACAGGCAGTTAGTTACCGCACTCACTGTGATGGAGGTAATGGGAGGAAGCTATTGCAATGAGAAGCATAATTTTAAGAACGATGATCCATGAATTTGTAAAGTTCTTTGGCAATTTAAAACCAAATTCAGATATATAAGGAAGTGTACTGTTGTCTGCAAGTTACTTGAAAATGCATCCAAAACCAAGATGGTGAATGGAGTGATGAATAGATAGGCAGATATGTGGTAAAGCAGGTGTAGTAATAGGTTAATCATAGATTTTAACTATATGGGTGTATAGGTATTTAGTGTAAAGTTCTTTCAGCTTTGCTGTATATTTGAAAATTTTATAATAAAAGTTGGGATGAAGTAACTTCACAGACTTGACCTTATGCAATCAACTCTGAAATCTTGGGAGCTAGTTTATCTTCCTCATTTCCTTCTTGGGGAGATCGAGGCTCAAGTAAGTGGTGTGTGTAGTCATACGTGTGGCGAATCTATTGGGACATGGCAGTGAGGTGGAAAGTTTGAAATTCTGACTCCAGGTTGGTTTCCAGCAGTGTGATCTTGAATAGCGCCAGCTTCCATGCTCTGAGCTTCAATTTTCTCATCTATCAAAGGGTAGAATAATGCCTTTCTCATAAGGTTGTTGTGAACATTAAATGAGATAATCTATGTAAACAGGTAAACTACATATTCGTTTAAAACCCAGATGTGAATCTGGTCCTTCCATTCCAGTCAAAGTAGCCCAAGGCCAAACAAGAAATGAAGATCATTTAGTAGAAGTGAGCTGAGAAGCTAATATTCTTAATTTTTGTATTTCCAGGGCAAATATCAACTACTCTTTATTTTAGTGTCATTCATTCATTCTACAGATATAGGACCCCTTTGTTTTGATTTTTACTGTTTGATGGAGTGAAAAATCATGCCATTTTCTACATTTTTACTTTTTTTTTTTCCCTATCTGCATTATTTCTGCTCTCCTAGTCTGCACATATAGCACTTTACAATTAAGTATCAGTAGCAGGTTTTTCTTCCTCTGTTTTCATTTTTGTTTAATCTCTTCATGTTAATTAAGATCCAACCCCAAACTGACCTCCTCTTGCTTTATTACTCAGCACTCTAGGCTTCTTCTTCACCTGCCCCTCCAAGCACCACTGCTTGTAGCTAAATGTGATGGAACATCCAGTTTTTATCAAGGATTTTGTTTCACTTCTTCATCAAGTCTTGGTTCCAATGGCTTGAATTCCATTTATAGTAAACGGGAAAAGAAATCTGTCCTAAACTTGCAATACCAGCTCAAATTGCTCATTTAATCTAAAACTGCATCATCTGTGAAATTGCCTTCATCTGCTAAACATGCAGGCTATTTCTATTTCTCCCTCCGCAATGTGTTTCCCCCTTCACTCCTCAGCCGACAGTATCTTTGCCTCCACAATTCATCCTCCCTGCTCCTTTAACACCTTCAGGTCACACTCAGAGAATTTCAGAATCATCTGGGGAGCTGGATGAACAGATTTAAGTCAGGGGGTCTTCATCCAGGATGCACATTAGAATACTTTGAGGAGGTACGTAAACTGGGACCATCCAACTACCAGACATTCTGATTGAATTTATCTGGGTGGTGGTCATATTTTAGTCATCTTAAAAGCTTTCCAGAAGATTTTAATGAACAGGCAAGGTGGATAACCACCAAGTAGGTAAGTCAAATTTCCTAGAAGTGGAGGCAGTCCATGAAATAGCATTTCTAACAAGCATCCCTCCCCTAAGCATTTCATGTGTCTAAAGAATGTGAGATAAGCTGGCTTTGATTATTTCTAAGGTAGAAAAAATGAGTATCTACATGACTGTTGCTGTGAGGATTAATTAGTTTAAAAATCCATGCCAGTAACTTAGAACATACTTTAGTAGTACCCTCCTCATTGTCACTTTTACTTATGATTTAAAACTTCTTTATTTATCTGGGGAAAAATATCCAAAAGAGATTAATTGATCTAAGGTTATAATTAGTTAATTATATATCAAGCACTTGAACTCAGAATTTCTGTCATAGAATCCACTTTTTATTCTTATTTCCACCACACTATGCAATTTATTTGCTTTAAATAGGAAATTGCTATATAAAACAACCCACTGACTTTGGCTATTATGAGAAACTGCAAGCAAGGAATAAGGACATTTCAATACAAATACAAAGTGTCGCATCTTTCTGTGTCTATGCCTGAGCTCATTCTATGACTGGTACGGCTTTCTGTGTTTAGTATAACTTTTCTTTCAGGTTCATTTCAAATGCCACTTCTATATGGCCCCTTTTCTGGTGTTCCAGCTAATATCTCTCTTTTCTATGATTTCACAGCACCTTCTAAATTATTATAGCACTTACAAACATGCATTGTATATACTATCTCCCCTACTTCCCTTTGTTGGAAGGGACCTTGCTTTATAAAATTTATGTTTTAAGAATGCAAATGATTTATTGGCCCTGCGAACACAACTAGTAGCTGGGTAACTGACATAATTTTGTTGAATGAATGATTAATAGATAAATGGCTGCTTGGATGGACTTATGAGTAAATCATGGAATACGTTTCTGTTCCTGGGTTTGGTCTTGGGTTATACAGACGTTCCCTAAAGTCATAAGAGAGAGACTTTAAGAGACCCAAGCTACTTTTAAAAATGTGTTTGTCTGTGGTTTATCCAACCACTAATTATAACTGTTTACATGACCATCTACTTCAGAGGATAAAAAGTTAGTGCCCCTTAGAATTGCTGAGAGGGACAGTTGGTAAGAAGCAGAGTTCAGATTTTACACAAGTCGCATGTTCTCTTTGGGGTTCAGCTTTGAAATGATTTACTGGAGTTATATAAGTGTTCTTCAAATTGTAATAATGTAGACTTTGAAATTTCATGAGTTGAAATAAGGTTTTTCACTGAAAAAGATAGAATAATGATGAACTTTCTCAATCATAGAAAAAATGCTAATGCACATGATTTTTAAATTTGAATTTCCTTTTCTTCTTCCATAATGAAGACAAGGGAAAGACTTGGGAACAGAAGTAAATCAGGTTTCTGGGTTCTTGTTTTTCTCTCATCTGCCATTAATAAGGAATTTAAGTAATTAAAGACTTTTAAAATCCAAATGTGTATGAAGAATCCAAACAATAAAGGGGCTGGTGGCACGCTTCCTCTGAAACAGGCGTGGTAGACCACAAACTTCTAGGAGAAGGTCTGCTTATAGAAATCACAGCTTCATCTTGGCTGTTGCAGTGTGATGGCACAAGTCTATGGTGGCAGCATCAGAGTAGGGCAGCTGGACACTGAGTAAGTGGTAGCATTCTTGTTTCCCAATGGTCTTCAGGAGATCATGGTACTCCCATGTGCCTAAAGGAGACTTGATGTTTCTGAGAGCAAAGGATCAAGGCTAATGAGACTCTAGGGAAGGGCGCTCCAGGGGCATGGACTTATGTGGATGCTCACACAGTATTTCCCCAAAAGTGGTGAGAGACAGCGCATCACAGTGGATACTAATACATGAAAGAGACTGATGTAGTCTTTGCAGGCAAGGATCACCAAGGATGCATTGTGTGGACCCAAGGACCTCCTTCAGCACACAGCTTCTATGAGGATATAGTATGCTTCTTCTTACACTCTTATGGCATCTTGAAAAGAGGACTGGGGTATGGGGTGGGAGGGTGGGGAATCTTAGACTGAGAATTGCTTACAGAGACACTTATATTATTGCATTAGTAAACCTTTGCTAGATTATACTTAATTTAGACCTCCTCCCCAGCCTAGACTAGCTAATATTTGAGGGAGGGCTCTAGTAAAAGATCAATCACTTTTAGGCAAACTAAATAACCTACATTTTCTCTGGGTAAACACACACACACACACCTATGCACGAACACACACACACACACACACACAATCTTCTTAAGCAATTGGCATATGCTACTACTTGTCTATACATACTTAGCACTTAGTTATTTTAAGTTTCATGTTTAATAGTGTTCTGAATAAAATAGCTTAAATCCTGGATGTTCTGGTACCTGACCCTCCCCCCAAAAATGAAAAGAAAGACTCTCTGAACTAGATAACCTGTGAAGTCCCTCAAGCCTTAACTACGATTTGAGTAATTTTAGTTTAGCCTTAAATAAACTTCCAGTTTTCATCAGGCATTCCTATTTTTATCACTTGAAATTCGTATTGTGTCTTCTATAACTTCAGCAAAGATATTGGAACTAACTAATATTAGACTCTCTGGAGTTATGTTTCGAATTCAAACAAATGAGTGTAACTTTGGCCACCTATCCAACCAGTAAAGGGTTTAATGTGTCTCTGCCTCAGTTTAGAGCGTGTGTATTAAATACACCATGATTTCCCTTCCAGGCTAGGGGAAGGGGCACGATGCAGCCAAACACACGTATTGATTACACCAAAAATCTTGGCTGTAAATTCCAGTTTTGCCATTTTGATGGTTGTTTGATCTTGGACAAAAGACTCTGGCTTATGTCACCTAAACCCAACTATCATTCATCTATGACTCTAACTCATGGTGTTCTTGAAGAAAACAAGAAGTCTGCAGAATGCGTAGAGCATTGGGATTTGCTTATTTTCTTCCCTGTCCCTCATCCCTAGAATAGGACAGGCTCTCACATAATAAAGTTCAGGATGAGTGGATGCCCCGAGAAATACCCAAAGAAATGTTTTGTCTTTTTTTCTGCTGCTTTCATGTTTTATTCTTTGACTTATTTCAAGCTGTTTCATGTGATCTTATTGGCCATTCTCTCCTTCAGCTTTTCATTCAACACACATTTTCTTTCTGCACCTACTAAGTGTTAAGCATGGTGCTATATACTGTGAATATGGAGAGAAACAGGTCTGTCTCTAACCTTTGGCATAGTATGGGATGGTGGAAAGGGGCAAACCATCCCAAGCATTCTAAAAGCACTTGGTGAACAAATAATAAGGGTATGATTTGGGTAATTCAGCCCTAGAGAAGGAGCTCTTAACACAATTTAAGGTGGTCACAGAGGTTTCTTGGAGAAGATGTTGATGGAACACACCTCCAAAGATGAGTATGCAAGATTAGGCAATGTAGAAGCATTTTATTTCTTGAGAAAAAAGCAAATGTTCAAAGGCAAAGCAATGATTATATTGGTGGTGTTGGAATACAGAGGGGGAGGCTGTTAGTGTTACAGACAAGGTAGGCTGGGGTGGATTATAAAGGCTCTTGTATTCCCAAATGTTGAGAGCCTGTCATGTGCCAGGCACCCTTCAAGTAATTAAGGATCCAGCGATGGATGTGGCAGATGAGTTCTCTTTTGTAGCTTACACTGGAGTAGGAGGCAGACAGCAAAGGATATGACTAAACTTAGGCGATATTTTGAGATTGTAATTAATATGAGAGAAATACAGAGGGCAATGTCAAGAAGGTGACAGGCATTGGGGAAAGAGTATTTTAGAAAGGGCACATGAGGACAGTTTCTCTGGAAAGGTGACAAGAAACCTGACAGGTTTAGAGAAGTCATCCACGTGAAGAACTGAGGGAAGGGCATGCCTGGGAGAGGGAACAGAATGTGCAAAGGCTGTGAGGTGGGTTGGAAAAGAGCTTGGTGTACATGAGAAACAGAAAGAAGATGAGCAAGTGTGGAACTTGGAGGTTCAGAGGAGTGAGATTAGAAAGTCAGGTGGTGGTGAAATGTTTCCAAGCCTTGTGAAACCAGCAAGGACTTCAGGTTTTGGTCTGAGTGGGTGATGGCAAGACTTGGGGGTATTTTAAGCAGGGGAGTGACACAGTCTTAGGAACATTTTTGAAAGATCACTATGCGAGTTCCATGGAGAAGCACTGTTGGGAAAAGTGTGGACCAAGGGATCCCAGGTATGATGGTTTAACTGTTGTCCAGGTAAGAGGTGATAAAGGCTTGGACTTTATCCTTTTACTGGGCTGCTCTGTGAAAGGTGAAATGTGGTTGTGAGATAGCTGTGACCACTATCTCTCTCCAGGCTGCATGAAGAGTAAGGATGAGAAGAAAATAAGTACACTGTTAGAACAAGACAAGAAAGAATCCCTAGTATCTGACTTTATTTCAGTACACTGCCAGGTTGCAATGATCTTGCTACATTAGACAGACAGCCAGTTGGACAGGCAATATCACATTTTCAATAGATAAACTGGAATACTGAGAATTTAGATAACTTTTGTCAAGATTACCTAACTAGCATGTGGATTAACTCAAAACTGAACCAAGTTTGGACTCTTCTTAAGACCTCATGGTCCCCTAGTGGGACATAACACATCACAGATCAGTAAGATTTGTTCTTTAAAAATCCTTAAATATTAATTCCATTCAACAATCCCTCCAAAGGCCAATGGTGAGTAGTTCTAAGGGTTTGTGACCAGAGCAGGTGAATTCAGGTGTGCCACATGTAGCCCGTCACTGCACCTCTTCATGTAATCTCAGCATAATGTAAGTTATTTAATTAAGGAAAGAGAAGATTATCAGTGCATAGCGGTGTTTAGTTTGGAAGAAGAAAAATGGTAAAGTTTCAAAGTTCTGGCTTAGCATGTCTCTACAAATGATATTGCTTAATAAAGACAAAGCTACCGCATTTTGGTAAGATCATCGACTCACTAGGCAATTGGGTAACTTATTCTGATGTAACATTTTTGTTTTCAGATGTCCTAAAAAAACAAAACTCTGAGGTGGGGAGTAGGAATAGCAGTGCTGCTCTCTGAGAAAGTATTGTAAATGTGCACGTAGGTTCCAAGCAGCTTTTTCCTGAGATTTAGAACGCTCACTTTAACAAGTCTCATGACTTTGAATCTGGGTAAAGCCAAATTTGATACTGAGCATGCTAGGTCTGTCTTTTATATAAAAGACTAGTATGTTTATTTGGCATACCTACTAACATCCTGAAATGTCAACTTTTAAAAATATCATGTCAGGGTTTCCCTGGTGGTGCAGTGGTTGGGAATCCGCCTGCCGATGCAGGGGACACGGGTTCGTGCCCCGGTCCGGGAGGATCCCTCGTGCCATGGAGCGGCTGGGCCCGTGAGCCATGGCCGCTGGGCCTTTGCGTCCGGAGCCTGTGCTCCGCGGCGGGAGAGGCCCGCGCACCGCAAATAAATAAATAAAAATATCACGTCATAATATTATTGAAGATGTTCTTTTTGAAAAAGATGTGATATTATTGTTTCTACTTGCCATGGTTGAAATAGAAAATAAATCAGAAATTTGTTATGATTTCCAATTTAAGCCTCTTAAATTACTCTATATCTGGTGAAGCATGCTCACACATAGAGGTGAATGTCACATTGACCTCATCCAGGTTAGGGAACATGACCTACAATGCTTTTCAAGCTCAATAAGAGTATTGCACAAGTAGAGGTGATTCTACTATAAGGAAGAAAAAGAGAACAGAACACTATAATAAAGATTTCCCTATTCAGAATATATATATATATATATATATATATACACACACACATACATATGCTACACATATTATTTATTTTTATATTCCACTTTATTATGACAGCACCTGCACCTGTTCCTGAATAAAGGCACAACTGGGGAGAAATACTGTTATGAAGCAAGTTAAAATACAAGTAAGGCTTTTCTTGTTATTTAAACAAAACTACCACCCACACAACGAATAAAGCTGAATAAAATATTTCACAAGTTTCTTAAAAGTTGACAAGATATTAATGAATTATCAGGATCAACTCAAGGAAAACTGGAAACCCAACAAGCTAAGACATCTCCCAAGCCACTTTTCTGCTAACTTTTACAATCCACAGAAGAGCACTCTCTTCTGTGGCCTGTGGAGTGTAGGGCACGGAATTCAAAACCTGGGTCTGCACAAGGAGGGGACTGAGCAGGAACCCTCCCTTGGGGACCTGAGACCCAGGACTATGCCCCAAAGTGAGGGCGGTCGGGCAGTGGGCCACATTCCAGGGGATTACATTCCGGGATCCAGTCATAAAATGGGACCAGAAATTAATGAAATACATGAAAAGCATATGATAGAGGGTCAGTAAAGTTGAAAATCAGCAAAGACACATAAAATCATCTAAACTCTGGCGAGACTGATTAAGAAAACAGATGGCACAAATAACCAATATTAGGGATTTAAAAAGTCACTTTAAGACCTATAGGCACTAAAAAACAATGACTTAAGAAGACTTTTATAGTAATACATTTGAAAATTAGGAGGGATTAGACACATGTCTAGGAAATATAACTCTCCTGACATTGACCCAGATGTCAGAATTTTCCTGCAACCATCACAGACATTTAATTATAACTGGGAATCTTCCCTTAGAGAAAAGTTCAAGTCTACAAGCCTTCACCAGTAAGTTCTATCAACCATCCAGGGAAGAAAGATTTTCAGCCAATCCTACATATATTTGGAGGTCTGTAATTTAACTGGCTGTATGGCAATGAGTAACTCAGTAACTTGCCAAAACTCTTTGGAATATAATTTTACTAAATTTATATATATATATACATATATATATATGTATATATACACACACACACATACATATAAAAGTGACATGTATTGTTAAATCTAATACATTTAACATGTTTAATATATATATGTATATAATATAAATATATATATTAAAATATATTTATGCATAGTCCTGTATATGTTTCTTATATATTTATCTATGTAAATTTAAAACAAATATATATACATATTATATACATATATATATAAAAGCAAGATTAAAAAAAGGGTAAACGAACTTTTTATAGAAATGTGTAAAAGGCATACTATATCATGATCAAATTGCTTTTTATTTATTGTTTCTTTTTTTTTAAAACATCTTTATTGGACTATAATTGCTTTACCATGGTGTGTTAGTTTCTGCTGTATAACGAAGTGAATCAGCTATACGTATACATATATCCCCATATCCCCTCCCTCTTGCTTTTATATCAGGAACTTAAATTTGTTTCAACATTAGAAAATCAATCAATTTAATTTTACCAAATTTATTAAGTGATAGGAAAAGTCATGTCATCTCAGTAGCTGCATTAAAAATCTTTCATAAAATTAAAATCCATTCATGGCAAATTTTTTTGACAAACTAAGAATAGTGTGGAATTTCTTCAATATGATAAAAACTATAGCAGGTATATTCAGTTAGTAAGACGTCCTCTGGGGGTAAAAAAATTATAATAATAATAATTATTTTAAAAAGCAAAAATATTGGAAAGAAAAAAATAAGGTGGTATTATTTGCATATTATATGATTATGTGTGTAGAAAATCCAAAAGCATCTACAGTTAATTATTATAATTATTAACAAATATTTTAGCACGATTTCTGGACACAATGTCAATTTGTACTAAAAGCAGAAGAAAAAGATTAAATTAAAATAAAGCATTTACAAGATTACTGTACCTCTGAGAAGAGTTAATTCCCCTGGATCAGGTCCCAGCAGCTATGGGTCGGAAGTCTGTGGGTGAAGACTTCAACATAGAGGCCTTGAGGTCATTTTTGGAAGCTCTGTATCTCGGAGGTCCTGGTAGACTCAAGGCCCAATGTCTAAGCCGCCACAGCTAAAACCATTACTTATTGCTTGTCCTTATTCTCTTCTTACTCTATCTGCTCCCTCACTTCCCTTTCTTGCATCATTTCTCAAATGAAGTTCCTACACCCTCATCTTTATCTCAGCCTCTGCTTTGGTGGAAATGCCAAAATACTTGAGCCCCAGGAAGCACATACAAGGGTGTATACATCAACACTGCTTATAATAGATTAAAACTGGAAACCAAACCAATGCTTTCCAACAGTGGGATGCATATATAACCTGGGGTGCATTTATTAAAGGCAATGTTACCCAGCAAAGGAAAAAGATTTTTCCAACCACGTGAATCTTACAAACAAATTTTGGGAAATAAAGGCAGGACATTAAGAAAAGAATACATATGGTGCTATTTCACTTATATAAAATTAGAAAGCAAGTGAAACTAAACTGTATTTTTAGGGATGTATATAGGTAGTAAAACTATGAAGGAAATCAGAACATGATGATCAGAGACACTAGAATAGTGCTCAATTCTGGAGAGAGAAAGATGACGGGAAAGGAAAGGCCTTGGGACTCTGTGATACTGGTCATAACCTACTGAATAATGGCTTCATGGTTACATGGCAGTTCACTTAAGAATTATTGATCAGATTGCAAAATTATTTTATGGTATTTTTTCTACATGCATTATATTTTACAATATAGTAGGTTAACAAATACAATAAATTAGGAGAACTAAGGCCAGGAAAAAGAGGAAATACAGATTCTTAGCTGCTTTAAGTGGGAGTCAAATATGGAATTATTTTGTTCAGCTGAGCAAACAATGATTTTGTTTTTGAAATGATTGCAGTGGTTTTGAAGTTATTTGACTGGACTGCAGGTAACATTTCCAGTAATCTTGGCAGTGATGCTATTAGGTGAGTGTAATGATTTCCAGTTAATGAATGAGGAAACTTGTCGTTGAGAGGTTATCTAATAGCCCAAAGGCCAACTAGCAACCAAGTGGAAAAGAAGGAATTAAAACCCAAAATGACTCCAACACATAAATTTTCAAGCTTACCTGGGTAGCACTGAATTTGTATCCTGTTTCAAGAATCCCAACATCCTGCATTCGTTTTTACCACCTCCCTCTCCCAGACTAGTAGGTAATATGGGATTGTACAAAGTAAAGCCTGCCTGTGAGTATTAAAGTAGAGGAAAAAATCCTTGTGAAATGCCACACCCACAAGTAGGAGGCCTGCTCTCACCTCCTATAAACCTAGTAACTTGGATTATTCCCTAGGAATCAGCCACAGAGGAAGGTCAATTACCATCCCACTAGTCTAGAACTGTTCCAAGCATCCTTGTCATTGGCGCTTTCTAAGAATAACCATCATCAGCTATATCGGTCATAAGAGTTTCTAAATAGAAGCTTCAACACATGCCTGTATTCATGATTTTATGTGACATAGACACACAGCCTAGGATTTTACAATAGGAATGTGTACAGAAGACTGGATACTTGAACTGATTCTTTGCTATTTAATGGATTTGTCTACAACTCACAGATAATTTAAACTGTTTAATAAATTTGTCTATAACCACAAACATGTTTAGAAGAGAAGGGAGGGGTTGTTAGATAACTAAAGATAATATACATCATTGCCTTAGGAACGCAAGAAAAACAGTTTTTTAAAAAAATAGAATCATATAATTTGTGAGAATTCTGTTTGTTAACTACTGTTTCCAACTCATTATATATATATGTATATATAAGCTCATATATATATATATTATATATATATATATATAGTTGACCCTTGAATGACCTGGATTGCAACAGCACGAGTCCACTTACACACATATTTTTAAAAAATAAATACATACCATGGTACTACATAATCTGTGGTTGGTTGAATCAAACCCAGGCCTGTACAATCCCAAAGCTGGACTATTTCCATAATGTTTGACAGATACAGGATAAAATATCTATCTATCCCCAACTATTCAGGTTAAGAGAGAGGTCATATAAATTTCCCAATGGATATAAGCAGGGTGACAAAAAATGTTTAACCACTGGAATGACACAAATTGTGACTGAGCAGAACAGACACTGGCTGAAATGGTCAACATGGCTTTCCCAGTGTGAGCCTCTGTTGGACATCAGCCTTGGATATAAGTACTTTCTCTAAATAAGAAATCATAAAATGTGGAACAGTTCATGTAAGTGCAAAAAAAGATCACACAGTAGCAGAAGAATTGATATTATTAGTTTTCTTTTCTTTCAGTCCTTATTTTTACTCTCTGTTCTAATGTTAAATAAATCAATTTTCTGCTTGGCTTTTGGAGTTAGAGTGTGTACCTTGCTTGATTTGATCATGTGCCTTGGGATTGGAGATCAAAAATCACAAAAGTTACTTATTCTAAAGAAACACAATTTGTCTGTTCTTATTTTGAAATTAATTTCATGGATTCATAATCTCTTGATTGTCAGAACAGAAAGGGAATTATTTTTAAAATGAAGGGATGGGGCAGAGAAGCCAAGGGCTCAAGATCCCAATTAACTCACTAAATAGTGAGTGGCAGGCCTAGACACCAGATCTGCTGACTTGCCACAATTTGCTACTGGTTTAACAGAGAGATCATGCTTTTATTTATTTATTTATTTATCCAGTCTAGTCATTAATTTTCAAACTAATCTAGAGTACTTTCCCATCACATTTTCTAGACAGTGGCAATTTAACATGTTTGGTTTTTATTTTCCCTCGGTAAGAATCTTTCTGCATCTGAAATGTGCATGCTAAAAAAAAATAACATAATTAGTTATCTCTGCATTATTCAGATCTTCAACTGCTGGAAAATTCTGTTCTGTTCACAAGGGAAGTAATCAAACGATTCATTAATAGAAAATAAGTAATGAATACAATGTAAAACAAATTCACATACATTAGAGAAAAATTTGGAAAAATTAGTTTTTGAGTTCCAAATACTGTTTTCCGTGGGTGAAATGATACAGGGTCCTTCTAGGCAGAACCATTCCTCTGTATAGAGAAGTTATCCCTAGAGACCTCCAAGATTCTAACAAAACTAATAGTGGCAGCAATGAGCACAGACAACACTATTACAAGATAACAACAAATATCAAGTTCTAAAGTTTCTTTACCTAGGTGATTTCAACATGTCCTTGAGCATTCCCTGACCTCCTGAGACTGATTTAGATGTCCTACCTTCCTGCATCTGTAGCATGGCACACATCCCTACATGGTACTTCCAACAGTATAAAGGCTCTCATATATTGTTTGTATTCCATGATGGACTTGAATATAGGAGCTACATGTAATGGACCTTTGTGACAGAGTGTCTAATTCATATTAGGTGCTCAATAAATGTTTGTTGAGTAAAGGAACAACAAAATAAATAATCAGTAAATGGTAGACTTAGAGATATCAGGACTCAACTTCAAACGGACCATCCATTTGAAGGGCCCTATCCCATCTCAGCACCTGAAACTATTAAAACAGGTGTTTTCTTTCCTGATTATTCATTGTAACAATAATATAAAACTGAAGCTGCAGAATTATCATATACAAAGAGGGTGCATGAGATCTCAACCAAAACACACAACCAACATTTTTTTAAAAAGTCTAAACCATACAAAGAGAGAAAAGTGATTCCCTTCTGCATCATTGGAGCATCTGGAGAGATGCCTGAGATAAAGAAAGCAACAAGGGAGTCTCTGTACCTGGGGCTCATTGCCTGGCAGGGAATTCAGCCCTGAGTGTGTCTATAATACAATGAAACAAAGGCGTGAGACAGTGCTTCACAAACTTAAGTCACCAATATTTCATTTGGAGATATTTTTGACATTTTCACCAGTCAATCTTTTAATTATTTGCTTGTTAAATTTTTATACCATTTTAATTATACATCATTTATGAATAATACATGCTATCATTTACTGGATACATCATATCATTTCTATTGCATTAAAATAAATGTACATAAGTAGTGAAATAAAAAAGGGGTCTGTCCATGTGTCAACTAAAATCTTGTCACCTAAACCAGTGTTAGGCATCTTAAACTCAGTAAAAAATTAATATCAAGGATGCACACATAAGATTCCATAGGAGTACAAAGAGAAGGTGATGGGGTTACACTCTGAGCACATTTGCACTTTGAAACCATCACGCTGGCAGATGAGGGACAGGCAGTTTGCAGGAATGAGTGTGAGGCTATGATTTCTCTTAAGAAGCTACTGAAAGTACTTGTGAGGATTGATCAGTGACTCTTCTAAGGTGGCATTAGTGGGAACGGATCAGGAGGGGCAGGTATGAGAGATATTTAAGGGCTAGAATTATCAAGATTTGGTGCCTGTGTAGGGTGAAATGAACACTCAGGAAGAGTTTGGTTAATTAGAATAATGCTTGTGTGCCATTTACCAGGGCAGGAGACCAGAAGGAAGAGAAAGCATAGGGGTGAATCAGGGGAAATTAAAAATTGTTTCTGGGGACAAAGAGCTTGACTGACTTATGGTCCAGCAGGTCGAAAGCCTTATAGACAATATAGTCTGGATTCCTGAAAATACTGTTTACAAAACCAGAACTTCAATGGCAATGAGCACATTGTAAAAAAAGTCTTAACCATACTATTTTTTTTTTTTTTTTTGCGGTACGCGGGCAACTATTATCTCTACCTTTGTAAAAGATGCGTGTTTTCACCAAAATCTTAATATAGTTTGTCTATGGGGAATAAACAATAAAAATGTTCCTGGTTTGTAATCATAAAAAATATGAAAATAGAAAATACATACACACATATCTAAGAGAAAAAAGTGTTTCTGGGACTGTGGTAG
Source organism: Pseudorca crassidens (assembly GCF_039906515.1). Taxonomy (NCBI): domain Eukaryota; kingdom Metazoa; phylum Chordata; class Mammalia; order Artiodactyla; family Delphinidae; genus Pseudorca; species Pseudorca crassidens. Next base: position 39,193,267 of record NC_090299.1, read on the forward strand.
AACCTGGTTCAGTCTGATCTTCCACTGGTTGAGACCAATCCCTATTCTTGGTAGGATACTCAAGATAACATGGCAGGCCAGAAATCCTTCCACCCACTTCTGTCCTGAAGGACAAGGCCCTGGCTGGGGGTTGGACTTCTGGGAATGATTAAATACTGAAACTGGGTTCTAAAAAAGTACTTATTTCCACTCTGTTTCATTCCTTAGCCTAGTTATAATTTTAGTCCTAGATAACATGTAACAATAGTAATATGATAAATCGTTGATAATAACAATTCTGTAACCATTATATTATTAAAATAACTGTAATTAATAATTGCTTACTATCATAATCCTTTTGATTTTAAAGCCCTGTATAGTTTAAAAAGCACTGTCATGTGCATCATGTCATTTAGCCCCCATAGAAATAATGCAAATCACATTTATTAGGCCATTTTAGATCTGCGAATTGAGAAGTGAATAACTTGCTCAAAGACATCTTGTAATAATTGGCACAATTTCTTCTGCCTGTGATCTTCAGACATGGATTCTGGAGCTTTTCTTCTTATCAGCTGTGTGATCCCAGGAAAGTTCCTGAACCTCTCTGCCTCAGTATTTCATTTGTAAAATGGGTATATTAATATTTGCTGTGTTGTAGGTTTATTGTGAGGAAAGAGAAACAGACCAGCATGACAAGGTAGTGACCTACTTTTAGAGCAGATCCTTCTTATTAGAATTCTGCTGGCTTTTGAGAATAAGAGAACAGGTCTCCTTTTGGACACCCTGCTGGATCAAGACTGTCCTGGCAGATGGGAGCACAGGGCAATCTGATGTCTCTGTGGCTCTTCACTCTGCCCTGGCAGTGTTCCCTTTGTCATAGAACTCAGAGTGCTGTGCAGTACTGGTTTGTTTGCCGTTCTTTCTCCTCCCTCCAGTGGAATGTGAGCAACTGGATGGTTGAGCTTATGCCTCCACCTCTGTCCCCTTGCTGCTAAGAGGGATCCTGGCACAATTGCAGGCTCCAGGTTAATAGTTCTTGAATGAGACACTGTTCTGTTGAGAAGATGCAGATTTGCTGTAGGCAGTTGGAGCCAGTTAAGTGACAATAACATGAAAGGGGCCCCGCCAGTTTAGGTGTGTCTCCTCAAAAGAGCCTGAAGGAGTCACATACAGATACAGATCTATAAATAAATGACTACATTTAGATAACATATTTATGTGTTTGGAAATTTGGTAAAGAAAGAAAAGTACAAAAGAAAAATGTTTTCCAGTCATCCAGGTTTATCTTCTTCACAATTATACCTACCGTTTATTCAGAAGTTATATATAATATGTAAAATACATACAATAAAACTATGTAAAATATATAATTAAATAATATATGCATATGTACATATATATACACACACATATATACACACAGGCTCTGTTCTAAATATTTCTGTATATTACATTATTTAATCCTTACCAATCTGTGTTATAGGTTCTATTATTATGCCCATTTTACAGATGAAGAAACTGAAACAGAGTGTAGCTAAATTTAGGGTGCTGAACATTTAAGTCACACAGCATTCTGCTTTCTAGATTGTGTGTGTGTGTATGAGACAAGCAATATAAACATGGATTTTCTTTAAAATGTACCATTTATTTATTTACTCAAAAATTTTTAAATTTAAATTTTTAAATAGTTAGCACCATGTGCCAAGTATCATTTTAAGTGGTAGGGATAGAGAGAAAAATGAGAAAAACACAAAGCCCATGTCATTCTGTACAGAAAGTGGTGAGTATAGTAGAGAGGTGAAGTGGTAGATTCTAGAGCCAGCCTGTCCAAGGGCAAGTCTTGGCTGTGGTGCTTACTCACTCTGGGATCTCCAGCACGTAACTTAGTGTCTCTGTGCCTCAGTTTTTTTCATCTGTAGAATGGGGACAAGAATGTCACCTACCTTTAAGGGCTGTACTGAATCTTAAATCAGTAGACACACTTGGAGTTCTTGAACAGAGAACCCAGGCACATAGTCAGGGTTATATATGTGATTTTACCTTCTAGAGAGAGAGAGAGAGACAATAAATACTTACACAAATCAATGTAACATTGATAAGTGCTATGGAAAGAATTAAAGCAAGGTGATACCACAGACAATGCTTGGGTGGCTAATTTAGATGTGTGCCCAGGGCAGGACACTAGTGCTCCAATATGAATGGCAACAAGGAAAAGTCATGGATCCCAAGTAGAAAGAAAAACATTTTGTAACTCTGTATAGTGACAGATGTTAACTAGACTTATTGTCATGATTGTTTCACAATATATACACATATTGAATCATTATATTGTACATCTGAAACTAATGTAATGTTATATGTCAATTGTACCTCAATAATTTCTTCTAAATTTCTTTCTCTCATACCCACAAACCCAGTCTCTTTTCCCTCCCCCATGGTTAATGACTAGCATGAATTTGGTATAACTGGTATGTGGCTTTCAAGTTCATTCTTAAAAAATGGATTATGCAATATTTCATAAGCATGAAATCTTTATGAAGGCTCACATTATAAATATATGTGTGTGTAACCACCACTTAACCACCTTTCATTAAGAAATAAAACCTTCCTTCCCAGGAAGACATAACCCATTAATATGAGGTGTCATTTTCTATCCATTTTTAAAACAGTATAATGGTTAACACTGTTTAGAGCTTTAAATATCATCCTGAATTTTACTCTATAGCTTGGCTTTTTCACTCAAAATTTTGTCTTTGAAATTAATTCATTGTATGCATATAGATCTAATTAATTATTTTACTGCCATATAGACACTTTTGTGTCTATTACACAATTTTTGCTCTGTTTTCATAAAGATGGGTATTTGAGTTTATTACAAACAACATAGACAAGGTCATTCTAGTATATGTCTTTTCTGATACACAAAGCAAAGTTTATCTAGGAGTGAAATTGCTGAGTCATGGTATACTTGCATCTTAAACTGTTATAGATAATACTGAATTGCTTTCCAAAGCAAATGTACCAATTTACACTCCTACCACTAGTGTATGAGGGTTCCCATTGCTCCACAGCCCTGCCCAACCTTTCAATTTTTAGACTTTTAAATGTTTTGCCAGTTTAGGAGGAGTGAAATGGTATCTCATTGTGATTTTTAGGTTGGTTTTCCCAGATTACTAATGATGTTGATCATCTTTGCTTTATTTTTTTTGGTTGATGTGTTTTCATTTTTCAGCACAATATCTGTTCATGTCTTTGGCCATTTTTCTATTAGGCAGCTTGCTTTGTTTTTCTTACCGGTTCCAGGAATTCTTTATAAAGCTTATATGTGTGATAAATAACTATTTCGTGTCTGTTTTTCGCCACTATTTTTGTGAATGGTGTATTTTGGTATAGTAAGCTTTTATTAATTAGGTAATTAATTTTTTACTGTTTCATGCATTACAATATTTACTTATGAAGTCTTACTGGCATAAAAATACTATTTTCCTTAAAACCTTGAAAATTTTTCCTTTATTACAGCTAAGAAGAATTCTTTTTCTTTTTCTTTTACTCACCCCCAAGGACAAGTCATACTGGCATTGAGACTGGATTTTTTTCTCACCTCTAAGTTCACTGAGGATGTGGCCTGTCCTGGGCTGATGCAGCCTTTCTATTTCAGCTGCTCACTTTTTGCAGGCCCAAAGCCTGGTCTCTGTCCCCAGTGTATATTGTATTCAATAGGAGCCTAAAAATTACCAGGGATTAGACAATGATTTGGGGCAGCTACCAACTTCCCTCATAAATAATCACTCAGGATTCAAGATTCCGACTTCATTTTGAGCCCTAAGAATTTCCAAAATTTTTTTGGAAAAAAAAATTGTTTATTCATTTAAACAGGTTTTTAAAATACTTTTTTCCTTATAATATATGTATATTTCACACAAAAAAGTTCTTTTTTTTCTTTTTTTTCTTACTAGGTGGCATTTTTTTTCTTTTTGAAGATATATAGATCATCATTTTTTTAGGAACAGAGGTCTTATGGCTATTTTTTTTAACCTTTAACTATATGTGTGATAGAAGATATGCAGTTTATTTATTTACTTGCTTATTTAACTTTTAAGAAATGCTTTTTCATCAGAAGTAGATTTTTAGGATATGTCTATTTATAAGTGTAGTTCATTTTTTTGATAAATATTATTTTATTAAATTAAATTAATCCCCAAATGTGAAAACTTAGTGTAAACACTTATATGGAAAACAAGAGACTCCTTTAAAGATGTAAACTAAAATATTAGAATAAAAAATTTTTCAGGGACTTTGCTGGTGGTCCAGTGGTATAGAATCTGTCTTCCAATGCAGGGGATGTGGGTTCGATCCCCAATCAGGGAACTAAGATCCCACATCCTGCGGGGCAACTAAGCCCACACGCCACAAACTACAGAGCCCACACCACAACTAGAGAGAGAGAACCCACATGCCACGACTAGAGAGAAGTCCAAGCACCAAAACTAGAGAGAAGCCGTCACGCCACAACAAAAGATCCCACATGCTGCAATTAAGACCTGACACAGCCAAAAAAATAAAGAAAATAAATAATTAAAACAATTATTTTTCAGTGTCTCTGCTCTTAGATCTATACACCTACATGGAGGAAAGTTTCCACATTGTGAAAAAACAAACAAACATTGTTTCAGTGTATTTCTGGTGTTAATAACAAGCCCCTCACCCTCATTAAATCATCAGTCATGTTTCCTTACTGTGTTTCTTCATTATTCCCAATCTCCAAAGTCCATTGCCCCAGGCTGTTCCAGGCTGGTCCTTGTCAAACTTTTCACCCTATCAGAACAGATACATCAAATGTGCAGCCTGTATCCTGTGGTGCCCTTTGACCTAAACAGCTCATGCAAGGGTGTTCTGGGTATGGGTGCAGGATTTCTACCTGCATTATTATTATCACCAAAACTAAAATTGCTATCATTTTATTTAGCACCTACACTGTGTCAGATGGCATACTGATACAATACTAATTGACATTGTAAAAGAAAAAGGTTTTTAATTCCATTTTATAGATTAAAAAACCCTTGAAACTCAGCAAGGTTAGAGAGCGTCTCCATACTACAATGTAGAGTCTGGGTCTGTATTCAGCCCTTTATGACATTTAATGCGACACTGCCCACCACAAGCAGCAATCTACAGGACCCAATTGCTATGGCATATCCTAGTCAAATACGATATTTTCCCAATCCTTCTGCCTGTGATTTCTCTGAGTTATTTTTTAAAGGACTGAGAAATTCTGCTTTGCTGACTCAGTCTTCACTGGTTGTACTTTCAGTGTTGTGTCCGTTTAGCTGATGCTGCATTACAACTGCCCCAAACTAGAAATGTGAAACAATAGTCATTTTATCCATCTTATAATACTGTGGGCTGGATGTTTCTTCTGGTCTGATCTCTGCTGGATTCTCTCATGCATTGGTGGTCGGCTGTGAGACCAGCTGGTTTCAGACTGGGGATGGTCTCACTGGTGTATCTGGCAGCTGGTTGGCTGTCAGTGGGATGCTTTGGTTCTCCTCCACATGGGTCCCATAGGCTAGCTTGAGCTCTTTCATATGGCAATTTTAGGATTCTTAGGATTCCAAGAACAGCAAGTGGGCAAGCCCTACTCACTAGTGCTTGTAAACTTCTGCTTGAGGCATTTGCTAATACCCCATCTGCCAAAGCAAGTCACATGACCAACTCAATTTCACAGGATGGAAGATACACTCTGTCGCATAGCAAAGAGGGGTACATTCAGGCACAGGGAGATTTTGTAGCCACTTTACAATCTATCACAACTATTATTTGCTATTTTTGTTTTTATTTGCTATTTCATATATTCTGGAAATAATGAAGTTGTGACAGACTTTTTATGTGAGCATGCCTTCTGCAAAAATTCCACTACTGTTTTCTGCAAAATGTCTCCTGTGGGAGTGGTACAAACCCCCCTGGCTTCAGGTGGAAAAAGAACAGTTTCAGGAATTAGTGCTGATGGGAAATCTCAGCCTCATTATCCATAAACCATTTGTTTCTGGTGTCGCCTCAGATGTCCCACTCGTCTATCCCATCCCCTGCTGGATATCTCAACTGGGATCGAAATTTCTCTGCTGTTCATCACGTGATCCTGTGGTTTTACTGACTTATACTCACTTAGGTGGGCACTGCCTTAGAGTTGGAATTAACATCGTCTCTAATTCTCTGGTAATAAAGTTAAAATAATAGCCTCTAAACAGGGTATATATTTTTAATTAAGATACTTTCTTGATTATTCTGAATTCTGATATATGTAACTCCGTATTAAACCAGAATCTCTCATGCTTCATTTATAAGAAACACACACACACACACACACACACACACACACACACACACAACATCTACTATACATCTTCTAAATGATACCAGGAAATTTATATATATACACAGACATATTTCATCCACTTACACACAAGGAAACTGCATCTAAGAAGTTATTTATATAAATTGAATTAGAATAAAAGATACCGGTTTCAAATTCAGCTTTACTAATTAATGGCTGAGCAAACCTGTCTAAACTTAAGGTATTTAATCTGAAAAACAATGCTAAGTTAATACATACCTCAAATGTTACTGTAAACATGAAATTAGATAATGTATGTGAGAAAACAATGTAAGGTCATGGGTAAGAACATTTATTAAAGTTAATGTGTTTTAGTGGGAAACTGTAGAGCCCTGGGTTTGTAATCAGTGCAGTCAATCTCTAGCTGGAGTGAAACAGAGGGAGGAAAAGGAAGAAAAAAGGGATGTGTCACTAATTTTTAACTCTAAGTTCAACTGTACAAACACATTTAGGCACATACAGCCTGGCAGACACTGGGACCACCAGTGCTATGGAAGTTGAATTTGGGATTAAGGGGACTTTTCCAAAACGAAAAAAAGTGATTTTTGAAATAAATTTTAAACATCTAATTTTCAGTGCTTGGAGTAGAATGCTTTCTTTCAAATATCTTCACGGTAAATTCCTAATCCTGCATTTCTTTAAGACAAGATTTTCATCCAGAGACTTGATAATGAGTCAGAAATTAGGCATGGGAGTATACCTGTGTTCATGTTTAATCACACACCTTTCTTGTCTCATAAACCAAACTGGGTGGATAAGAAAAGACTCCCTCACGGGTATCCTGTGTCACGTTCTTTACACTGATTTCTGATTTATTGTTGGATTCGAGCTTGCAAATGACCAAATAACCCCCCCATTCCATCTTTTGGATGTACCTAGCACAAATATTTTCTTGTTCATTAATGATTCGTGGAACATTTCTTCAAAGTACATTGAATTATTCATACACAAATAGATATTCAGGAACTCTGTAACTGCTAATGTTTAGCATGGCCTGATAGTGAAATATGCTTTGGTAGTTCAAGAATTGAAGTTAAAAAATATCTCCTACCTAAAAGGATGATTTGTGGAAGAAGAAAAAGAGTTTGGCTTTCTAGTAAACAACATCAGAGTGAAGATGATATCTTTGCCTCAGTTTGAAGAATATAAAATTTAGTAATTTCTCTAATAGCTGATATACACATACAAATATACATGTTTATATAGACCCACATACATATATATGTGTATGTATATATATCATGAATTTTGACAAATTTGACCAATTACTATCTCTGTGTATGTTTCATTAAAACTAAAAATCAACCCAAACAAAATTTAACCCTATTATCAAAGCAGCATCTCTCTACTCTTTCATGAGGAAGATGGGAACAAAGATGGTAAAGCTAGTAAGAGCAAGAGAAAACAATATTGCCTATACACACTACTCAAAAACTACTGTTCAGTCCTTTTCTTTTTTTTTTTGCCAAAAGCAGTCATTTAATAACTTCAGTTAAACTTTCAATGAACTTCAATTGAGAGCCTTCCTGAAGGCCTTTTCCTAAAGGAACCACACACAGTATCGTAAAACAGCTTTTGTCTTTTTTTTTCTTCTTCTTTATTCTCTTTTTTTTTTTTTTTTTGACTCTTTCCAGCAAAAGAGCAAATCAAGTGATTAGCATTCAGTGAATGAGGAACCACCTTACATGCAATGGGCAACTTCATTTCTCAACACGATTATTTTTGTAATTAATTTTTTTTTCTATTTTAACTAATTATACATTTATTCATTAACTGAAGAATATCTATTTTACATTTACAAAATGCTAGGTACAGTTCTAGAAAGAGGATTACCTCGTTGTACAAAATTGCAAATATTCCTGTCCCTGAGAACTTGTATTTTTATGGAGGGAGATTCATGATAAACATACTATATATTTGATATTAGAACTTAAGTGTTATGGGATATAGAAATTCGGGTACTTAATGGGTATAAGGGCTGCTATAGGAGAGGTGTGAACACAATTTTTTAACATTTATTTTGTTTCAGTTGCCAAATTATAGAAAAGTTCCAAAACTAGTACATGAATTCCTATATTTGCTTACTTAGATGTATTCATGGTTAACATTTTGCTATATTTGCTTTATCATTCTCTCTCTCTCTCTCTCTCTCTCTCTCTTTTTAAGGGGGAAAACTATATTCTCAGTAACAACAATTGCATTGGAAAACTAATTATAGATCCTCATTCTTTCATTAATTTAAGTTGTGAGTTGTACTCATAAAATTATTTTCTGCCAGAAAAAAAGTGCTTCTAGCTGCATGCTTCATTTTCAGGGCAATAAATATAGAGAGATTGACTTCTCCTAATTTCTCCCAGAATGCAGTGAATTTAGATGCTCGAAGGAATTGGGCTGGTTGCATTCTTATTAAAACTAGGAAACATAATGAAGAATTTCACCAGCTAGGTGTTGACATAAGTCTCAGAAGCAGCAAGGGAAAAATGGATGTCACTGGTGCCTCATTTGAGGAATGCCACACAGTGTGTTGGGTCAAGTCTGCAGAGGGATGAAATACATCACTCCAGAATGGAGGCATTCTCAGAGGACATCTTATCCTTTGTCAAGGGCCTCCACTGACACCATCTGTAAATGGCAGGATTATTCCTCTTGAACTCAAAAAAAAAAATAAAGCTGTGGCACTACAGGCATACTTTGTCCATTACTAAAACATACTTTGTCAAATTAGCCAAATTTTTTTGAATGAGACATACTTCCCTGAATCGAGCCTTCTGCCTCTATGACAGAATAAGTTTTTTTCTACAATGATAAGCACCATGGGAGCATAACTCTATGTATTAATAAATTCTGAGCAAAACAATGACTGCTTTCACAATCCAGGTGTTTCTGCTTTCTTTTAAGCATTTACTGAGGATATTTTGCATATAAGCCAAAAATTAATCTTTTAATCAACTTGTTAAAGAGAGATTTTATTCAATTCTACTAGAATTATTATTGTGTATGGCAGTGAGGGAGCTGCTACTTATTGTCTATAATGGCCCACGAATTTGGGATACATCTCATTTTGGGGGCATTTTTAAGACTTTATTTTTAAAGCAGTTTTAGGGTTATAATAAAATTGAGAGGAAGGTACAGGAATTTCCCATATACCCCCTGCCCCAACATATGCATAACTGCCCTCATTATTAACATTTCTCACCAGAGCAGTACACTTTTTTACCAAGAACAAAGCTATGTCGACACATACTCACCCAAAGTCCACAGTTATCTTTAGGGTTCACTCTTGGTGCTGTACATTCTATGGGTATTGACAAATGCATAATGTCATATATCCATCACTATAACATCATACAAAGTATTTTCACTCCCTTAAAAATCCTCTGTGCTCTGCTTATTCACCTCTTCGTCCCTCACCCTGGCAACCACTGATCTGTTTTTGTCTCCATAGTTTTGCCTTTTCCAGAATGTCATAAAGTTGGAATCATGCAGTTTGGAGTGTTCTCAGATTGGCTTCTTTTTACTTAGTGATGTATTTAAAGTCCCTCCACATCTTTTCATGTCTTGATAGATAATTACTTTTATTTTATTCTCTGAATAATATCCCGTGGTCTGGATGTACCACAGTTTATTTATCCATTCACCTACTGAAGGACATCTTAGTTATTTCTGTTTTTTTTAATCCAAATAAATCTTTGTTTATTACTGGTAAACAAAAACAAACAACAGTATGGTATTAATGGAAGGAGAGACATATATTTGGATAGAGACCCCAGAAACTGTCCAACATCAGCAACTTGATTTTTGACAGAGGTGTAAAAGGAATTCACAGGAGAGTCTTTTCAACAAATGGTGCTGCAGTAATAGGGCATACACAGGCAAAAAATGTGTCAATTCTTTGGGATCGTCTCTGCTGACCATCATGCCATCTGTAAATAGAGACAGTTGTATTTCTTCCTTTCCAATACAAGTGCCTTTGATTTCACTTTCTTGTTTTATTGCACTGGCTAGAACATCTAGTGCTGTGTTGAATAGTAGTGGTGAGGGTGGATCTCCTCACCTGGTTCCCAATCTGGTGGGGGGGGGGCGGTTTTACATGTTATATACCAAGTTGAGGAAACTCTCCTCTATTACTAGTTTTCTGAGAATATATATCATGAATGAGTTTTGAATTTTGTCACAAGCTTTTTCTGTATCAGTTGATATGATCATGTGATATTTCTTCTTTAGCCTGTTGATATGAAGAGTTTATAGACTGATTCTTTTTTTTTTTAACATCTTTATTGGAGTATAATTGTTTTACAGTGTTATGTTAGTTTTTACTGTGGAACAAAGTGAATCAGCTATATGCATACGTATATCCCCATATCCCCACCCTCTTGTGTCTCCCTCCCACCCTCCTTAACCTCTCATCTAAGTGGTCGCAAAGCACCGAGCTGATCTCCCTGTGCTATGCAGCTGCTTCCCACTAGCTATTTCACACTTGGTATTGTATAAATGTAAATGCAACTCTCACTTTGTCCCAGCTTACCATTCCCCCACCCCGTGTCCTCAAGTCCATTCTCTACATCTGCGTCTTTATTCCTGTCCTGCCCTTAAGTTCATCAGAACCATTTTTTTTTTTTTTTAGATTCCATATACATGTGTTAGCATAAGGTATTTGTTTTATTCTTTCTGACTTACTTCACTCTGTATGACAGACTCTAGGTCCAATCACCTGACTACAAATAACTCAATTTCATTTCTTTTTATGGCTGAGTAATATTCCATAGGACATATGTGCCACATCTTCTTTATCCATTTATCTGCTGATGGACACTTAGGTTGCTTCCGTGTCCTGGCTATTGTAAATAGAGCTGCAGTGAACATTGTGGTACATGACTGGTTTTGAATTATGGTTTTCTCAGGGTATATGCCCAGTAGTGGGATTGCTGAGTTGTATGGTAGTTCTATTTTTAGTTTTTTAAGGAACCTACATACTGTTCTCCATAGTGGCTATATCAATTTACATTCGCACCAACAGTACAAGAGGGTTCCCTTTTCTCCACACCCTCTCCAGCATTTATTGTTTGTAGACCTTTTGATGATGGCCATTCTGACTGGTGTGAGGTGATACTCATTGTAGTTTTGACCTGCATTTCTCTAATGATTAGTGATGTTGAGCATCTTTTCATGTGTTTGTTGGCAATCTGTATATCTTCTTTAGAGAAATGTCTATTTAGGTCTTCTGCCCATATTTGGATTGGGTTGTTTGTTTTTTTGATATTGAGCTGCATGAGCTGCTTGTAAATTTTGGAGATTAATCCTGTGTCAGTTGCTTCATTTGTAAATATTTTCTCCCATTCTGAGGGTTGTCTTTTCATCTTTTTTATGGTTTCCTTTGCTGTGCAAAAGTTTTAAGTTTCATTAGGTCCTATTTGTTTATATTTGCTTTTATTTCCATTTCTCAAAGATGTTGCTCAAAAAGGTTCTTGCTGTGATTTATGTCAAAGAGTGTTCTTCCTATGTTTTCCTCTAAGAGTTTGATAGTGTCTGGCCTTACATTTAGGTCTTTAATCCATTTTGTGTTTATTTTTCTGTATAGTGTTAGGGACTGTTTTAATTTCATTCTTTTACATGTAGCTATCCAGTTTACCCAGCAACACTTATTGAAGAGGCTGTCTTTTCTTCATTGTATACCTTTGCCTCCTTTATCAAAGATAAGGTGACCATATGTGTGTGGGTTTATCTCTGGGCTTTCTATCCTGTTCCATTGATCTATATTTCTGTTTTTGTGCCAGTACAATACTGTCTTGATTACTATAGTTTTGTAGTATAGTCTGAAGTCCGGGAGCCTGATTCCTCCAGCTCCGTTTTTCTTTCTCAATATTGCTTTGGCTATTCGGGTCTTTTGTGTTTCCATACAAATTGTGTGTTTTTTGGTTCTAGTTCTGTGAAAAATGCCATTGGTAGTTTGATAGGGATTGCACTGAATCTGTATATTGCTTTGGGTAGTACAGTCATTTTCACAATGTTGATTCTTGCAATCCAAGAACACAGCATATCTCTTCATCTGTTTTTATCATCTTTAATTTCTTTCATCAGTGTCTTACAGTTTTCTGCATACAGATCTTTTGTCTCCTTAGGTAGGTTTATTCCTAGGTATTTTATTCTTTTTGTTGCAGTGGTAACTGGGAGTGTTTCTGTAATTTTTCTTTCAGATTTTTCATTAGTGCATAGGAATGCAAAAGATTTCTGTGCAAAAATTTTGCACAGAATCCTGCTACTCTTGCTACTCTACCAAATTCATTAATTAGCTCTAGGAGTTTTCTTGTAGCAATTTTAGGATTCTCTCTGTATAGTATCATGTCATCTGCAAACAATGACAGTTTTACTTCTTTTCTGATGTGGATTCCTTTTATTTCTTTTTCTCCTCTGATTGCTGTGGCTAAAACTTCCAAAACTATGTTGAATGATAGTGGTGAGAGTGGGCAACCTTGTCTTTTTCCTGATCTTAGAGGAAATGGATCTGCATCTATTGAGATTATCATATGTTTTTTTATCATTCAAATTGTTAATATGGTGTATCACAGTAATTAATTTGCACATATTGAAGAATCCTTGCACTCCTGGGATAAACCCCACTTGATCATGGTGTCTTATCCTTTTAATGGGCTGTTGGAATCTGTTTGCTAGAATTTTGTTGAGGATTTTTGCATCTATGTTCATCAGAGATATTGGCCTATAGTTTTCTTTTTTTGTGTGACATCTTTGCCTGGTTTTGGTATCAGGGCAAGTGTGGCCTCATAGAATGAGTTTGGGAGTGTTACTCCCTCTGCTATATTTTGGAAGAGTTTGAGAAGGATAGGTGTTAGCTCTTGTCTAAATGTTTGAAATAATTCACATGTGAAGCCATCTGGTCCTGGGCTTTTGTTTGTTGGAAGATTTTTAATCAGAATTTCAATTTCAGTGCTTGTGATTGGTCTGCTTATGTTTTCTATTTCTTCCTGGTTCAGCCTCAGAAGGTTGTGCTTTTCTAAGAATTTGTCCATTTCTTTCAGGTTGTTCATTTTATTGGCATATTGTTGCTTGTAGTAATCTCTCATGACCCTTTGTATTTCTTCAGTGTCAGTTTTTACTTCTCCCTTTTCATTTCTAATTTTGTTGAATTGAGTCTTTTCACTTTTTTTTCTTGATGAGGCTAGCTAATAGTTTATCAATTTTGTTTATGTTCTCAAAGAACTAGCTTTTAGTTTTATTGATCTTTGCTACTCTTCCCTTCATTTCTTTTTAATTATTTTCTTATCTGATTTTAATGATTTCTTTCTTTCTGCTAACTTTGGGGTTTTTTTTTCTTCTTCTTCTTTCTTTAATTGCTTTAGGTGTAAGGTTAGATTGTTTATTTGAGATTTTTCTTGTTTCCTAAGGTAGGATTGTATTGCTATAAACTTCCCTCTTAGAACTGCTTTTGCTGCATTCCATAGGTTTTGGGTCATCACGTTTCATTGTCATTTATTTCCAGGTATTTTTGAATTCCTCTTTGATTTCTTCAGTGATCTCTTGGTTATTTAGTAGCAATATTGTTTGGCCTCCATGTGTTTGTATTTTTAACAGTTTTTTTTTTTTGTTCCTGTAATTGATATCTAGAATCATAGCATTGTGGTTAGAAAAGATACCTGATACAATTTCAATTTTCTTAAGTTAACCAAGGCTTGATTTGTGACCCAAGATATGGTCTATCCTGGAGAATGTTCCATGAGCAATTAAGAAGAAAGTGTATTCTGTTGTTTTTGGATGGAATGTCCTATAAATATCAATTAAGTCCATCTTGTTTAATGTATCATTTAAAGCTTGTGTTTCTTTTTTTATTTTCATTTTGGATGATCTGTCCATTGGTGAAAGTGTGGTGTTAAAGTCCCCTACTATGAGTGTGTTACTGTCGATTTCCCCTTTTATGGCTGTTAGTGTTTGCCTTATGTATTGAGGTGCTCCTATGTTGGGTGCATAAATATTTTCAATTGTTATATCTTCTTCTTGGATCGACCCCTTGATTATTATGTAGTCCTTCTTTGTCTCTTGGAATAGTCTTTATTTTAAAGTCTATTATGTCTGATATGAGAATTGCTACTCCAGCTTTCTTTTGATTTCCATTTTCATGGAATATCTTTTTTTCATCCCCTCACTTTCAGCCTGTATGTGTCCCTAGGTCTGAAGTGGGTCTCTTGTAGACCACATATATATGGGTCTTGTTTTGTATCCATTCAGCTAGTCTATGCCTTTTGGTTGGAGCATTTAACCCATTTATATTTAAGGTAATTATCGATATGTATGTTCCTATTACCATTTTCTTAATTGTTTTGGGTTTGTTTTTGTAGGTCTTTTCCTTCTCTTGTGTTTCCTGCCTACAGAAGTTCCTTTAGCAATTGTTGTAAAGCTGGTTTGGTGGTGCTGAATTCTCTTAACTTTTGCTTATCTGTAAAGGTTTTCCTTTCTCGCTCATCAAATCTGAATGAGATCTTTGCTGGGAAGAGTAATCTTGGTTTTAGGTTTTTCCCTTTCATCACTTTAAATATGTCCTGCCACTCCCTTCTGGCTTGCAGCGTTTCTGCTGAAAAATCAGCTGTTAACTTTATGGGGATTCACTTGTATGTCATGTTTGCTTTTCCCTTGCTGGTTTTAATAGTTTTTTTCTTTCTTTTTAATTTTTGATTGTTTGATTAATATATGTCTTGGTGTGTTTCTCTGGGTTTATCCTTATGGTTTATCCTGTATGGTACTCTCTGTGCTTCCTGGATTTGATTATTTCCTTTTCCATTTAGGGAAGTTTTTGACTATAATCTCTTCAAATATTTTCTCAAACCCTTTCTGTTTCGCTTCTTCTTCTGGGAACCTTATAATTTGAATGTTCGTGCATTTAATGCTGTCCCAGAGGTCTCTGAGATGTTCCTCAATTCTTTTCATTCTTTTTTCTTTATTCTGCTCCTTGGCAGGTATTTCCACCATTTTATCTTCCAGCTCACTTACCCATTCTTCTGCTCAGTTATGCTGTTATTGATTCTTTCTAGAGTATTTTTAATTTCAGTACTTGTATTGTTCATCACTGTGTGTTTACTCTTTAGTTCTTATAGGTCCTTTTTAAATGTTTCTTGTATTTTCTCCATTCTCTTTCCGAGATTTTGGATCATCTTTAGTATCATTCCTCTGAACTGTTTTTTCAGGTAAGTTGCATATTTTGTCTTCATTTATTTGGTCTTGTATTTTTTACCTTGCTCCTTCATTTGTAACATGTTATTTTGTCATTTCATTTTTTTTTTTTTTTTTTTTTTTTGCTTGGTGGTGCTATATTCCTGTCTTACTGGTTGTTTGTCCTGAGACATCCAGCACTGGAAAAAAAAAGAAAAAAAAAGTGAAAAAGAAAGAAAAAAAAGGAGCAGTACAATATCAAGGATACAAAACAAAATAATATTAGAAAGATAAACATTATAGTAGGAAATAAATCTATAATTGAAACAACTGCAACAAGGTAAAATAAAACCACAACAGAAAAAAGAAAAGAAAAGGGGTGGGGGGGAGAACAAGCCTAAAGGAGAGAACAATAACAAAGTATAAAGAATAAAATAACGTTAGAAAAATAAAAGATTTATTAGGAAAAATAAAAGTATAAAAGAATCAACAATAATGAATCAACAAGGTAAAACAGAACCCCAATCTAAAACAGGAGAAGGGGAGATGGGCTCAAGATTGGCTCAAGATGGAAGAGAAAGATGTGTTCTCACTCCCTCTTGCTAGAGCACCAGAATCACAACTAACTGCTGAACAATCATCGACAGGAAGAAATTGGTACTCACTAAAAAAGAAACCCCACATCCAAAGACAAAGGAGAAGCCACAGTGAGATGGTAGGAGGGGCGCAATCACAATATTATCAAATCCCATAACTATCAAATCCCATAATTTCTCGGTGGGTGACTCACAAACTGGAGAACACTTATACCACAGAAGCCCACCCACTGGAGTGACAGTTCTGAGCCTCACATCAGGATTCCCAATCTGGGGTCCGGCCACAGGAGGAGGAAATCCTAGAGAATCAGACTTTGAAGGCTAGCGGGATTTGATTGCATGACTTTGACAAGACTGGGGGAAAAAGAAACTCCACGCTTGGAGGGCACACAAAAAATAGTGTGCACATCGGAACTGAGGCGAAGGAACAGTGACCACATAGGAGACTGAACCAGACCTACCTGCTAGTGTTAGAGGGTCTCCTGCAGAGGTGGGGGGTGGCTATGTATCACCGTGAGGACAAGGACACTGCAGCAGAAGTTCTGGGAAGCACTCCTTGGCGTGAGCCCTCCTGGAGTCTGCCATTAGCCCCAACAAAGAGCCCGGTAGGCTCCAGGGTTGGGTCCATCAGGCCAAACAACCAACAGGGAGGGAACCGAGCCCCACCCATCAGCAGACAAGCAGATTAAAGTTTTACTGAACTCTGCCCAACAGAGCAACGGCCAGCTCTACCCACCAAGAGCCTCTCCCATCAGGAAACTTGCACAAGCCTCTTAGATAGCCTCATCCACCAGAGGGCAGACAGCAGAAGGAAGAACTACAATCCTGCAGCCTGTGGAACAAAAACCACATTCACAGAAAGATAGACAAGATGAAAAGGCAGAGGGCTATGTACCAGATATACGAACAAGATAAAACCCCAGAAAAACAACTAAATAAAGTGGAGATAGACAATCGTCCAGAAAAAGAATTCAGAATAATGATAGTGAAGATGATCCAGGACCTCAGAAAAAAAATGGAGGCAAAGATTGAGAAGATGCAAGAAATATTTAACAAAGCCCTAGAAGAATGAAGGAACAAACAGAGATTAACAATACAATAACTAAATGAAAAATGCACTAGAAGGAATCAATAGCAGAATAACTGAGGAAGAGGAACAGATAAGTGACCTGGAAGACAGAATGATGGAATTCACTGCTGTGGAACAGAATAAAGAAAAAAGAATGAAAAGAAATGAAGACAGCTTAAGAGACCTCTGGGACAACATTAAAAGCAACAACATTCACATTATAGGGGTCCCAGAAGGAGAAGAGAGAGAAAAGGGACCCGAGAACATATTTGAAGGGATTATAGTCGAAAACTTCCGTAACATGGGAAAGGAAATAACCACCCAAGTCTAGGAAGCGCAGAGAGTCTGATACAGGATAAATCCAAGGAGAAACACGCCGAGACACATAGTAATCAAACTGGCAAAAATTAAGGGCAAGGAAAAATTATTGAAAGTAGCAAAGGAAAATGACAAATACCATTCAAGGGAACTCTCATAAGGTTAACACCTGGTTTCTCAGAAGAAACTCTAAGAGCCAGAAGGGAGTGGCATGGCATATTTAAAGTGATAAAAGGGAAGAAACTACAACCCAGATTACTCTACTGAGGAAGAATCTCACTCAGATTCAATGGAGAAATCAAAAGCTTTACAGACAAGCAAAAGCTAAGAGAATTCAGCACCACCAAATCAGCTCTACAACAAATGCTAAAGGAATTTCTCTAAGTGGGAAACACAAAAGAAAAAAAGGACCTACAAATACAAACCCAAAACAATTAAGAAAATGATAATAGGAATATACATATCAATAATTACCTTAAACCTGAATGCATTAAATGTTCCAACCAAAAGACACAAGCTCGCTGAATGGATAAAAAAACAAGAGCCATCTATATGCTGTCTACAACAGACCCACTTCACATCTAGGGACGCATACAGACTGAAAGTGAGGAGATGAAAAAGATATTCCATGCAAATGGAAATCAAAAGAAAGCTGGAGTAACAATACTCATATCAGATAAAATAGACTTTAAAATAAATAATGTTACAAGAGACAAGGAAGGACACTACATAATGATCAAGGGATCAATCCAAGAAGAAGATATAACAATTATAAATATATATGCACCAACATAGGAACACCTCAGTACATAAGGCAATTGCTAACAGCTATAAAAGAGGAAATCAACAGTAACACAATAATAGTGAGGGACATTAACACCTCACTTACACCAATGGACAGATCATGCAAACAAATTCCATAAGGAAACATAAGCTTTAAATGACACAATTGACCAGATAGATTTAATTGATATTTATAGGACATTCCATCCTAAAACAGCAGATTACACTTTCTTCTCAAGTGCACAGGGAACATTCTCCAGGATAGATCACATCTTGGGCCACAAATCAAGCCTCAGTAAATTTAAAAAAATTGAAATCATATCAAGCATCTTTTCTGACCTCAACACTATGAGATTAGAAATGAATTACAGGGAAAAAAACGTAAAAGACACAAATACATGGAGGCTAAACAATACGTTACTAAATAACCAAGAGATCACTGAAGAAATCAAAGAGAAAATCAAAAAATACCTAGAGAGAACTGACAGTGAAAACATGACAATCCAAAACTTACGGGATGCAGCAAAAGCAGTTCAGGGCTTCCCTGGTGGCGCAGTGGTTGAGAGTCCGCCTGCTGATGCAGGGGACACGGGTTCATGCCTTGGTCTGGGAAGATCCCACACGCCGCAGAGCAGCTGGGCCCGTGAGCCATGGCCACTGAGCCTGCGCATCCGGAGCCTGTGCTCCGCAACGGGAGAGGCCACAGCAGTGAGAGGCCCGTGTACCGCAGAAAAAAAAGAAAAAAGCAGTTAAAAGAGGGAAGTTTACAGCAATACAAGCCTACATCAAGAAAAATCTAAAATAAACAATCTAACCTTACACCTAAAGGAACTAGAGAAAGAAGAACAAACAAAACCCAAAGTTAGCAGAAGGAAAGAAATCATAAATATTGGAGCAGAAATAAATGAAATAGAAACAAAGAAAACAATGTCAAAGAACTATAAAATAAAAGCTGGTTCTTTGAGAATATAAACCAAATTGATAAACCATTAGCCAGACTCATTAAGAAAAGAGGGAGAGGACTCATATCAATAAACTCACAAATAAAAAAGGAGAAGTTACAAGAAGAAGAAATACAAAGCATCCTAAGAGACTACTACAAGCAACTCTATGCCAATAAAATGGACAACCTGGAAGAAATGGACAAATTCTTCGAAAGGTATAACCTTCCAAGACTGAACCAGGAAGAAGTAGAAAATATGAACAGACCAATCACAAGTAATGAAATTGAAACTGTGATTAAAAATATTCCAACAAACAAAAGTCCAGGAACAGATGGCTTCACAGGTGAATTCTGTCAAACATTTAGAGAAGAGCTGACACCTATCATTCTCAAACTCTTCCAAAATATTGCAGAGGAAGGAACACTCTCAAACTCATTCTATGAGGCCATCAACACCCTGATAGCAAAACCAGACAAAGATACTACAAAAAAAGAAAATTACAGACCAATATCACTGATAAATATAGATGCAAAGATCCTCAACAAAATACTAGCCAACAGAATCCAACAACACATTAAATAGATCACACACCATGATCAAGTGGGACTTATCCCAGGGATGCAAGGTTCTTCAATATTATCAAATCAATCAATGTGATACAGCATATTAACAAATTGAAGAATAAAAACCATATGATCATCTCAATAGATGCAGAAAAAGCTTTTGGCAAAATTCAACACCCATTTATGATAAAAATTCTCCAGAAAGTGGGCATAGAGGGAAACTACCTCATCATAATAAAGGCCATATATGACAAACCCACAGCAAACTTCATTCTCAATGGTGAAAAACTGAAAGCATTTCCTCTAAGATCAGGAACAAGATAAGGATGTCCACTCGCACCACTAGTATTCAACATAGTTTTGGAAGTCCTAGCCATGGATATCAGAGAAGAAAAAGAAATAAAAGGAATACAAATTGGAAAAGAAGAAGTAAAACTGTCACTCTTTGCAGACAACATGATACTATACATAGAGAATCCTAAAGATGCCACCAGAAAACTACTAGAGCTAATCAATGAACCTGGTAAAGTAGCAGGATACAAAATTAATGCACAGAAATCTCTTGCATTCTTATACACTATTGATGAAAACTCTGAAAGAAAAACTAAGGAAACACTCCCATTTACCATTGCAACAGAAAAAATAAAGTACCTAGGAATAAACCCACTTAAGGAGACAAAAGACCTGTATGTTGAAAACTATAAGGCACTGATGAAAGAAATTAAAGGTGATACAAACAGATGGAGAGATATACCATGTTGTTGGATTGGAAGAATCAACATTGTGAAAATGACTATACTACCCAAAGAAAACTACAGGTTCAGTGCAATCCCTATCAAACTACCAATGACATTTTTCACAGAACTAGAACAAAAAATGGCACAATTTGTATGGAACACAAAAGATCCCGAATAGCCAAAGCAATATTGAGAAAGAAAAACGGAGCTGGAGGAATCAGGCTCCCTGACTTCAGACTATACTACCAGGTTACAGTAAGCAAGACAATATGGTACTGGCACAAAAACAGAAATATAGATCAATGGCACAGGATAGAAAGCCCAGAGATAAACTCATGCACCTATGGTCAAGTAATCTATGTCAAAGGAGGCAAGGATATACAATGGAGAAAAGACAGTCTCTTCAATAAGTGGTGCTGGGAAAACTGGACAGCTACATGCAAAAGAATGAAAGTAGAACACTCCCTAACACCATACACAAAAATAAACTCAAAATGGATTAGAGACCTAAATATAAGACCGGACACTATAAAACTCTTAGAGGAAAACATAGCAAGTACACTCTTTGACATAAATCAGAGCAACATCTTTTTTTGATCCACCTCATAGAGTAATGGAAATAAAAACAAAAATAAACAATTGGGACATAATGAAACTTAAAAGCTTTTGCAAAGCAAAGGAAACTACAAAGAAGACGAAAAGACAACCCTCAGAATGGGAGAAAATATTTGCAAATGAATCAATGGACAAAGGATTAATCTTCAAAATATATAAACAGCTCATGCAGCTCAATATTAAAAAGACAAACAACCCAATGCAGAAATGGGCAGAAGACCTAAATAGACATTTCTCCAAAGAAGACATAGAGATGGCCAAGAAGCACATGAAAAGCTGCTCAACATCACTAATTATTAGAGAAATGCAAATCAAAACTACAGTAAGTTATGATCTCACACCAGTTAGAATGGGCAACATCAGAAAATCTACAAACAACAAATGCTGGAGTGGGTGTGGAGAAAACGGAACCCTCTTGCACTGTTGGTGGGAATGTAAATTGATACAGTCACTATGGAGAACAGAATGGAGGTTCCTTAAAAAACTAAAAATAGAATTACCATATGACCCAGCCATCCCACTACTGGGCATATATGCAGAGAGAAACATAATTCAAAAAGACACATGCACCTCAATGTTCATTGCAGCACTATTTACAATAGCCAGGTCATGGAAGCAACCTAGATGCCCATTGACAGACATATGGATAAAGAATATGTGGTACATACATACAATTGAATGTTACTCAGCCATAAAAAGGAACGAAATTGGGTCATTTGTAGAGACGTGGATGAATCTAGAGACTGTCATACAGAGTGAAGTAAGTCAGAAAGAGAAAACCAAATATCGTATATTAATGCATATATGTGGAACCTAGGAAAATGGTTCAGATGAACTGGTTTGTAGGGCAGAAATTGAGACACATGTAGAGAACAAACATATGGGCACAAAGGGTGTAAAGCGGCAGGGGGTGGTGGTGGTGGTGGGATGAATTGGGAGATTGGGATTGACATATATATATACTAATATGTATAAAATAGATAACTAATAAGAACCTGCTGTATAAAAAAATAAAATAGAATTCAAAAACTTAAAAAAGTAAAAAATTTAAAAAAATAAAAGAGGAAAAAAGAAAAAAATAAAATTACAAAAAAGCCTTGGTGGGCTCCCCTGGTGGCGCAGTGGTTGAGAGTCCGCCTGCCGATGCAGGGGACACGGGTTCATGCCCCGGGCCGGGAAGATCCCACATGCCACGGAGCGGCTGGGCCCGTGAGCCATGGCCGCTGAGCCTGCGCTTCCGGAGCCTGTGCTCTGCAACGGGAGAGGCCACAACAGTGAGAGGCCCGCATACTGCCAAAAAAAAAAAAAGCCAAAAAAAACCTTGCCTATGAGTTCAGAGTTTAGGCAGGGGTGGAACTTAGGCAGGGGTGAGACCTAGGCGGGTGCGGGGGTTACGTTTGAGCGTGGGGCGGGGCCTAGGCGGGTCGAGGGCTTACGTTTGAGCGTGAGGCGGGGCCTAGGCGGGGCAACATTCAAGCTTGAGGCAGGGCATCTGCCTCGGAGCTCCGCAGAAGGGGAGAGGTAGCACTTTGTACGGAGAGGCTCTGGAGTGTGCTGTTCCGGAGTTTGGAGGTAAGGCTCTGGCTGAGGGTATGTGGGTGGGTTTTAGGCCCGGCACTTTGGAGGGAGTCTTCGAGTGTAGAGGTCGGGCCCTGAGTGGCGGTGTAGGGCCGAGGCTTGTGTTCTGAGCGGCAGGAGGGAGGTTCCGAGGGCAGAGGGTTAGGCCCTGGAGCCCAAGAGGCTTCCTGGTGCCTAAATGGACAGGGAAGGCACTGGTCCTGTTCCCTTCTGTTCCTTCGCACCCCTCCCTCACTGTCTCCCCCAGGGTCTCCCCTGTCGCCGCTGGACCCCTAACCGTGCGTAGGTCCCGCTGGGCGTAGGAACTCCTCCCCCCACCCCAGCCACCTCTCAGTGGTGCTGGTCCCAGAGGTCCAGCCTTTACTTTTGCTCCCCTTCTCTCCCCCCAACTTCCTCAGGGCCCACGCGGTTGGAGGGTCCTTGGTGGGCAGAGGATTAGGCCCGGCATCTCAGCAGGTTCCTGGGGGCCCAAGTGAGTAAGGGAATCCTGGCCACGCTCCCTTTTGATCCTCTGCCCTCCCAGTGGTTCCCCAGTTTCCCCCTTCGGCCGTGGCATCCCTTCACCTCACAGGTAGAGAGGCCTAGATTCCTGCAGCAGGAGACTTCACGCAAGTACTGGAATGGTTAGTGCCAAGAGTGGGTGGACAGGGCACCAGTCAAACCTGGTACAATGCATTGTTTGGCAAGCTCAAATAAAAGCTCAGTTCTGGATGCCCAGCCAGTTTTGGGAAGCAGTGTGGGGTGACAGAGAGACCGAAGGCTTGGGAAACCATAGAAGGAGACCCAAGTTTGAATCCTAGCTCTGCCAATAAAGAGGCCTGTAACCCTGGGAAATGATTTAATGGTCCTGAGCCTCAGTGAAAAATGACAATAATTATACCTTCATGCAACTTGAGGAATTCAAGGAAATACTGCGTGTAAAATGTCTGGCTCTTTCTTTGACAATGTGACTAGCTTTCCTTCTAGGTGATGGCCAGGGTTGTGGACCATATGCCTCAGACTTTGCCTAGGCTTTTCCAGCAGTTCCCATTTCCAATTGGAAAAACACTTCTTTCTTTTAGGCAATCAATTTACAGAATAGCCCCACTCTTTCCATGACACCTTATCCCATCCCCTCCAAAAAAGGAAGTAATTTTAGCCTTTTACGCCAGCAGAAAAGCGACTGATAAGTACAATTGGTGGCATATGTACAATATGAATGTCACATCCTCACCCAAATTCCCCACTCTGGCATGAGGAAAGGAACCTCAGTGCTTAGAGTTTTATGGTGCTAAGGATGAAAAAGGATGTTTCAGATGTTCTTGAATCAAAATATTGAATTAAGAGCTGAGTGGTGAAGGAGTGAAAAAGGATGAGGTATAGTTTAAAGAAATATTTAGGTCAGTAAACAAGAATAGAAAACCTGAATTGCTCATTGAAGCAAATAATAGGACAAAAGCATTTAAAGAGGCCCACAGTGTGGAGTCAGGTAACTTGAGGCAGATGGCTGACAAGGGGAGCAGTATAAAGTGCTTCAGCACTTTAGGGGAGAGACTTTCACTGTCTTGTTTACATCTGTATGCCCCAGCATCTAGAATAGTGTACCCAGAGTGTAATATCATCCACAGAGTTATTGGATGAATGAGTAAGTAGTGAATTACCTGAGGGTGTACCCTCTTGAGATATTTTTGGAAGGACAGCAATGCAAACATGGGCCAGGAATAGAGCTGCTGCCTGCAAAAGCAGCAGGTATTCTCTCATACTTTTTTGCCTTACCAACGATTGCCCTCCTACACAAGAGCAAACTGATCTTCTTACCAGTCCTTATACAATCTGACACTTCATTAACTCTGCCCCCCGCCCCCTGTGTACCTTGTGTGTCCATTACTGGAGACTTTTCTTCCTTTTAATTATCCAAACCCCTTTGACAAAAGTGATATCTCTGTCCTATAACCCCCCCCCCAATATTTTATGTCTCCAGAATGCCTTTGAACAGCGTCTTATCCTGGACACGCGCGCGCACACACACACACACACACACCCCTGGTTTAGAAAGATCCTCTGATAATTCACTAGTTTATGAACTTCTCATTCACCATCATCTTGGAGAAGCTAGAGAGTTCCTTGCATCAACTTATCACAGAATTAATCTGGTCTGATACTGTACTCCTATGGCTTTTTATATACACTTCCATTATTAGCACTTACTACCGTGTTGTGTCTTTACTTTTGCTTTTTAATAATTGCAACAAGGATCATGTATGTGTGTATGTGTACTGCAAGCTTAAAATGCAGTCTGTAGATGCAACATTTATCTTTAGGTCTGAGAAATAAATCATGTCAAGAAAGATGTAAATAAATGGAGAGATAGTCCATCTACATGGGTTGGAAGACTCAATATTGTCAAAATGTCCATTTTTCCCAACTTTATCTATAGATTCGACACAATTCCAATTAAAAGAAAAACAGCAAGTTACTTTGGAGATATCAATAAACCAATTTTAAAGTTTATAGGGAGAGACAAAAGACCCAGAATAGCCAGCTCAACATTGAAGGAGAAGAACAAAGTTATAAGACAGACATCACCCAACTTCCAGACTCCCTATAGAGCTATAGGGATCAAGGCAGTGTGGTACTGGCAAAAGAATAGGCATATAAATAAATGGAACAGAATAGAAAGCTCAAAACAGACCCAGACAAGTACAGTCAAGTGCTCATTGACAAAGGAGCAAAGGCTATTTAATGGAGAAAGGATGGTCTTTTCAACAAATGGCACTGGACAACTGGACATCCATATACCAAAATGTGAATCTAGTTACAGACTTCATACTTTTCACAAAAATTAATTCAAAATGTGTCATAGACCTAAATGTAACAGGCAAAACTATAAAGCTCCCAGAAGATAACATAGGAGAAATGCAGATAAACTTGGGTTTGGAGATGATATTTTAGCTACAGTACCAAAAGCATGAGCCATTAATTTTATTTAATTGAAATTAAAAACCTCTATTCTGCCAAAGACACTGTTAAGAGAATGAGAAGATGATCTACAAATTGGGAGAAAAAATCTTTGAAACACATATTTTATAAAGGACTTATATCCAAACTATACAAAGAACTCTTAAAACCCAACAATAAGAAAACAGACATCCCACTAAAAATAGGAAAATGATCTGGAAATCTCACAAAAGAAGATACATAGATGGAAATAAGCATGAAAATATGTTCAACATCAAATGTCTTCAGGAAGTTGCAAATTAAAACAGTAACACACCACTACACACATATTAGAAGGGCTAAAATCCAAAACATTGTCAACATCAAATGCTGGCAAGGATATAGTGCAAAAGCAAATTTCATTCACTGTTGGTGAGAATGCAAAATGGTGCAGCCACTTTGGAAGACAGTTTGGCGATTTGTTACAAAACTAAGTATAGTCTTACTATATAATTCAGTAATTGT
Organism: Pseudorca crassidens; assembly: GCF_039906515.1. Classification (NCBI taxonomy): domain Eukaryota; kingdom Metazoa; phylum Chordata; class Mammalia; order Artiodactyla; family Delphinidae; genus Pseudorca; species Pseudorca crassidens. The sequence continues at coordinate 39,219,437 of NC_090299.1, forward strand.
GTGTCATGGTACTTACCCAAACGAACTGAAAATTTATGTCCGCACAAAAGCCTGCATACAAATGTTTATAGCAGCTTATTTCATAATTGTCAAAACTTGGAAGCAACCAAGATGTTGTTCAATAGGTGAAGAGATAAACTGTGGTACATCCAGGCCATGGGATATTATTCAGAAATAAAAAGAAATAAGCTATTAAGCCATGAAAAGACATGGAGGAAACTTAAATGCCTATTGCTAAGTGAAAGAAGCCAATGTGACAAAGGCTCCATGTGATATGATTACAACTATATGAAATTCTGGGAAAAGCAAAACTATAGAGACAGTAAAAAGTAGTTACTAGGGGCTGGGGAAGGGGGAAGCTAAGACATAAATAGGTGGAACACAGGGGGGTTTTAGGGCAGTGAAGCTATTCTATATGATAGTTTTGTGGTAAATATATGCCACTATGTATTTACCAAAACCCACGGAAAGTACAGTACAAAGAGTGAACCCTAATGTAAACAATGGACCTTAGTTAATAATATTTCAATATTGGCTCATCAATTGTAACAAGTGTTCCACACTACTGCAAAATATTATAATAGGAAAAACTCTGTATGGGGTAAGAAAGTATATGAGAAATCTCTGTACTTAACATTCATTTGTTCTGTAAATCTAAAACTGCTCTAAGAAATAAATTAGGTAAAAAAAATACTACCAAATAATTCACAATAAATAAATAAATAGGTCATACCTTTATGGTCTTTGGTCCTTGGAGAATTTACATTGTATATTTCATAACATTTATTACAGCCTTATAATTTTAAAAAAACAAAAATAAATTAAAATTCTCATGAAATACCACTGCCCATAAATAAATACCATTACGTTTGGAAATGTTTAACAAATGAATATTATCTATTTCTCTGGTCACTATTCAGTTCTGGCATTTAATTAGCTATGATCTTGTCTTATTTACTGGAGTATAGGTGTCCTGAAACCAAGGCCTGTGTTTTTCCTAAAGTCCATTTCAGAGTATCTTGTATGTAGTCTCCGCTAAACATATTCTTTTATTAATTGATTCATTAATCAGTGGGGTCCCTCTGTCTGGGCCTGCTTCGGCACTCACGGCTCCTCAAATCTCAGTCCCACATTTCTGCTTAGTATCAACTGAGTAAAAGGAAGTGTTTGCATAAGCAGAAAGCTTTGTGATTGTCTCAGAATGGCTGCAAGATGTGGGGATAAAGGAGAGAAAAGAACAAGTAGATTCTGATGCCAGTCCCTCCCCATCTGTCTGTGACTGTAGGCGGGACAGCAATCTCCTCTAAGCCTCACTCTCCTCTCCTATGAAATGGGTCATAATTTAAGCAGACACATCATCTTGTTCACAGCACATTAGGTAATTCTTAATTCTTTTCCTCTGCACCATTCTTTTAGCTGACTCAAGAGCTCTCAGTCTTGCACCTGGACTCTTGCCAAACTCGTTAAATAGGTTTATTTTGATTCTGCCTTTCAGTTTAAGCTGTTCTTTCTGACCGAACAAGCCCCAGAGTTGAAGCCTTGCTATTTATAAACAACGTGACTCTCCTGTTTTTGTCAGAGACACTATTTTTAGCTTTAGCAAAATCACCAAGATTTTGTGTCTGTTAAATGCATGCAGCAGAGATTTTTTAACTAAAAAGTGGGATACAGAATAATTTCTTGAAGAATAAAACTTTGCCCTTTAAATTTTTCCTTAAGTAGTTTAAAGACATGTAGATAACTAGGTTATCTACTATGACGTTAGAGCTGAGAGGGACTTAAGCTGAGAGGGACTTAAGAAATTATCTGGTCCACCTCCTTTATTAAGGAAGTGAAAATTGAGTACCAGAAGGAAGCAACGTTCAAGGTCACACAGCTATCAGAACTGAGATTAACAGCAAAGTGCATTAGTCTGTTTCACCAAAAAAAAAAAAAGTAAAAATTGAGTGAATATAACTACTCATGAGATGATTACTGATAAGTCATGGGTAAATGCATAAATTCCACTACTCTTCTGGTCCTTGTGAGAGGAAGTTTCTTAAAATTAACACCTCTAAATGAGCCTCATTTTCCTAAGGGTATACCCTCAAAGTAGATATAAGTTGGAATACATATAAGTAGGGTGTTTGGAATTTTGTTTCCATGTGGGCAGAGAAGTAATAGCGTAAAGATTCTAGCCATGTTAGGTATTTCTTTCTTTATAGGCACTCTCCGTTCTTGTAAGTAAGTGCTGGATGCAGGTTGCTACTTGTACTATGGGAAGGCATAGACCAGTCTGGATCTAGACTCTGCCACAAATATACTCTCTCAGGCTGTCTCCCCGCTCTGTATTCATTTTTTCCCTCCTCTGCTCAGCAAAACTTTTTACCATAATTTGAATGGTGAGTTCAAAGATATAGGTTTGAGCTTAGGGGAAAGAAAAACACTCTAGTTTCTTTTTTAATTTTATTTTTTTTATACAGCAGGTTCTTATTATCTGTTTTATACATATTGTTGTATACATGTCAATCCCAATCTCCCAATTCATCCCACCACCACCACTTTCCCCCCTTGGTGTCCATACATTTGTTCTCTACATCTGTGTGTCTATTTCTGCCTTGCAAACCAGTTCATCTATACCATTTTTCTAGATTCCACATATACGATATTTAAACTAGAAACGACTAGGTCTCCACATGGTGCGTCCAAGCTCCCTCTAATCTACATGGCTTGAGACAAAGAGCCAGATATTAGTGAAGTGTGCCTGACTTTCATTTACCTTTGTATTCTCCCCAGTGACCTGGCAGAGAAAAGTGGCCGACCAAGGCAAGACATTAGTATCCCTGGGTCCCCTGTACTAGCACCTTTTACCATCTTAGCATTATCCCAGCCTTACATTGCATCCTGTTAAATCCCTAGCAAGGAGTACCTGTAATGTACCAGACATTACTTGAGGTGCAATATTTACCTTATTTCTAATCTTCAGCAAGCCCTGCAAGAAAATAAAATCTGGGATTGAAGAGTGAAATCCTAGATCTCTAGACTGTCAAGTCTTCTTACTTCCTAACACTAAAACAGATGGAAACAAAGGCTGGCACTGAACAAAATGATACATTGTATTCACCATTCAACTAACACCACCAAAGGCAACCCCAGGCACACAGCTTAAAGATGACATTATTTACAGTTGGCCCTGTATATCTGCAGATGGGGGACCCACAGACACGGAGTGCTGACTGTACTATGCCATTTTATATAAGGGACTTGAGCATCCACGGATCTGGGTATCTGCTGGGGTCCTGGAACCAATCAGATACCAAATAATGACTGTACATTGTAGCTGTGGAAATTGAGGCTAATGGAAATTATATTTGGTGCTCCTTGCTGACAGGTTAGTTGTAACATAATGGAGTTTAACTCAGGGATTGCATTTTCATATATAACTCTTCCCATAACAGCGAGAGTCTATATTTGGCTTGAGAAATGATTGATGTTCCCTTTGAGAAAATGCTTTATAAAGATACACACATTTGTTCATGGGTGTGTCTGAAGTTCTGGGAATGAACTACAAATAGAGAAGACAAGTGCAGCTACGAAGAGCCAGCCCTGGGGTAGTGAGGAAGCTATTAAGATTCTCCATCCTGACCATGCCATGGTTGGGAATAAATAGCAGCTTTCCTTAGAGACTTACGAAAAAAAAAAAAAATCAGAAGGAGGGGCTGTGAGTAAGATGTCACGGAGTCCAAAGTTTTCCTGACCAGATGGGAAGTTCATGAGCAGGGTAAACAGAGAAAGCCTAGTAGCCCCCCAAGGCATGTAATTTAATAAAGCACCAGCTACTGTCCATAGGAGTGATTTTTTTCAGTCATTTACTTAAAAGTCAGTGGAATCAATACTGTTTGCTTTACCTAGAATGCCAGTCTTGTCTTTTCTGCATTGTGAAAATATATTTATTAATTAAAAGACCCATGAAAAAGTCACTTCTGTAAAAGCTGTATCCATTCCCTAGTTACTCTTTTCTTTACATGATAATACATATTATTCTGTATTATAATTCTAATAAGTTATGCTCTGCTTGTATTCATTTGGGTGCTATCAGGCAAGCAGCCCCACTATGAGTAATATGTTAAAAAAAAAAGATACCTATTAAGCCATAGATAATTGTGGGAGATGGATATGAGGTCTAAGGAAGACAGTTGCCTCAGCATCTGGCAGTAAGATCTAAAGTCGCTGAAGGTCTGTAAGGCCGGTAGTTAGGAAAAAAAGCTGGAAGTAAAATTGAGAACAGCTGGACAAACTGAAACCTGTAAAGAAAACTGGAATCCATGAGAACAAAGGGGGACCTACAGTTGTCACTGCCTCCAACCTCAACCATATGGGTGACCTACAGAGGAAACTGATGCTCCTTGTCTAAGACTTGAAAAAAATCCAGATATCCAGCATCAGGTGGAGGAGCTGCAATTTTAGCACAACCTTAAGCCACTGGTTTTGTACCAGCTAGCAAGTAAGTCAGCATATTGGCAACAAAATATAAATGTTGCAGTGGCTTGTCACCTTAAACCAATGTTTGGAAAATAATAATGGTGGTTTCACTTCTACATTCCAAGTCATGCTCATATTTTTTTCCTGTGTTAAACCCTAATGTGGATTCACATAGAGAAGAGAATTCTGTGAAGGTTCAACTTAATTAAGTTGATAGAGTGTAAAGCCATCCTATGCTGTGATTTCACTGAAGAGATGCTGCATGTCATATTCACGTTTGTAAGACATTAAAGTGCCCAACCTTGTGTCTAGACCACAGTAGGAACTTGTAAAACTTTAAAAAAAACAGCCTCCGGGCTTCCCTGGTGGCGCAGTGGTTAAGAGTCCGCCTGCTGATGCAGGGGACACGGGTTCGTGCCCTGGTCCAGAAAGATCCCACATGCCACGGAGCGGCTGGGCCCGTGAGCCATGGCCGCTGAGCCCACGTGTTCGGAGCCTGTGCTCCACAATGGGAGAGGCCACAACAGTGAGAGGCCCGTGTACCGCAAAACAAACAATCAAACAAACAAAAAACAGCCTCCAAATTCTTTGCAGTGCGGCCTATCCACCTTCTGCTTCTGAACCTAAGGAAAAGGCACCTTCCACTTCCTACTTCTTGGGACACTTGCTGTTAGACCTCAGCCATGCCACAAGGAAGCCCAAGGTACATGGTGAGACCATGATCCAACTATCAGCTCCAGCACAAGTCCCACTGACAGGGTACATCAGTTGATAGACATGTGAGTTTGGAGGCCTTTGCAAGGACTTGAAATTTAGACACGTTCTAACTACACCCATATGAGAGACCCCTAGTAAGAACTTCCCAGTGAACATAGAGAATCCTGCTTAGTGTATATATAGCTGAGTCTAGTCAATATACAGAATTCTAGAGACAGTACTAAAATCATGCTCGTTGGTTTAAGCCACAAATTTTGGGGTGACCTGTTATGAATAGATAGATATTTGAAATAGATTTTAGTATCAAAAGTGGGGTGCTGCCATAATAAATAAAACAAGTGGCAATTGACCTTGGGATTAAGCAGTGAAAAGAAAGTAGAAGGACCTTGAGGAGACTGCTAGTAAGAGCCTAAAATATCTCAAGAAGTCTTTCAGTGAGAGCTTAGAGAAAAGTAAGAATAATCTTTTTAGAAGCTGGAGGAAAGAGAACTTGTGTAGTGGCAGAAAGTCTGATTATCTTGGCACTATGGCAATGTATTAATTAGATGATGTAACTAATGATCTCAAAGATTTTCAGCTGGTGTCTTGGTAAAATGGGAGAGGAAAGAAATGAGCTAAAGAACAAACAGTTAAATGTAAATGTGTCAGGGCTTGCTGCTTTCCAAATTCATGCTGTTTTCCATTTCCAGCCTCTCCAGACAGCAAATGAGTCTAAAATTAAGAATGGCTTTGGACAAAGACCAAATAGAGGATGGGCTGTTCTATGACCTGAGAACAATCAAAGCAGTGTCTCATAAAAATCTTCAAACAAATAAGAGCTCATCTATGGATTATAATGTGACACCTTGCAGATTCTCTCCATTAAACAACGGGCTTCTGATCATCTTCAGGACATTTTCTGATAACAGCTTCACAGGAAACCTGAAGTAGAAAAGAGCTCTTCTAACAGGGATGCGTGATTTATTGTAAAGGAGATGCGTGGTTTATTGTAAAGGAGAAAAACCACATAAAATTTATTTCAAAAATTACAAATATTTTATTTCTCAAGATGATTTTGGCTATTTGAGGTCTTTTGTGTTTCCACACAAATTTTAAAATTATTCTAGTTTTGTGAAAAATGCCATTGGTATTTTGATAGGGATTGCACTGAATCAGTAAATTGCCTTGGGTAGTATGGTCATTTTACCAATATAAATTCTATATATAAATATATAATCCAAGAGCATGGTATGTCTTTCCATCTGTTTGTGTCATCTTCAATTTCTTTCACTAGCATCTTATAGTTTTCCAAATACATATCTTTTACCATCTTTGGTAGGTTTATTCCAAGATATTTTATTCTTTTTGATGTGATGGTAAATGAGATTGTTTCCTTAATTTCTGTTTCTGATAGTTCATTATTAGTGTATAGAAATGCAACAGATTTCTGTGTATTAATTTTGTATCCTGAAACTTTCCCAAATTCATTGATGAGTTCTAGTAGTCCTCTGGTGGCTTCTTTAGGAGTTTCTCTGCAGAGTATCATGTCATCTGAAATAAATTTCTTATGGAAGCATCACAAGCTGAGATATAAGGAAACAGAGGCAATGCAAAATGAAAAGGGTATTAGGACACAGGTTGAGAAGATTAATTAGTTGTAAAGTCAATTTTCTTATGAAAAAGGATGCATGACTCAGAGGAAGGAACCATGAGCCAAGTACTGAACCAAAACGTGGAAGAATCACTCCCAGAGAAGAATAAAGGACCCTGTTCAGGAATGGAGGAACACTTGCTTGGCTGAATTTCAGAATTATTATGGGCCAGTAACTTCCCTGTGCACTTTGTTGTCCGCCTTGTTCTAAAGGAGTGTCAGTAGATGTTATTCTGTACCTGTTCCACCATTGTATGTTTAGTGACTGTGGGCGTCAGATAAGTTGTCTTTTTAGTTTATATGTCTTTAGATTGAGAGAATCTAGAATCCAAGGGTCTGTTCTTAAGGCACCACACTCAAGGAGCCAATATAAATGAAAAAATGTGGACCTTGATGCTGGGCCTAATGCCATGATGTGATAAAATTGTGGGATCTTGGGAGTGAGTGAACGTATTTTGAATTTTGGAGTAATGTCCATAATTGTGGTTGGATACCAGACTGTGGAGGTTTTAAATAAAGACTTGACATATTTGATTGAACTGGATTCTGTGACTGCTCTTATAATAGATTACAGCAAAAGGCACACCTTGCCCAGGCTGTAAGAAACTGGTCACTTCCACTTCCTGCTACTGGGACAGTTGCTCTTAGAACCTATGTACAATGCTGTGAGGAAGCTCAGGCTATGTAGCAAGGCCACGGGTAGGTGTTCAGCAGACCGCCCCAGCTGTGGTTCCAACCAGTGGCCAGCATCAACCACCAGACCTGTGAGTGAGGAAGCCTTTGGTATAACTTCTGTCCTACCCATTGACTAGTTTCAACCACATGAGAAGCAAGAACCACTAAGCTGAGCATAGTCAAACTCTAGAATTCTGAGAAATAATTTTAAAAAATTGTTATTTTAAGCTTATAGGTTTTGGGGATATTTATTATATAACAGTAGATAGCTGGAATAGTATTTAATAATGATTGATAAATGAATAAAATAATTAATGATGAACTCAAAGATTTCTTATTATTAATCATATTTTATGGAGTGTTTAGGTATTTCAAATAATTTCCTAGATAAGATTTTGAATATTTAAGATTTCGAGAAACTACTTTTCTAGGGCATAGAGTTACCTTCTTTAATTTTCCAGTTCAGTTTTCTTTCTGCTGTGTCACTGAGAAATAGTACTCATCATAAAATAAAGCACTGATTAAGAATTTTATCTGTCATTATCATCATAGAAATATAAACTGGTCCTCCTTTCTCAGTGCTGATAATGTAATTTGGCTGAAGTAGGAAACAAACAATATGAGTGAATATCTGGATTAACCATTAGATTAATATATACATAAATAATTTATATTGCTCCATTCCTATTTTTTCTTTTTAGTTGAAGTTAAAGCAAGACAATGGATGTCTGTGATATGCCTTCCCTTTTCCCAGGAAGCAGCATTTAAAAATATGGCTCCTCTCTTCAGAAACAGACTCACAGACATAGAGAACAGACTTGTGGTTGCCAAGGAGGAGGGGTAGGTGCGGGAGGGATGGATTGGGAGTTTGGGATTAGCAGATGCAAACTATTATATATAGAATGGATAAACAACAAGGTCCTATTGTATAGCACAGGGAATTACATTCAATATCCTGTGATAAACCATAATGGAAAATAATATGAAAAATAATATGTATATATGTATAACTGAATCACTTTGATGTACAGCAGAAACTAACACAACATTGTAAATCAACTATAATTCAATAAAATAAATTTAAAAAATAAAATAGATTATGGCTCCTCTCTCAAGGACTCAGCTAGTTAGGGGTCAAGATTAACAAACATGAAATACGTTCATACAGCACCATCCACAGGAAGAAAAACTGGACTCAGAAGTAGAAAACTTTTGTCCTAGATAACAGGTTGACGACTGTTTTCTGTAATAAGTCAGATAGTAAATAATTTAGGTTTTACAGGCCATATAGTCTCTGTTGCAACTACTCAGCTTTGCTGTTGGAGCATGAACACAGCCATAGACATGTAAATGAATGAGTAAGGTTGTGTTCCATTAAAACTTTATGAACAAAAGCAGTGGGCCCACTGGGTTCAGTCGACAGGTTGTCATTTGCTGACTCCTGTTCTAGACCTTGCCTTGCCATTGATTAGTTGTGGGACCAAGGATAAGTTGCATGGCAGCTCTGAGCTTCATTTTCCTTATCTATAAGATGGAGATAATAGTGGCAGCCTCCCTGACATTAGTAGTGTGAGAAGATGCTAAAGGAATACCTGTGCATAGAGTGATGCATGGCTTACCAAGAGTAGAATTTGGATACCAAGCAAAGGTTGTTTGCTTGGAAAAAGTAATAATATCTGTAGATCCAGCGCACAATGACCAAATCTTTGGGAGAAGGGATTTGCCTGTTTTGCCTTATTGAGTTTACTAAAAGGTGTGCCAAATTAAGTCAATAGATACTGGAAGAAGTGGGAGGAAAGGAATAAGGGTAGTAGACTGAGGCAAATCCTATTTTTAATTTCACAAGACCTACATTTAATTTTCATAATAAAGACACAATGGTATTGTGAAAAAAATTTTAAAAAAAGGAATACTTGTGGACTTTCTTTGAAATCTCTGTTGTGCTACAGAGATGTTGTTAGTTGTCATTACTATGTTTGTTTGTTTTTCCCAAGTCTCTTGGCTCTGTTCTCTCAGCTATCTTTTGTACCTTTCTTGGGAAATTGCAGTCATTCCTCTTCACTTTGGGCTGGAGAGAAGTTTGTTGGGTCCGTCTCAGGCCCTCTTGTCCTTCATATCCCAAGCAGTCATCTTAATTCTGTGGTTTATGATTTGCTCTTTCATAAGTTGTCTTTCCATGACTGTCACCGCTTTCTTCGGTATACTCTGCTTCATTCTCTTTATGGTGTTCATCACAAACTGAAATTATCTTGTTCTTTTTTTTTTTTTTTTTTTTTTGCGGTACTTGGGCCTCTCACTGCTGCGGCCTCTCCCATTGCGGAGCACAGGCTCCGGATGCGCAGGCTCAGCGGCCATGGCTCATGGGCCCAGCCACTCCACGGCATGTGGGATCTTCCCGGACCGGGGCACGAACCCGCGTCCCCTGCATCGGCAGGCGAACTCTCAACCACTGTGCCACCAGGGAAGCCCCTATCTTGTTTCATAATTATCTGTCAGTCCCATTAGGATAACAATTTATTTTCTGATTTCTTTAATAGTATCTCCTCAGCACTTAGGGATGCACTTGCCATATATTATGGATTCAGTACACATTTGTTGAATGAGTTGAATGAATGAAATGCACAATATTCTCTCACCCTGTATGCAAAGATAGAATTGATGTCATATACCTGGTCTGACCACTATAATTTTCAGAACCTGGACCAGAAATTTTACTTTTGTATCATTCAGCAAAGTGCAGATGTCTATTACAATATGTAAGATTTTATGAAGACATTGACAGAGGTTAATTGAGAAGCCTGTAACTATAGAGTGAGAACTATATCCTGTACATTGAACTTGAACATAATCATATGCAACACATTTTATGTAGTATATTGTGGAATTCTGATTCTAGTATTTTTATTCCCTTAGCTCAGCCTGGCTTTGGGAACTGCATTTTCTCTGCTCTGAACAAATATTGTTTCTTCCATCACTCCAGGTATTTTTATTTATTTCCATGTGCTCTGGGCTTCTGTGTACTTGAGATTGTTATCTGTTTATTCCAGGGCCCTTCATTATACTGGTTATAGAAAGTATCCTGTTTCTGCTTATTTGGTTATTATAGTTCATTTTACAAGAGCATGCTTTGTCAGCTGCCTGTCTGCATAGTTAGTCCACCAATATGCTCTTTGCCAATTGCTTGATATGCCGAAGTTGTCTGTTCTCCTTGTATGTTTCTCGCTCTCTGTGATTTGATTCTCTTTGGGAATGGGAGTGAGGTTTAAGGGCTACTCTTTTTTATTGGACATACACTTGCCAAGTTGAGTTTAAGTTAAAAGCAGATTGCCTTTTGCCTAGAAAAAACACAGATACTATCACACGATGTAACACTCTGAAACACTCACTCTGGCTAAAGCAGATGAGGATTTTACTCAGAATCCATTTCAGCACCAGTAATATGTGGGCACAAAAACCCCAACATTCATTACATGCTTACTGAACCTAACACAAGTTTTCTGAAGGACACAGAAAAATAGTGACACGTTGTTGGGGGGCGGTTTCGGGTCATCTTTAAACAGGATGTTTTAAAAAGCTGAGTTTCTAAAGACTAGGTGCAGAGCTTCCCGAAATGTGGAGAAAATCCCCCCAGTGTCTCTTCCATCCTTAAATATTGATGATCCAGTGCAAAGTCAAATGTTTATAGAGTTTTCTTATTTAATAGGATGGTGGCAGAGAGGCAATAAATTTAACACAGATTATACCTGAGCTCCATAGACTCAGACAATGCAAAGAAGGCTGTTTTGTGTATTTTCTGTGTGCCATTTTTCTCCTCCTCTCTGTCCTTAATTTAATCTGGCAGCACTCTACAGAGGTATGGTTAGAGATACAGCCTGAGAGTTTGTTTGCGCTGGCTTGCCCAGTGATTTGAAAGCCTTCTTAAGGATTTTGAATACTGTCTTGAAGGGTACCTGTTAGACACAGACAGGTATTAGGCAGTAAATAACTTTGTCAGATTTACAATTTAAAAGCTGGCTATGGTGCAGGGGATGGATTTGGAGTATTCTCAGACTAAAGGCAAGGAGAAGATTCTGGAACCTAATGCCACTGCCTCTAAGAATCATAGTAACTGAAACAGGGAACAGGGATCCTGTGAAGAGGCCAGAGAGAGAGATCAGTTGTAGATAAACCTCTTAGCGGTGGCTTTTGAGTGCCTGTCTTGGTCTGGACTCTGATTAGTATGCCCACCCCCTACCCCTTATCCTCTGAAACTCTAACACCCCAAGGTGGGGAGGGGTATAGAAAATCAACCTAATCATAATCTAGTTCCTTTTTTTAAAATTTAATTTATTTTTTTATACAGCAGGTTCTTATTAGTTATCTATTTTATACATATTGGTGTATATATGTCAATCCCACTCTCCCAGTTCATCACACCACCACCACCACCCCCTGCCGCTTTCCCCGCCTTGGTGTCCATACGTTTGTTCTCTACATCTGTGTCTCTATTTCAGCCCTGCAAACCGATTCATCTGTACCATTTTTCTAGGTTCCACATATATGCGTTAATATACGACATTGGTTTTTCTCTTTCTGACTCACTTCACTCTGTATGACTGTCTCTAGGTCCATCCACGCCTCTACAAATGACCCAATCTGGTTCTGATATAAAAAAAACAAGTCACCTGGAGTCTTTGCTTGGCCAGAGGAACTCAGTTCAGATATTTGCTGACTCTTTACCTTCAGATTACTAATCAGACTCAGAGTATGTATGGGAAACACACACATGCACACACCCTCTTAACACTCAAGCCCTCTTACATTGTAATTCCACCCCTCCCCCCACCCCCCCATTTCTCTGCTTCTCTGAATATTTCCTTGATTGCATGTGGCATGGGAGACAGGGATGTGCTGTAGCCTCAGTGACGTCTGGTTCTTACATTAAATATTCATACTTTTCCTACCACATGTTAGAAGCAAGTTAGCCATGTATTTTGTGCTTAAGAGAAGAAGTGATCTTCTGTGCACTAAAGGGAAAGCTGGATGTGTTAGACAAAGGAGAAATAATAGTGCTAGTCTTTAACTTAGGACTTGCCCAAAGGACTTTGGAGGATGTTTTGGACTTAATTTAAATTTAAGTGTTAACTTCATATGATATTGCTTATATGTGGAATCAAAAAAATGATACAAATGAACTTACATACAAAACAGAAATAGACCCACAAACATAGAAAACAAACTTATGGTTACCAAAGGGGAAAGGGATGGGGGAAGGATAAATTGGGAGTTTGGGATTAACATATACACACTACTATATATAAAATAGAGAATCAACAGGGACCTACTGTATAACACAGGGAACCATACTCAATATTTTGTAATAACCTACTAGGGAAAAGAATCTAAAAAATATATATATATGTGTGTGTGTGTGTGTGTATATATATATATATATATATATATATATATATATATACACACACACACACATATATATCTATGAATCACTTTGCTGTACACCCGAAACTAACACAACATTGTAAACCAACTATACTTCAATTACAAAAGAAAATTAAGTGCTGACTACAAAACTAACTCTTATTAAGCCCAGATTAATAACCTCTGTGTGTCTGCTACAAACTTTTGGGATGCCCTTCCTGTCTCATATTACAATGGATTGTCATGAACTCTAAATCAGAGCAGATAATATTATTTCCAATTTTCAGATGAAAACTGTGAGATCAGGGAGGTAAGAGAATTATCAATCAACTAGTAATTGTCAGAATTAGGATCATGACTAAGATTTTGAAGCTGAATCCAGCCTCTGTACCCCAACACTGAATTAAATCTTGGAGACAGAGTTTTGGGTGAAGTAGAAAAAAAATAGCTTTTTTACTTTGCCAGGCAAAGGGGGCCACAGGGGGCTAATGCCCTCAAAACTGTGTGTCCCAACCTGGAGGGGGTAGTGAGGGGTTTCATAGTAATGGTTCGAAGAGGAGGGTGTGATCAGCTCATGGACATTCTTCCGATTGGTTGGTGGTGAGATAAGTGGGAGTCAGCATCACCAACCTTCTGGTTCCAGCCTGTCTGGGCTCTACGGGCTTGTGGGCAGCAAACCATTAACTCCTCCCACCTGGTGGGGGTCTCAGTATCTGCAGAACAGTTCAAAGGTGTTGTTATGTGTATCCCTTGAGGGGGAATCATGACCTTACCCCAAGGCTGCACTACTGTTTCTTGACTGTTCCTCCCTTTTCTCCACATACCCTCCCTTTCCTAATTAGCATCTGTTTGAACCTGCCCATTGGAACTCCAGGAAGGTCATGGAGGCTGAATGAAGCCTATTTCCTGTAATCAAGAAACTGGGGACACAGAAAGGCTTTTGTGCCCAGGAGCCCCACAGGGTCCTGCTCGGTATCAACTTCACTGAAGTGTTTTCCACTTCCTGTTTGATGATCTGCTCTAGGATTTTACTTCAGTCCTGGAGGTTTCATCCTCCACTTGAATGTGTTCTGCTTAGGGTCCTGTTAGAGGCATGCTAGTCCTGGAAAACCCATGCATGCTGACTCTTATGTAAATGTCTATTGAATTGTTCTCAGTCAGAAAACTAAAGCCTTACTGCAGAAACCAATTCCATGAAGTCAGAATGTCAAGTGAAGTCATAGTTATACAAAGAGCTGAACACCATGGCATCTAAGACTGTCGTCTTGTCCCATGTCTATCTCTCATTAGTGTATGTGATCCTGAGAAATTTATCTGCTTCAGTTTTCTCCTTGGTGCATGGGGAATTACAGTCTTCCTGGCCTAGAAGAAAAGTGGATGTGATATCTAAATGAGAAAGCATGTGTGAGCATGTTTCCTAAGTGTGAGGTGTTGTAAAGGGTAAGATCTAAGTATGAGCAAGGGGCAGTCATGCAGGGTCTCGTCTGTCTCATCTGGCTAGAGTCTTTCCATCCCTGGAGGGAGACACCCTCCCCACTTCCCTTCCTCAAAGTTCTATGTCCCAGAATCAGATAGAAGCCACAAGTATGCTCTCACTGCGACCCAGGAGGACAGAACTCCCTCCTGGAAATTACTCACCCCGACTTAGAACCTTACCATTCATTCATTCATTCATTCATTAATCATGTATTTAGTGAAATATTCTTTGAAGAACTGAGATATGGAATTAGAAAACAAGGTCTCTCCCTCAAAGGATGTGGTCCAGTAGGGAAAGTCTGCATGCAACTAAGCTACCTCAGAACAGTTTAATATGTGTATTTGTGGGTGGATGCATGACTTAAGAACAGGCTTTTATGAGATGATAAGACATAGCTAAACCAAAATGGCAAGGATTTCCCAAGAAGGCCACCTGTCTATAGAACCTGCTAGAGAAATAGAATAGTGCCAACAGCACAAGGGAAATGATTCCCAGGAAAACAAATTCCTGCTGCCTCTGCAGGAGTAGTGACCAAGCCTAGGCAGCAGGTAGAAGTTTTCTGTACACTGTGACATTGAATTCTCACAGGCTCCCCAGGAAGTAGTATTGTATCCACTGTTTGTAGGAAACAGAACAGAATATAACTCAGCTGGTGGAAGACCAGGATTTGTAACCAGGTCTGTCTCAAGTCCAAGGCCATGTTATTAACCACTACAACTACAAGCAGAGTCTCCAACGGTGTCCCGTTTAGAATCACACAGAAAGTGGTTAAGCTGCAAATAATACTGAATTCTGTCTAGTTCCAAACCTTGTGCCCTTAATCCTTCACTGTCCTAGGAACACAAATGCCAGAATTTAAGAACAATTCCTTTGGAGATCATTCTGTGAGTTTGCTAGGGTTGTCATAACAAAAGACCACAGACTGAGTGGCTTAAACAACAGAAATGTATTGTCTCACAGTTCTGGAGGTTGGAAATCTGAGATCAAGGTGTCAGTAGGGTTGGTTCCTTTGGAGAGCTATAAAAAAGAATCTGTTCCAGGCCTCTCTTCTAGCCTTTGGTGGTAGCTGGTGATATTTGCCATTTCTAGGCTGTAGATGCATCAACCTGATCTCTGCCTTCATCTTCACAAGACGTTCTCCCTGTGTGTGTCTCTGTGTCCAAATTTCTCCTTTTTATTTTTTTTTTAAGGACACTAGTCATATTGGATTAAGAGCCCACCTCACTCCAGTATCTGCTCATTTTAACTAGTTCCATCGGTAATAACCTGATTTCCAAATACAGTCACATTCTGAGGTACTAGTGGTTAGTCCTTCCACATATGAATTTTGCAGGGACACGATTCAACCCATAATAGTCCTCCAGCATTGTTGAGGCTTCCAATGCATGTGGAGACATTACAGGAAATGTGTGTAGAGAGACAGACAAGGAAGAATCATGGAAAGCTTATTCCAGTCTTACTGAGGAATTTGTTCTCTTTGAAGAGAGAAAATACTGAATATAAGCAGTGCTATTGCTGCTGCTTCCACCAGAGTAAGTGTGTTCCCTTCAAGCAATAGCACTGCCTTGTTTATGCCCTTCCAGGGCATCCATGAGGACATGACTGACAGTGATTGTGCATAATTGACTAAGCAAGAATCTGGCTGCTGGTGTGTTCTCCTTCTGCACAGAGGATCCTCACAGGGGCGCTGCTCCAAGAACCTGCCCACCAGGCCCAGCCCTGGGCCACCTGTGTCTCTTGCATCATTCATTACCAGGTGTCCTCGCCGCAACTTGCAAAACACAAGTGTCTCGAGCAAGCAAGAACTCACTGCTGAAGTGGTGTGGAGCCTCCAGGAAAGCTCCTGTGAGACAGACATTGATCAGGTTCAAGCTCTGGGGCAAAGAGAATGAATGAGCTTCAGTTGGAGTGACACCCTGGCTTTCTAGTGTCAGGACAGCACCCCATATTCTACATCAGTGTCTGTCTCCCACAGAAGGCCTCCCTTCCAAGCTGGACTTGAGTCCCTATCATTATCTTCAGAACAGACTCTCACAGTTCTCTTTACAGACAGTTACATACTGGGGCTAATTTTAGGTATTACCAACTTGGAGTTTATTGGGTTCCAGAAGTTTACATTTAGGTCTGTTAAAAAGCACAACCTGCAAGGTTGTGTGTATGTGTGTTTGTGTGTGTGGGGGGGTATGTGTGTGAAACTCATCAACCTTCTTTAGTAACTCTGAATACTAGTTTTTTTCAGAATATTTTCAGTGGATCGCTAATTTCATGCCAGAATTCAAATGGAAATTTAAACCAAAAGAGCATACAGATAAATAGCAGAGTTTGCTTGCGTTTCACCCCATTTCTTCTGCTGGTGACTTTTCAATTGTGATTTTTTTTTTTACTCTACATATATATATATATATATATATATTTTTTTTTTTTGCCAGACTTTGATTTCTAAAGCTTTATTTTGATTTCTAAAGCTTTATTTTTAGTCCTCAAAAGGGACAGCTCTGATTGAGGGAAGCCCTGGGATATTATTAGACCTAAAATCAGAAAGCCTGGATGTTAGCTGTGGCTCTGTCATTAGTTGCGTGTTTTTAAGTGGGACAGTTAACTCTCTGGGTCTTGTAACTGCATTTGTAAAATGATGACAAACGTAGTTTAATTACAAGGATAACATGAGATCAAATTTCTGAAAGCATTTTTCAACCTATAATAAGGTACAAATGATTGCTATTAGTATTTCTGAAAAGTTAGACTTAGGGTGAACTCTTGTTTGCTGGATTGCGTATTTTCCCCTAATAAGTTCTGCCATTTCAAGGAAGTGTTCAAAAGAGAAAAACAAAACCTTGATTTAAAAATGAATAAGAGGGCTTCCCTGGTGGTGCAGTGGTTGAGAGTCCGCCTGCCGATACAGGGGACACGGGTTCGTGCCCCGGTCCGGGAAGATCCCACATGCCGCGGAGCAGCTGAGCCCATGAGCCATGGCCACTGAGCCTGCGCGTCCGGAGCCTGTGCTCCACAATGGGAGAGACCACAACAGTGAGAGGTCCGCGTACTGCAAAAAAAAAAAAAAAAAAAA
Source organism: Pseudorca crassidens (assembly GCF_039906515.1). NCBI lineage: Eukaryota > Metazoa > Chordata > Mammalia > Artiodactyla > Delphinidae > Pseudorca > Pseudorca crassidens. The sequence continues at coordinate 39,236,882 of NC_090299.1, forward strand.
AAATGGCTTCATACTTTTTGATAACTACTCAAAAATTTCAGGATATTTTCTTTTCCTTCTTCCTGTTTTGCCTGTTCTGCTCAATTTATAGTCTCCCTACAAGTTAATTCTCAGTATGGGGCTTTGTCCTAGAACAGAGCTTTGAATTGTTTGTTTAGAAAATTTCCTGGGTCTCAGACCATTCCAGCACCTTACTGCAGTTCCCTTGCATTTTCACATAAGGTGGAGTGTATAGAACCTACTCCTGGTTTGGGTTGCTAGCTTCCCACTTTCCAGTGAGTACCATTGGTGGACTCAGTGATGTGCTGACCAAATTCCCTTCCAGGAATGAAAGCCTTATTATTCCATCTGCTGGGAGTATTGCCAAAAGATGATCCTCTATAAGGATTGCTACTGCTGGGAAAAAAAACCCCTGCTTCACCAAAGGTCCTATATCCTTGTAGGATTTGTCCACAGTCAATGACTGATCAATATAGAGGTATAATAACATCCAGGCAGCACAATCTTGGGTCAATGCCAGAAGTCCATTCTAGCTCCAGAACTCTCCAGGAGATGTGCTGAAGCCATCTTCAGAACTGTATCACAGCTCAACTTTTTCCCCTGCTCTACTTTAGTAGTGCTTCTATTTTCTCCCTTCCACAGGTATAGATCCTAAGAGCACTCCCTAATAAATGTCTATTACGCATATTTTCCTGGTGATACAAACTGCAACTATACCTGTGGCAATATTGCAGCTTTTCTGCTCTTGGGGCTTCTAAATGCCCCATTTTTCTTCTTTCTGCTTTCCGCCATACAGATGTTGGTGTAATATCCATCTCACAGCTGTTGGTGGCTTGTCCCTACCTACTTATATTTCTGAGGTTTGTGAAATACTTAATCACCTGGTTTTATTGTAGAAGTTGTTCATTGGTTTTTATTATGTTATCTTAGTTTTTCTCATTATTTTATTTTGGGGTGGTGAGAGTTGAATTCTAGGAGATCTAAAAACTACTGTGCTTCCACTACTATATTTGCCCCAATACTATCTCCTACTGCTCAATCCTTTTGAAAATATTTACATAGAGAAAAATGGAAATGTGGTGGTGGCTTGAGGAGGAAGCAGAGACAGAAAAGACATTTTATGATAAGAAGTTCCCATTAATTGTATTCTTTAATTTAACACTGAATTGAGGAAATAATCTGAAAAGGACAAATAATCATAAGACCTGACTTCAAGTCCTGATGTTGCCAGGTGCCTTGTGATCTGAGTAAATTGCTTATCCCAATTAAATATCAGTCTCAGTATCTGAAAAATGCAAATGCAAATACATTCCCTGGCTATATTGCAGGAGTATTGTGAGGATAAAAATGCAGTATTTCAAGTGGAACCTCCAAATAAACATGAAACAAGTTAAGAGAAACTTCATCAGAAAGTCACGTAAGATGTGCACAATTTGACAAATTCAGCCACCGATGAAACTGACAATAAGCCAAAAGCGACTAATTGGCATGCATTAACTCCAGGAGCACAGTTTTCAAGCAGTTCCAAGTGGGTTAAAGGAAGACAGCTTGGATTTTTCAGTTTTACCATCAAAGCCTCCCAAGTGTTCAAAAAAAGGTTTTACAGAGGTTAATCTATGGCAAGCACAGTTGACTGGTGCTGTTGACTTCAGAATGCAAATGTGTTTGTTTTGGCAAAGGGAAAGAAGATGAATGGAGTGAAAACAAAAGAGCCCATTTCTTCTCTAACTCTTTCAGTGATCTTACAACAATAAGCACTTTCTCTCCTGGGAAGACAAGATTCCTAGGAGGGAATATGAAAAGAAAAATTAAAGGAAAGGAACAAAATTACACAAAACAAAATAACCTTATTGCTCTTAGATGCGTCCTCATTCTTGGCTTTGTTTTATATCTTAATTGTTGTTGTTGCAAGCACTTAATCAATATTCACTACAGAGCATGTGGCTCCAAGCTTTCTTGCATAGTAATTTTGAAAAATACTTTTTTAAGTAAACCATTGTCATGTAACCAAAAGCAGGATTTGAAAGCAAAACAGGTAATTTTCCTAAGGAATATTGACAAAAATCATGCAGAGAGAACTCTAAATCATGGAGTTTGGCATTATAGAAATACATATGATTTCGGGTCATTATTTAGACTTATTTAAGATTGAATGACCCAATGATTCTGAAGATTCATGTACATAATCTCATCACTAAGCATTTGAATGAGGCTATCATTTTTAACTCCAGCAGGACCATCAATGTATAGCACAGTAGATATGAAAAACCAAGATGCCACATGTGGCTAAAACAACTGTAACTGGCAGTAGGACATAAGGGTTGAGATACAGAAGCAAGATCTGTGGCTTTTCAGAAATACTCTGCCCACATAGTATAACGGACAAAAGTGACTCATTCCATAAAAAGTCATAGAGAGGGACACAATGTCACTGACAGTGAGGAAGATAAAAATATGACAATACAAATAGAGGCTTAGGTTTTCTTCCCTTTTCCTATTTGCAATAATACCAAACATCAAACATGGCTTACAGAGTAAGAGAAACTGTTTAGCACACAGAACTGAGGATATGCTATAAAAGAATCTAGATAGGTCATAGCAGGGCTCAAAGAACTAGTAGATGGTCCTCAGTGGAGAAAGTACGGAAAAACAAGATCGCAAGGGAGGGAAACTCATTAGGATTTAAACAGAGAATTGCTTTCGATGATCTTGACTTCAGTTGTCTAGCCTGTGCCAGAAAAATTACACATGTTACTGATTTTTTAATTTTTAATTAATTTTTATTGGAGTATAGTTGATTTACAATGTTGTGTTAGTCTCTGCTGTACAGCAAAGTGAGCCAGTTATGTATATACATATATCCACTGTTTTATAGATTCTTTTCCCATATAGGTCATTACAGAGTATTGAGTAGAGTTCCCTGTGCTATACAATAGGTCCTTATTAGTTATCTATTTTATATATAGTAGTGTGTATATGTCAATTCCAATCTCCCAATTTATCCGTCCTCCCCCTTTCCCCTAGGTTACTTATGATACTGATTTTTTTTTTAAGTTGATATCAGTGAGTCATTGTTAGTGACTAGCTTGGAATTCTGGGGGGACGAACTAGATTCCTGAAGAGTAGAGTCATGGAAATATTGCTTACTTTTTTTTAAACTACCATAGGTAGATGCAAAATATTGAAGCTAGTGATTAGACACAAGTATTTAACATAATGCTTGTCACAGATGGTTCATCAGAAATAAAAATTTGTTAAATGACTAAATGAATCAGTACTTGTGTAAAAGGCATTAGTCAATTAAAAAACAGCACTGGTTCATGGAAGATGGGTCAGGGCAACTAAATGTATTACCATTTTGAGAGGGTTGTTAGACTCAGAAATAAATACGTATGTTTAAATGATTTTAGAAGACGTGGCAAAAATCTCATGGTCCCATCATGTTCAAGATATAGAAATGTGGGTTATATGACAGTGTAATAATTTAATTCATAGGTGATTGCATAAATCGTAAGGAAAGAATTAATGAATCAATGTCAGACTCATCAAAGGCCCTAGTGATGCATCTGAGGGTCTTGTCTTTAACCCTGTTCTAGTTAATATTTTAGTTAAACACTGATCTGATTACAGGTACATGGATAGATGTAGATGACGTGAAGTAGAGAGTATAAACTATCCTGGGCGGCAGAATCAAGATTCTCCAGAATCCTGACAGTGTCTTGTAATTATGAAAAAACGAAGAAAGAAATCTCATATTTAATGGTCTTTTAATTTTAAATAAAAACTCATGAAGTGAGGTTAGGTCATTTATTCTTCTGCATCATACCTACCTCCTTCAGATCTCCGAGAAATACCAGATAAACATAAGCAATACTCAGACCTATACATACGTCTCATTAACATGTAAAATATGATCTGTCCCAAGTCAGTGTTTTTTGGCTGACACTGATGATTTACCTTTCTGAGGAACATGAGATAGTCCCTTTATCTTTCTTTTGATTTAAAGTTGGAAATAAGCTTAAGAAGTCAGCTATTTGTTATATTTTCTCTGGCTACACGTTCCTTCTTTGAAATTTTAAAATCCATATTTAATATCCCAATCACAAGCATCCTGTATCAAGACTGCCATCCCAAAATATAGATTTCCTCTTGGATCATATCATATTTTTTTCATTTTGTTCATGTACTCATTTATTATTTTACTAATTTATTTAACATTAACCAAGTACCAAATTTGTGCTAGAAAGAGTGAAACTGGTAAGGTAAGGTAGTTACCTTGGTAAGGTAGTTCTTAACCTTCATAAGATCATAACTGATAAGGGTGGCACCAGAAACAGTGTTAGGCAACTGTAATATAACATGATGAGTTAAACGACTGAAGAAAACATTGGAGCTTTGGGAATAAAATGAAGAAAGAGTAGGAGGTTCTGGGGTAAAACCCACAGATATGTTAATCCCAAACTCCTAATTTATCGTATTGGGTGTTTTACCCTAGAACCTAAATTAGGAGTTTGGGATTAACATATATACCTACTCCTGTATATAAAATAAATAACCAAAAAGCACCTACTGTATAGCACAAGGAATTATATTTAATATTTTGTAATAACCTATAAGAGAAAAGAATCTGAAACAGAATATATATTTAACTGAATTACTGTGTTGTACGCCTGAAACTAACACAACATTGTAAATTAACTATACTTTAATAAAAAAAGAAAATTTTTTAAAAAGATAAATTAACAAAGTTTCCAATAGGTGTTAAAATTAAATAAAAAACTGAATAATAACAACTAGTAAAAATTAGAGGCAGAAGTGGGGTAAAATATCTTATGGTCATATAAAAAAAGTCTCATTCTTGTTCCTTCTTCTCAAAACATGGAACTTTCAGGCTATAGACCCAAAATCTTGGCCAGCACTCTCTCTAGTGGTAGACCTATGAACTACCCCTCTGCAGATTCCTAAGTTGCAGGAACCTGAGTAAAATGGTGCTCATGAAGATACCTAGAATGTAAACAAGTATTTAATAATTCTTTGTTGTATTTGGGTAAGAATAAATAGATCAATACTATAGAAGTATATCTCCAAAAAAGCACTTTCAACAAATAAAAAAATTGTATCCATGACATCTCACCTAGAAGTGGCACCAACCAGAAAACAAACAGGCAAAGATATTCAGAGACCTGGAAATCTATGAAAAAGTAAAAGACCTGGACCAGGAGGGGTCTGATTTTGATTCACAGATATTTTACTGGCTGTGGATGCTGATGAGTCATCTCAGCAATCTGTATCTTAGTTTCCTTAATTGATATATTTGGGTTGACCATATGTCCCAGTTTGCCTGGCGTCGTTTTGGTTTATGTCAGTTGTACCAGGTAATGATTAACACCTTATTTCACTCCTTAATGTGCCCCATTTGGCTTATAAATTATATGTTCACCCTAGTTACATGATCTAAGGGTAATGTTCTTTTACTTTTATAAGGAGAATTAAATGAGCTTGGGGTAATGGAGGTTCAGCCATGACTTAGGTGTTTGGTTCTTGCTTAATGTGTTTTTACACTAAAGCTTGCTCTTTGGAGCTTATCTCCTCAGTGATTCTGATTAATGTTTCCCTCTGTCTTCATTGTGTCATATTAAGGATGAATGGAGAGAGTGTGAGCTGTGAATCTTCTCATAAAAATTAATAAAGTTAACTTTACCCAGAAAATAGGAAAGCCCTCCTGAACCACGTGTTCCCTTACCAACGCTGGCCTCTTGAAATCCTTAAAACAATTTTACATCTTTCACAAATAATTCTGAAACACTGACATTTTCACTAAATCTAAAAACCTATGGAAAAGGAAATAAAACCAGGAAATTTAATGCCCTGTATTTTGGGTTTGGGTTAAGCTGGGCATCCCTACAGCACATTCAGCTTCTCTAAAAACATAAATATAAAACAACCTAAATATTCTACTAATGAGTGACTACTGGAATAAATTATAGAGCATCCATACAATGGGACACACTGCATTCACCAAAAATGATGGTGTAGAGCTATATTTATTGACATGGAAAATTGCTCACACCATATTATGAAGTGAAAAATGCAGGTGCTTAGAAACAAGTGCAGGATTATTGTAAAATTACATAAAATTATGTGATATATAGTTTATATGTTTATGTAGATATAATAATGTCTGAAATGCTCATCAAAATATTAATAGTGGTTATCTCTGGGTGTAGTGATTTAAGAGGACTTGTACTTTCTTTTCCATAAGAGACAAGTATATTTGCTTTTAATAAAAATATAAAATATGTGATTTACATGGAATTACAAAAGAAATGTCCCTTAAACCATAGTTTCAGAGGTCAGGATAACCTGTGCACAGATAATGAGATGAGATTAGATGCTGATATAAAATAGCTAAATAGTTTTACACACACTAGAACTCTTTCTTCCATTAGCATTGAGGTTTTCTGTAATTCCAGTTCTTATAGCCACCTTACTCCCCAAAAAGATAAAACCAGGAAACCCTTAATACTAATACCACAGTTCCTGTAGATGCCAGCCTTGAAGATGATCCCCAGTGGTCCTTGCCTCGTGGTAGTAACGTCCTTGTGTAAACCTGTCCCCTGAGAGTGAGCTGGACTTGATGACTTACTTAACAATGAATAGAATAAGGCCAAAGTGATGTGTGTGATTCAGAGACTAGGTCATTAAAAGCAGAATGGCATCAACTTCTCTTTCTCTCTGTATCACTCACTTTGGGAGAAATCAGCTGCCATATCATAAAAATACTTAGTAGCCTAGGGAGAGGGCAGGGGGTGAAGAACTGAGGTCTCTGGCTAGCAGTCAAGGAGAAACTAAAGCCCGCAAACCACTCAGATGACTGTAGCCCTTGCCAACCCGTTAAAGCAATCTCATGACGGGCCCTGAACCAGAACCACCGAGCTAAAATGCTCCCCAGATTCCTGATCCACAGAAGTAGAGTGAGGTAATAAATGTTTACTCTCATGAGCTGGTAAGTTTTTGGCATAATTTGTTACAAGGCAGTGGATGATTAATACAATTCCAAACACGCTTGACAAGATTTCTTTCTGGAAGCATGTAGTTCAGGTACCCTAATCTCAGCCAGTCAGCTTTTGACTTCATGCCAGTTTCACTCTCTCCTCTACTGATGAAAGATTCCTTGAATTGGCTGCTATGTGTGTTTTGGTTTTGTTTTTTTTTTCTTTCAGTATCAATCGTATTTCATGTACCTGGCACTGAGTTTCTAAGTCAGATATTTCAAAAGTATGTGACAGTTGGTTTTGGGTTGAAAGCTTGCCTGAAGTCAGGATTCCAGATGCATTGCTTGTTCTGACCTCTGACCTGTTTGCTCTCAGGGTTCCTTCCTCTAAAGCTGGGTTCCTTCCTCCATAATCCACGTTTCTTTTCCACATCTACTCATATAGTTGATAACAGCATGTAAAACACATCTCTTCCTGGCATAGAACCCAAAGATTGTGGAGTACTTATTAGTCATTGGAAAATTAGATTCATAATTGAACTTCAAAACAAATAGGAAAGCACTTCCATTTTTGTTATGATGGATAATGAATATTGGATTTATTCTTTGCCTGTAAAAGCAGCAACAATGACAAAAACTAGACAAAATATATAAAAATGTTTTACAGCCTTAACAATAGAGATCACAGGGCTGTGGTCCATAAGTGAAATAAAATACAACAAAGAAATAAAAACAGATGAGACAAATAATAAACAAATAAGAACATGTGACAGGCTTAAATCCAGTCATATTGACATTCAGATTATTTATAAATGGACTAAACATTCCACTGAAAGTCATCAATTAACAGATTATAAAAAACAGACCTTATTGTGTGCTGTTTACATGAAACACACTTTAAATAAAAAGACATAAATAGGTTAAAAGCAAAATGAATGAAAAAGGTATACTTTGTTAACACTAATCAAAAGAAAGCTGGAGTGGCTGTAGTAATATCCGATAATGTAGACTTTCAAACAGGGAATGTTACCAGTGATAAAAAGAATAATTTTATAATTATAATTTTATAATTTTTCTAAGAGATAGGAGAATCCTAAAATGCATCAAATAATAGAGCTTTAAAATGCATGAAAAAAAGTTGATAAAACCAAAGCCCCGGATTTTTTTTAGAAGTCAACAATTGCATTTTGAGGTTTTATCATTTCTCTCTCAGAAATTGATAGAGCAGAGAAAATATCACCAAGGGCGTAAAGAACTAAAAAACATTATGAACTAACTTGAACTAATTGATATTTATAGACTAGCCCAAAACTGTAGAATTCAGTGTTTTCAAGTGTTATAAAAATCCACAAAGATAGTCCATATCCTGGGCTATAAAACAACTCAACACATTTTGAATATGTTAAATTATATAGTCTATCTGTAATGAAATTGTAGTAAAAAACAATTTAAAATATCTGAAAATAGATATTTTGGTAATTAAATGAAAAGTCTTCAAAATAGCACATGGATCAAAGAAATAATTTGTAATATTTAGTTTTGTTTAGCATTAAATTACTACTAAAAAAAGATGAATAATAAATATAATTTTAAAATAATAAATGCAAAATTGTTTCTACTATACAGTGAATATTTTTAATAAAGATACAAATTTGTTGATACAGCTGAGCACTGGTTAGTGGGAAATCTATAGTTTCAAATGATTCTATTAGAAAGGAACATAGTTTTAAAATTAATAATCTAAGCTTAAACATTAAGAAGCTAGAAAAATAAGAGTAATAAGAAAAGAGATGAAACACAAACTACCAATATCAGGAATGAAGCAGATACTATTATTAAGAATGTTACCAATACTAAAACAATCCTGAAAGATGATCATGAAACACTTTATGCCATTAAACTCTTCAGTTTAAATAAAATGGAAGAATTCCTTGAAGACACATATTACCAAAACTGCCTCAAGTAGAAATAGAAGATCTGAATAGCCTATTAGAGGCAGTTACCTTGTATTTAAGTATGTTTCCACAAAGAAAATTCCAGGTGTAAATGTCTTCAGAGGTGAAATTCAGCAAATGTTTAAAGTACTATACAAATTCTTTCAGAAAATAGAGAAGGAAGCGTTTCACAGCTCTTTTTCTGAGACATAATTACTAGGATACCAAAACCAGAGAAACACATTATAAGAAACAAAACTCAACACTGATACCTCTAATGAATAGACACAAAAACCCTTAGCAAAATAATCATTAATAAATCATTTCTGACAATATACAAAAATGATAATACACCATGATCAAGTCATTTTATCTAGCACAAGCAAGGTTGGTTTAATGTTACAAAATAAATCAATCTACTTTGACATTAGTGACAAAAAAAAAAAGGAAAGTGTTCATAATTATCTCAATAAATGCAAAAAGAACCCATGTTAATACCACTCTCAGCAAACATAGAACAAATGGGAATTTTTCAATCTGATAAAGGTCATCTGTAAGTAATCTACGGTTAACACCATATTTAATGGTTGTACCATGATCAAAGACAAGACAAGGATATCCATTCATCCCCAGTGTACTGGAGTATCTGCCCCAAACAACTGGCATGTGTACCTTTTGCGATGGCATACAGTAAGAAATTACTTAGAAATAAACTTAGCAAAAGATTTATAAGACCTTAGTGAAAACTATAAAACATTGCTGAAATAAATTTTAAAATCTAAATAAATGCAGAAGTACACATTTTCATGCTTTTGAAGAATCAATATTTTTCCAGGGTCAGTCCTCCCAAATTGATCAATAGATTTTACACAGCATGAAGCAAATTACAATAGGATTTTGTTGCATTAATTTGTAAGCCAAATTTTCATGCCAAAACTTAGAATTGCCAAAACTATTTTGAAAAAGGACAAAGTGAAATTCAACATAAAGCTTCAGTGATCAAGATTGTGTTAACTTGGCATAAAGATAAACAAATAAATCATTGTAGCAGATTAATTTTCCTCAAATACAGCCATCATTATCAAGTCAATTAATTTTCAACAAATGGTAACATATCAATTCAATGAAGAAAATTAATTATTTTCAATAAATTATGCAAGAACAATTGGATATATGTATGGAATAAAATGAATCTCAACCCCTGGTTTACACTATATACAAAAATTAATTTAAATGGATCAGACACGTAAATTTAAAAGTTAAAATCATAAAGTTTCTAGGAGAAAACATAGGAGAAACATCTTTGTGACTGAGAGGCAGGCAAAAGTTTATTTGAGGACAGACCTAGTATATAATAAAAAATAACCAATTGGACTTTATAAAAATTAAGCTCCTCAGTTCATCAAAGGACTCTCAATAAAATGAAAAAACAGAGCACAGAATGGGAGATAACATCATTTTCATAGATGTCTGAGAAAAGATTTTTTTCTCCAGAATAAAGAATTTCTATAATTAAAAATCAATTAAAAAGGAAGATATATAAAGGCCAATAAACACATTTTAAAAGATTTTTTAAGAGCTGAATATCATTAGGCATTAAAAAAATGAACATTTAAACCACAATAAGTTACCATACATAGAAAAAACTACAACTACTACACCAAAATTTTGCTGATGTTATGAAGCACAGTCAGAATTCTTATACATTGCTGTTGAGAGTGTAAACTAGCACAGACACTTTGAAAAACTCTTGGAAGTTTCTTACAAAGTTAAATATACAACCATCCAATGATCAGAGTATTCCACTCCAGATATTTACCCAAGAGAAATGAAAACATAGGCTACAAGGAGACTTTTATGAGAATGTTCAGAGTGGCTTTATTTACAATAGGAAAGAAAAACCCCTCCAATATTCAATAACAGGATAAAGGATATATAAATTGTGATATAGTTATATAATGAAATACCACCCAGCAGTATATAATTTATATACAATATATTACATAATATACATACATATGTATATATATGTATATGTATATATGTGTATACATATATATGTATATATATGTATATACATATATATGTAACTGGCACATGAAATGGCATGTATAAATCTCAAAATGATCATATTGAGATAATAAATTCAGGCCAAAAAACAGTACATTTTGTAAGATTTCATTCTATTATAGGAAAACCTTAATCTATGGTGATAGAAACCAGGACAGTGGTAGGGTGGGAGGTATAGGTCAGCTTTTCTTGGGAGGTGACAGCAGGAAACATTCTGGGTGGTTGCAGATGCTCTCTGTCCTGATTAGGGAGGGGTTACCTGAGCATATACATATGCTAAGAATTATTGCAATACCCATTTAAGCCTGTGTATGTCATTGCATGTAACTGTGTTAGTCTGCTCAGGCTACCATAAAAGAATACCACAGGTTGGGTATGCTAAACAACAAAAACATATTTTCTCACATTTCTAGAAGTCCAGATCAAGGTGCCTTCAGAGCTGGTTTTTGGTGAAGCCTCTCCTTCTCGTTTGCAGACGGCTGCCTTCTCCTTGTGTCCTTACATGGACTTTCCTCCTTGTGCATGTAGAGAGAGAGTTCTGGCATCTTCTCTTCTTACAAGGCACCATTCCTATTGGATGAGGGCCCTACCCTATGACTTCATTTAATCACCTCCTTAAAGGCCTCCATGTTACATTGAGGGTTAGCGATTGACCATGCAAATTTCAGATGGGAGCACAATTCAGTCCATGACGATAACTCACAGGCTTTTTTTTTTTTTTTTTTTTTTTTGCAGTATGCGGGCCTCCCACTGTTGTGGCCTCTCCCGTTGCGGAGCACAGGCTCCGGACGCGCAGGCTCAGCGGCCATGGCTCACGGGCCCAGCCGCTCCGTGGCATGTGGGATCTTCCCGGCCCGGGGCATGAACCCGTGTCCCCTGCATCTGCAGGCGGACTCTCAACCACTGCGCCAGCAGGGAAGCCCCTCACAGGCTTATTAAAAACAACTTAAGAAACAAAAACACACAAACAAAAAAACTGGGGAAAGGTATATTTATATTCTTTGGAAATTTGTGTTTCTGGTGATATAAAGACTTTATAATATTCAGAGTCACATTTTTTTATAAACCAGTATAGCAAAAAATGTTCTGAAGTATTAAAGGAAGCAGATGGAATAGCCTGAAATTAACACAATTGGGCTATTTTGACTATACTGGCCTTACTGGAAATAATATTTAGTTAGGGAAGGATCTAGGTATGAGGTAGTTCCCTTTAAATAAGGCTTTTGATCTGGCTGGGTAAATGCAAAGCCACAGCTACTACTATAAATAATAATTCTCACTAATCTTTTTGTCCTTCTGACATGTTAGAGTTATTTTTCAAAATTCCACATCAATCACCTACTCCACCTATTACACATGTGACAAATTACTATTTAACAAAATCCAATTCAGCTTCATAGAGACAAAGTCTCACAGGAAATAAGCTCTTGAGGGCTGGGCACATCTGAGAAGTTCAAAATAGTAGTACCTCTTTTTTTTCCTTCTTTTCCTAAGGGGTCATTTTGAGAGATCCATGGGAAATGCCTTCCCAGGCTCCCTACCATGAACATCTCCTGTGCTACGCCTGGAAAAGGCAAAATCTTTTCTTCTGTTTCTGCCCCACACACATATTGAGCATGTCCTCTGTTTCCAAACACTGGTGGGTACTGGAGATAAGAGATGAGTATGCTTTCTGCCATGGGAACACTCACACATAAACAGATCACTCCATGAGGTGTGATGGGTGCCCGCAGAGACAGGGCTATGAAATGCTGCCTGGGTCTGACAAGGAGAGCAGATGTGTGAGCTTTGAATGTTAAACTGGAGTTTGTTTGGTAGGGATGCAGTTAAGAATGATAAGAGAATTTCAGGCATGGGGAAGAGCATGAAATACTGCAAGGCTTGGAGAGAGCATGGCATGTTTTCTAGAACTCGGTGGATCAGTATACTTTCGTGGCACACAAAAGGGAGAGGAGGAAAGGTAGGGAGAAGATGGAATATGCTATGAGTGTTGAATATCATGCTTAGGAATTCGAACTTTTTTTTTCTTTTAGACATTAGGGAGCTCAAGGGAATTTTTAAGCAGGACTGTGTGATTTGATTTCTGTCTCATAAAGGCTAGAGAGTCACCTATTTGGAGAGTGGGTTCAAAGGAATTCTAGCTATGAAACCCTTGTCATTGTGCAGTTGGATTGTAAAAAGGCCAGCATTAGAGTTCTTTGTGATTATTCCATTATTGATTCAACACTTGTCAGAATACAGGGGAGCAGCTAGGTGCAAAAGGTATATCAGAGAATATGTCAGTATCTCTGCACAGTAAAAATGTAGACTCCACTAGAGAAGGCAGACAGATATGCCCTTATAAACATCAGGAGCTTCCAGGCATTTCTCGTGGTTACTCAATCTTCAGTATCTTTAATGAGAAAAATAATGAAAATAATAATTTCTCACTTTTATTAGACATTTTGTAAGAATAAACTGTAAGAATTCCTCTTGAATCATTTTCTCATTTCACCTCACCTCAAGTAACCACCATCCCAAATATAGCCCAAGTTCCTCTTACAGTTGAGGTAACTGAGTACCCAAAAGGGACAAGAGACTAGTCTTATTCAAGATTAATGGCTCACAACTTGAAAATTAATGATCTTTGGGGGATAGGGGACTTCCTGAAAACAAAGTTGTTAATTTTCTGAAAGACTCTGGTTTTTATACTTTCAGGTTTAAAATTGGCTAAAGGAAACAAATTCTGCCCTGAGAATGATTAGAAATCTAGTGCATTTGGATGTGTGTAAATGTGTATATGTGTGTGCAGGTGTATGTGTCTATGTCTGAGTGTGGTATCCACGTGTGTGTGTGTGTGTGTGTGTGTGTGTGTGTGTGTATGTGTGAGAGGGAGAGAGAGAGAGAGACTCCAGCTTCAGGAGTTCCACCTTTCAGAGCAACAAGGCCCTTCACCAATATTTATTCACACACACCCACATACCAGTAATATTTGAATTACTTTTTAAAGTTGGCAAAGTTTTTAAAATTCATTATTTTATGCTGATGCTCTAAGATTAGTGATTGGATTTTCTTCCCATGTAGTCTAGGTGCCATTTAAACTGCTGTGTTTTTTTCTGGGTCCCAGGGCAGGTAATTCTGAGTTCAGGCCTCTCAGTGATATCCCTCCTTATAGCAGTTCTCTGAGTTGGGGGTGGGATTCCCATGGATACTGCATCTTCACCTTTCCTACCAGTTTCTATGTGGTCCCTCCCTCTATGTGCAGAAGCTGTTCAATCAGCCCTCAGGTCTTCTTCAGGAAGGACTTCTTTATATGCAGGTGTAGATTCTATGTGTCAGTGGGAGGAGGTGGGTTCAGGGTCTTCGTATGCTGCCATCTTGGGCTTCTCATTATTTTGTGTTGTAGTCAGAGGTATCTTAATCCTTTTCATTTCAGAAAATGTAACTGAAATAAATATACTGACTCACATGGATTGAGGGATTTTCAGTGTGCCAGATTTTGATCAAAGAGCTTTATAGATTTTTAACTCAGTTAATCTTCATATCAACTCCATAACATAAACTCAGTTAATACTTAATAATAAGTTTGTCAATATTATAATCAATTAATATCATCAGCATTAAACAGATGAGGAAATTGAAGTATAGAGTATTTGAGAGACCTGCCTAAGGCCACACACATGGCTAGTAAATTGTAGCCCTAGGATTTGCACCTAGGCATTCAGACTCCAGCACCAAACTTTTAACTACTCCAAGATAATGATGCTATCTCATACATTACTATCCGACCTGTAGGTAGAAAACCAAAGTTTAAATTTTGATTCAAAATCTGGCACTTTAATTAATCTTTTCTAAAGTCTTGTATCCCTGGTAGCAATTGTAGTTTACAAAAGCACATTTACCATTATTTCTTTTATTTTCAGCTCAACAGCTGGGTGAAACAAGTAAGATTACTCTCCTCTACTTCACAGATGGAAAACTGAGGTTCAGGCTCAGAGTGTTCAAGGGACTTACCCAGGGTCACACCAGCAGTTAGCAGCAGTCCTGAGACTGGAAACCAAGACACAAGGGTCCTAAACCATTATGAAGTCTGTGGGCCATGAGTTCATGCTACTCTGAGTGAGCTCTATGTACAGGCAAGGTTGTAATTTCTGACCTCATCCTAATAAAATGATAGATTAGATAAACCAAAGTGATGCAGAATTTCTCTACAAATAGGCCATGATTACAGCCCTACTTACAGTGCTGGGACCAGATCTCTTACAAATGGGATGATGTAGGTGATGGCACATTTTGGAGATATGCAGGTGGGAATGGCACCTTCAGTCCCCATGGACCAACAATTGGTATCTCAGTTCAGATAGAAACAATGGAGTGTTCACAGTGCTAGGAGCCAGGGGGATTAAGGCCCTCACAGGGAAATATAAGGTCTCTTGTTGGAATTAACTGAGAAAGGTGTTGCTAGGTGGCATTTAATTAAAAATGCTATATCAGCCTCATGTTTGTTAACTCATTTGTAAGTTAGCTTCCCTTCTATGTCAGGTTAAATATAGCTCTCCTTTGCGTTGAGATCACAGACTGATCCATTTCATGTACAAATTATATGCAGCTAACTTTAAGAGTGCTGAGCTATGCTATTACTGAGTTATCTCAAGTTTAAGGCCTGTTATGCAGCCTTGCTGAAGTTGCACAGACAATTTAGGGGTAACTTCAATCGCTGATGAGTTCAGTTCCTTCTTTCTTTTTCAGCAGTTTTCTCTTACACACTTAGCCATCCAATCATTCCAGCTACAAAATCCAAACCCAGATTTTCTGGTTGCTTCACATTTTCTAGGGCTCTCCCACTGGCATTTTCTCTGGTTCCTGACAAAATCTGTACAGTTAGTATCACTTTCTCTTTTAGAGAGGATGGTACCAAGGCTGAAAGAATTTTAGATACTTACCTGGGGACACACAGTGAATGTGTAGCCCACTCTGATGAGGATGCAAGAATTTGAGGCTTTCTCTTCTGCAGGACACTGGGTCTTGATAATAAAGATGCAGACAAGTATGCCCAATAGCAGTAAAAACCTTGTATATATGATGGTGTGAAGCAATTCAGATGCTTCGCTATCGTGCTCTTGTGTTTTCAGAGCCAACTTTCTTAATACCTCCCTATTAATCATCTCATACTGACCAAGGGTCAAATAAAGCCCACTCTCCTCAACATGACTTTTACTATCTGGCCATTGCCTATTTCAGCAATGTTATCGTCCATCCTTTCCCTGTAAGCATTGTACTTTCATCACAAGGGATGACTTGTAATTCCAAACCACAGCTGTGTTCTCTCCTGCCCCAAAGGCATTATTCCTTTGACTGCCCTGCTATCTCTGCTCCTTATACCTGGTGAAAATCAATGTTTTTGGTTATTCGGGTCATATGTCAACTAACTAAATACACACTTTTGATTTTCTCTCTGTCCAGGTACAGCGCTAGGAACTCAGGGTCTAGATATAGTGACCAGTTGAACTGGTTTACCAGGGACTGAGGAGTTTCCTAGATATTGAGACTTTAAGTGCTAAAAATGGGATGCTCCTAGGCAAATAGTTGTTCAGCCAAGGTCTAGAGGAACTTATTGACTTCAGTGGTTCCCTCTCATCCCTGGGCATTTAGATATAGATATTGCCTTCTCTAGGTTCCTTGGTTTTATCTCTACGTTTATTGCATTGCTCTGTTTCTTTATAAAATGTCCATCTCCTAAAAAGACGATGAAACCTTGTTGGGGAGGGCAGAGGGTGTGGACCTTGTTTTACTCATCCTGAATCCCGGCTCTCAGCCTGGCACATGGTGAGTATTCTTTAAACACTTGGCAAATGATTTTTCAGAAGAGAACTTACATCCCTCCAAGGGACTCAGGAATTGAATAAGTGGGTGTTTGAGAAAGACAGGAGCATTCTGTGCCTTGAGAATATTGAAGGGCCATTTCCTGAACCCTGGTATGCTCTATTCTCTAGGGTCCTTTAAACTTCTCTAGAAAAGCAAATTGGGACAGAATCACTTCAGACAGTTATACAAAATAGATATGCCTGAAAGGGACATAAAGAGGAAAGACTGTCAAGAGAAGAATTAGAAGGAGAAATAAGAATAGTGTGTGTATAGGACCACAGAAGAATGAATGGTGTAATTAATGTTTTTTTTAAATTTAAAATGCATGACTGTTACATCAAAGATACATCTTGAGTGATTATCAAGAAAAAAGTGGCTAAATATAACTGCCAAAAATTGGCACCCTGCTCAGAAGATATTATAGGCAATTTTCAACAAACAGTCAAGATTTGGAAGAGTTAATTCCAAACTTACACAAACTGCTCCAGAGAACTGGCAAATAGGTAATCCACCTGAATTTACTTTATAAGGCTGAGATAATCTTGGTGTCAAACTGGACAAAGGCAAATGATAAAAATTATATGGCAATCTCATTTATGAATGTAGAGGTAAAATTAAAAAATATATATATTAGCAAATTAATTTCAGCAACATACGAGCCAAGTCAGTACTGCTTGGGTATATTCCAGGAATGCTGGCATGGCTTAATATTAGAAAATATTTAAAGTAATTCACCTCATTAACTCATTAAAGGAGATAAACCATAAAATCACTTCAATAGATTCAAGAAAAATGTTTGCTAAATTAATTTTTTAAAAACTAATAGAAAACATAAAACCCTGAGAAAAAAAATATAGGTAAGCGTTTTAATAAACCTAAATTTCAGAAGGATGATATTTTATACATGACACAGAAACACAGATTATAATAAAAAGAATTCTATTTCAGAGACACCATGAAAATGGGAAAAGAAGAGTCATTAACTAGAATATATTTGCAATACATATAGCAAACAAAAGACTAGGATTCAAAATATATAAAAACTCTGAGCCATACCTCTATCTTAGCACTAACATGTGAATGTAAATATTTATGTATTCCCCTCAACTTTAAGAAATAGTGAGAACTTCACATGAATTGGGTCTAGATCATTTTTGTATTCCCAGAACCTAGCATAGTACCTGACAAATATTGGTACACAGCCAATGCTTACTGAATGAATAGAAATATTAACTCTGTAGAACAAGCCTATTAATCCCCAGCATGTGTGGTCCATCATGTACAGGATAATGTGCTGAATCCTCTTCAGTGATTTAGAAATAGTCAACCATTCATATCACTCGAACATTTAGGTTGATATAATACAGTTAGTTCAGTCTGCTTTAACAGAATACCATAGCCTGAGTGTCTTAAACAATAAACATTTATTTCTCAAAAGCACTAGAAGCTAGAAAGTCCAAGGTCAAGGTATGTGCAGATCCAGTGTCCAAGGAGGGTCATCTTTCTGTTCTGCTAATGGCAGTCTTCTAGCTCTACCCTCACATAGCTGACTGCAGAGAGAGGGGAATAAAGTTCTCAGGTATCTCTTCTCATAAGGGCACTAATCCCACTCATGAGGACTCCACCCTCATGACCTAATTGCCTCCCAAAGGTCCCAACTCTTAATACCATTGGCTCAGAGTTAGGGTTTCAACACATGGATTTGAGGGGGTGCACAAACATGCAATCTATAACACAAAGCAACTAGAGCTACTTTAAGCAGAAAAATAAGTATTTACTAAAAAGATAGGGAGAGATTCATAAATTTCCAAGAAGCCTAGAGAATCAAACTCAGAAAATGACAGAGATGAGGAGAGACTTATTACCTAGAACCACAGTGCAAACAGAAGAATAGAACCAGTCTAGGGAGAACCTGAATGCAGTATCCCTTGCTGCCCACATTACATGCAGGACCCTCACCACTGTGTGGGCTACTCCTAGTAATTTGACATTCCTGCTAAGCCTGATGCCCATCAGAAAATAAAATTCTTTACTCCCGTCACTAACCCAACATACACATTTCTGGGCTGGTGAGTGAATCTACAGACATTAACCCCCATTTCCCTGGGAGCTAAGAGAGTTAAATCTGCACCCCTATTAAACTGTGGTGACAGACAGGGGTTATGTAAACATGAGTAAAGGATTTAAGTTCTAGGCAACCAAAAAAAATGTTAGATGTCCACTGCATAGTCCTTCATACTTTGACCATTGAAACCTTATTTGCCTTCTAGGTCTAAGATTGTACTCAGTTCAGAGAAGAGAAACAAGTTCTCGGATTCTTCTTAAGAGTCCAACCTCAGCAACAGCTTGCTTTTAGCCCAGAGGCTCTCAACGTGGGTGGTAATTCTTCCCTAGGCAGTATTTGGAAATATGTGAACACATTTTTATAAATTCATTGTGAGACTTTAGTAGAATTTCACATTGGGAGAAAGAAGTACAACAACATGGGGAATCCCCCGGCAGTCCTGTAGTTAAGATTCCATGCTTCCATTGCAGAGGGCGAGGTTTCGATACCTGGTTGAGGAACTAGGATCCTACATGCTGCACAGCACGGCCAAACAAACAAAAACAAAACAAAACAAACAAACAAAAAAACAACCTGCAGTGCACAGAACACTCCCTGTAGCATTATCCCACTTCCTGTGCCCACACAGTCCTGAGGAATGTTGGACCTCACCACCTGGGTGGGGGGGCAGCTAGCCACTGTATGGCCAGTGCCACACTCCACATGTGAGCCCAGGGCCAAGCTGTCTGGGGACTTCGGGGATTTCAGAAGCAAACTTCATTATCTGCATCAGGCAAGAAGAAGGGAGAATAGATTGTTCTGAAAATATTCCCACAACAGAGTCAAATGTTGACTTGGAATCTGGTCTTTTGCACTTAAATTTTTCCTGAATTAAGGGGAACCTCTGAGAGTAGTTCAGGCCTCAGGCTATAGACCTAAGAAGCCACTAGACTCCCCACTGCTTAACCTACCCCCAGGTGCTGGAGGAAATTTCACCCTCATATGAACTCACTAGCATCTTCATTTCCTTTGCTTTTTAATGCCATCCGTGCATGTGTGTGTGTATGTGTGTGTGTGTGTGTTAACACAGCAGTCTCTAGGTATTACGTAGCTAGAAGATTTTATTCAATACAGTTCTTTCACATGCTGGGTTGATGTGTACTTTTTAGCACTAGCGGTGGTTGTGTTTACAATTGTGGCCAATTTTAGGGACCATATTATTTACTCTGAATAAAAATAAATAAATAAATAAATAAATATTATAGTCATATATGTATATAAACATATATATATATATATACTCCTAATATGATATTAGCATCCTTAATCTTAGCATTTAAGGTTTTTCACAATATTATTTATGGAATTGTAAAATAACTAGAAGTCTTAGTTATAACTTCCAGCACTCTTTTCCCTATAGAAGTAATAAAAAAGTAGTAACAATAATAACTAATGTTTGCATAGTGCTTGATGATTTATGAAACATTTTCAAATCTTACACACCGGTGAAGTCGGTATTAGTAATCATGCAGCTGCAATTCATAGGATCAAGTCATGTGAACAGAGCAATGCATCTTACACAAGTTAGAGCCAAAATATGAGGCCAGGTCTTGTGCCTTTTAAACCTTTGCTCATCAGTGCTTAACAATTGCTTCCACTGAAACTTGTTTTGAAAACCCAGAACTCATTCCTAAAAAGAAAGCCCAATTTCTCCTTCTTCTTCAAGGGACAGAAGCCTCAAAAATGTTTATTCTTTACTCATTGAGTATCTTTAAACTTGAGGAAGAGAAAACACAATAAAAGCAACAACACAATTAGATTAAAAATTATTTCTTTTCTTCCCGTTTACACACATATACTAGTTGCAGGAAAGGCATTCAAGGTGAACTTAGACCATTTAACTTAGAAGAACACGGATAACAAATACAAAACCATTAAACAGTAGCACTGGAAATGTTAGTGTGTGTAGTAATCCTTCTCTGCTGTTTGATGATTTCCTGAGCTGGTGGCAATTTGAACAGCACATAGAAGGAGGACAGTGGAAGAATACACAATAGCTATATTGACCTAAGTTTCAACAAAAAGGATTTTCAGACTACTCGAAGAAAAGACTGTAATAAAGGACATAACATGAAGATATTGTTCTGATGAAAGCATTAACACTAGTTGTGACTTTTCTATAATTAAGAGATATGTCTGGAATCTTTTAGTGCTTAGATTCAGCCTAGTCTACATACCAAGGGTCTGATTTCTTAGATGGGTTTAGCATATTGTTAAATACTGACCTTTACAGAATTTTTATGTGTAAAAATTTAGCATTAAAATAAAATCAACCATATAATATAACTCATTACTCATCCTATGTTTGTTGATGTCAACATTTAAGTAGGTATCAACATTTTTTAGATAAAAGCAGTTTTTATACATTTGATCCTAAAAGCATGCATGTATATGTATTTTTAGACTATTATTATCACTTAAATATAACACTGAGACTGGCAACAGTTAATTGACTTGTTTAATATAACTCAGCAGCTTGTAAGGAGCAGAGCTGGGGTTCAACCCTGCCTCTCTGACTCCACACCACGAGTTCTTCAAGATCATTGGTCCTGCTGTTTTGCAGCACATCAAGATTTCACCACAATACAAGGTAACCCATTCGTGACCTAAGAGTCAGCTTTCCTTTTCACATTAAACATACTTCCAGAAATGTAGAGCCCCTCCCTGTCATATCCTCTGGTAACCTTAGTCATCCTGTCCTGTGCCAACAACTTAAGTCATTCTATTTCTAGTGCTCTACATGGCTGGCTAATAATGCCCCTCTTTGTGGCTAGATAATATTGCTCTTGCTTATTTTCCCAAAGTCTCTAGGTGTCGTCTCTGGTCTTTTCAAGTTTGGAGAAAAGAAAATAAAACAAACTAAGCCAGGATTTTGTTCTAAGTATGACATAAAATTCAATTCTCAGTTCCTTAGTGTGTGGGAATCGTGAAATAATTCTTATTTTTAAAAATTTTCCTTTCTTTTAAAATAAAGATTCTGGTCCAAACAAATATTTCTGGGGAATATAGGGGAAGGTATTCAGCCATATAAATCTTTTCCAAATTTGTGGAGAAAGCTAGGTTAATTCTTAGAATTTTTCTCAGTTATGAGATCTTCTTCCCTTCTTTATAATAAGGTTAGCACCTGTGAAGTATAAACAAAAGACAAACTGAATGCACATAGAGTAAGTAAGCAAGCATTAACAGCAACAAAAACCAAAATGCTAAAAGCTTTGTTGAAAAGATGACCTCCAACTACCTTCTCCCTAGATCCTATTAAAACAATATGCCTTTCATGTTGCCTTTCATTCATGTATCATCACATTTTCTAATAGTAAATACTTTATTTTACATGATAAATTTAAATATATGATATAATCATTATATCACAGAATTCCATAAAGAGACCCTGATATCTAAGAGCATTATAAATGAGTTTGCAATCCACTGAGCTAGATATCAAAGATCTCCCATGGCAGTAGTGGTTTATAGTATGCAATGTGCTTTTGGAAATCAAACCTGTCCTAGCAATCAGATATGATAATCCCCATATGCACAAATTGAAAAAGTTAAAAATAAAGACATCAAGATTTTCAGCATGACCAAACTCTAGAGAAGGGGAAGTGGCCCCTCAAGAATATTTGCACTTTTTTTTGCAAATGGTGGGGCTCCAAAACATCTACATGTTGATGGGTAGATAGTAAACACATAAAACTATGCACACTGAAACTAATATTAAGTTACCGAGTCTAAATGCTGTGCCACACACTGTGCAATTCACAGCATTAGTTTCAAATACCTTCTGTTCTCTAGTGTGTGAAAGTGTGGCAAACATTCAGTTACAGTACACAGAGTTAAGTGCTGCAATATTAGTACCTGTTAGACCGCCCTGTGAGAGTATGGGAGAGAAAAAGATGGGGAATTATTAAGCTCAAAAGCTTTAAAGGAAGTGTAGGAGACAAAGAAGTCAAGGAAGATGGAAGAGTGGGGGCTGGAAGCAGAGAAACAAGGTAAAGGCTATTGTAATAACTAAGATATGATAAGTGTCTGAACAGAATCAGTGAAAGTGGGCTTGAAAATGCAGGACCTGATGTGAATGAGTTTTAGATGATAAAAGTAACATTTTCTGCCAGAAAAATACGGCACAATTAATGAACAAGTGTACTTTGGTGCAACTTCCAAAGTAAGAAAGAGGTACTTAAAAGAGGTAGGAGTTTGTGGGAAAGGAAATCTGGTTTGAGACAATTGATTTTGAGGGACCTGAGGGACATACAGGTAGAGATAACTAATCAGCAGTGACTCTCTAGTAAGAGACCACCAATGGGAGGACTTTAGGAGCCATCCCTCCACTTGTCCTTCTCTTCCACTCTCTTTCCAAGTTAGGATTTTCTTGTATGAACCATTTTACTGAAATGATATAAATTCTCCCTCTCTCACCACAGACTGAAGTTTGATGCTCAGAAATTAAGCATGATGCAAAGTTAGAAGCTTAAGAAATGTGGCTGATTGGGATTGACATATACACACTAATATGTATAAAACATATAACTAGTAAGAACCTGCTGTATAAAAGAATAAATAAATAAAATTAAAAAAAAAAAAGAAATGTGGCTGAGACCATATATCTAGTTTGCTGGGAACCATTCTGGTTTAAGTATTGCCCTAAGGTAATCATTAACAGCACCCTCTTTCTCTTTCAAAAATGTCCTGGGCTAGTCATCTGTGCCATTGTCATTTTCAACGTCATCATCATCCCACCACCATCATCATCATCATCTTGGTGATACTGATAATTTTTACTTTACATAGTCTCTAATAATTTAAAAGCATATTCATATGCTTTGTCTGTTTTAATCCTTACAATAATCCTGTGGGCAGGTGGGGGCAATATTTATCCCATTTTCAAATAAAGAAACTGGGGTTTCAATCAGATGGATCTTTGGTACAGAAGCAGAGCTTGAATTCATGTTTTTGTGAGCATGACTGTGAGTTTTCCCACTATACCATACTGCTTTCTTAACTTTCTTGATAATATCATGACTTTTTGACTTTATGATCTGGTGGGGTGAAAAATCTGAAAACCCCAAACTCATGGGGAATTATGTGGTAATACAGCACAAATATTAACAGGGACATTTTAAAAGACCCCCCCCTTGGTTCACAAATTCACATATCTATGCGCAGATGTTTCCTCTTGCTAACCTTGCCCTCTTCCTCCTTATCAGCCTGAGGGCAGAAGTCAGCAACTATTCTTCACTCCTTCTGCCTGGGCAGGGCAATAGGAAATTCTTTTTCAAAATCCTCAAAGAGGCATCATATATAAAAGGAAATCCTATGAGAGGAAACACATTTTTGAACAAAGAACCAAAACTTTTAATACTTGACACTGAAATATATTACACACACATATATGTTTCTTTCCTAGTTCGCAGAATATAACTACTAATCTTCCCTCATTTAATTTTCACTTCGTAAGTTAAGGGTACCGACAAGTAGGAGGGAACCTTCTTCTCTCAGCAGCTCTTCATATTTTGAACTGCAAATTTTCCCCATGTAGTACCCATTTTCCCTATGATGAAATTATATTCCCCAATGTGTGTGAAATGGTACCTTTTAAGAAGTGCATCTTGCTTGCCCTGGAGAAGTCTTTGGGTTTTATCTCATATCAAACTGTGAAAATCTGAGGTCAATCTCTATCTTTAAAAGACCAAAAGCTATTTGACCTTGAAGATGACATTTCTTCTCACTGAGTCTCAGTTTCCTTATCCAGGGCTCTGCAATCTTATTTTGTTGGGCTCTGCTGGCCATTTCTTCCCTTTTGCATCTACTCAACTCAGCCCGTGTATGAACTTAAAAACAGCAATAGACCAGACATAAGTGTATGCAAGTCGCGGTGTTCTAATAAAACTTTATTTACAAAAACAGGTAGCAGGCTGAATTTGGTCAGTAAACCATAGTTTGCCAACTCTTTTATGGGGAATATATCATCTACTTCACAAGGTTTTTGTAAGAATTGCATTGCCTAAAATATGGGATACTCTTGATAGAGGGTCTGATGTTATTAAATGTGACAGCTAATTCCTCCTTCTTTCCAACTAACAGCAATTCTCTTTGAGTGAGACAGCAGGGGGCCCTTACAAAATGGAATGCCATTGGCTGATATTTCCTATCTGTAGCAAGTCTTTTTTGTTGTTTCCTTCTAATGTTAATATTTTGGTATAAAAAAAATAGGGAGCTGAAAATACAGAGTTACTAATCCAACAAACTTAAGAACAATTTGAGCTCTATTTGATGTCATTTTCCCCCACATTTATTCTTTTAAAAATGTTACTTAAGAACAGCTTTTTTAGTGAAATTTACAGCAGACATATAAAGAAGCTTGTGGTTTGGGCCAAAGGTCCAACTAACAGCTGTGTATCTTTGTTCAAGTAACAGTAATAATGAAGAATCAGCCTCACAGGAATTTATTATTTTAAACTTGACCTCTTGTCCCTGCATTTCATGTCCTCCCTTGCTTGCCTCAGAGATAAGTCACTAGACCTGCCCCTTCGTTTCTCTGAATCCGTGTAGTGTTCTTTAGAGCTTGTCCCCTTGACCTCAGGTTTACAATTACTTTTTTAGTGTTCTTACATATCTCATTTGAGTGTGTGTGTGTTTTTCCCCCAAGTACCTTTAGTGTATTAATGCAAAAGACAAATTAATATACTAAAATACAGTAAGTTGATGTAAAAACACAAGATTGCAGTCAAGTGATTTCAGTTCAAGTTCTGACTGTAATGCTAATTATTTGCCTAAACTTGAACAGACCACTTCCCAGAATGAGTCTCAGGTTTCTCATCTATGAATGGGCTTAGGAATTACTGTTCTTCCTACTTCTCTAGACTTTGTGTGAATAAAATGGACATTAGCTATAAAGACACCATAAAATCGCTGGTAATTTATTTCTCGACAATAGCTATTATTAAACTAAAAATAACAGCTGTATTTTAAGTAGCCTCATTGTGGGCCAGGAAGTATACTAAGCATTGCTCATAAATTTACTTATTAATCTTCATAACAAATGTGTGAAGTAATTATTTTTCTGCCCATACTGCAGATGAAAAACAACAAAACCCAGTGATGAGGTGATATGCCCAAGTCTCATATTTAGTGGATGAGCTGGGGTTGAAACAGTGTAATATTGGACTCCAAAGTTCTTCCTCTTAAGCAAAATGGAACTTGAAGTGACAAAAAAGTTTACTTCTTTATCAAAAGAGAGAAGACCTACCCATTATGCGTTAGCCTTACACAATATTTTAGTTTAAATTAAAAAATAACACTATAAAACAGGTTTCTTTTTTAAAATATTTTATTCTAAAAAATAAATAAACACATATACAGATAATTTACCAAGGGGTATTTTCAAAGATCACCAGGATATGATCTGGACCATAATTTCTAAATGCAACTTTATCAAAAATGGTTATATTAAATAGAAAAAAATATAAGTAAGAATACAACAATTTTGAGTAATGAAATCGAAGGGTTAAAATGAATATTGGTAGAGAAAGAGAAGGAAAGAAAAACTTACACAGTAAAAAAATTGATCTTTAAGAATATTTATAAATTTCAATCACAAGTTATGCTACTAAAAAGCCTCCTTTCTTTATAGAAGTATAGTTGACTTACAATATTGTATAAGTTTTAGGTGTATAACACAGGGATTTGATATTTTTATACATTACAAAATGATCACCATGTTAACTCTAGTTGCCATCTGTCACCATACAAAGCTATTACAATATTATTGACTGTATTCCCTATGCTGCACAGCCAATCCCAGTGACTTATTTATTGTATAACTGGAAGTTTGTACATCTTAATTTCCCTTACCCATTTTACTGATACCTGTGTTCCCATCTTACCTAGTTATCTCCAGTTTGTTCTCTATATATGAGTCTCATACTGTTTCATTTTTATGGTTCCTTTGCTTTGTTTTGCTTCCACATGTAAGTGAAATCACATTGTATTTATTTTACTCCCACTGACTTACTTCACCTAGCATAATACACTCTAGGTCCATCCATGGTGTTGCAAATGGCAAGTTTTTATTCTTTTTTATTTCCATTTTAGGTATAAAGTGTTTTGGTGAGGATGTCTTTAGATTCATCTTGTTTGGGACTCTCTTTACTTCTTGGACATAGTCGTCTGTTTTCTTTCCCAGGTTAGGGAATTTCCAGGTATTATTTCTTCAAATGAATGTTCTGCCCCTTTCTTTCTCTCCTCTCCTTCTGGGACCTTTATAATGCAAATATCAGTATGTTTGATGTTGTCCTGGATGCCTCTTAAACTATCTTTTATTTATTTTTTTTCTTTTTTCTGTTCAGCTTGCATAATTTCTACTGCTCTCTCTTCCAGTTCATCTATCTGTTCCTCTGTACATCTAATCTACTGTTGATTCCTTCTAGTGTATTTTTAAATTTCAGTTATTATATTCTTCAGCTCTGTTTTGTTTTTCTTTATATCTTCTAACTCTTTGTTAATATTCTTACTGTGTTCTTTTCCTAAGATTGTTGAGCATCTTTATGATCCTCACCTTGAACTTTCTATTGTATACATTGCTTATCTCCACTTAGTTCTTCCTTTGGGGTTTTGCCTTTTTCCTTGTTTTGGAATATATTCCTCTGTCTCCTCTTTTTGCCTAACTCTCTGTACTTATTTCTATGTATTAAGTAGGTTAGTTACATTTTCCAAACTTGGAGAACTGGCCTTATGTACAAGATGTCCTATGGGGTCTGGCAGCACACTCCCCTCTAGTCAGCAGAGCTATATGTTTAAGGGTGTCCCCTAAGTGGGCTGCATGGGCCCTTCTGTTGTGGCAGGTCTGATTTTTGTGGATGCACAGGTAGGCAGGGCTGGGCCCCTGACCTGGTTGGCTCCCAGGCTTTGCCTTGTGCTTGGTTGCTAGGTCTCTGGTCAACAGGGTAACTGGCAGTGGGAGCCAGTGGGGCCTGGGGCTGGGACTGGCCCACTAGTGGATAGATGTGGGTTCCAGGGCAGCTGGCTCTATGGTCCCAAGACTGGCCATGGCTGCTGGGCATATAAGCCTCTAGTACTAATAGGCTAGAGGAGGATTCCAAAATGCTACTTGCCAGCTCCAGTGTCCTCGTGGTAGAATAAGCTCCCCAAATGGCTGCCACCAATGTCTATGTTCCTGGGGGAGTCCCAGTTGCCAACTACCTCTCCAGGAGGCTCTTCAAGATCTGCGAGTTGGTTTGATCCAAGCTTATTTCAAATTACTGCCTCTGCACTGGGAATCTAGGAGTCTGAGATTTTGCATGTGCCCTTATTTTTGGAATTCTTCACTTGACTCTTCATAGAGAACTCATAAAAAACTTAGGAGTTAAACTGAAATATAGATGGAAATTGAAATTGGCATAAAGCTAAATGAATACACATTAGCCTTTAAGATTTTGTTATTAGCAATGAGCCTTTCTGACTCTTCATTTGCTCAATGAGATGTGCTTACTGTTGCCCAGGGTCCTAAGTTACAGGGAAAACCAGCTAAGGACATAAGAAAACAGACCTTTGAATTACTGTTATACATTTTCAAGAAGGGCAGAGTTCAATACTGCATTCTTTTGCTTTGCCTGATCATCTAAAATCCTTCTTCTGTGAGTTCAGGCACCTTATAAACTTTGTCCTCTAATGATCGTGTTATCACCCAAACAGGGTTGCCTCTTCACTCTCAGGATAAAGATCTGAATGTTTGAAGACACATTACAAAATAAGGATTTGGGCCAGTCTAAGAATCCTGTTATATTTCCAAAAAGGTATAATTTATTGCCTTTTTAGCTTTGAAGCACTGGACAGAAAGTATTTGCCCCCCCCCCATTTTTATCTCTTTGAGTTGTAAGTAAATAAGGAGGTTTATATAAACAAAAAGGACACTAAAAATTGGAGGGTAAAAAGAGCATCGGGAGAGGCCACATGATACACTGAGTGTTCAATGAACTAAGTTTGGACAGTTGCTGATTTGAGGCTCAGCTGTGTTGCCAAGGTCTTAATTTAGCCACAGATAAACTAGCACATTAAGAAGGAGGGAAAGAACCTACAAGGCCCTGGTTAAAACCCCGGACTGGTATACCCTCCTGTCACTCTAAAAGCATCTCAGGGTTCCTTAGGCACACTCTCACTTAAACACTGGGGTTTTCTCTATCCTGGTTGGTGATTTGTAAGGGCTTTGGAATTAAACTGAGCAGAAACAAAGAGAGAACTACTGAAGACGGACCATGCCAACCAGCGAATTAGGTATCACCCTGAAAGGCAGCTGTTCTGAAACTTTATGTCAAAAAGAGGCACTTCTGAAGGCAGCAAAACTGAGTAAACTTATGAAGGTCACCAGCTACAGTATAGTGAAGAACTCTTTCCAAAATGGGATGTGGGATGTGTTGGCTTTGTCTAGTTCCAGAATCTGTCCAGAAGAAATAAGGTGTAAGTCAACATATTCTAAAAGTATACATATTCCAAGATTTGTAATATCCCTTTAACTTGAAATAAGATTCCTAGTTGTTCTTGCTATCTTGAAGGGCAGATTCTTAGTTAACTATTCTGGCACCTGATTTATTATGCATTGTTTCTCATACTAAGGAGAAGCTCAGTGTGTCTGAGAAACAAGGTCCACTTAATGAATTTGTTCAGAAACACAAATATAATTATGATTTGTCTGGCATTGCTTATCTACATTATGTTAACATACATAACAAACATATACAAGTTGTAGGTAATATTGTATGTAGTTACTGTATGTGTACAAAATAACAATACTTCAAATGTGTGTTTTCTCTTGAAAGCAGTGTCCACATTTTACTCTTTGTATTATGAAGAGCTTAGAATTTTGTCTGCTATTTATTAGCAGCTCAAAAATGTCATTCTCTTCTATTTTCACCTCTCCTAAAGACTACAAAACTGATTTCCAAATGAGCACCATAGATTCAAAGAAGGACCATATTAGTTTAATAGCAGAAGAGTAATCTGAGCACAGCACTTGACACGATAGAATATCAGGGATAATTATTTTCTGTACCGCTTTAGACTTGTTCCTGGCAACTATATTGTCTGAGAATCTTTGGAATTCTTAATTTCAATTCCTGAACTTTTCGAGTCCTCAATTCAGCAATATTCATTTCAATTTTTGATAACATGTAAAAATATTTTTGATTTCTGGTCCTGTCTAAATACTTTTTATTGTGATGGTGTCATCTGAAAACTACGCTGTAAGTTTTAACACCTTCATGCATCACAGCATGCATTGATGCACACAAATTCTGAGTAATTAAGAAGGTAATTGTGCTGTTAGACTTGTTTTACACAAGACACATCACAACTCAATATGTTAAATTTGAAATAATCTCCCATTGTTTTAGAGGATGAATAATATTCAAATATATATAAGCAGATCTGCAAGGGGAAATGCAGTTACAAAAATGCCTATTTTAGAACAGAGATCCTGTTTGTGCAGTTGCTGTAGACTCTCTGAAATGAATCCGTATTGTGAAAAGAGATTGACAGTTTTTGTTGATAATGTCCATGGGAAAATTTGGCATCTGCATATTTTTCTATTTAAAGAAATAATCCTAGAGCACTAATTTACTCTAATGATACATCACTTGGCATCACAAAAACAGACAACTGAGCTAAGGTCCATTTCCTATTTATGGGATGTAATATACAGCATTCAGTTGCAGTGTTCACTGAAGTTTAAAAAAAGAATTCAAACAAATGGGAAGTGAAGACACTGGCACAAGGGCTCTTGCTCTAAATAACAATTTATATTAAATTACAAATGATATCTACATACAGTTTCTATCAACATTTGGAAAAACACTTTGTATTCTATTATTGCCTAAACCAAACCCTTTTACAATTATGTGTTTATAAATCTTTCTCTCCTACTAGAAAGATACTGAGGACAGCAAACATACCACATTTGTTTCTATATCCCTAGAGTCCAATGGCTCTTAAGCATTATGTGAATAATGTATATATGTTGAATTAATGAGATAGCTTTCTCTTTCCTAAAGTTTGGCATAACCTCATTTTCCTCAAATACTGATTCTATTCTATACTTTTTTCCCTGCAGATTTCAAAGCACTTCAACTCATTAACCACAAAGATAGCATTTGATCATATAGTATGCATTGTTTGTTAGCTCTTTTATTAGTTATTCAATTGATTAGTTAATTCATGAATATATTAATTCATGTAATAATCAGATATTTCAGGGTTTTTATGTTTTAAGGACAGGCAAAGCACCTGGAAAATAATTTTTAATATCCAAAGTTTTCTAGTGTAGTGCTAAGGACACACACTAGTTGTGTAAATTTGGTCAAGTTACTTAAGATCCCTTTGCTCCAGTTTTCACTGTTATTAAATGGAAATGCAACAGCATACTGTATTTGTAGTAAAGATTAAATGAGTTATATAGGTGAGGTGTAGCCATAGAATAAGTACTGTAGAACTGTTTGTCGTTGTTATTATATTAGCTGATCGACGAATTCATACAAACCTTCCTGAGATCACATACTTTATGACTGAAGAGAAAGAATTTTAACAATAGTAATCTAAGAAAGATTTTCTCTATTTTCCAAAGTCCATAAAGGGGATTTTTTTAATAATCATAAAATAATTTAATTTTGTAAAGCATGGTGATATATTTAAACACAATTATGAGGAATGAATGATTAATCAAGTTACCTGTCCTGCTTAAATACACTAAGTTGTGAACATACTGAATTGTTTTATTCTAAAACATTTGGCCATTATTCTTTAGACTTTTCGAGGTGGAAAAAAATGGTCAGTCCAGCCTCATTTGGGCAGGTTTTTCTTAAATATACTTACCTGAATTTAGGAACTCATAGTCACAGTGATTTTGACATTTTTTAATACTTTTAAATTGTTATTCTAAAATAGCAAAGCTAAATGACAAAGGTTGGGCCATAAAAATAATTTTAGGCCCTTCTCTATTAATTTAGGTATATTTTTCAACTAATTTATTTCCTAACTTAAAAAAAATCGAACTGTATTAGAGTTGGCAAAGTATGGGGCTAGAAAGGAATCTGAAAGCCTGGCCTCATGTCCTAGATCTGTGACTTCCTTAGTGTGTTCACCCTGAGCAAGCAAGACTTCTCTGAACCTTAATGTCCTCATTTGAAAATGTGATGTGCAGAAAAAATAGAAAATGTAAGTAGAGTGCCTCACACATTGTTTGGTACAGTAGATGCACTATGAAGGTTATTTCCATCACCCCCAAGCCTTCTCCTCCTTGGAACTATGATTTATCTACTCAAAACAGAACAATGATTTTTCATTGCTTTTATTGGAAATCCTAGCATTTCTTTTTCCATAGAAGCTTAATAATTGGTGTCATTGGCAGCCACTTTCTTAAAAATTTATATTTAAAAATCATGCAAGATCCTTAGAAACATCTAATTCCATGTTCCTTCTAGTACTTTAATCATCATTGCCAGAGCCCTGCAATCTGATTTTACACACTTTTTTTGAACATCTCTGTTTTCCAGGAACTCTTCTCTTTCCATAGAAATAGTTGCATTTTAAGTCTATTCATCTCTGCTAAGATCTGAAATTTCCCTCCCCTAGTTTCTCTTCATTAACTCCATCCTGACTCCTCGGGTACCCATATAACAAGTCTGATCTGTCTTTGGATGCCAGCCCTTAGCTGTTATCATCCAGCTGGCCTGCTGCCCTCTTTCACCTTTTCTTCTCTCAAAGGAAGGCTATTACTTGCTGAGATTTGAAACAAGTTATTTACTATCTTTGGGCATTCGGTTTATTCAGATAAAAGTATGGATAATAATATCTGCTTTTCTTGGTTGTGAGGAATAAATAAAATGATATATACCATTCAACAAATATTAGCGCCTTTGTGTGCCAGGCATTAGTCTAGCAAATGGGGATTTAAAGGTGAACAGAATGTACAGATTTTCTGCTCTCATAAGCTCACTTTCTTGTGGGGAGGCAGAAAGTATACAACCTATAGTGTAGTATAGAAAATAAATAAAATAGATAATAGGTCAGTAGGTAGGGCTAAGTACTAATAAGAAAAATAGAGTAATAGGCTATTTGAAACATTGGAACATGGGGTATTAAATTTTAGATAGGGTATGCAGGGAAGAATTATTAGCAATGTAATATTTGAATAGGCCTGGAGGACTTTGGGAAGGAGGTAGATGGATTTGAGGAGAAAGACCATTTCACGTGGTTGGAGCAGCGAGTATGGAGACCTTGAAGTAGGATTTTGATGACCACCTCTCTCTGACAATAACAATCAGTAAATGTTAATATCTCTTTTTTCTACTGCAATGTTTTGAATTTAACCCAGTTGTCTCCAAACTTTCACTGATTGCGATTAATTATCAAATTAGAACATGTATCCCCATATATTTTTACTTTGTATTTGTTTACTTGTTTATAAATTAAATGCATGTTCTATTATACCTATATAATATGTATGATATAATATAAAAGCAAAGGGAAGAGGGGAGGGACAATATAGGGGTAGGGTAGTAGGAGGTACAAACTATTAGGTATAAAATAAGTTACAAGGATATATTGTACAACTGTGGGGATATAGCCCATATTTTATGATAACTATAAATGGAGTATAACCTTTAAAAATTGTGAATCACTGTATTGTACGCCTGTAACTTATACAATATTGTGCAGCAACTATACTTCAATAAGGAATAGAAAATTAAAAAGGAAAGGAAAACAGAAATAATAAGAATGAGAAATACATAAATGAGAATTCTACTATTTTCTTCCAAACTCAGAAATATCTTTTTATATACTCTAAAAGACAAATTGTAGCCCTCTGGATATAGTTATAATACTTCATCACCTTTATCTTTTTCTATCTTTTTATTTTTCAAAACTATCTTCACATACGTTTCTTTTTTAAAGTTTTTCAAGATTAATCATCAGACTCATCAGAAGTGGGGCAACTGAAACTTTACCAGAGACTCTCCAGGGTGAAAATTGATTCTTGATTCTTTACTGTTCTTCCTCTGAAAGATCAAAGAAAACACTATATAAAGAGTGGAGTCTTACCTTCAAATCAGAATTTGTGAATTAGACTATTTAATACATAGTCTGCTTATACTTTCTGCTTGTTGAAATACCATGTGCATGAGGGAACTAGGTAAATGTTATAGAAGGAAATTCTTATTTTTTCACTTTACAATCATATGTAATAAGATTAGATAAAGAGTTGATATTTCTCTAGTGAGATTAGTTGATGACAGGTATTTTGACCCCTAATTTTCAGGTAGAGGAACAGAATATGAAGGAGTCAAATTTTGTCCAAGGTCACTTTTGGAATCAGTAATAAAATTCAGATGTGTAGGTTAACGGTCTGTGTTTTAGTCCCAAAAATAGATAGTTTCATAGAGGAGGACACAGACTGCAGAAAGCTGGTAGACTTAAAAAAGCAACTATGAAATAATGACTATCCTGAAAATAAGTGGTTTCTTTTTTTAACAACTTGCAAAATCTTGTCAAAGAGACCCGGAGAGGAGAGGAACCCTTCCAAGCCCCCTCCTGGGAGGATGGGTGTCCTCTAGGGAGCATTTCAATGTGGACACTCCTGTTGTCCATCTCATAACTGATACACACTGTAAGCTCACTTTTCAACATATGCTGAACTTATTTTACCAAGTTGGGGGTAATTCACCAAAAAAGTGAAATGTGAATTATTTCTATGTCCTCAAGAATCACATAAAAAATCAGAACTATCTTTTCTTTTCAAAACTGACAGGAAGAAGCTAACAACATCTGATTGCTCACCTAGTGTCAGCCACATTTCATGTATGAATTCCTCTAACCATCAAAACAAACTTGAGAGGAAAATGTTATTGTACACATTTAGAGATGAGAAAACTAGGGCCAAAAAAGTTATGTACACTGTGCTTACATCCACTTAATGATTTTGTAGTTTCATGCTCAATGACCTGTCTCCTAAACAAAGATACAAATAGATATACCCATGCTTATTTTCTTTATTTATATTTGATGCTTTTTAACATTTTTATTAAGACTCTAATTATTACTGACAATAATTTTATTTTTATTTTATTGAGATATAGTTGATTTACAATATTATATTAGTTTCAGGTGTATAACACAATGATTTAAATTTTTTAATAGATTATACTCTACTTATACTTGTTCTAAAGTATTGGCTATATTCCCAGTGCTACACAATGTATCTTTGTAGCTTATTTATTTTAGACACAGTAGCTTGTGTCTCTTAGTCCCCTACCCCTAGGTTACCCATCTCCCCTTCCTTCTTCCCGCTGGAAGCTACTAGTTTGTTCTCTATATCTGTGAGTCTGTTTCTTTTTTGTTATATTCACTAGTTTGT
Organism: Pseudorca crassidens; assembly: GCF_039906515.1. Classification (NCBI taxonomy): domain Eukaryota; kingdom Metazoa; phylum Chordata; class Mammalia; order Artiodactyla; family Delphinidae; genus Pseudorca; species Pseudorca crassidens. Next base: position 39,272,227 of record NC_090299.1, read on the forward strand.
TTTACTTTTTTAGATTCCACATATAAGTGATAAAATAGAGTATCTGTCTTTCTCTGTGTGACTTATTTCACTAAGCGTAATACCCTCCAGGTCCATTTATGTTGTTGCAAATGGCAAAATTTCATTCTTTTTTATAGCTGAGTAGTATTCCATTGTATGTATGCATACATACATACATACAATGTATGTAAATATATATCCCACATCTTCTCTATCCATTATCTATTGATGGACACTCAGGTTGTTTCTATATCTTGGCTATTATAAATAATGCTGTTATAAACATCAGAGTGCATGTATTTTTTTCAAATTAGTGTTTTCTTTTCCTTTGGATATGTACCCAGGTGTGGATTCCTGGATCATATGATAGCTCTATTTTTAGTGTTTTGAGGAACTTTCATACTGCTTTCCACAGTGGCTACACCAACTTACATTCCCACCAGCAGTGTGTAAGTGTTCCCTTTTCTCCACACACTCCCCAACATTTGTTATTTGTGGTCTTTTTGATGATAGCCATTCTGACAGGTGTGAGGATTATCTCATTGTGGTTTCGATTTGCTTTACCTAATGATTAATAGTATTGAGCATCTTTTCACATGCCTGTTGGTCATCTCTTATGTATTCTTTGAAAAAATGTATATCCAGGCCTTCTACCCAATTTTAATAAAGTTTTTTTTTTTTATATTGAGCTGTATGAGTTGTTTATATACTTTGGGTATTAACCCCTTTGTTGTCATATCATTTGCAAATATCACTGGCTGCAAAATAAATATTCCCTTTCAGGCTTTTTTTTAAATTAATTTTTATTGGAGTATAGTTGCTTTACAATATTGTGTTAGTTTCTGCTATACAGCAAAGTGAATCAGTTTTATATATATATATATATAATCTCCCCTCTTTTTTAGATTTCCTTCCAATTTAGATCACCACAGAGCACTGAGTAGAATTCCCTGTGCTATACCAGTAGGTTCTCATTAATTATCTATTTTATACATATCAGTGTATATATGGCAATCCCAATCTCCCAATTTGTCCTCCTTTTCAGTTTTTTCAGATGAATCTCCCAAACTTAACCTGATCACTACCAAACATTTAAGTATTATTTTCTATAGAAACAGCTTAGGAACATAAAGTGAACATACCATTTTGCTAAATAAATCATATTTGGGGACCCATTTTACTTTCACCAGTATCCAGTAATAGAACTCATCAGAGTAACCCAGTTGACATAATGGGATATAATTATCCATCCCAATTGTTCATTTAAAATTGTAATTCAAATTACTGTACAATTTAAAAAATCATAACATATAATTGTCATCTTTCAATATGTATATATTATGAAGTAAGAGTATTTTGTTTCTTAACTTATATGAGTTTGTTGCCCTACAAACCCCTTAATATCCAAATAACAAATATTTGTTTATGGTTCATCCTTTCGATAACCTATGGTCTGCATTCAGTTTGATACCACACTCTTAAAAAGCCACCATAAATATCTGCAAACAAAATCAACATGTTCTGGTGTATTGAGATGCTATTCTATATGTATAATTTAACCGGTATACATTGGTTTGCTTAGACCAGACAGATACATTATTTGCCCATAAGATTCATTTATTTATCCTGTATTTTGAGGAGTTTGTAAACCTATAATGTAGGAGTTCAAGAAATGAATTCTGGAGTTGCTTGCCAGGAATTTTGTGCATCGGTGAAGTCTACAAGAGAATGATGGTTATAGAAGTTTCAAGGTGAGGCTTGAAACTTGAAACTTGAAGTGGATAAATTATTAAAGCGAGAGAAATGAAGGGCTTTCCAATGAACGGCACATGCGGTCAGTAAGGTATTATTTTGCTAGAGCTGACATAACAGAGTACCACACACTGAGTGGCTTAAACCACAGAAATGTATTATCTCACAGTCTGGAGGTTAAAGTCAAAGATTAAGGTGTTGACAGGGTCAGTTCCTTCTGAGGACTATGAAATAATATGTTCCATGCCTCTCCCCTAGCTTCTGGTACTTTGATGGCTACCTTTTGTAATCCTTGATATGCAGAAACATCACTTCAATCTCTGCCTTCATTTCCACATGGCATTCTCCCCATATGTGTGTCCCGTCTTATAAGGACACAAATGATATTGGGTTAGGAGCACATCCTCAAGAGTAGCTTTCAGAAAGTACAAAGCTTTTTTGGGGGAGGATTTTATTTTACTTATTTATTTTTATTTTATATTGGAGTATAGTTGATTAACAGTGTTGTGTTAGATTTAGGTGTACAGCAAAGTGATTCAGTTATACATAAAAATGTATCTACTCTTTTTCAAATTCTTTTCCCATTTCAGTTATTACAGAATACTGAGCAGAGTTTCCTCCTGCTATACCTTAGGTCCTTGTTGGTTATCTGTTTTAAATATAGCAGTGTGTACATGTCAATCCCAAACTCCCAATCTATCCCTCCCCCCCCAACCTGGTAACTATTAGTTTATTCTCTAAGTCTGTGAGTCTGTTTCTATTTTGTAAAAAGTTCATTTGTATCATTTTTTTAGATTTTGCATATAAGCAATATCATATGATATTTGTCTTTTTCTGTCTGACTTACTTCACTTAGTATGGTAATCTCCATGTCCATCCATGTTGCTGCAAATGGCGTTATTTCATTCTTTTTAATGGCTGAGTGATATTCCATTGTATATATGTACCACATCTTCCTTACCTATTCATCTATCAATGGACATTTAGGTTGCTTCCATGCCTTGGCTACTGTACTGCAATGAATATTGGGGTGCATACATCCTTTCAAACCATGTTTTTCTCTGGATATATGCCCAGGAGTGGGATTGCTGGCTAATATAGTAGACTTCAGACTATACTACAAAGCTACAGTCATGAAAACAGTATGGTACTGACACAGAAACAGAAGTATAGATCAATGGAACAGGTGAGAAAGCCCAGAAATAAACCCACACACTTAATGCCAATTAATCTATGACAAATGAGGCAAGACTATGAAATAGAGCAAAGATATTCTCTTCAATAAATGGTGCTGAGAAAACTGGACAGCTACAAGTAAAAAAATGAAATTAGAACATTCTTTAATACCATACACAAAAATAAACTCAAAATGGATTGAAGGCCTAAATGTAAGACCAGCTAGTATAAAACTCTTAGACGAAAATATAGGCAGAACACTCTCTGACATAAATCCCACAGTAATAGAAATAAAAACAAAAATAAACAAATGAGACCTAATTAAACTCAAAAGCTTTTACAAAGCAAAGGAAACCATAAACATAACAAAAAGACAACCCACAGAATGGGAGAAAATATTTGCAAAGAACTCGACTGATAAAGGATTAGTCTCAAAAATTTTCAAAAAGCTCATGTGGCTCAATATCAAAAAATCAAACAACCCAATCAAAGAATGGGCAGAAGATCTAAATAAACATTTCTCCAAAGAAGACATACAGATGGCCAAGAGGCACATGAAAAGCTGCTCAACATAACTGTTAGAAAAATGCAAGTTAAAACTACAATGAGATATCACCTCACACCAATCAGAATGACCATCATAAAAAACTCTGCAAACAATAAATGCTGGAGAGGGTGTGGAGTAAAGGGAAACCTCCTACACTGTTGTTGGGAATGTAAATTGGTACAGCCACTATGGAGAACATTAAGAAGATTCCTTAAAACGTAGGCAGAGGGCTTCCCTGGTGGCGCAGTGGTTGAGCGTCTGCCTGCCGATGCAGGGGACACAGGTTTGTGCCCCGGTCTGGGAAGATTCCACATGCTGCGGAGTGGCTGGGCCCATGAGCCATGGCCGCTGAGCCTGCGCGTCCGGAGCCTGTGCTTTGCAACGGGAGAAGCCACAACAGTGAGAGGCCCGTGTATCGCAAAAAAAAAAAAAAAGAAAAGAAAACATAGGCAGAACACTCTATGACATAAATCACAGCAAGATCCTTTGTGAACCACCTCCTAGAAAAATGGAAATAAAAACAAAAATAAACAAATGGGACCTAATGAAACTTAAAAGGTTTTGCACAGCAAAGGAAACCATAAACAAGGTGAAAGGATAACCCTCAGAATGGGAGAAAATATTTGCAAATGAAGCAACTGACAAAGGATTAATCTCCAAAATTTACAAGCAGCTCATGCAGCTCAATATCACAAAAACAAACAACTCAATCCAAAAATGGGCAGAAGACCTAAATAGACATTTCTCCAAAGAAGATATACAGATTGACAACAAACACAGGAAAGGATGCTCAACATCACTAATCATTAGAGAAATGCAAATCAAAACTACAATGAGGTATCACTTCATACCAGTCAGAATGGCCATCAGCAAAAAATCTACAAACAATAAATGCTGGAGAGGGTGTGGAGAAAAGGGAACCGTCTTGCACTGTTGGTGGGAATGTAAATTGATATAGCCACTATGGAAAACAGTATGGAGGTTCCTTAAGAAACTAAAAATAGAACTACCATATGACCCAGCAATCCCACTACTGGGCATATACCCTGAGAAAACCATAATTCAAAAAGTCATGTACCACAATGTTCATTGCAGCTCTGTTTACAATAGGCAGGAAGTGGAAGCAACTTAAGTGTCCATCGACAGATGAATGGATAAAGAAGATGTGGCACATATATACAATGGAATATTACTCAGTCATAAAAAGAAACAAATTGAGTTTTCTGTACTAAATACAGAGTGAAGTAATTCAGAAAGAGAAAAACAAATACCATATGGTAACACATATAAATGGAATCTAAAAAAAAAAAAAAAACTGGTTCTGAAGAACCTAGGAGCAGGACAGGAATAAAGTCGCAGATGTAGAGAATGGACTTGAGGACACAGGGAGTGGGAAGGGTAAGCTAGTACGAAGTGAGAGAGTGGCATGGACATATATACACTACCAAATGTAAAATAGATAGCTAGTGGGAAGCAGCTGCATAGTACAGGGAGATCAGCTTGGTGCTTTGTGACCACCTCGAGGGGTGGGATAGGGAGGGTAGGAGGGAGACACAAGAGGGAGGAGATATGGGGATGTATGTATATGTATAGCTGATTCACTTTGTTATAAAGCAGAAACTAACACACCATTGTAAAGCAATTATACTCCAATAAAAATGTTTTTAAAAAGATAGAAAAAAAATAGAGCTACCATATGAGCTAGAAAGTACAAAGCTTAAAAAACAAACAAACAAAAACTAATTAGCCCCTGTCTTGGTTCCTATCTTTTTCCTCAATTTGGTCATTTGGCACCTTGACTGGTCAGGGTCCTAGGAGAAAAAAAAAAAAGGAGTGAAGGACTACAGAAATAAGAATAATGAAGGGACTTTTTATAAATGTGTGGACAGGGTAAAGGAAATCAACAATGGATGACGGATTACCCTCGGGCCTTCCAATAGGAGGAAGCACTTATAGCTGCAGGGACAAGGGGGTGGGTATTAGAAACCAGGAAGACTGTTCCATGTAGGAAAGGGTCATCCAACAGGAGCCTTTGAAAGAGGAATGCAGGTTACCACCAAAGTGATCATCTTGCCCTCAATTGTATGGTTAAAATTCTTTGTAATGACATCTAGGTCTAGTGTTTTATTTGTGGCAGAGGATTTAACTATTGACTCAGTTTTCTTTTTGGCTATTAAACTAGTCCATTTTTTAAAAATAGAAGTAGTTGCAATAAGTTGAGTTTTCTATAAATATTATCTAGGTTTTTAATTGATTGGCATATAATTTTCATAATATCCCATTGATCACTAAAATATCTATAGTTTTATTTTCTTTTTATTAGTATTTTTATTTTACACCTTTCTATTTTTATTTATTACTCTTGACAGTGATTTACCATTTTTTTGTTCTTTTTTAAGAGCCAGATATTGGCTTTATCACCCTCTTTTGATTATTTACTGTTTTATTTCATTGGTTTTAGCTTCTATTTTTGTTATTCTCCTCCTTGTTCTTGATTTAGTTTAATTCACTTTGGTTGTGTTTCACAAATTTTGCTCTCAAATATTTTCTTTATTATTCCATTATACATTTTCTAATTTCTTTTAAAATTGTGGTACACTAGCTATTTAGAAGAATATGGTGTTGCTATTATTGGTCATCAGAAATCATAATGTGTGAGAATCAGTTTCTTGTTGATGATTGCTTTATGACAAAGAAATCTAATCACACTTTGTTATTGTTTTATGGGTGATTGAACATAATGTATCCATCAACTCTACCTTTGATAATTAGATCAAAATTATTAAATATCTTTTGAAAAATCTTTTATTTTATTACTTTTTTCATTGTCTCTCAAATGTAATTGATTTCTCCTAAGTTGATCCTTGCCTTTCAAACTAACCTGAAACATAGTTTGATTAACTACGTGGTAAAGAAGAAACACTTGAAATACTCATTTTGCTTGCTAATTTTAAATGAAATAGATTATGTGGAGTGGGTCACGAGTTGATTAACTTTTTAAACAATTTTTCATTTAAAATAAAGTTACATATGACATTGTAAAAAGTAAATTTAAAATCAGTATATCCTTAACCTTGATTTATATAGTGTTAATATTAAACATACTTTTTTCAGAATAATTTGAAACAAAGTTTCAGACACTGTGATATTTCACCCCTAAGTAGCATTAACAGATCTAAGAAAATAACAATTGTATATCATTGAGTATACAGTAAGGTTGCCAGATAAAATACACAGCACTGTGTTAAAGTTGAATTTCAGATTAATAACAAATAACTTTTTAGTATAAGTATATCCTGAATATTGAATGGCACACACTTATATTAAATTCAATACTAAACTACATTGTTTTATGTAACTCAAATTTAATTAGATGTCCTATATTTTTATTTGCTAACTCTAGTAACCCTAATATACAATTGATATTCAAATCGCCAGTTAACCATTTCTCTTACAGTTATTTTCACTTTTTAATTTCTGGATCCAATCAAGGTTCACGTATTGCATGTGATGGTTATGTCTTTTTGGGTTCTTTTAATGTATAAACTAATTCTAGAATTTAATCTAGATGTTTTGTATTGTTTTAATTTTACTTTTTCATAATGACTTTTTAGAAGACTCTAGGCCAGTTGACTTGTAGACTATCCCACATTCTGAATTTTTCCAATTGTTTCCTTTTGATTATGTTAAACATTTTTTCAGGAATACTTCATAAGTGATTTTCTAAGAGGCAGAACATTCTGGTTACATGATACATATAAAATATCTACTATAGATGGAGTCCTTAGCATGTTATCCTACTTAATTCTTAGAACAACTCTTTAAGATCAGATAGATAACTCTCTCCCACCATCTCAGATATTTGTGCCTTCATCTGTCTCCTTGGCCATTTAACTACTTGTTTCATCCCAGTTACTACTTAAACATCAAACTCTATGAGCTGAAATGCAGATTCCATGGACCCAACCCAAGAGGCCTCACCCTTTGCTGGTGTCACATGCCTCTTCCATGTTGTCACTGAGGTGTGACAGGCGCTGCTCTGTGTCCACACATGTGCAACCCATGGGTTAATGGCCTGCAGCATGAACTTGACCAGTGGGAAGCTGGAGTCTGTGGATATTCCTTCTTCTATGACTAATGTCTTCTAGCTCTCTTCAGATGTACTGTTCTAAGAAAAGGCAGTTCATATGACCTCTTGGAAGGCGGCCCCACATGCAAGCAATTGGTTGACATCGATAACACTCCCTCCTTCCCTACCGGACTCTCTCTTTACTTGACATCTGTTTCTCTGATATTGCATGCCTTCATAAAATAATTGCTATCAACTTTTGCCTCAGTTTTGATTTCTGGGTATCCTAAACTAAGATAAATGAGGAGAATTGTGCTCAAAAACTTAAGTAACATTCCAGGAATTAGTTTTAAAAAGTAGTAAAGCAGATTTTATTTACTTTTTAAAAAAATTCTAGGACGATTTTTTTCTAAAATTACAACTCTTTCTCCTGCATCATCGTCTTTGTGACTTTTAGAGAAAATGCAACTTTTCTAAATTCTTTAAGTTTGATTTTGAGATTTTAAATTTTTCGTGTTTCCTTTTAAATATATTTCCTAATAGGAACATGGAACATGGTCAGATTTTGAAGTTCTTTCCATGTGCTTCATGCCGCTGGGTAAGAGCAGCAGCTCCTTAAATCTTTGGGAGAGAGAAAACAATTAGGTTATCATCATAACCTCTTGGTGTCAAAGGAAAGTGTGATCCTGTTGTTAAGTGCTGATGTTTTTGGTGTTAACTGCTAAACGTTAAGGAGGCCTGTCCTCACTACCAGAGGCTTATCAGTGTTAAATTCTTCTCAGCCTGCTTAATCATAATCAGCTTAAATGAAGGAGGGGTGGACCCTAGTGTTTTCATATCTGAACCAAATCTACTATCTAAAGTGAGAAGACACAGTAGTGACACTTCTCAAAGAAATGTTCTACCCAGCAGTGATACCATGCCCCAGATAATGAGCTTCAGCAATCACCTGGACCTTGATGAGTCATCTTCAAGAGAAAAAAAATAAAAACTTAAATTGTTGAAAAAAGCTATAGACAAAATGATAGGAGGTACATATTTTGGGTCTTCTGCTCCTGAACTGAGCCCTTCTCTGTTCTCAGTGAGGTCAGACCAAGGAGCTACGAGTTGACTCCAAAGTCCTCATACAGAGGATGGATAGAAATACAAATGAGGCAAGATTTTTAATGAGATGATTATTACTGAATCTGGATGATAACTACATTTTTTATTACACTATTTTGTCTATTTTGGATATTTTTGAATGGTTTTAATTAAAAATGTTAAGTGAAAAATAACCTACAAAGTCCTCACGTATTCTGTTCTCACTGTGCAAAGTAACCACTCTAAAGTCAAGTGGAGCTGTCATCAACAGCACGAATTGCATTCAATTTGATATGTGTGTGTGTGTGTGTATGCAATCATACACAATTAATTATAACATGTATAGTACAAATTTTGAAATAGACTAGCTTACTAATTGCTAAAGAGGTGATTGCTCTACCAGCAATTCACATTTTGATTTTGGGCAAGCAACATGCCTGGTTTATTCCTCAATTTTCTTATATGTAAAACAGTGGCAGCTGGGACACATGACATCTATGCTGTTTCTCGTTATTAAATTCATTTTATAACATGATTTGCAAAGTAAAGACATATATACTCAACAGGAGAAACACATTGATGCACTCTTCAGTACCCAGTGTGTAATTGATATTCTTTCATTGACATTCAACAAGATTAATCAAAGAATAGGATTTTATTAGCTTTATCACTAAGAAAGATGTGGTGGATCTCACCTCAGGCTTAGGTGGGTACGTAGATTCCACGCTCTGCCTTCTCATAGCTCTTCCCTTTTTCTCTGTGCTGGGCTCTTACCCACCTGCTGCAGATTGATAATTTTTCACATGTTAGAGAATATGGCCAAATGCTTCCCCAGCTTCTCATCCCATGATCACCAACATGGGAGGCTTTTGGAACTGCTATCAGAACCATCCCAGGGTGAATTTGGATTGACCTGATTTAGGATACATGTCAATCCCCAAAGCAATCACTTGGGTTGTGTTGACCATATTCCATGATAGTCTAGATCAGGATGACCCATCCACCCTGTAGAAAAAAAAAATGATATGAAGCCAGACAAATCAGTCATTAACAGAGGTTAATATAGATTTATTCTTATAATAATAAATCTTCAAGTAAGTGAACCATTATGGTTAATCCAATATAAATTGCACTATATTGCTTACAAATAAAAGCTATGATACAGTGTCTTGAAGTCTTATCTCCTACCACTTATACCTATCCTGTATCCTTCTCCACCCACATCACCAGCTTTCCTCCATAAAAAAAAATTAAAACAACAAATTAAAACCAAACAAAATATAATAACTAGCACATCTCTCTGGATATGTTATTTTCCCCAGTGCTGGAGTAGGAATAGAAAATTATCTTCTAAGCGCTCACACTACCCTAGAATTTCCTCTGTTTTTACACTTACCACACTGTGCAGTACATTTTCTTCCCTGAACCTATTAGACTCTTGAATAAATAAGGGATATTTTGATTGAGAGTGGCAGAAACTGAACTTGAAGTATTTTATTAAAAAAGGAAAACATATTGGATTCCAAAGATATTAAAAACTCGGACTTCCCTGGTGGCGCAGTGGTTAAGAATCCACCTGCCAATGCAGGGGACATGGGTTCGAGCCCTGGTCCGGGAAGATCCCACATGCCACGCAGCAGCTAAGCCCTTGCACCACAACTACTGAGCTTGCGCTCTAGAGCCCGCGAGACACAATGACTGAGGCCTGTGTGCCTAGAGCCCATGCTCTGCAACGGGAGAGGCCGGCTCAGTGAGAAGCCCGCACACCACAACAAAGGGTGGCCCCCACTCGTCACAAGTAGAGGAAACCCGCGCGCAGCACCAAAGACCAAACGCAGCCAAAAATAAATAAATTTAAACACAAAAAAAAGAGCTCCAGAGATCTCTCTATGTATCTCTTGCATGTCTTTGCATGTCTGGTTCTTTTTTCCCTGACACGCTGAAACTTATGACTACTACTGACACCAAAGCCACTCGCCATGTAGCTGGAATTATTGAAAAGAGCTTTATTCTCTGTCTTTGGTTCCACTTTGAAAATCCCTGAGATATCTGTTGGGTCAGTTGATCAGATGTCCACCCCTGTGCCAACAAGTATGGCCAGTGAAGTTTGAATCATAAAGAAAAGACATGGCTGTTGTGGGGGAGCAGTTCTACACTATGTATTTAAAACAGTAGCTGGCACATAATATATACTCAGTATAGAAAAGAATTCAAAAGAGACATTATCACATTGATACCCTCTAGAGCATTAAACAGTGAAAAACGTTCCCATTTCAGACACATAGAGTAGTTCCCAGTTGGTGCAAACACTGGGTCCTCTCTCCTTTAAAGGATCCTTAAGAACAATTGACTTTTCCAGACTTCAGCTCCTTGAACTTTTCATCTATATATAAAGTATTTATATATGTGGGCTAAAGGTCCAATCTCTGATTAATAGCCCAAATCTTTCTGCTGGGTTAATACTGTAACTAGTAAACATTTTTTTCTAATATTTTTCTCCATAGCCAAAATAAAGTTTAAGAAATTAAAGGCCAGCTTGGATGTGGAAACACAACTATAACTACAGGGCAAGAAACTAATTCTTGCCATAATATTCATGAGCAGTTATTAATAACAAAGACTTGGCAATGCTTTGGTTTAAATTTTCATGGCTATGGAATTAAAATTTACAGATTACTTTCCATTAACATTAAAATACTGTGAATAAAAGACAAAGTTTGTAATAATTAGAACAGGCTTCTCATTTTTGCCCTGCATTCAACTTGTTACATTTTCTCTTTCTTGTTGTTGAACCTCTGTGCTTTCATGTTCTTATTCATACTATGAGGGCTTTAATACTTTTCCTACATAAGTCAAAGGAATAATGGGACAGCAATTTATATTTTCTTCTGTTTTAATGTGTATATAAGCATAGCGCCAGGTCTTTTGTGTTAAAAGACATTTTTTTCCACCCTTAAGCAGCGGTGGTACCAAAATTTATTTATTGGATCTAAGAGGAGGCGTATGGTAAGACGAAGATTTGGGGAACTTGTCTTGACGCTCTATTTGTATATCAAGCATATTGGTGTACCTCAGAGTGTGAGTTACAGATCAAAAAAAACAACAACAATAAAAAAACACAAAGTATTCAAATTATTTCTCCGTGAACTCCACTCATAATAAATTGTTACTTCTTCTTATCAGACTATAAATACACCAAGGGGACTTTCTGGATGGGCTAAAGGACATTTGAGGAACATGGAATGGCTAAAGCCCCAAAGCCTTCCTCAGGACGACCATGAACTATATACACCCCTGCAGCTACTGCTCCAAATTTCTGGGCTTCATCTAGAAGTTTTTGGTTTTTTTTAAACTTCTAGAAAGAGTTGCTCTATCTCCGATCCTCATTTCTTTCTCATTTCAGAACAGTGATGCCTTTTCCAGCTAAAGCATCGTGTTACCTTATCAGTTTCATTAAACAGATGACCTTTGAAATAGACCTTGAAGAACAGGTAAAATTTATTTTGGAAAAGAAGTGGGAGAGGACCACCAGAGAGTGTTTTTCATGAACCTATAAACATGGAATCTGGATGTCACTGACAAGGATCAAGAACAAGGTAGATTTGAGTGTGGTATGAATTAATTCACTAACTCAATATACATATATACAGATACCATGATTAGATACTAGAAATACAGCAAGGGATTTGACATAGTCTGCTCTCATGTTATTTAGAGATGGTAATGGTCCTTGGGGTATGGATGCAGCAGACATCAATAGAAGTTTAATTCATTATTGTGAAGTCTTCAGTGACACACAAAGGAGTTTGAGTTTTATCTTGTCGCTACTAATAACAACACGTTTTTGAGACTAATAACATGCCAGGCACTATTCTGAGAACTTTACATTTATTCACTGTTTGTTAATTATTGGAATAATCTTGCAATATAAAGACACATTTGTTATCTCCATTTTACTGATGAGACTGAGTCATGGAGTAGTCATTTAACTTGGCAAAGGATTCAGAGCTAATAAGAGACAGGGTCAGGATTTGAGCCCAGGCCGTCTGGCTTCAGAGTCTATAGTCTCATCATTTATGGTTACAAATATGTGGCTAACATAAGGCTTTTCATATATGAAAATAGTAAAACAAGGTTTAAAGATGCTAGGAAACTCATTGGAAGATACAATAGTGTGTATCAGAGCCTAGACTAGACTCCACAAGACTGCAGACCCATTGCTCCTTCTGCTTCACATAGAAGGTGCATTAGTATGGTAATATACAAGAAGGTTTTGGGGACATACTTGGCTGAATTAAGAGAAATACGGTTACACTATAAGAGATAATAATGCTGTTTGCTTTTGTACTGGTCAGACCAGCAGAGAGAAGTGAGACAGTTAACTGTCGTTTGTCTTGCTCTCCACATACATCAGCCTGGGCTTGAAGTTAATGTATTCAAAGGTAGAAGTAGTTTGTTATTGCTCCAGGTGAGTTCAAATTTGGGCAAAAAGACATTGATTGATGAGGATGGCTCAGCTATCTTTATGTTCTTCTATTAAGCATGGTGTATGAGATTGTACAGTCACAAAATATCTCACCATGAACTGCCTTAGGGAGACTGGCTTTACCTTCCCCAGGACTTGATCTATTGTGAAATTAATTCAGTGCTAAGAATGATCAGTAAAACGGACTCAGGATTTATTTCTCGCTAGAAGTCAGCTTGAGGTGATGTCACACACATAAATTAGACCAATTCAGTTCCATTATCAGCATTGTTTCCATTGAGCTTGACACAGAGACAGTGCTGACTCAGAGCTATTTCCAGATGGAAAGAGCTTTCTAAATTATCACATCCCACATAATCCTGGCCTAATCCCACTCCAGTCTCTCTCCTCATTGTCCCATCCATGGGGTGTACCCATTCCAGATGACAAGACTCCACTTATTTTGGACCTTTTCCTGCAAGACCCTGAAATTCCCCCCACCCTCTATCTATGTAGGCTGGCCCAGAAGAAACAATCCTTGAAAATAAACTAATCATTAGATGAAAGTAAAATATCATCTTTATTAGTGACACATCATAGTTTGGAGGATGTAGTTCATTTGTCCTGCCAGGTAGACTCCCCAGGATTGGCCCCCTCCCCAAATTAGAAAGACTTACTCTTCCATGCACAGGTATCACTAGACCCCTACAAACCTCTGCTCCTGGGGAGAGAAAACTGTACTATATATGACTGAAAGGAACAGAAGAGAACTCAGACTCTTCCAAAAGGAGAAGGAGGAATGGTGCCAAGGATGTACAGTTTATTATTTCCCAAATTAATCCAAGATTAGTCAATTTCTCCATAACGTAGTGAATAATGGAACAGAGAAAAGCTAGGAGTGTTTCACTAATTGATCTCGCTCCACAAGGAAGGAAATATGAGGAACAGGGGAGAAGTATTTCCCTTTTGCCTTCCTCTACATTTTGCTCTGTTAACACTGTGTTTTCCCTGACCAGGGAGGAGAGTGAAAGTTTAACAAGTCAGTTCTTTCCAGACCTGTGTGGGCCCCTCTGCCAATGCCGACACTACACCTTGGAGTAACATTCAGGAGGACTGTGATCAGAGCTGACTTCCCCCAACATCTCCTGCCCAAAGACTCTAAAATGGGTCAGAAGAGCACTTTACTTAAATCAACTACAAGGCTGAAAATTTAATCTCTAGTTGATTTTCCAGTCTACATTTTTTCCCAACATTGCTCAGCATAGTCTGTTATGAGATCTGTTTTGAGAGCATGGTTGATGACATAATTATACTCCAATAACAAAATTTCAATAAAGAGATTGCCCAAATTTGAATATAAACACTCTGCTAATATACTATTACTGGGGAAATAGTAAAAGAGGGAGATTAAATTCTTTTGCAAGTAAAAGTCCAAATATATTAAATTTCCATAGAATTAAGAATTAAATGTCCATAAATTAATTAATTTTCCTTATGCTAGTGATTTAAAATTCCAAAGATTATAAAGTACTTAATTTTTAGTCCATTCAGTCTCAGTTGGAAGAGTTCTCAGCATGTTGGTAGAAACAGTGTCCTTTTAACTTGAATATTGCCTTCTTTCTCACTAAAATATATCTCCTCCTTCATGGCCTCAGAGTTGTATTTGTCCAACACCGAGTCACTGGTGTTCCTCATTATTTTAAAGATTCCCAGGAGTTATTATGAAAAACAAGATTATCACAGCACTGGCATCATATCCCCAGAATTAGAAAAACAATGTAATCCCTGCTCTTAAAAGAGTTATCTCAGACAAAATTGTTTTCAAGCCAATCTTTTGTGTTGCTAAAGACCATAGCAGAGACTTATGATTATCCTGAAAGAAGATGTATGTCTTGGTGGGGTCTTGCTGGGATACCAGGCAGTTTATGTCAATTTCCTGCTACCTAAGACTTGGAATTAAAACTCAGTTGGGCAACTCTCTCAGCAAGAGGTTAATTTTGGCACTATTTACGGTATCAATAAAATCCACTTATGAATACTGCCTGGTAGATCAGAAGAGTGTTTGCCTTGCCTCCTGATTCAGGCAAATAGTGCTTAATTGAATCGGGGCTCTACAAAGTAATGTGGGATCTACCACCCACTCTTATGAGAAGGCATTTTCAGTCCTTCAGTACTAAGGCTGCTTCTCCTTCATGTATTTTTGGAAGTTTTAAGACTTAAAATAATTATACTTCTTAGAGAGTATTTCCTTCCATATAAGTAATTAAGCAATACGGTACTAGCTTGACACCACATTGTGGTGAGAACTGGAAGGGTTAAGTGGCTTGATGCTTGACCCTATGGAGAAGCCTGAGCTGGTTCCAGCCCTGAAATTTCCCTCCTTGGCATTGAATCCTTATTGAAATTGGGGGAGACCAATGCAGTCTCCTACCTAGGGCTGGTGCTAACGATTTAAGGCAGAACGTCCTTTGTGCTCTGTAACAATCCACAATTCACTCATTTCAGACTAAACACAGCACATATTCTTCAGCTACTGATGCTGGAAAGTTCTGTAGTGACAATCTGTTCTCTCCAATCAAATTCTTGCCTCTCCTTCCTTTTTATTACCAAAACCTATGAGGGCAGCCCCTAGTAACCATGGTCCCCGCTCTTTACACACATAAACTAAGTAAAGGGCAAGGTTGAGGTGCTCTAACCTGCTTGCTGAGGCAGTCCACACATTTGTTGGGGTTTGCGAAGACCCTGCACGTGAGTTGGGTCATTCTAGTCACTGCCTCCATTCACTGCAGTAACCTGCTAAAGTCAAAATACAGCAAAGGTTCAATACCACATACCCAAGCCAGACATTCATAAAGCCAGTTCTACAACTGAAAAATCAGCTGTTGTGCAATGCTGGCTGCAAATCACTAGGATTTAAATGAAAAATCAACATGGTCTATGCTTAGGAAATTACTAACAAAGCTTATAGCCATCTGTTCAAACCATGCCCAAAGCCCAAATCATTCCATGCATAATTTATTCTACAAAATTTTACACCTTGTTCATTTCTCAAGGTCCATAAGGCACACATTAGACTTACTTGAAAAGAGCTAAATAAACAACATTACTCTTTGCTATGCCTGGGTCATGAACTAACTGAGAAATAAATAGCAAATAGGAGCCAAAGTATTCCCTTCATTAATAATAAAGAGTTGGTGGGAGGACACAATTTACGTGTGTGAGAAATTGAATTTCCTAACACTAAACATCAGAATTAGCCACACTTACTGGTCACCCTACAAGGAAGCAGACTCTGTACAGTTACAGCATGGAAGAACAAGGAAAAATGTGTTCTTTGGAGGCAGCTCCTTCTCAAGAGGCTAAGAAGAGGAACAAAGCCAAGCAGGCCAAGTTTCAGTGAGAAAAGTTATTTCCTCAGCCCAAGTATAGAGAGAGTTTAAGGCAGGCATCTGAGTACATCTGTACAAGTTGTATACTGAATTATTCCACTGGGCCTATTTAAGTAGAATACAATGTGAATGGTATCCATAGATTTGTACAGTGCACAAGATGAACAATCACACTTAGTGCACTGGTAAAGAGGCTGAAAGAAGCCAGGACATTAAATTATTTGAGCTTTCTTCAAAAGGAAGGAAATACAGGAGTAGGGAAGAAATATTTTTGCCAACATGAAGTGCCTAAGAAATTACTAAATACAAAATTCTCATTCTTGGTTCAGTATACAAACTGTTCCTTTATTCCTTCCCAAGCATCTGTTCAAGACAAAAGTAGACTATATGTTGATTCACTTCTACTTAGTTTATTTCCTAATTTATTTGTGACTTTTCTTATTGTATTCTCATTATCATGAAGATGTTGGACTTCAGCCAGAACAACTCAATTGGACTATTTCGTTGAACTTTAACTCTGTTCTTTGTCACCTCACTCTTATCATGAATGAAATTCAATATTAAGCAATCACTGCTCATTATTTTTTCTGTTTCTTATATATGCCTATTGATCTACGTTCCCTAAGTTTGCGAACTTAACTGACTCTATATCTAACAAATATTACTGGTACATTTTCAGTCTCCAGTAACTCTTCCTCTCCTTCCTTTCTCTCTCAACTTATTTTTCTCTTTCTCTCTCTCTTGATGATAGATAGATAGATAGATCACAATAGTATGTCAGGAGAGACCTTCAAGATGGTGGAGGACTAAGACATGGAGATCACTTTCCTTCTCACAAATACATCAGAAATACATGTACAAGTGGAACAACTCCTACAGAACACCTACTGAATGCTGGCAGAAGACCTCAGACTTCCCAAAAGGCAAGAAACTCCCCACATACAGAGGTAGGGCAAAAGAAAAAAGAAAAAAAAAAAGAGACAAAAAAATAGGGATGGGACCTGCACCACTGGGAGGGAGCTGTGAAGGAGGAAAAGTTTCCAAACACTAGGAAGCCCCTTCACTGTCGGAGATGGGGGGGTGGCAATGGGGAAGCTTCAGAGCCATGGGGGAGAGTGCAGCAACAGGGGTGCAGAGGGCTAAGCAGAGAGATTCCCGCACAGAGGATTGGTGCTGACCAGCACTCACCAGCCTAACAGTCTTGTCTGCTCACCCACCAGGACGGGTGGGGGTTGGGGGCTGAGGCTCTGGCTTCGGAGATCAGATCCCAGGGAGAGGACTGGGGTTGGCTGCGTGAACACAGCCTGAAGGAGGCTAGTGCGCCACAGCTAGCTGAGAAAGAGTCCGCGAAAAAGTCTGGAACTGCCTAAGAGGGAAGAGACCATTGTTTTGGGATGCGCAAGGAGAGAGGATTCAGAGCGCCACCTAAACAAGCTCCAGAGATGGGCATGAGCCGCGGCTATCAGCGCAGACATGAGAGACGGGCATGAAATGCTAAGGCTGCTGCTGCAGCCACCAAGAAGCCTGTGTGCAAGCACAGGTCACTATCCTCCCCTCCCCTCCCCAGAGACTGTGCAGCCCCCTACTGCCAGGGTCCCATGATCCAGGGACAACTTCCCGGGGAGAACTCACTGCGCGCCTCAGGCTGGTGCAATGTCATGCCAGCCTCTGCCGCCACAGGCTTGCCCCACATTCCGTACCCCTCCCTTCCCACGGCCTGAGTGAGGCAGAGCCCCCTAATCAGCTGCTACTTTAACCACATCCTGTCTGAGCGAAGAACAGATGCCCTCAGGCGACCTACATGCAGAGGTGGGGCCAAATCCAAAACGGAACCACAGGAGCCGTGACGGAACCACAGGAGCCGTGAACAAAGAAGAGAAAGGGAAATCTCTCCCAGCAGCCTCAGGAGCAGCAGATTAAATCTCCACAATCAACTTGATGTACTCTGCCTCTCTGGAATACCTGAATAGACAATGAGTCATCCCAAAATTGAGCTGTGTGGCTGACAGGGTATTGGTGCTCCAGATGAGTGTCAGGCCTATGCCTCTGAGGTGGGAGAGCCAAGTTCAGGACATTGGTCCACCAGAGACCTCCTGGCTCCATGTAATATCAAACGGTGAAAGCTCTCCCAGAGATGTCCATCTTAATGCGAACACCCAGCTCCACTCAACAACCAGCAAGCTACAGTGCTGGACACCCTACACCAAACAACTAGCAAGACAGGAACACAACCACACCCATTAGCAGAGAGGCTGCCTAAAATCATAAGGTCACAGACACTCCAAAACATACCACTGGATATGGTCCTGCTCAGCAGAAAGACAACATCCAGCCTCATCCACCAGAACACAGGCACCAGTCTCCTCCAACAGGAAGCCTACACAACCCACTGAACCAACCTTAGCTACTGGGGGCAAACACCAAAAACAAAAGGAACTATGAACCTGCGAAAAGGAGACCCCAAACACAGTAAAGTAAGCAAAATGAGAAGACAGAGAAGCATACAGCAGATGAAGGGGGAAGGTAAAACCCCACCAGACCAAACAAATGAAGATGAAATAGGCAATCTACCTAAAAAAGAATTCAGAATAATGATAGTAAAGATGATCCAAAATCTTGGAAGTAGGATGGAGAAAATACAAGAAACGTTTAACAAGGACCTAGGAGAACTAAGGAGCAAACAAACAATGATAACACAATAAATGAAATTAAAATTAAAATTCTCTATAAGGAATCAATAGCAGAATAACTGAGGCAGAAGAATGGTTAAGTGAGCCAGAATATGAAATAGTGGAAATAACTACCACAGAGCTGAATAAAGAAAAAAGAATGAAAAGAATTGAGGACAGTCTCAGAGAACTCTGGGACAACATTAAATGCACGAACATTCGAATTGTAGGGGTCCCAGAAGAAGAAGAGAAAAAGAAAGGGACCGAGAAAATATTTGAAGAGATTATAGTTGAGATCTTCTCTAATATGGGAAAGGAAATAGTGAAGTCCAGGAAGTACAGAGAGTCACATACAGGATAAATCCAAGGAGAAACACACCAAGACACATATTAATCAAACTATCAAAAATTAAATACAAAGAAAAATATTAAAAACAGAAAGGGAAAAGCAACATATAACATAAAAGGGAATCCCCATAAGGTTAACAGCTGATCTTTCAGCAGAAACTCTGCAAGCTAGAAGGGAGTGACAGGACATATTTAAAGTGATGAAAGGGAAAAAAACTACAACTAGGATTACTCTACCCAGCAAGGATCTGGTTCAGATTCGATGGAGAAATCAAAACCTTTACAGACAAGCAAAAGCTAAGAGAATTCAGTACCACCAAACCAGCTTTACAACAAATGCTAAAGGAACTTCTCTAGGCAGGAAACACAAGAGACGGAAAATACCTACAATAACAAACCCAAAACAATTAAGAAAATGGGAATAGGAACATACATATCGATAACTACCTTAAATGTAAATGGATTAAATGCTCCAACCAAAAGAGATAGACTGGCCGAATGGATACAAAAATAAGAAGCGTGTATATGCTGTCTACAAGAGACCCACTTCAGACCTAGGGACACATACAGACTGAAAGTGAGGGGATGGAAAAAGATATTCCATGCAAATGGAAATCAAAAGAAAACTGGAGTAGCAATTCTCATAACAGACATAATAGAGTTTAAAATAAAGACTATTCCAAGAGACAAAGAAGGAAACTACACAATGATCAAGGGATCAATCCAAGAAGAAGATATGACAATTGTAAATATTTATGCACCCAACATAGTAGCACCTCTGTACGTAAGGCAAATGCTAACAGCCATAAAAGGGGAAATCGAGAGTAACACACTCATAGTAGGGGACTTTAATACCCTACTTTCACCAATGGACAGATCATCCAAAATGAAAATAAATAAGGAAACACAAGCTTTAAATGATACATTAAACAAGATGGACTTAATTGATATTTATAGGACATTCCATCCAAAAACAGCAGAATACACTTTCTTCTCAAGTGCTCATGGAACATTTTCCAAGATAGATCATATCTTGAGTCACAAATCAAGCCTTGGTAATTTAAGAAAATTGAAATCGTATCAAGTACCTTTCCGACCACAACACTATGAGACTAGATATCAATTACAGGAAAAAAATGTGTAGAAAATACAAACACATGGAGGCTAAACAATACACTACTAAACAACCAAGAAGTCACTGAAGAAATCAAAGAGGAAATCAAAAAATACCTAGAAACAAATGACAATGAAAACATGAAAACCCAAAACTCATGGGATGCAGCAAAAGCAATTCTAAGAGGGAAGTTTATAGCAATAAAATCCTACCTCAAGAAACAAGAAACATCTCAAATAAACAACCTAACCTTACACCTAAAGCAATTAGAGAAAGAAGAACAAAAAAGCCGCAAAGTTAGCAGACAGAAATAAATCATAAAGATCAGATCAGAAAGAAATGAAAAAGAAATGAAGAAAACAATTGCAAAGCTCAATAAAACTAAAAGCTGGTTCTTTGAGAAGATAAACAAAATTGATAAACCATTAGCCAGATTCATCAAGAAAAAAAGGGAGAAGGCACAAATCAATAGAATTAGAAATGAAAAAGAAGTAACAACTGACACTATGGAAATACAAAGGATCATGAGAGATTACTACAAGCAAGTATATGCCAATAAAACGGACAACCTGGAAGAAATGGAAAAATTCTTAGAAAAGCACAACCTCCTGCGACTGAAACAAGAAGAAATAGAAAACGTAAACAGTCCAGTCACAAGCAGTGAAATTGACGCTGTGATTAAAAATATTCCAACAAACAAAAGCCCAGGAGCAGATGGCTTCACAGGCGAATTTTATCAAACATTTAGAGAAGAGCTAACACCTATCCTACTCTTCCAAAATATAGCAGAGGAAGGAATACTCCCCAACTCATTCTACAAGGCCACCATCACCGTGATACCAAAACCAGACAAAGATGTCACAAAGAAAGAAAACTACAGGCCAATATCACTGATGAAGAAAGAAGCAAAAATCCTCAACAAAATACTAGCAAACAGAATCCAGCAGCACATTAAAATCATACACCATGATCAAGTCAGTTTTATCCCAGGAATGCAAGGATTCTTTAATATATGCAAATCAATCAATGTGATACACCATATTAACAATTTGAATGACAAAAACCATATGATAATCTCAATAGATGCAGAAAAAGCTTTTGACAACATTCAACACCCATTTATGATAAAAACCCTCCAGAAAGTAGGCATAGAGGGAACTTACATCAACATAATAAAGGCCATATATGAGAAACCCACAGACAACATCATTCTCAATGGTGAAAAATTGAAACCATTTCCTCTAAGATCAGGAACAAGACAAGGTGATGTCCACTCTTACCACTATTATTCAACATAGTTTTGGAAGTTGTAGCCACAGCAATCAGAGAAAAAAAAATTAATGAATCAAAATTGGAAAAGAAGAAGTAAAGCTGTCACTGTTTGCAGATGACATGATACTATACATAAAGAATCCTAAAGATGCTACCATAAAACTACTAGAGCTAATCAATGAATTTGGTAAAGTAGCAGGATACAAAATCAATGCACAGAAATCTCTTGCATTCCTATATATTAATGATGAAAAAATCTGAAAGAGAAATTAAGGAAACACTCCCATTTACCACTGCAACAAAAAGAATAAAATACCTAGGAATAAACCTACCTAATGATACAAAACACGTGTATGCAGAAAACTATAATACAATGATGAAAGAAATTAAAGATGATACAAACAGATGGAGAGATATACCATGTTCTTGGATTGGAAGAATCAACACTGTGAAAATGACTATACTATCCAAAACAATTGATAGATTCACTGCAATCCCTATCAAACTACCAATGGCATTTTTCACGGAACTAGAACAAAATATTGCACAATTTGTTTGGAAACACAAAAGACTCTAAATAGCCAAAGCAATCTTGAGAAAGAAAAATGGAGCTGGAGGAATTAGGTTCCCGGAATTGAGACTATACTACAAATCTACAGTAGTCAAGACAGTATGGAACTGGGACAATAACAGAAATATATATCAATGGAACAGGATAGAAAGCCCAGAGATAAACACACACACATATGGTCACCTTATCTTTGATAAAGGAGGCAAGGGCATACAATGGAGAAAAGACAGCCTCTTCAATAAGTGTTGCTGGGAAAACTGGACAGCTGCATGTTAAGAATGAAATTAGAACACTCCTTAACACCATACACAAAAATAAACTCAAAATGGATTAAAAGCCTAAATATAAGGCCAGACACTATCAAACTCTTAGAGGAAAACATAGGCAGAACACTGTATGACATAAATCACAGCAAGATCTTTTTGACCCACCTCCTAGAGAAATGGAAATAAAAACAAAAATAAACAAATGGCCTAGAGCTAATCAATGAATTTGGTAAAGTAGCAGGATTCAAAATTAATGTACAGAAATCTCTTGCATTCCTATACACTAATGATGAAAAATCTGAAAGTGGAATTAAGAAAACACTCTCATTTACCATTGCAACAAAAAGAATAAAATATCTAGGAATAAACCTACTTAAGGAGACAAGAGACCTGTATGCAGAAAATTATAAGATACTGATGAAACAAATTAAAGATGATACAAACAGATGGAGAGATATACCATGTTCTTGGACTGGAAGAATCAACATTGTGAAAATGACTATACTACCCAAGGCAATATACAGATTCAATGCAATTCCTATCAAACTACCACTGGCATTTTTCACAGAACTGGAACAAAAAATTTCACAATTTGTATGGAAACACAAAAGACCCCGAATAGCCAAAGCGATCTTGAGAAGGAAAAACGTAGGTGGAGGAAACAGGAAATAGAGAAATGGAAATAAAAACAAAAATAAACAAATGGGACCTAATGAAACTTAAAAGCTTTGCACAGCAAAGGAAACCATAAACAAGACCAAAAGACAACCCTCAGAATGGGAGAAAATATTTGCAAATGAAGCAACTGATAAAGAATTAACCAAAATATACAAGCACCTCATGCAGCTCAATATCATATAAACAAACAACCCAATCCAAAAATGGGCAGAAGGCCTAAATAGACATTACTCTAAAGACAATATAGAGATTGCCAGCAAACACATGAAATGATACTCAACATCACTAATCATTAGAGAAATGCAAATCAAAACTACAATGAAGTATTACCTCACACCAGTCAGAATGGCCATCATGAAAAAATCTACAAAGAATAAATGCTGGAGAGGGTGTGGAGAAAAGGGAACCCTCCTGCGCTGTTAGTGGGAATGTAAACTGGTACAGCCAGTATGGAAAACAGTATGGAGGTTCCTTCAAAAACTAAAAATAGAACTACCATATGACCCAGCGATTCCACTACTGGGCATATACCCTGAGAAAAACATAATTCAAAAAGAGTCATGTACCACAGTGTTCATTTCAGCTCTATTTACAATAGCCAGGACATGAAAGCAACCTAAGTGTCCATGGACAGATGAGTGGATAAAGAAGATATGGCACATATATGCAGTGGAATATTGCTCAGCCATAAAAAGTAACAAAATTGAGTTATTTGTAGTGAGGTGGATGCACCTAGAGTCTATCATATAGAGTGAAGTCAGAGAAAAACAAATACTGTATGCTAACACATATATATGGAATCTAAAAAAAAAAAAAATTGGTTCTGAAGAACCTACGGGCAGGACAGGAATAAAGATGCAGACGTAGAAAAGGGTAAGCTGGGGCGAAGTGAGAGAGTGGCATGGATATATATACACTACCAAATGTAAAATAGATAGGTAGTGGGAAGCAGCTGCATAGCACAGGGAGATCAGCTCGGTGCTTTGTGACCACCTAGAGGGGTGGGATAGGGAGGGTGGGAAGGAGACGCAAGAGGGAGGAGATATGGGGATATATGTATATGTATAGCTGATTCACTTTGTTATAAAGCAGAAACTAACACACCCTTGTAAAGCAATTATACTCCAATAAAGATGTTAAAAATGAAATAGTATGTCAATAGTAATCAATAATTAATAGTGATATTTTCTATTTAGTGCTTTTTAAATCCTGCACATTAATGTATAATATTATGATTTTTAATTTTTAACAAAGCCTTGCAAATTGGGATTATAAACCCTCTTTAAAGATGGAGAGAAACTGCCTAAGCAAAAATAAGTAGCTAGAGTCTATCCAGCTAATAAGCAGTATGGGTCTAAAGCACATATCCCTTCTCTTCCACAGTGCTGCCTCAACATGGGCATAGAGTGTTAGGAAAAAAACCCAGAGTATTATTTATGCCAATTGTCACAATTTATAGAGGGAAATTGAAGCCAACTATGTAAAGATCAAACATATGCTTAAGATGTAATATATATCAACCTTCAAACTAGGTAACACAGAAAATTTACATCAAATTCTTGAAAATATATAGAGAAACCCCTCTATCTGTGATCTCTGGTTGCAGCTACTGGAACTTGGCAGAAAGTGCCTTAAAAATAGTCTAATTTACTACTATTCATAAATGTTCTCATGCGTTGATTCATTCATTCAAAACTTGGACTCCTGGTAAGTATCAGGAATCTTTACTAAGTCTTGAGGACATACCAGTGATGGGATAAAGAACTCAGAATCTAGGTGAGACCTAGAATGATAGGGCTATCACTAAAAATGTATAAATTTATCAGAACGAGCATGCTACTGGATGCACTTTCAAGGCCCACGGGTTGCACAGAGAGGAACATTGGTTCAGCTTCAGTTGGAGATTGTGAGCCTGGTTTCTCAAACAGGGTAGAAGAGGGATCTTTACTTGAGTTGGATTCTTAAGGTTTAGTAGGACATTTCCAGGTTGGGAAATGAATGAATGGAGATTCTTAGTATTAAGGAACGCACTCTGTAAATGCAAAGACATATGGTGATTTTTGAGGAAGAATATAATTTGTTGTTATTGGAATATAAAGCATGGCAGGATAGATGGCTATGAGGTAAAAGAGAGAAGCAGATATCAACTTAGGAAACTCATTTAGGAGGTAATTAGAAGATTTTGCAGGTTTTAAGCGGGGAAAATTTATGATCCCATGTGCCTTGTCATTTGTTGCTTGTGTATCTAATAGTTCTGGCAATGTAAATTACATTACCTTAAGCAAAATTAAAAATAATAAACATATCACTTTACTGAGGACTTACTGAGTACTGTGACCTGCACCCAGGCATTTGCACATGTTGCCTCTTTTAATCCTTAAGGCAACTCTCTGAGGGCGGGGCTGATGTCATCTACATGGTACGAAAAGTTACCTGGTTTCAGGGACATCAAGAACTTCATCTGAGGTCACACGATTAACAAATGATAGGGTCAAGTTCAAATTGAAGGTTTCCTTCTCCAAAGCTCAGGCTCTCACAAACTACATTCCACCTGAATTTATACATTCTGGACTCCCTTATTTTGTTGGAAAACATGAAGTTTTACATCAAGAGAGGAGGGGGAAGAAAGTCATTTGTTGTTGGGGAAGTCAGTTGGTGCCAGTGAGCAAGAAGCAGGCCCAGAGTTGAGGGTGAAATGGGTCCGATGTGAAGGAGCTTTAAGGGAAGAGAATGAAAAAGTTGAAGATATCCTGGAACCAAAACCAAAGAACTGAGCAAGGAAGCATTGATCCAACAGCGAAATCCAGGTACCAGTGAGCATACAACTGAAGGCAATTCTGGAGAACTGAGACCCTTCGGGAGGAAGGTGCCAGCCAGAGTGCTGGATAGGAAGACGGGAACCGAGGTCTAGTTCGAGACAATCTGCTTAAGGCTCAGGATAAGATGAGATCAGATATGTGCAAAAACACCTAGGTATGGAGTAAGTTAATTGAATGGAGAGTGTGTGCCTATAGTAAGTATTTATAATAATAACAATAATAGTTCTAATAATCTTATGGAACTAGTAGATTATAAAGAAAGCATAGACCCTGGAGAGAGATCATCTGGGTTCACATCTCATCTTTGTCACTACTAGCTGTGTGACTTTGGGCTGGTTAATTAACCACTCTCTGTCCCAGTTTCTTGATGAATAAAATGGGGTTAATGATAATGCTTATATTTACAGGTTGTTCCGAGGATTAAAGAAGATAATACATATATGTATATATAAAACATTTATTATAGCAGTGGGCACATCCCATAATGCATGCTGTCATCATTCTTAAAATGACTTTAATATGAGAAAAATGAAGCACAGAGTGGCTGTGTTACTTTCCTGAGATTAAACAGCTAATACGTGGTAGAGGTAGGATTTGAACTGAGAGCCTGTGGTTCCGTAATCAATGCATTTAACCATTATTCAAGGCTTCTTCTTTCAATATAGTATGACTTGGGCTTCTTCCTTAATATGGTCAAATCTTGCTTTATAAAACATAATCTCAGTTGTATTATCAAATAATATTAGCCAGCGGCTGAATTCTATTCACTTATCCAGTCATCCATCTCATAGTTTAAAGGACATTTCTTGTTTTAACTAATGACTGTGTTCAGATATATAGTAAAATGCTTCACGCCTGTGGTTACTCAGTGCTTTTGAAATACCGTCAATCTCTGGTGATAAGTTGTATTAATTTTGTTATAAATTTGAAATCATGAAAAAGAAACACAGACATGAAGCTGTTCACTTTCTCAAGCAACCTGTCTCCATCTGTTGTGATCAGTCCATTCTAGCACCCCTCAGAATCTCTGCCAATAAATTAATGTCCTTTTGTAAAGGTGGCTTTTTTGTGGGTTCTATCATATGGCTTTCCCCATTACAGGTGAGGTTAGCAAATAGTCACAAAGCAGAGAATGTTCAAAATGTCCAAAGATGAAGCAGAGTGTGAAATTCAACTTTGCCAATGTATCATCCTCAACACTGTAGGACTCTTTTTATTTTCTTGCTAGGAAGTCAGTGGTTACTGTTAACCAGCCACTTGCTACCCTCTGAGATCTGAACCCTGCTGAGAGCCCAGATTCAACTTGCCATGCATATTCCCATTTTGTCCTCTAGTCAGATACAATTAGGGTTTTGTTTTGCTTTGTTTTATCGAAGTGTAGTTGATTTACAATGTTGTTTTAGTTTCGGGTGTACAGTAAAGTAATTCAGATATATATGTGTATATATATATATTCTTTTTCAGAATCTTTTCCAGAATAGGTTATTACAAGATATTGAATATAGTTCCCTGTGCTATACAGTAGGTCCTTGTTGTTTATCTTATATATAGTAGTGTGTATCTGTTAATCCCAGACTCCTAATTTACCTCTCCCTCTCTGCCCTTCTCCCTTTGGTAACCATAAATTTGTTTTCTATGGCTGTGAGCCTATTTCTTATGTTTTGTAAATAAGTTCATTTGTATCATTTTTTAGATTCCACATATGTGATATCATGTGACATTTGCCTTTCTCTGTCTTACTTCACTTAGTATGATAATCTCTAGGTCCATCCATGTTGCTGTAAATGGAATTATTTCATTTTTTTATGGCTGAGTAATATTCCATTATATCTATCTATCTATCTATCTATCTGTCTATCTATCTATCTATCTATCTATCTATGTATATCTCACATCTTTTTTATCCATTCATCTGTCAATGGATATTTGGGTTGCTTTCATGTATTGGCTATTGTAAATAGTGCTGCTATGAACACTGGGGTGCATGTATCTTTTCAAGTAGAGTTTTTGTCTTTTCTGAATAT
Source organism: Pseudorca crassidens (assembly GCF_039906515.1). NCBI lineage: Eukaryota > Metazoa > Chordata > Mammalia > Artiodactyla > Delphinidae > Pseudorca > Pseudorca crassidens. The sequence continues at coordinate 39,300,469 of NC_090299.1, forward strand.
ATGCCCAAGAGTGGGATTGCTGAGTCATATGGCAGTTCTATTTTTAATTTTTTAAGGAAACTCCACACCTTTCTCCATAGTGACTTCACTAGTTTATATTCCCACTGACAGTGTAGGAGGGTTCCCTTTTCTCCATACCCTCACCAGCATTTATTACTTGTAGACTTTTCGATGACAACCATTCTGACTCGTGTGAAGTGATACCTCATTGTGGTTTTGATTTGCATTTCACACTTTGAGTCTTTTAATGTTCCCTGCTCTCTCTCATTGCCTGAATTTTGCATGTATTGTTCTCTCTGTTTGGAGACAGACACTATCATTTCCCCTAAATCTGCCTCCACTGATAATGTCAGAACCTGATAAAGTTAGGATACCCTTCACAGACACTTGCCCTCTGTATTGGTTTGCTAGGGCTGCTGTAACAAATTAACACAGACTGGGTGGCTTAAGCAACAGAAACTTACTGTCTCACAGTCCTGTAAGCTAAAAGTAAAAAAATAAGGTATCAGTAGGTTTGGTCTCTTTTGAGGCTTCTTTTCTTGGGCTCTAGATGGCCTCTTCTCCCTGTGTCCTTACCTGGTCTTCCCTCTGTGTGTGTCTGTGTCCTAATCTCCTCTAAATTGTACTGGATTAGAGCCACCCTAATGACCCCGTTTTACCTTAATTACCTCTTAAAAGACCCTATCTCAAACACAGTCACATTCTGAGGCCCTGAGAATTAGGATTTCAACATATGGATTTGGGGAGGGTGACACAATTCAGTCCATAACACCCTCCAACACTGGCGACCCTTTTGCTGAGATTCCTGGAAAGCAGAGTGCCTCTATCAGAGCTCAGTTTACCTGTCTTATGATTCTCTGTTCACTTGTTGTCTCTTAAAGACTGTGATCCCTCAAGTCATGGCTACCTCCTACTTGTCTTCTCTCCTTAATTATGTAACACACTTCCTAACAATATAGGTGGCTAATAAATATATGTTAAACTGGTCAATGATCCAGGAGAAAGGAATAAAATTAATTTAAATACATTCATTAAAGTATAAGTATAAATTTAACTATATATCTATCTATGGATCTATCTATTGATCTTCCATGCACTAGTTATCTACTATTATTTCATTAGGAGATTTGATATCTGTTGGTTCTTCTATACTTGAAAAATTATTAAATGACTTTGATTTTTTAAATCAACTTTCAAGATAACACTCAGCTTCTATTCCTGCTTAAGTATCACTTTCCCTTTCCTTCTATATTTCCACATATTTTAAAGAAGCTCCTATATTATGCAATTAGCAACAGTTAATATATGGCTATGAGACAGGGTGCCTGTGAGGGATTTTCCACATGAGGCATGATTTACTCTGGAATTTAAAGAGGGGGGAGTGTGGAAGTCAAACTAGAAAAGTAGTAAAAATAGTAAATATCTGGTTTATGGAAAGCACAGTTTGATTCCTTAGTCAGGATTTGCTCTGGTCAAATACAGCTTTAGGAAAAAGGACCATCAGGTTACATGATTTCTAAACCTCTGTGTTGGACATTCTTATATTTATCTGACTTCATTAATCACAGGAGACCTTCTAAGAAGGTCAACACATCAACAAAGAGATCTGGGATAAGAGTGGGGGTGGACAAGGAGAGACAAAGAAGATACTGATGGATCACATCCCTGTTCCATCTGTAAATCTCTTGTGCTCCCACCCATTGCCCTTCCAGCTCAGGGCAATGTTTGCTTCAGGTGTTTAATGAACTGCTGAGAGATCAATAGCCTATGGCAGATAACTTTGAAAAATTTCCCTTGATTCAGTCAAGTGTTTTAATTCCTCATTAATTCCGATGATGTAAACCTTTTGTCATTAGCTTGGTAGTTAAATATCCACTCATGAGTGCTGATAAAGTATAAGAAATTCATCCTCTTAGACCTCTGAACCCTACTGGGTTTAGCACTTCATCGGTGCCTATAGCTGTGAAAAATTACCTTCCCGACTTCCCAACTGGTAAGGTCATGTCTTTAGCCAGTTCCAAAGTCAGACAGGATACTTCTTTTCAGTACCTCTCTCCCCCAAATACTACATTACATAACGTACACACACACACACACACGAAGCATTTATTTATTAAAAATGTATTCTGTGACCAGTATATATCCAACATTGAACTAATTTTTCAATACACAAAAATGAAAAATTACAATCTGAATGAACTCAAATATGTGTAACTTGTTTTATTGTCAAACTGGGCTTGAGAAGGTATATAATAACTAGCTTTATTCTTTCTTCCACTGTCCCCTCAATTCCACTCTCTGGGATGGCACTTTCTCTATTTCTGTTTGAAATTTTAGAATTATTCCACAACTTTGCTGATGCTTCCCACCCTTCTACGCTTTTTTGACGTTAAAAATCTGCTCTGGTTGAATCATCAAATAACTCTGGTTTAGGCTAATGCAATAATAAACATTCAAAACTCTTAGCCAATTTAAAGCCCTAGATCTGATTTAACCTTGGGAATTTGCAGTGGGCAGTGGGTGAAAGTTGGCTTCTTTCTTTTTCTTCCACCCCATATTATTCAACTGCTATCCCTGATAGTTTCAGCAGAAGAGGTAATTTGAGGGAAATGGCTGGCAGTGTTGTGAGCCAGCATCAGTGCCCCTATGGTATTGGATGTCATTTTGATGGTTCTTTCATTGAGTACTTTTGTGGATTTCTGAGAGATTCTCTGCTTAGGACCTCAACTTCAGTGTCCTTGATTTGATCAATACTTCTTTTCTAGCTCTTTATGCTGACAGCACATAGGGGAAGTATATATTGATTGCATCATTCTACTTTTTGCTCTGATATCAGAAAAGGACAACTCCTGAGCTTTTGCTCACAGACTTTCTTAGCCAGAACCAAAGGGCTACTCTATGTTCTGCCAACTCCTGAGAACCTGTGTCAAGCTCTCTGGAAGTTTTCCTTATAACCTCCATTTCCCTTAGGTGAGATCCTTGATGGACACATAGAACACCCATATGTTCTTCAGAACAATCCTCTCTTCTGAACCATTTCCACCTCAAGTATATCCTTGACAGGAGAGACCTTCTGTTTTAAGTAGGTGTTGATGAGAACTGATTCTTCTGTTTACAATTCAGTACATCAAATGATTAGAATAATTTTCTAGAGATTAGATGTTTGTTCCTTACATGTTAAACTTTATTGCTCCTCCATTATTCACATGCTTCTGACACTAGGCTTCAAAGGACATGTTTATGTCATTGTATGACCCCTGCACTTTTGTGTCATAATGTACACCAGTCTTATTCCTGAAAGACCTTCCCATGCTGGAATAGCTAACAGTAACTAGTCTTGAAAGTGAGTCTAAATTTTAAAAATATAACCTTCTAAGTTTATGTTTATGAAACGTGATGAATCCCTACTTTATCTTCCCCATGGCCAGATCCCTAAATACCTGTGAACTTGCCAATGAATTCAGAGGAAAGTTAGAGATGTAGAGGGAAGAAATAGTGGTTAAAATATCTACTTTTGCAAACTCACAAACATATAGGATCCTACCAACTCACTGCCAGTGTCCTTCCCAGAGCCTTAGTAGGGACCCCTGCCAGAGAAAGCTCCTGAAGCCTGAGATTCATTAGTTTACAGTTAATCTACTTCTGGATACAGTAAGCAGCCACAGTTGGATATTTTGGAGCAACTCAAACCTAACAAATTCTGTAGTGAACACTGTGTTGTGCTGCTCAGATTTTCCCTTTAGGACCAGGACAGTCATCCCTCAGCACCTGATGGCTCTTGGCAGAATTCCTCTCTAGGAATGGCCCTAAATGAAGAGTTTCCTGACCGAAGATCCCTCTTTACTTAGCTAATATATATTGATCATTCAGGTATCAGGTTTAAAAATATTAAATCAGAGTCCACTTCAAAATTCTCCAGGTTAGTAATGGTTATTCATCAATGGTTATTGGTTATTTACGAGTAGCACCACTTAAAATCCTTTTTATGATATTCCCCATGCTTGTAGTTACAGGTGTGATGGCTGATACCCACTTACTCTGCAAAAAGGAGAGGAAAAGAAAAACACCTGCTTTGTTTATCACTGCAACCCCAGGATATAGTACCATGCTCAGTGTATATTTGAAATTTAGTAAATATTTGTTAAACAAAAGGAAACACAGAATTACTGTTGTGCTTTAATCTAGGATCTATTTACTTTTTTAGTCTGCAATCAGATGGAGGGCTTCATTCATTATTATCTCATACCAAGTTAAGTCAAAATTCTTTCCATAATTTTTACAGCTAGCCCTCTTAGAAATCATACTGAAAAACCAAATGAACAAAATTAAAAAAAGAAAAAAGAAAAAAAACCCAATAAAAATTTCTCTCATTATCTATAATAGTGCCAACCAATGTAAATACAATGTGTGTTGCAAATACAAGCTACATGTGCATAGTTAAAGTCACATAAAAAAAAAAAAAAGGAAGCCAGGTAAAATTAATTTTACTAATATATATAATTTTATCCAATATAGTATTCTACATGTAATCAATGTAAATATTATTAGATATTTTGCATACTGTTTTTAAATAGAGTATTAAAAATCAGATGTGTATTTTACCCTTACAGAAAATCTCAATTGAACAAGTAACATTTCAAATCCTCAATAGCCACTGTTCCCAATAGCTAACCTATAAGACGGTACAGATCTATAGTACACTCCAACAGGGAATTCTAAGATATATGTATTTACTCAAATCACAAATAAATATTTGATTTGATTTGTTTGTTTTTATTTCATGTAATTCTAGCCTCCAGGCTGCCTGTACTATGTAGGTCTCAAATTTGTATTTGGCTGCTTTGAAGCAGCCAAAATATTTTACCATGTGTATTAAAGAAAACTTCAGACAGCGTGGTTGTAAGTATGAGTCAAAGTTTTATTACAGTCTTGCATGAGATACTTTTATAAAAGGCCGAATGGGCCAATTCAAGGGTTTACTCTTAGTAGGTATTTTGTAGAACAAGAGAAAGAATAAGTAAACTTGTTGGATTATCTATTAATTACAGATAATCATGTTAGATACAGAAAGAAAAGAAAATCTCCTTAAAGGCCATTGGATTCTTTGACAATTAGCTGACCTTCAACTGGGAGGGTGAAGTTCCCAGAATAAGAATTAATCCTGTTTGAGTTCAGCAGAATATCACTTAGCATTTTGCCAGGAATACAAATTGCTCCTGAGAAGGAGGGTTCTATGAACTCTACCACTCTAGAAGATTATTTCTCTTCTCCAGCATGTGTTCTTTCTCTTCTAGAGAGAAGGTGTCATGACCCACTCCTGTAAATCGTTTCTATTCCAGGTTAAATTTGGGAAAATTTTTCTTCTGCAAACAGGTTTGTTGAAAAGTCTTATAGGGAAAGGCAAGAAATGTGGGTGGGAAGTAGTTTGGGCCCACAAGTCACATATACAATCCTTAGGAGTTTAGATTTTATGTGTAGATTCTGAAGATCCATGTCTACATGCAAAGAAATGACTTATAGCTAACTAAACAAAATATCTCTAAAAATCTAGAGTGAAAATATTGAGATTGCTATCCAAGTAATCCCCAAGCCTTTAAGACTTTGGGTTTATGCTGAATGATGACATCTAAATAAAAATGAATTAAATGTTCATATACAAATTATAGACAACCTGGGTTATTTGTCCACTCCCCAGTGTTTTGGGACATTCTTCCAGGAGGTTGCATTTCTCATAATCCCTTATTAATCTAATGTTCTGTTTCCACTCAAATCTCCTATCTTGTTTCATTTAGTTGTTCCCTTTTCTGTACCAAATAATAATGAGAATAAAACAAACAAACAAATAAACAAAAACCCTTGGCCTTTATTTCCTCAAGGCACTGCTCTGACATGGTCATTTTTCCAAGCAGAAATTAACTGAATTTGGAGGTTCATGCCAACAAAGAAATAGTAAAGAGCCAATGAACAAGTAATTTGTAATAATTACTGTTTTAAACATCTTTATTGGAGTATAATTGCTTTACAATGTTGTGTTAGCTTCTGCTGTATAACAAAGTGAATCAGCTATACATATACATATATCCCCACATCCCCTCCCTCTTGCTTCTCCCTCCCACCCTCCCTATCTCACCCCTATAGATGGTCACAAAGGACAAAGCTGAATCTCCCTGTGCTATGCAACTGCTTCCCACTAGCTATCTATTTACATTTGGTAGTGTATATATGTGAATGCTACTCTCTCACTTCATCCCAGCTTACCCTTCCCCCTCCCTGTATCCTCAAGTCCATTCTCTACGTCTGTGTCTTTATTCCTGTTCTGCTCCTAGGTTCATCAGAACCTTTTTTTTTTTTTAGATTCCATATATATGTGTTAGCATACAGTATTTATTTTTCTTTTTCTGAGAAAAATAATTTTTTTTTAAAATAGTTTTTCTCTAACTTCACTCTGTATGACAGTCTCTAGGTCCATCCACCTCGCTACCAATAAATCAATTTCATTTCTTTTTATGGCTAATATTGCATTGTATATATGTGCCACATCTTCTTTATCCATTCATCTGTTGATGGACACTTAAGTTGCTTCCTTGTCCTGGCTATTGTAAATAGTGCTTCAATGAACACTGTTGTAATAATTATTAAGTAGCTTTAAAGTCAGCCCAAAGATCTATCTCTTGGATGACTTATCTTCCAGAGCCCCTGCCTCTTATCTTAAACGTGGTCATTTCTTTCTATCACAAATTTTTGCATCTCTTTATTTCTGAGAATCTTTACCCTCTTCCCTCCTGTTCTGCCTATAGAAAACCTATGTTTTTATGCAAAGCAATTAAGTTTTCCTTACCTTAAGCCCAGACCATCTGGCTCTTAGCCTGAAGACACTCTTTGTTCATCAAGAGTTTTGCTAAGACACCACTATATTATCTCTGAGGAATTTTGCTGCAGTTGGCTCTTAACCCATCTCTCCCTCCCACATTTCACCCCCAGCAAACTTTTCAACTGTCTCAGAAATAATTCTAGGAACCATAATGTACAATGTCAACTAAGATAATGGGATAGACTTTTCCACCAAAAAGGTAGGAGAGATGTGGCAGCTGGACACAGCAGGCACTCCTATCACACCCAGGAACAAGGATACAAAATTAAAAATAAATGGGAGAGGTCTCCTTTGCAGGAGCCTAATGAGGCCATTCTAAGCTCTCCCTGAAAATTCAAATCATAGTGTAAAACCATTGCATTTGCCGAGGAATTCTCTGAATGTTTTCTAGTTAATGACAGGTTCAAGTCCACTTTCTTCAAAAGACAACTCAAAACCACACCTCCCACTTAAAAAGAAAAGAAGAAAGGAACACTATATAATTAAATGATTCATTCAAGAGATCTGCATCTCCAGAGGAGGGGTGTCATCTGTTATCTGTAGAATAGTCTGATTGGAGAATTTTTCCACGGCTATTATGGGTCCTGTGTGAGAAAATGCAGATTAGACTGGCAGGTTCATCCAAATGCTGTCATTCCACTTTTGTGTTCACAGTGTGTAGCCATTTCACAGTGTGGAGTGAACCCACGTTGCCTCTACGTGGGGGACTGCTGAAGCAGGGGGCTCCTCAGGGCTGTAACCTTGGCTCAGGCACATGTTCATTTCAAACTCGGCATCATCAACATTTCAGCACCTTCCTTTACAGCTAAGCTCTCTGGGAGCCCAAAATAGATACTATTTGAAAAGCTTTTGCATATATTTCCGTTCCAATGTTTTTTGTTTTTTCCAAAATTAGAAAAGAAAAAAGAAAACAGATACTATCTCCTTGCAACCAATCAATCCAAAATATGTCTGTGTAAATGTGTTTGTCTAAAATGCCCCATCCTCTTCAGTGCTTTATCATCACCTATAGAAATTGCCAAATGATGAAAATGTGACAAAAATCGTTTGCTGCATAAGGTGAAATCATGCCATGTTTGTCTTTCTCTGTCTCACTTACATGTGCAATCTAAAAAACAAAACAAACAAAGCAAGACAAAACCCAGACTCACAGATACAGAGAACAGATTGGTAGTTGCCAGAGAGGAGTGAGGTTGTTGGGGGAGGGAATGGGTGAAAGGGATCAAGAAGTACAAACTTGCAGTTATAAAATAAAAAAGTCATGGAAATGTCAAGTACAGCATGGAAATGTAGTCAATAATATTGTACTAACCATGTATGGTGACAGGTGGCAGCTAGACTTATGTGGTGGTCATTTGGAAATGTACACCAATGTCCAATCACTACATTGTACATCTGAAACTAATATAATGTTTTATGTCAATTGTACTTCAATAAAAAAGATGTTTTGCTTCAAGTTGAGATGTTTTGTTGGAATTCATCACACAAGACCAAAGAGTTTCCTGTACTGGAACAAAAGAGTGACATGTGTGGTATATGAATATCCCTAAAACTCATGGCATTTCTGCTTTGCTGGGTTGAAGTTGGCTGCATATTTTTTGGGGGGTGTGGGGTGGATTTTATAGCATTTATGATTTGCTGGATTAACAGCATAATTTAACAAGTTAGAATATCCTGAATATTTTATTAGTTGGGAAGAGAAGCAAAGAGTGAGAAAAAGATAATTAACATTTCTTGTACATCTATTTTGCCCAGATGCCGTAATAGACTATACATGCATTATTGTTTAATCCTCACAAAACACTCGTGACCTAAGAGTTATGTGCCCACTTCACAGATAAGTTGAAGTCTTAAACCTGCAATTCCATGAAAGTATTATAGGAAGTTTAGACCACATTTTTCCAAGATGAGGGAATTATCACATTCCATTGGTGTCAAATAGGGACTTTCCAGGATAGGAATAAAATAAGAAGAATGAATGTGCTGCCAATATTTATATATTATTTTGTGTAGCTCAAGTAAGCAATTAAGAATAGATTTCATACGCATTTGTTCAAAGCATGTTGTGAACTCTGCATTTGAGTCTGGTCTGGCTTAAGATACAGGTTAGAAGATACAGAGAAAAATACAGCCTCATTATGTCATGGTCACACTGAGTTATTGATTCCAAGCTGTGTCTTCACCTTCTCCACCAGCTATCTTCATTAGTCTTGGTTCCATATGCCTTTGGCAGTTTCGAGATATTAAGTCAATGACCAAGACTTTGCCAAGAGTCAACACTGGTTAGTACAGGGAAGGGTTAGCACCAAAGACAATTTTCAAAACAGCTTCAAAAATGTTTTCAGCGATGGCTCCCCTGCTGGTAGGAATGCATAGCCCCTTATAGGGCAATTAAGAAACTAGTCACATCCTTTTGCATGTAGATGCTGAAAATATCACTTATATTACTTTCTTAAATCACATGTGCCTGTGTCTGAATAAATGTGTCTATTATGTGTTTATTTCTGGAGCTTACATTTATGTCATTAAAATATAATTTAATATCAGGTGATAATATTCAGTGATAGATAGGTCTATATCAATATGTTAAATTATATAAAAGTATCTTATAACATACCATGTGTTAGGCTGAAAACCTGAAATGTGTGAGTGTGTGTATGTGTCCGTGTGTGTATTTAGAAGCCAAATGCATATAATTTCTATAATTTGAGCAATGGAAATATATTAATTTCACACTGTAGCCCAAGGGAAAAAGATAAACAGAAGCTATAACTCTGGGGAAAAGTATTTTAAAACTCCTATTTAAAATAACAAAGTGAGATGATCAATTAAAGTGCCAGAAGTTCAAGAAGTTAATTGATATCCAGTCCACTAAGAGCATTCAATGTCAAAGTAATATCTTAATTATAAGCCTCATGCAACTTTCATCTGTTTAACATTTGCTGCTAAGGACAAGCTGCGTATAATTTTGTCCCATTAAAACATACCAGTTCAGGAATCAGAGGAGTAGGTTATAGCTCAAAGAAGATTGCTGCTTATAGGAGAAAATTTGGCTGTTTGGTTTATGTTTTGATAGCAATTTTATGGCAATGTACTATGATTTTTTTCATTTATTTTCTTTATTTTAAATTTAAATAGGTACTTGACATCAGTGAAGGAACAGCAAATCACAGAGCAAAAATATGGAATTAGCAAGGGTGAAGATTTGTAAGTAAAACAATTCACTACTATCATCTCATCGGTTTTCTGTGTCTGATATAAACTACTACTAATATTTTTATTATATTTTTTACAAGTGAATAAGTTGACTTTTTAAAAATTAACTTTATTGAGGTAAAATTTACATAAAATCAAATTCACTTATTTTAAATTTTCCATAAGTTTTGATAATGTATATACCTGTACAAACACTACTATAACCCTCACACTACATACATACATATATAAATATGCTCAGTACACACACATTTATATACATATATATATATATATATAAATTGCACATGTATTTGGTTATGTAATGAGTAGTGAAACTCTAGTTTACAAATGACATGGTGATGTAGTATGAAACACATTCAACTGGAAATCAGGAAACCTGAAAATTGGTGTTTGAGGGTGGTTGTTAAATAGATGCTTCTTGTATAACCAGGGTCTGAACCCACTGAGAAATAAGGTAAAATAATAAAGTTAATAGTAGAGAGTTCTGAGCAGAATCCATCTTGTGCAGGTTTACGAGTCGATTATATCCATGTCTTCCCAATTCCTTCTTCAACTATGTTTAGTGTAGTAGGTTGAAATAAGCCCAGGTGTGGTTATGTATAGCACAGAACTTTGCAGATGCTACAGATCTGGGTTTTTTGTTTGTTTGTTTGTTTCCCTTGTATAGTTAGTTGTAGGACATTTACCAGCACACCCCTGTTCAGAGATCAAAATATTACTGTTATTACTGATAAAGCCAGCATTGGTGAAATGGGCTACCTGATGCTTAACTTTGGATACAGACTTCCCATTCCCATCCAGGCAACAATGGAGCTGTGAAGTCCATTTCCACAGTGGCTGGGGTCTCTAACGAATTCACTGCACAGCCAAGGGCTGTCAACACTCATGCTCTACACAGGCAGGCCAGCTCCAGAGAAAAAGAAGGACATCTTTTCTATATATGCCTTGTTCTCACTTCTGCGTGCACCAAGCAGACAAGCAATCCATCTCCCAAGGAAGGAAGGTGAGGAGTCAAAGAGGGGACAGATGTTTTATGCTAATGGAGCCCTTCCACTTGAAAGAAAATAGCAAATGTGGGGGAGAATACTCTCATCCCTGCCATGCACCCCAAGACTGGATCTAAGCCTATTCTGTTTCTCAAGTTCTTGGGCCCCTTATCAGTGCTGTTATGAGTAGTTTCCACTTCTTTAAAATAATTTTTAAAAATTGCCTCAGATAATCTGAAAAAGCTCTCTGAGTGCCACATTTCTACTCTTTACAATTCTAAGTTTCTATATCTGTAGTTTGTTACAACAAAAGCTTGAAGTTTATTTCAATACATTTATAAATTCTAAACAACTGAGCCGTTCCATTCAATAGCCTACCTTTCGGCAGGTCACTTTTGAAAACTTTTAACAGTGGGTAAATGGGAAGAGTGCCCTGACCTTCTTTTATACGGGACCAAAGTCAGAATGAAGAAATAAATTGTTATATTAATATAAATATATATGTATATTCATAATATATTAATACATGTAATGTATCTGTTCTATCTTACCATTTAGCAACTGAAGTAAATCTTTCTTTTCCCTCCTGAATTAATGGTCGGAAAGAATTGCCTTTTCACGTGAAGAAATCTCTAGGTGCAGATTTCTGTTGATTTGATATTATTCAGTAATTGTTAAGAGGGTCAGAGGCCCTCAGGTATGTAATTGTCCATCTTCTGTGCTTCTACTTCTTTCACAGTTCCTGTCATTCACTAATGTAACTTGTTTCTCATCAGCCCATTAGTTCCTTAAGGACAGGGCTGTGTCTTTCATCTGTATCCTGAATGTCCAGTGCAGTACTTGGCATGGCAAGGGTTTGCAGTGTTTACTAGGTGTCTCAGGGAAGGAATAGTGAGTAGAGACACTCTGAAGTCTTTGCTTACCATATGGTCTAAAGTACATATGCTTATCAGGACATCTAGCTTCCATGCCTTGATATCTAGGAGTTTCAGGAAAAAAATCCAACAACAGGAAAAAACAAAAGATCAATTATTGTGTGTTTTAACCCCTGAGCCCAACTCAGTTCCATATTCTACACTACCTTGTATATTATTAATGGAATTCCTCAAACATTGAGAGAAAATGAGGACTCAAATGAGCATGATTGCAAGGACTGATGTGGAAATGTTTGATCTTCTAAAATATGGGAAAAACTCTCTGCAGGAGGCAGGACATCTTTGCAGTGTGACGACTGCTGATGTTTATAATTGCTATCAAGTGAGAGCAACCAGAGGCAGTGATTTTCAAAATCAAATTTTAATTATAAAGAGAAAGCCAAATAGAAAGACAAAGCAAATTTTCCAATTTAGCTCTTACTTAACTAGAAGCAGCACTAAGTAAAAAAATAAATTATTTGTAAAATCACTCAATGAATATTTGTGATTTCTCTGAAGTCCTTGGTTTTATTTGCACACACTTGGGGATACATTTGGTTTTAATAATCATCAGTTTTTTTTTACTGAGGTATAGTTGATTTACAGATTATATTAGTTTCAGGTATAAAACATAATGATGCAAAATTTTTTAGCTTATACTCCATTTAAAGTTATGAAATAGTGTCTGTATTCCCTGGGGTGTATAACATATTCTTGTAGTTTATATATTTTATACATAGTAGTTTGTACCTCTTAATCCCCTACCCCATCTTGCTCCTCCTCCCTTCCCTTTCCCCACTGATAACCACTAGTTTGCTCTCTATATCTGTGAGTCAGTTTCTGTTTTGTTATATTCATTCCTTCATCTATTTTTTAGATTCCATATATGTGTTAACATACAGTATTTGTCTTTCTCTGCCTGACTTGTTTCACTAAGCATAATTCCCTCCATCCATGTTCTTGCCAATGGCAAAATTTCATTTTTTTATGGTAGTACAGTGTGTATATATATACACATGTCACATCTTTATCCATTCATCTGTTGATGGACACTTAGGTTGCTTCCATATCTAGGCTACTGTAAATAATGCTGCTATGAACATTGGGGTGCATGTATCTTTTCCAATTAATGTGTTCATTGTATTCCAATATATACCCAGAAGTGGAATTTCTGAATCATATGGTAGTTCTATTTTTAGTTTTCTAGGAACCTCCACACTGTTTTCCACAGTGGCTGCACAAATTTACATTCCCACCAACAGGGTTCCTTTGTCTCCAGATCCACATCTGTTATTTGTGGTCTTATTGATAATAGTAATTCTGACAGGTGAGAGGTGATATCTCATTGTTGTTTCAATTTGTGTTTCTCTGAAGATTAATGATGAGCATCTTTTCCTGTGCCTGTTAGTCATCTGTATGTCTTCTTTAGAAAAATGTCTATTCAGGTCTTCTACCCATTTTTTAATCAAGTTGTTTGTCTTTTTGATATTGAATTATATGAGCTGTTTATGTTATATATGTGAATATATTTAAAAATATATTTAGATATTAACCTCTTATCGGTCATATCATTCACAAATATTTTCTCCCATTCTGTAGGTTTTCTTTTCATTTTGTCAGTGGTTTCCTTTGCTGTGCCAAAGCTTTTAAGTTTACTTAGGTTCCATTTGTTTATTTTTGTTTTATTTCCTTTGCCTTAGGAGACAGATCCAAAATAATTGTTATGATTTATGTCAAAAAGTGTTCTGCCTATGTTTTCTTCTAGGAGTTTTATGGTTTCTGGTCTTACATTTAGATCTTCAATCCACTTTGAGTTTATTTTTGTATATGGTGTGGGAGAATGTTCTAATTTAATTCTTTTACATGTAGCTGCTCAGTTTTCCAGTACCACTTACTGAAGAGACTGTGTTTTCCTCATTGTATATTCTTGCCTCCTTTGTTGTAGATTAATTGACCATAAGTGTGTGATTTATTTCTGGGCTTTCTGTTCTGTACCATTGATCTATGTGTCTGTTTCTGTGCCAGCACCATACCATTTTGATTACTGTAGCTTTGTAGTATAGTTAGAAATCAGTATATATCTGCTTCAGACACGGACCTCCTGCTAATTTTATCCTTTGAAAATAGTACTCTGGACTGTGTGTGATTTCACCATTCTCCTTCCCCTAAATAAAAGACAATCCTCATGGTTTGGCCTATGACATACTTCTTGGGTTTAGTACCTTGTTCCCATACTCACTCCCAGGGCTTCCTCTTTTTTTTTTTTTTTTGCGATACGCGGGCCTCTCACTGTTGTGGAGCACAGGCTCTGGATGCACAGGCTCAGCGGCCATGGCTCACGGGCCCAGCCGCTCCATGGCATGTGGGATCCTCCCAGACCAGGGCACGAACCCGCGTCCCCTGCATCGGCAGGTGGACTCTCAACCACTGCGCCACCAGAGAAGCCCCAGGGCTTCCTCTTGTCTTTTCTTTTCCTATTGTGCTTGTCTTTTCCTGTTATTCAGGAACTAGTGTGATCTTTGCAGGATTCAGAGCTTTAATTAAACTCTCTACTGGGTTGCATTACATGAAAATATAGTAGATTAATTTACAAATTATTTATTAACCACCTGTTACATGCCAGGTACTGTACACTGCTGCAAAAAACAAACTTTCATAGCATATTTTTTCAATTATATTTCTTGACAGTCTCAGATATGTATTGATCATATTGTCTATTTACACAGGAATATTGACTGGTCCCTGTGTGTGCTGAACTCTGTCTTACCTCAATGTCTTTGCACATTCTAATTCATATGCTGAGAATATCATAACCTAGTTTCCATTTGGTGAACTCTTATTCATCTTTAAGGACCAATTCATGTATCAACTTTTCTTCATAACTGTATCTCACTACCTCTAAGCTTACTTAATGGTTATCTCTTCTGGGTTCCCTCAATCTTTATGCTAATCTCTATGATAGTACATGCCTGATTACATGAGAATTGCAGCAATAGACTAGTGTTTCTTTACAGTAGAAATTCTTACTTAATTGTATTTATAATTTTAATATACTGTAACATCCCTGAAATTTACTTCTTTCATGTGTTTCTTCATGAAAGAAATATTTACCAAGTATGCCTGAGCAGACACTCAATCCATCTAATATTCCTTGAATATAGCACAAGAACAAAAAATTATAATACCCGGAACTCAATAAGGATAAACTTTGGGGTTAAAAGGATGAGTACAATTTTGACTACCATGTTCTAGCATCCTTTACTTTGGAGAACTTTCCTATCGTTACATTATGTTTGTTTGTTTGTTTGCTAAACAGTATAACCAATGTAAAACACATACCCCATGACTGACACAGAATAAATACTTCAAAATTACTGATTATTGAATGAAAGATTTCATGAACTCTGGCTTACCAATTGCATGACTTATCATGATATCTTGATAAGCCCAGTCCGATGAGGCACATCATCTGGTGTTAATCTCACACATTTACAAGGAAAGCAAAGTTGTATTACTGCATTATTTTATTTCCTTTCAGAAAAATAAAAAGAAAAGCAATAGAGACTAAATAAAAATTTAAATTAAATAAGTGCTGTTTTCCACTTAGAATAGACAATGCCTTGAGTGAATGCAGATCAGTTATCTACTCCCAAATGTGGATATTATCAATAATTCACTTAATCTTATTTTTCCATTCAAGTAGGAGAGTGCTAATTAAAAACAAAACAAAAACAAAAATAACAGGTTATGCTGGCCTCCAAAGCCACTGATTTTGTGTGTGGCCCAGTTTTCCCTTTGCTGAGTTTTTTGCTTTTTGTTTTGTTTTGTTCTGTTTGTCTCTTTTATACTCAAAGGAAACAGATGTGAACTTTGAATCCACATTCACTCCAGATAACCATATAAGGGTTGGTCTTACCTTGGGAGAAGAAACATAACAACCTCCTGGTTACACATCAAAATAATTATTGCTTTCTGACTGGGGTAAATGAGTGGTGGCTTTATCACCCTATTAGAGGTTTCCTATGACTCTGACCAAACAGGCTACTTCTACTTTGAAAAGATTACTGTTTGATTTACTATACATTGAGGTCACCACAGTACATAACCCAGAATCACTGATTAAATATTTATTGAGTATCTTTATTTTAAACACAATGTTGGGTGTGGCTGAAGCAGCAACTTTTGGTACCAAATTTCTTATAGTCAAGAAATGATCAATCTTATAGAAGTGACACTACACATTTTCAAAAACTGCAATCAAATTTGATATGTAATCTATGTACAAGAAAAAATAGATAACATATTCTCTAGAAATTTAAAGAGGTTTTGATCACTTGGGTTGTGGTCCTCACTGATTACAGGACAGAGTATTTTAGTTGAGTACTAAACATTGACTTGCAATCTAATCAAGTCTGAGGATGCCACATATCATTTCTCCACACTGGAAATTTAAAAACAAAATCATACACTGCTGGGGGAAGATGGCGGAGTAGAAGGACGTGCACTCACTCCCTCTTCAAGAGTACCAGAATCACAACTAACTGCAGAAAAATCATCAACAGGAAGATACTGGAACTCACCAAAACAGATACCCCACATCCAAAGACAAGGGAGAAGCCACAATGAGATGGTAGGAGGGGCACAATCACAATAAAATCAAATCCCATAACTGCTAGGTGGGTGACTCACAAACTGGAGAACACTTATACCACAGAAGTCCACCCACTGGAGTGAAGGTTCTCAGACCCACATCAGGCTTCCCAACCTGGGGGTCTGGCAACGGGAGGAAGAATTCCCAGAGAATCAGACTTTGAAGGTTAGTGGGATTTGATTATAGGACTTCGACAAGACTGGGGGAAACAGAGGCTCTACTCTTGGAGGGCACACACAAAGTAGTGTGCACATCAGGATCCAGAGGAAGGAGCAGTGACAGACACCATAGGAGACTGAACCAGACCTACTTGCTAGTGTTAGAGGGTCTCCTGCAGAGGCAGAGAGTGGCTGTGTCTCACCATGAGGACAATGACACTGGCAGCAGAAGTTCTGGGAAGCACTCCTTGGCGTGAGCCCTCCCGGAGTCTGCCATTAGCCCCAACAAAGAGCCCGGTAGGCTCCAGGGTTGGGTTGCATCAGGCCAAACAACCAAAAGGGAGAGAACCCAGCCCAACCCATCAGCAGACAAGTGGATTAAAGTTTTACTGAGCTCTGCCCACCATAGCAACAACCAGCTCTACCCATCACCAGTCCCTCCCATCAGGAAACTTGTACAAGCCTCTTAGATAGCCTCATCCACCAGAGGGCAGACAGCAGAGGCAAGAAGAACTACAGTCCTGCAGCCTGTGGAACAAAAACCACATTCACAGAAAGATAGACAAGATGAAAAGGCAGGGTGCTATGTACCAGATGAAGGAACAAGATAAAACCCCAGAAAAACAACTAAATGAAGTGGAGATCCTCAACCTTCCAGAAAAAGAATTCAGAATAATGATAGTGAAGGTGATCCAGGACCTCGGAAAAAGAATGGAGGCAAAAATTGAAAAAATGCAAGAAATGTTTAACAAAGAACTTGAAGAATTAAAGAACAAACAAACAGAGATGAACAATACAGCAACTGAAATGAAAAATACACTAGAAGGAAGCAATAGCAGAATAACTGAGGCAGAAGAACAGATAAGTGACCTGGAAGACAGAATGATGGAATTCACTGCTGCAGAACAGAATAAGGAAAAATGAATGAAAAGAAATGAAGACAGCCTAAGAGATCTCTGGGACAACATTAAACGCAACAACATTCACATTATAGGGGTCCCAGAAGGAGAAGAGAGGGAGAAGGAACCTGAGAAAATACTGGAAGAGATTATAGTTGAAAACTTACTTGGAAATAGCCACCCAAGTCCATGAGGTGCAGAGAGTGTATACAGGATAAAGCCAAGGAGAAAGTCCATGAGGTGCAGAGAGTGTATACAGGAGTCCATGAGGTGCAGAGAGTGTATACAGGATAAAGCCAAGGAGAAACACACCAAGACGCATAATAATCAAATTGGCAAAAATTAGAGACAAAGGAAAATTATTGAAAGCAGCAAGGGAAAAATGACAAATAACATACAAGGGAACTCCCATAAGGTTAGCAGCTGATTCTCAGCAGAAACTCTAAGAGCCAGAAGGGAGTGGTATGACATATTTAAAGTGATGAAAGGGAAGAACCTACAACCAAGATTACTCTACCCAGCAAGGATCTCACTCACATCTCACTCAGATTTGAGAAATCAAAAGCTTTAGAGATAAGCAAAAGCTAAGAGAATTCAGTACCACCAAACTAGCTCTATAACAAATGCTGAAGGAACTTCTCTAAGTGGGAAACACAAGAGAAGAAAAGGACCTGCAAAAACAAACCCAAAACAATTAAGAAAATGGGGATAGGAACATACACATCGATAATTACCTTAAACATGAATGGATTAAATGCTCCAACCAAAAGACACAGGCTCACTGAATGGATAAAAAAACAAAACCCATATATATGCTGTCTAAAAGAGACCCCTTCAGACCTAGGGACACAGACAAACTGAAAGTGATGGGATGGAAAAAGATATTCCATGCAAATGGAAATCAAAAGAAAGCTGGAGTAGCAATACTCATATCAGATAAAGTAGACTTTAAAATAAAGAATGTTATAAGAGACAAGGAATGACACTACATAATGATCAAGGGATCAATCCAAGAAGAAGATATGACAATTATAAATATATATACACCTAGCAGAGGAGTACCTCAGTTCATAAGGCATTTGCTAATAGCTATAAAAGAGGACATCAACAGTAACAGTAATAGTGGGGAACTTTAACCCCTCACTTACACCGATGGACAGATCATCCAGACAGAAAATTAATAAGGAAACACAAGCTTTAAATGAAACAATTGACCAGATAGATTTAATTGATATTTATAGGACATTCCATCCCAATACAGCAGATTACACTTTCTTCTCAAGTGCGCAAGGAACATTCTCCAGGGTAGATCACATCTTGGGTCACAAATCAAACCTCAGTAAATTTTTAAGAAAATTGAAATCATATCAAGCATCTGTTCTGACCACAATGCTATGAGATTAGAAATGCCAGGGAAATTTATAGGGAAAAAATTACAGGGAAAAAAACATAAAAACAAAAACACATGGAGGCTAAACAATATGTTACTAAATATCCAAGAGATCACTGAAGAAATCAAAGAAGAAATCAAAAAATACCGAGAGACAAATGACACTGAAAACACGATGATCCAAAATCTATGGAATGCAGCAAAAGCAGTTCTAAGAGGGAAGTTTATAGAAACACAAGCCTACCTCAAGAAACAAGAAAATTCTCAAATAAACAATCTAACTTTACACCTAAAGGAACTAGAGAATGAAGAACAAACAAAACCCAAAGTTAGCAGCAGGAAAGAAATCATAAAGATAAGAGCAAAAATAAATGAAATAGAAACAAAGAAAACAATAGCAAAGAACAATAAAAGTAAAAGGTGGTTCTTTGAGAAGATAAACCAAATTGATAAACCATTAGCCAGACTGATCGGGAAAAAGAGGGAGAGGACTCAAATCAATAAACTCAGAAATGAAAAAGCAGAAGTTACAATAGACACTGCAGAAATAGAAAGCATCCTAAGAGGCTACTACAAGCAACTCTATGCCAATAAAATGGACAACCTGGAAGAAATGGACAAATTCTTCGAAAGGTATAACCTTCCAAGACTGAACCAGGAAGAAGTAGAAAATATGAACAGACCAATCACAAGTAATGAAATTGAAACTGTGATTAAAAATCTTCCAACAAAGAAAAGTTCAGCACCGGAGGGCTTCACATTTGAATTCTATCAAACATTTAGAGAAGAGCTAACACCCATCTTTCTCAAACACTTCCAAAATATTTCAGAGGAAGGAATACTCCCAAACTCATTCTATGAGGCTACCATCACCCTGATACCAAAACCAGACAAAGATACTACAAAAGAAGAAAATTACAGACCAATATCACTGTTGAATATAGATGCAAAAATCCTCAGCAAGATACTAGCAAACAGAATCCAACAACACATTAAAAGGATCATACACCATGATCAAGTGGAATTTATCCCAGGGCTGCAAGGATTCTTCAATATACGTAAATCAATCAATGTGATACACCGTATTAACAAATTGAAGAAGAAAAACCATATGATCATCTCAATAGATGCAGAAAAAACTTTTGACAAAATTCAGCACCCATTTATGATAAAAACTCTCCAGAAAGTGGGCATAGAGGGAACCTACCTCAACATAATAAAGGCTATATACGTCAAACCCACAGCCAACATTGTTCTCAGTGGTGAAAATCTGAAACCATTTCCTCTAAGATCAGGAACAAGACAAGGATGTCCACTCTCACCACTATTATTCAACATAGTTTTGGAAGTCCTAGCCACAGCCATCAGAGAAGGAAAAGAAATAAAAGGAATGCAAATTGGAAAAAAGAAGTAAAACTGTCACTGTTTGCAGATGACATGATAATATACATAGAGAATCCTAAAGATGCCACCAGAAAATTACTAGAGCTAATCAATGAATTTGGTAAAGTTGCAGGGTACAAAATTAATGCATAGATATCTCTTGCATTCCTATACACTAATGAAGAAACACCTGAAAGAGAAATTAAGGAAACACTCCCATTTACCATTGCAACAAAAATAATAAAATGCCTAAGTATAAACCTACTTAGGAGACAAAATATCTGTATGCAGAAAACTATAATACACTGATGAAAGAAATTAAAGATGATACAAACAGATGGAGAGATATACCATGTTCTTGGATTGAAAGAATCAATATTGTGAAAATGACTATACTACCCAAAGCAATCTACAGATTCAGTGCAATCCCTATCAAGTTAACAATGACATTTTTTACAGAACTAGAACAAAAAGCCTTAAAATTTGTATGGAGACACAGAAGACCCCGAATAGCCAAAGCAGTCTTGAGGGAAAAAAACGGAGCTGGAGGAATTAGGTTCCCTGACTTCAGACTATACTACAAAGCTACAGTAATCAAGACAATATGGTACTGAAACAAAAACAGAAATATAGATCAATGGAACAGGGTAGAAAGCCCAGAGATAAACCCACGAACATATGGTCAACTAATCTATGACAAAGGAGGCAAGGATATACAATGGAAAAAAGACAGTCTCTTCAATAAATGGTGCTGTGAAAACTGGACAGCTACATGTATAAGAATGAAATTAGAACACTCCCTAACACCATACATTAAAATAAAGTCAAAATGGATTAGAGACCTCAATGTAAGACCTGACACTATAAACTATTTGAGGAAAACATAGGAAGAACACTCTTTGACATAAATCACAGCAAGGTCTTTTTTGATCCACCTCCTAGAGTAATGGAAATAAAAACAAAAATAAACAAATGGGGCCTAATGAAACTTAAAAGCTTTTGCACAACAAAGGAAACCATAAATAAGACAAAAAGTCAACGCTCATAATAGAAAATATTTGCAAGCAAATCAAAGGACAAAGGATTAATCTCCAAAATATATAAACAGCTTACGCAGCTCAATATTAAAAAAACAAACAACCCAATGCAGAAATGGGCAGAAGACCTAAATAGACATTTCTCCAAAGAAGACATAGAGATGGCCAAGAAGCACATGAAAAGCTTCTCAACATCACTAATTATTAGAGAAATGCAAATCAAAACTACGAAGAGGTATCACCTCACACCAGTTAGAATGGGCATCATCAGAAAATGTACAAACAACAAATGATGTAGAGGGTGTGGAGAAAAGGGAACCCTCTTGCACTGTTGGCGGGAATGTAAAGTGATACAGCCACTATGGAGAACAGTATAGAGGTTCCTTAAAAAACTAAAAATAGAATTAACATATGACTCAGCAATTCCACTACCGGTCATATACCCAGAGAAAACCATAATTCAAAAAGACACATGCACCCCAATGTTCATTGCAGCACTATTTACAATAGCCAGCTCATGGAAGCAACCTAAATGCCCATTGACAGACAAATGGATAAAGAATATATGGTACATATAAACAATGGAATATTACTCAGCCATAAAAAGGAATGAAATTAGGTTATTTGCAGAGATATGGGTGAATCTAAAGACTGTCATACAGAGTGAAGTAAGTCAGAAAGAGAAAAACAAATATCGTATCAACGCATATATGTGGAACCTAGAAAAACTGTACAGATGAATCGATTTGCAGGGCAGAAATTGAGACACAGATGTGGAGAATAGATGTATGGACACCAAGAGGGTAACGTGGTGGGTGGTGGTGGTGGTGGTGTGATGAATTGGAAGATTGGGATTGACATATATACACTAATGTGTACAAAGTGGATAACTAATAAGAACCTGCTGTATAAAAAATATTAAAAATTAAAAATAAAAATAGGGGCTTCCCTGGTGGCACAGTGGTTGAGAGTCCGTCTGCCGATGCAGGGGACACGGGTTCGTGCCCCGGTCTGGGAAGATCCCACATGCCGCGGAGCGGCTGGGCCCGTGAGCCATGGCCGCTGAGCCTGTGCGTCCAGAGCCTGTGCTCCACAACGGGAGAGGCCACAACAGTGAGAGGCCCATGTACCGCAAAAAAAAAAATAATAATTTTAAAAAAATTAATTAATAAATAAAATTCAAGAGTAAAGCATAAAAAAAATCATACAAAAAGCAATTTAAGTTTAAAGCAAATATAAGAAATTGAAAAATAGAACATAAACCAATAAAAGTGAAAGTAGGAAAACAATAGAGGAAATCAATATAATCAAAGCTGTTTCTTTGAAAAGATCAATGAAATTTATAAATTCTACTAAGGGTAACTGGAGGGAGAATAAATGAGGAGACACTAATTGCCTATATCAGAGGCAAAATAGGGGCTCATCACTACTCATCTAATAGACATTAAAAGAAAAGAATACTACAAACAACTCTATGTCCACAAGTGTGATAACTTACATGATATGGACCAATTCCTTAAAACACAAACTACCAAGATTCATAAAATGGGATACAGACTATCTGAAAAAACCTACATATATTAATGAAATTAAGTCAGTGATAATAAACTTCAACAAAAAAAGCATCAGACTCCTATGATTTCATTAGTAAATTATACCCAATATATAAGGAAAATATTCTCCATACTTTATTCCAGAAAATTAGGGGGGAACACTTTTGAATTCTTTGTATGAGGCCCCTATTATATTCATATAAAGACAAGATAAAGATATTACAAAAAAGGAAAATTATGGAGCAGGCCAATATCTCTCATGAACAGATGCACAAGTCCCCCCACAATGTTAGCAACTAGAATCCAATAATATATAAAAGATAATTATATGCTATGACCAAGTCAGCTTTATTCCAGGTATGTGAAGTTGTTTCAACATTTGGAAATCAGTAAATGCAATTCACTACATCAACAGGCTAAAGAAGAACAATCAAATCGTCCTATCAATTGACATGGACACATCAAAAGCATTGACAAAATCCAGCACTCATTTATGGTTAAACAAAAGAACAAAATAAAACAAATTCCAGTAAACTAAGAATAGAGGGGAACTTCCTCAACTTGACTAAGAACATACAAAAAAGTTCTACAGCTAATACCTTATTTAATGTTGGTAAATTAGATCCTTTCAAAGATTGGAAACCAGGTAAGGATAGCCTCTCTCATCACTTCTATTCTATGCTGGAAGTCCTTGCTAGTGAAATAAGATGAGAAAATAAAATATATAGACTTAAATGGAAGAAGGAAAAAAGTAACTTATTCACAGGTGACATGCTTATCTATGTAGGAAATTCCAAGAAATGGACAAAACACTCCTAGAACTAGTAGGGGAATACAACAAAATTCAAAAATACACAGTTAAAACCAGTTGATTGCCCATATACCAGCAAAGAGTGATTTTGAAATTAAATTAAATTTGAATTTGATTTTAAAAGAAATCAAGACTAATGCCCAAATGTGGAATAAATTGAGCAAAAATTAGAGTAACATTGAATTACTTCCCAAAGTATAAAATAAATATCTGCGAGTCCACACTGATGTAAATAAATGAACAAATATGTAAGGGAGATGAGACAAATCTCAATGCAGAAGAATTTCAAATAATTTATGGAGATATTCCACACTTCAGAGTTGGAGCATAACCCCCAACTCCTTAAGTGTGAGCTGCTCTAAGTGACTTCTTACTAAAGAGTACAGTGTGGAAAAGGGGGATAAATAAGTTTATACTGGAGAAATCTCACGAATACTACTTCAGTTAGGCGGTCAAGGTCAACAGCAATAGTAGTAAGTCATGCTGAATTCTGAGAAAGTGTCACAACCAAAAGGAGCCTCAAGAGTCTAAATATAATATGGCATTATGGAACAGAAAAAGACATTAAGTGAAAAGTAAGAAAATCTGAATAAAATATGGATTTCAACTAATAATAATGTATCAATATTGACTCATTAATTATAACAAATTCCCATACTAAAGTAAATATTAATAGGAAAACTATTTGGGGGGATATATGGATATGCAGGAACCATTTGTATTATTGTCCCAATTTTTCTGTAAATTTTAAGCTGGTATAAATAGAAAGTCAAAAATTATCACATTTTCTAAGACATAATTGAGGCTTAATGCTGCAAATGAATCTCTGAAAGAATTTTGCAGTGAAAATATTAAGCTTCTTTTTTCCTTTTCTGTTCCTTAGAAACCTGATGATCTTGGAAAAGTCATTCAATAATTTTTTTTAACATTTTTATTAGAGTATAATTGCTTTACATTGTTGTGTTAGTTTCTGCTGTATAACAGAGTGAATCAGCTATACATATACATATATCCCCATATCCCCTTCCTCTTGAGTGTCCCTCCCACCCTCCCTATCCCACCCCTCTAGGTGGTCACAAAGCACAGAACTGATCTGGCTTTACTAGGCAGCTGCTTCCCACTAGCTAGCTATTTTAAATTTGGTAGTGTATATATGTCAATGCTATTCTCTCACTTCGTCCCAGATTACATTTCCCCCTCCCCATGTCCTCAAGTCCATTCTCTACATCTGCATCTTTATTCCTGTCCTGCCCCTAGGTTCGTCAGAACCATTTTTTATTTTTAGATTCCATATATATGTCTTAGCATACAGTATTTGTTTTTCCCTAACTGACTTACTTAACTCTATATGATAGACTCTAGGTCCATCCACCTCACTACAAATAACTCAATTTCATTTCTTTTTATGGCTGAGTAATATTCCATTGTATATATGTGCCACATCTTCTTATCCATTCATCTGTCAGTGGACTCTTAGGTTGCTTCTATGTCCTGGCTATTGTAAATAGAGCTGCAATAAACATTGTGGTACATGACTCTTTTTGAATTAGGCAGGTTCTGAATCTGTAAGTTGTAAGATTCAGTCCCATTCCCTTTCAAATTTTAGACTTCACATTTGAACCAGAGGGAAAAAACTGAGGAATAGACCCGTGGGTACAATGTGAAGAAAGATCATTAATTATTTCCTATGTCTCAAGTGAATTACCAAGCACAGTTTTTAACTATTATGGAAGAACTTATTTATTGCCAGACAAGTTTGAAATGAAGTATTTTTGTGAGAACTTAAATATTATAGCTACTTTTCTTCTTTAGTGATAGTCTTACCTTCCGGAAAAGTCTTTTAGTGCCATAAGAATGCAAGGAAAATATAAAACTAAGAAGAAAAATACAAATTCTTTTTTTCCATGGGGCCCAGTGTAGGTAACAAATCAGTTTCAGAATGAGAACAGCATGTCCTAATTTTTCTATTGTTATATGTGCTGCTGTGAAATCCTGCTTGTATAATTCAGGACATGTGCCACATAGTTGACAGAGAGATATAAAACAGTCTAATAACAAGGGGAATCACTAACTATAGCAGAAAATATGGAAATCTCTCTCTCAAGCCTGTCAAGGCCCTTCTTTACTTAGTGTTAAGAGAATCCCTCAGAGATAACACCAGCAAATTTTGAGGAAAACAAGCTTCAAATCATAAAGTAGTAAGTGGTAGGTGATCTAATAAAGTGTGTGAAGTTATAAAAGAGAGAGGGAAAAAAGAGATTAAGCAAATTGTGGAAATTAGTTTTCTGGACATATCACATCTTCTCATTTTAAATGAAAAATAATTATTTGGGAAAATGTGTTTTTTTAATATGAGATTTTGTTATTTTTCTTGTGTTTTTTATTTGTTTTTGCCACACTGTGCAGCACGTGGGATCTTAGTTCCCAGACCAGGGATCGAACCTGCGCCCCGCTGCAATGGGAGTGCAGAGTCTTAACCACTGGACTGCCGGAGAAATCCCAGGGAGAATGTTATTGACTGTTGTATTAGCAGCACAAGACAGAAAAATAAAGCAAGTAATATTTATTCCAAGAATATTTGACAGACCACCTGCTATGTGTCAATATCTCTCTAGATCCTGATAATGCAGGGCCAAAAACAGTAAATAAAAATACAAGTGAATTAGAGATCATATGAAAGTACACTCAAGCAAAACACTCTAGTTACTTCTAGTTACCTCTTCCCCAATCTCTTTTTTTAAACCCTATGGGACATTCCAGGGAATTGAAAACAAACACTCAAATACAAATTTGTGTACAAATAATTGTACACAAATTCTCACAGTAGCTCTATTCAGGATATTCAAAATGTAGAAACAAATCAAAGTCCATTGACAAATGAATGGATAAACAAAATGCATATCTATACAATGAAATATTTTTCATCTGTGATTAAGAATGAAGTACTAACATGTGCTACAACGTGGATGAAGTCTGACAACGTTCCAAGTGAAAGAAGCCAGGTACAAAAGACCGTGTATTGCATGATTTCATTCATATGAAACATCTAGAATAGGTAAATTCCTAAAAACAGAAAGCATAGTGATGATTGTCGGGGCCTTGAGGTGGTAATGAGGACTGGAGAGGGTGGATAGGTTGTTTGTAATGAAGAAGAGATTCTGCAAATTGATAGAGGTGGTGGTTATACTACATGGTGAACATACTAAATGTAGCTGAGTTGTACACTTTAAAATGGTTACTGTTGTGTTATGTGAATTTTATCTCAATAAAAGCATCTATTAAAACAATAATGTTATCTGACGTCTGGATGAGCTGAGAATACAAATTGCCTTGCCAACTAAAGTAGATCATTGCACAATTGATTTGTTTGAGATGACCATCAAGATGGCAGAAATCATTTAAATAGCCAAGGCTGGTTGTGTACCCATGTCTAGACATAGTCCCAGCCAGGGCTTTCTTTACTTCAAAATCATTACCAAGTAGATTGTTTTAGGGTTTGGGACCTGGCCCTTGGTTGACTAAATTTACATGATGTGGAAAATGTTGTACAAGAACCAGGAGATAGCAATTCAATTCTAATTTATTTGAAACTTCAGCTTCTCTTACAGCTTGGAAGAAAAGTGGTGATTTCCAAGAAAGAAATAAGTTATAACATAATTCAGGAGGCCTTCAAATTTCTAGGTTGAAGTCAATGAATAAACTATTCATCCTACATGCTAAAAATATGCATAAGAAATAAATAATCTTTAATTAGAAATTTAAAAGTCTCTGATAAATCTGTCTTTAACCACATAAATCAGATGATCAACTGTTATTTCTTCTTAATGTGTAAACTCATAATGTCTGTAAAGTTGAGATAGTCACTTCCCCCACAAGCATCAGATGTACTGCATATTGGAAATGACTAAGTTCTTGGAAAGGACATATTTATTAAATCCATAAAATGATACATAAAATCTAGGTTTCTAGAGATTAAAAAATAAGAAAGGGGAGAAACCATAGAAGTCAGACACAATTTGGGAAATAAAAGAGAAATAAGCCCCACCCTATTGATTTCTACATCTTATTTATGTTTGTTTTTTCATAATTAGATAAAAACTATATCCAAAATCCATTTTTCCAAGAACATAGGATCAAAATTTGAGCATCCTTCTTAATCTACTCTTTTGAATACCCTGTCCCACCATCCCATCAAATTAATTACTCCAAGGTCTGTATTTTTTAAATTGTTCTAAGTGAATCTGCTATCCACTCCTATCTCTTTAGTTTTATTATCATATTGGTAGGCATGTTAGTATTCTCCAGAGAAACAGATACACATATGAGATATGATATATGGGTATAGATTATACCTCTACCTCTATCTCTATTTATCTATCTATCTACCTATCTATCTATCTATCTATTTACCTATCTATATCTATTGAGAAAGAGAAAGAGAAAAAGAGAGAAAGAAGATGAGAGAGAAGATTGATTATAAAAATTGGCTCATGTGATTATGGAAGCCAAGAAGTCCCATCTGTAAGCTGGAGAGCTCTGAAAGTCAGTGGTTTAATTCAGTCTGAGTCCAAGAGCTCAAGAACCAGGAGAGCTGGTGTCTGAGGGCAAGAGAAAATGGATGCCTCCTCTCAAGCAGAGAGAGTGAATTCACCCCTCCTTCACCTTTTTGTTCTATTTGCACCCTCAGTGGCTTGGATGATTCCCACCCACATTGGTGCAGGCATCAAACTTTATCCAGTCTACCAATTTAAATGCCAGTATCTTCCTTAAACACCCTCACAAACACATCCAAAAATAAAGTTTTACCAGCTATCAGGGCATTCCTTAGCCTAGTCAGGTTGACACATAAAATTAACCATCAGAGTTGGTAAACAACCTTTATTTGAAAATTTAAAAAGTCAGTGCTAATGTATGTCATAATTTACATACATCACATTACTGCTATGTTTTATAACATGTTAATTTATTTTGTCTATAAACTGGTCTATAAACAGGGATTTTTGTACATTACAGTGATAAGTTCTTGGAAAATGACATATTATTAATTTTACTGCAATGCTACCAAAAAACTAGTTTGGTTTCTACAGTGATATTGAATATTGTATGAGTTATCTATTTCTATGTCACAAACTACCCCCAAACTGAACCACTGAAAACCATAAGTATTTATTGTTTCACAATTCCTAAGGATCAGAAATTTGGGAGTGGCTTAGCTGGATGGTTTTGGCTCAGAATCTCCATGAGTCAGCAATCAAGACTGCAGACTTGGCTATAGTCATCTCAAGCCTTGACTGGAAGAGGTTCTGTTTCCGTAATTGTTGGCAGGCCTTGGGAGATCCTTACAGCTCACCCAGCTGGTAGAAAGCCTCGGAAGATCTTCTGAGTTGACTCATGTAAACCTCTCTGCAGAGCTCTCTCATGACAGGGAAGCTCGCTTCCCCCAGAGCAAGTGATCTAAAAGAGAGCATCCAATATAGAAGCTATCATCTTTTGCAACATAACGTTTGGGATGGGAACCCATCACTTTTGCCATTCTATTCTTGAGGGATGAGTCACTAAGTCCAGCCAACACTTACTTACATGGGGGGATTACACAAGGGAGAGAATATCAGGAGACAGGCATCACTGGGACTTTCTTGAAGGCTTCCTACCACAAAGAGCAAATACATGCTATCAATCCTTATAGCTATTCATGAAAAATGTTTGGACTTTGAATGCAGATCTGGCCACAAAGTATCTTCTGAGAACTTGAGTCATTTTTTTAAACTCTTAGAATTTTGGTTTTCTTGTCTTGTAAAACAGTATAATCATACAAATCTCACAAGGGTTTTGGGAAAATCAAATGATGATCTTCAAGGTAGATGCTATGAAGTGATGGCAGAGGGTTGTCACAGGCAATCACCAATCAAAAGAGAGTCCTCTGCTTATTGAAATCTCTTAAGTGCTTCCAAAATGTACACATCAGCATCCTCAGGAGAAGGAGGACAAAAAGCTCTTTTGGCCATTTGATATTGGTTTCTGAGTTATATAAGCCTTAAAATGCTTTATTCCTCATCATCTTCCTCAATCTTGTCTCAGTGGCTACCCTTGATCTTCATACCCTTATCTCTATTAGCTGCTGAGGCATTTAAGATGGGTCACTGCTTGGTGGAAAGACACACCATATATAACCAAGTACTAATAAATTCCCCAATTTTAAAGCAAGTATATTGAAAACATAGGTGCTAGTGGATTTTCTAATCATCCCTAAAGTTTGGAAAAACAACTGAATTTGTACTATACCATGTCTTTTTAAACTTACAACTTGTACCACCATACCAGGAGACCTTACAATCTCATTATTTCTGTTAAGGAAATGTTTACTAGCTCTAAGTCTGTAAAGATATATCATCCTCTAGGAGAAGACATGTTAGGGAAATGTGTGGAAGAAATCCAGTTTTTATGTAGCAATGAGGTAGATTTAACAATAGGTGTAATTTTCCTTGAAGAATATCTCTGCCTCTAACTAACTTTCCTCTATCATTGAAAGCACAGTGCTTTGTAGTCTTGAGGGAAAAAAGCAGAGCTGGAGGAATCAGACTCCCTGACTTCAGACTATACTGCAAAGCTACAGGCATCAAGACAATATGGTTCTGGCACAAAAACAGAAATGTAGATCAATGGAACAAGACAGAAAGCCCAGAGATAAACCCACACACCTATGGTCAACTAGTTTATGACAAAGGAGGCAAGGATATACAATGGAGAAAAGACAGTCTCTTCAATAAGTGGTGTTGGGAAAACTGGACAGCTACAAGTAAAAGAATGAAATTAGAACATTGCCTAACACCATACACAAAAATAAACTCAAAATGGATTAGAGACCTAAATGTAAGACCAGACACTATAAAACGCTTAGAGGAAAACATAGGAAGAACACTCTTTGACATAAATCACAGCAAGGTCTTTTTTGATCCACCTCCTAGAGTAATGGAAATAAAAAC
Source organism: Pseudorca crassidens (assembly GCF_039906515.1). Classification (NCBI taxonomy): domain Eukaryota; kingdom Metazoa; phylum Chordata; class Mammalia; order Artiodactyla; family Delphinidae; genus Pseudorca; species Pseudorca crassidens. Next base: position 39,331,324 of record NC_090299.1, read on the forward strand.
AAAAATAAACAAATGGGACCTAATGAAACTTAAAAGCTTTTGCACAGCAAAGGAAACCATAAACAAAATGAAAAGACAACCCTCAGAATGGGAGAAAATATTTGCAAACAAATCAAAGGACAAAGGATTAATCTCCAAAATATATAAACAGCTCATGCAGCTCATTATTAAAAAAACAAACAACCCAATCCAAAAATGGGCAGAAGACCTAAATAGACATTTCTCCAAAGAAGACACACAGGTGACCAAGAAGTACATGAAAAGCTGCTCAACATCACTATCATTAGAGAAATGCAAATCAAAACTACGATGAGGTATCACCTCACACCAGTCAGAATGGGCATCATCAGAAAATCTACAAACAATAAATGCTGAAGAGGGTGTGGAGAAAAGGGAACCCTGTTGCACTGTTGGTGGGAATGTAAATTGACACAGCCACTATGGAGAACAGTATAGAGGTTCCTTAAAAAACTAAAAACAGAACTACCATATGACCAGCAATCCCACTACTGGGCATATACCCAGAAAAAACCCTAATTCAAAAAGACACATGCACCCCAATGTTCATTGCAGCACTATTTACAATAGCCAGGTCATGGAAACAACATAAATGCCCATCGACAGACGAATGAATAAAGAAGATGTGGTACATATAAACAATGGAATATTACTCATCCATAAAAATGAATGAAATCAGGACATTTGTAGAGACGTGGATGGATCTAGAGACTGTCATACAGAATGAAGTAAGTAAGAAAGAGAAAAACAAATATCATATATTAACGCATATATGTGGAACCTAGAAAAATGGTACAGATGACCAGGCAGGGCAGAAATTGAGACACAGATGTAGAGAAGAAACGTATGGACACCAAGCGGGGAAAGCGGCGGGTGGTGGTGTGATGAATTGGATGACTGGAATTTACATGTATACACTGATGTGTATAAAATGGATGACTAATAAGAATCTGCTGTATAAAAAAATAAAATTCAAAAGTTCAAAAATAAATAAAAGCCATAGAGAAAAGGACAAATTACCACCAAAAGAATAGCTAAACCAACAGGTAACATTGACGCCAAAGGATGGGAAAAAAAAAGAAAAAAAGAAAGCATGGTGCTTTGAATTCCTTTTTATTCCTGTACTCTTATCCTGATTTGGTGTGATGAACTTATTTCCAAATAACAGCCTTGCACTTTACTTAGATGCTGCTTTCAGGAACTATCTTTCTTTTCCATGAACTTCAAGGATTGTCATGAGGTGCCCAATCTATGTCTTGCCCAGACTTTTTCAAAAACACCTTACCCAGATACATAGCAACTATTATCCTGGGGCTAAGAATCTCTGGGCCTGCATTTCCAGTGAATCTGCAGATGGGGCTTGAGTTAGGGAGATTTTTCTGCTCTTACTATTATATTGATCCAACTATACCCACAGGCAGGGGCAGTCTAAAGAATCATGGGTTATATTGTTTGTGTAGCTGTCTTTCCAGAATCCAAGTCTTCCTGCTTTAAAGTTTGTGCTAATTCATCTTTATATTCCCCATGCTGGGAATTTAAGAAGCACTCAGTTGATGTTTTATTAAATGTAAATATGTATTGACTAAAATATGGCAGATGAAGAAAAAATGTACATAGAGCATTATGAAATAAGGAAGACCAACTTAAAAACCATATGTAAAGCACATGAAGACTTCTGCGGGGTCCAAACAGAAAATAATGACCCCTGCCTGTCTATCACCAAACTTATTGATTTGTAAAAATCAATACAATAATGTGAAAATGAGTGATTCTAAGACTTAAAAAATCAGCGTCATTATTTTTTTTTTTTTTTTTTTGCGGTACGCGGGCCTCTCACGCTGCGGAGCACAGGCTCCACACGTGCAGGCTCAGCGGCCATGGCTCACGGGCCCAGCCGCTCCGTGGCATGTGGGATCTTCCGAAACCGGGGCACGAACCCGTGTCCCCTGCATCGGCAGGCGGACTCTCAACCACTGCGCCATCAGGGAAGCCCCATTACTTTTTATGAACATCAAAAATTCCCAGAGCTTCTCAACTGTAGTTTTCCCAGTGTACACACTGATAATAGCTAATATTAAGCCATGTTAAAAAGCTACATTGATTTTATTATTTAATTGTTTCCCATTAATCAACACACAAATGTTTGTAAGCATATGCTTCTGTATTCTCCTGGTAGAGTATTAGACAAAGGGTATACGTATAATATAGTCCCTGTCTTCAAGAAACATTGACTTCATGGTGAGAAAGGGCCACAATTCTATCTCTACTTGATGAAACAATGACTACTACTTTTACTACTACTACTACTAGTAATAATAATAAAAATAATGTAAAGAAGAAGAAAGAGAAGTGACAGCAAAATTAGCAGTAACAAGGAATTACTTGCAGATATTGAGCCCTGGGTTAAGTAATTTATGTGGATAAACTCACGGTTACCTTATAATGAAGATATTCTTTTTATCTCCGATTTACATTGGTGGTTAGGAAATTGAATTATCATGTTAGCAAGTTTAAATAATTTGACCAAAGTCAGGGATGGAATCGGGATATCAGAATTTGATTCCATGCTTTCTGAATCTCAGAGCCTGGTTGAAGATTATGATCATTTTACAGATTACTCTTATTTTCATTGGGTGGCTGAGAAAATTGAAGCTCAACAAAATTACCCCAGTTCAAAAGGACTGGGAAATGGAAGAGGCAGCAATGGACATGGTTCCCTGGGACTCCCAAGATCTAGCCTCTTCTCTCCCTAGTGACACCTAGTCTTCTGCCAGGGTTGTTTTCATGTATTTTGCCAATGATCTGGTCATGGGTTTAGTGCTGACTACTACTTACTATCCCCTGGTGCCTCTACAGTTGATATGACTGCAGAACAAAACAGTGAGTTCAATTTGGAGCAGTAGAAGTATAGGCTTTGGAATAAAAACTTGCTTCAAATTTTGTCTAAACCTTTTAGTAGTTTTGCAACCTTGCGCACATTATTTACGTTTTCTGCGTTTCCACTTGCTCCGTTCATTCCTTCAACCATACTTATCTGGTAAAAATTCTGTTCCAGCATCTTTCTAGACACCAGAGAGCTGACAGTATACATAACCATGCCCTACCCTCAGGGAACACAACTTAAATAAAAAATACATTGAAAATATAAAGAACATATAATAATAAAGCAGGGCAGAGAGTAAGTGAGGGGAGGGATGCAACTTAAAAACAAGGTGATCATAAACAGCAGTAATTCAAATATTATTATTTCAACTTGTGTTGAAATGTAATGTCAATAAACCATAGATTATACATTTTAGAGATCTGTTTCCAGATTTGGAGGTCACCCTGTAGAGTGGTCAGCTAAAGTCTTTCTGGAAAGATGACAGCTGAGAGCCTTGAAGAAGAGAGACTGTGAACCATGTGATTATAGTAGGGGGAAGAGAAGAGCAGGACATGCAGAGGAAACAGTAAATGCATAGACACTAGAGTTTTTGCAAAAAGACATGAGATCCCATTACTGGAATGGGTTGGAGGGTGCTGGGGAGTGGGGAGAGGAGTGGGGCAGGAAGTCAGGCAGGTGTGCAGGCCCTGGTTGGCCGTGGCTAAGGCTTGGGGTTTTAGTCTGTGCATGAGGGGAAGCCACCTAACAGTTTTGAACAGGAGAATGTCATGCTCTTATTTCCTTTTTAAAACGGGACATTTTATATGGAGATGATTGTTACTTAATTTGTAAGCTGCATGCAACCGTTATTTGAGATAAACAATAAAAAATGCACCCGACCCCATTCCTGACACAAAGATATTAGTTCTGGCCTGGCTCCTTCTCTTAATTAATACTTAGGCTTAGATTTCCGCAGACACGAAGAGGCATTCTTAGAAGGGGGACTCTCAGTGGTGCTGTTTCCTTGGAAAGTAGTTCACTCTCCTTTGTTCTTTGGCTGCCAGTTGGGCCTGGGACTGAAAGAGTGGTCTTTAAACCCTGGCTCTTGCAAAGTCCCTTTGGAGGTTGGCAAATGCAGGGCCAGAATAAGAACGAAAGTTGAAGGGGGATTTGATCCAAGTGGGAGGCAGATAATGAGAGGATTAACTCAGGTCGGGCGAAGAAAAAAGTGAGAGAGAAAAATAGATGAAGTGGATGCATATTGGAATAACAGGTGACTGAATGTAACCTTTTCTGCCGCAGATGGCACAGCCTGCTAGCAGGGCATGCTGCAGCAGGCGAGAGATGTTCCTGGAACTGCAAGTGTCTCAGGGGGAGGTGGGAGGGAGTGCCAATGCAGAGCACAGAGAGGTCAGCTCAGTCCTCCTGCAAACAGCTGATGAATGGTAAAACTTGCTTTCAGAGCTGATAAAAGCACCCTCAGGGGAGCTGGTGGCTTCTACAGTTGCTTCCAAAAGAAAATTCTTTCACTCCCATGATTGCAAACTGGGTCAAACTGAACTCCACAAGCATATTCTAAATATAAAGTATGTCAGATGGTTATAAATGCTGGGGAAAGCATAAAGGAGGTTAAGAGAATTAGAGGGTTCAAAGGGTAAGTGGAGAGGGTATGAAGGTAACAACTGAGACAGGCAGGGAGAGGGTTAACCCATGCCGTCTTGGGGAAAACATTTCCTGGAAGAGGAAAGGACAGGAAAGGCCAGCATATCTGACCTGGGTGAACAAACAAGGGAAGCCTAGCTGAGGTCAGAAAAGGGAAGCCAGGACTTCCCTGGTAGTCCAGTGGTTAAGACTCGTGCTTCCACTGCAGGGGGCACGGATTCAATCCCTGGTCAGGGAAGTTCCAAATGCTGCATGGCGTGGCCAATAAGGAAAAAAAGGCGGGGGGGGGGGGTTGGGTGGGCACAAGTCATGCCGGCCAGGTAGGACATCAGACGGTGGTTGGTTTTTATATAAGTGGTGAGATAAGAATCCTCGGGAGGGCTGTGAGCAGAGAAGTGATCTGAACCTGCTGTAAAGGGTCCTTCTGGCTTCTCTGCTGAGAACAGTCTCCAGAGACTTTAGAACAGGTATAGGGAGGCCTCTACAGTGATCTGGTCTCCTGGTGGCAAGGTGTGGACCCAGGATTTGTGGTGGTGGAGGCAGTAAAAAGGCGGAAGACTATGGGTCCATTTTAAATTTAGAGCCAAAGGGTAGGTTGATCTATTAGATTTTGTATATAGGAAAAAGCAAGGAGTCATTTGCTGAGATTAGAAGGACTTTGAAAATGTGGACAAAGAATGTTGCCCGCCATATCGGTAAACAAAGGGTGTTGTAGCTATCAAAGCAGCAGCCACTGCAGCCATCCTGATTGTGCACCCTGAGGGGATTCCGGCTGGAGAAAAACAGGATGCTGGCCCTAGATACCTACGGTGCATATCAAAAGAATGATTTCAGTGAGCCCAGACTCTTGCATCTTCTAATATGTAGAAAAGTGCTAAATTCATTTAACTTGAGATGTCTGTTTTATCTTAAAACAGTAATCTTTTGACGTTCTGACTACCTGTTTTGGGTTTTTTTTTTTCCTGCCCAAACTCCTATATATCTTGGCTCCTCTCACCTTTTCAAAGCAGTCCCTCAGAGCTATCTGAGATGCTGTTTCCCGGGTTTAAGTCCTCACCAAGTCCACCAAATAAAACCTAATTCTCAACTTTTTTGGTTGTGAATTTTTTTTCGGTTGATCAAAGCAAGTTGGGGTGCTAGGGTTGAGGGGAGATCAGGGGTTCATTTGGGGATTTATTGCATTTAACAGGTCTGTTAGCAGAATAGAGATCTTCTGAAGGCCGAGTGTCACCTGGGGAAGGTTTCTTCTCTCATGTTGACTCTGATAGGTAAGCAGGGGCTGATCAGAGTGCCATGGGGTCCTGGATTGCAGAAGACCCATCTGCAATAGAAAGACTTGATTGATTGGCAGTGCTGACCATGGCTGCAACAATAGAGAACACTTGAAATCCACATCCCTATTTTAGATACTGGTAAGCCTTTTTTTACACTTTTTTTCCATAGATTAGATGACTCATGTTAGGTAAATTTTATGTTTAAATTTGATATCCAGAGGCTCCAGTTTAGACCACTTTTCCCAATCAGCTTCGATACCTCCCGTAGCTGGATTTAAAGGAAGCCCACTGAGCTCAGTCTGGATCCAGGATGGATGCTGAATGCAGAGAGCTCCTCTGAATCTTATCCAGCTGTGCCTCCCTCCCCTTCACGACACTGGGGACCTCACCATCCCACAGCACCTAGTAGCCCTTTCTTCTATAATTAGAACTGATTACCTGCTTTTTTCTTGATAGAGAATTAGCACTAATCCCAACAAACGTATATCTTTACCTCCTAGTCTGCTAGTCACCTCTCATTGCTCACTGTCTCTCCTAAGGCTATGTACAGCTCCTGAGCAAATTCAACTCTTCCTAAATTCTACATTATCTGATGAATTCTGAAAGTCATTGCCTCTCACTAACAACCTGTAACGAACTTTCTAATCTGCACATCCCCAAATTTACCCGTCTATCTGTATCTCCACCTTTATTGCCTTCTTCCTGCCTATTCTTACTTCCTTTCCTACTACAATAGATGAACCGTCCTCCCTCCTATAGAAGTCCAAATCCTGGATTTAGGCATCAAATCCTACAAACAATTATATAATACTCAGATAAGCAATTATGCACTCTTCTGTGATTATCCCTTTCCCTCCTGCAACTTGAGGTTTTCTTTGTTGAATCATGTCTAATATTCCCTGTAGTGTATTACAAAATATTCTTCAATAGCTCCCTTCGTCTTCCGTCACTCTAGCTACTTCCCAACTTCTCTAGTTCACTTAAAGAAAACACTTGGCTCCACTCACTGTCCGCCCATCCTCACTTACCACATTTTCTTGAACTCATTCTTCTCTTTCTCCACCATATCACTGAAACTACCTTGGTCAAAGTTACTAGTGACCTTAACACAGCTGACCCAGTGGTCTGTTCCAGTCCTCACTGTATTCGACTTGTTTGCAGTGTTGAGGAGAACTGAACCCTCCCCCAGATCCAAAATGTTTTATTCATTTAGAATGTCCTAGTTAACCCTATATTTCACCAGCTGGACTTCTTCAGTCATCTTTATTGGGTTTTCTATTTCTCCTAGACACCTTGTTCTTATGAAAATTAAATAAGATAATGTCTCTAAACTACCTAAATGTACAATACTGTCAGTAGTTCTCTTCTTCCACCCCCCCTTCCTCTGTTTGTGTGTGTGAGACAGTGTGAGTATATGTGGACGTGTGTGAGAGTGTATGCAATGTGTGTGTGAGCTGGTGTGTATGTGTGTGTGTTGGTTTTGTTTTGTTTTTTACTTTTCATTGTGAGTTGATTTATTTAAAAGTACTCTAGTGAGCACTTTTGCAGTAGCTTGGAGCTCATGTTTTAAAATTGTTGTCTCTCCTGCTCCATTTCCTAGTTGATCTAACTGAGTTTCATGGCTTTCCAAAGCATCTGTATGCCAAACATTCACAAATTAAATTTCAACCCATCCTCTTTTACCTGAGCTCAACATCTAATGCATCACTAGCATGTTCAAGAAATATCTCACAATTAATATATCCAAAAGAGAAATCTCAATCAAAAACCTTCACACAACATCTTTTCCATCTCAGTAAATGGCATCATCAGTGAATCAGCTTCTCAGGTCCAAAACCTAGTGGTCATCTTCAAATTCCTTCTTTCCTTCAAAATCTTTATGCAATATACCACTATGTCCTGTTAGCTACACCTTCCTAAAGTAGACTGCATCCAACCATTTCTTATCATTTCCACTGTTGTCAGCATTATTTCAGCTGTGGGCTCTCACAACATTCTCCCTAGTGATCTTTCTACTTCCATTTTTGCCCTCCTGAAAATGTATACTATAACTCTTTTTTCTCTTTTTTTTTGGTCCTTAAAAAAAAAAACAAATTAGAATGTAAGCTCCATTGACGAAAAGGACTTAACTGTTTTGTTTACCAGTATATGCTCTGTACCTTGAACTATATAGCCTGACACATGGTAATTACACAAAATATAATGCTGAATAGAATCACAGTAAGTGAATGAATGCACATATTATGAAAACTTATCTGAAGAATAAAAACAGACAAAGTACCAAGGTAAATGTTATTGTTCTAACATTACTCAGTTAAATTTACTCACCTTAGCTGTCGATACAGTAAACAAAGCCACCCAGATATCTAGAAATTATAGTTTAGATACAAACTTGCTATAAACTTGCAATTTGTTTACAGGCAAAGGCACTTATCTATCTGATACTCAATATGCCTTTCTATAAAATGCAGATGTTAGAATTAATTATTAAGTTCTTTCCCGTGAATCCTAATTTCATATCTAATTTAAAGCACCAAAGTGTTGATTCTAAATAGTTCATATGTTTACAATTGTGCTTTAGTCTTAGGCCAAATAAATAATACAAATATCCTCTTATAGCATAGAAAAATCCTCACCATGCCTTTTTGTATAAGGAGGTGCAATTTTTCCTTCAAAAGTATCCCTATTGTTGGAGGTGTTTTACTTAATAGATTTAATCAAATAACATATATTATATATATTTAATATATTTATTACAATATATATCACCCCCCGCCAAAGTTCCAGTGGTATACTGCAGCCGGCTTGTCTTAGGTCATGAGAGTTAATTGATAACTATTCAGAAATTTTGGGAGGTGATTGTCAAATATAATAGCTTGAAACTTGCCAAGAAGGAAGCCACAGACATCAGCAAGTACTACAAATCAATTTTTTTGTTTGTTTTGATTATTTTTTTAAAAAGGGTGCCTTAGCTAGGTGCTTTGTAGACTCTGCTTTTCTTGATTTTCATAAAAATATGGTCCATGTCATGATATTGTGTCCACTATATAAATGTGGAAACTAAAAGCGAGAGGCCTGCATCACTCCTCCATTGGGTATTCTCTCTTTTTTTCTTTTGCCTTTTCTTTCCTTTCCTTTGTTTTTTATTCTCCTCTCTTCTCTTTGTTTTTTCTTCCTTTTTTTCTTTCTTCTTTCCTTCTTTCTTTCTCTTTCTTTCTTTCTTTCTTTCTTTCTTTCTTTCTTTCTTTCTTTCTCTCTCTTTTTTTCCCTCTGTTTCTCTCTTTCTTTCAAAGAAAAAAACATTTTTTAAAGAGGAGATCCACTGTATTTTTGTGAGTATGATTTTCTACTAGTTTATAGAATTATAAATATAAAATTTTAAATATATGGAGCTACAGGTAGAGGTGATAAATGAGGCAAGGAGAAAGGAAGAGGAACTGTTAGAAATAAAGTATGTGGAATACAAAAATTAAGGTCCATGAGGGGAGAGGTGGAAAAGGAGGGAGGGTAACCTCATTGCTAAGGTGTGAATTAGGAAGAGGAGGAATGGGATAGTAAGGTGGGAACTTACTTCATATTCTTCATTCATTTATTCATTCATTTATTTATTCAACAATGAAATATTGCATGTCTCCATGTGATGAACAACATGGAGACCCTATGGGACATTATGAGGCAAATTAGAATTACAACTTTTAAAAAATGTTCATTTATGTATCTAGATAATGTATTCTAAATAAGCCAGGAATATAAAGTTTAGAAATTCTACATTGATCAAGGATAGTATAGTAATCAGTGTTCTCTCGAGAATAGAACCAATAGATTTATAATAAGGTATTGGCTCATATGATTATGGAGACTGAAAAGTCCTACAATCTACCTTCCTCAAGCTGGATACCCAGGAAAGCCAATGGTAGAGATTCTAGTTCAGGTCTGAAGTCCTGAGAACCAGGACCACCAAGGGGAAAAGTTCTATGTCCCAGCTCAAAACAGTCAAGCAGAGTTAATTCAACCTTCCCCTGCCTTTTTTGTTCTATTCAGGCCCTCAATAGCATTGGATGAAGCCCACCCACACTTCGGGGGGGAGGGGTCCATCTGATTTACTTCAGATTTACTCAGTCTACCAATTCAAATGCTAATCTCTTCCAGAAATAAACTTTCAGACACATCAAAAAATAATGTTTAACTAGCTTTCTGGGCAACGCATGGCACAGTCAGATTGACACGTTAGAATTAACCATCACAGATGGGTAAGATTCTGGCATGAGAAAATAATATTAACCATGGTTTGCTTGGAAAGTATAGAATTTCCTAGAAGTGGAAACTAGAGATCAAATCTCAGAACAAAGGAAATCCATTCTAGATTCAGAGAAGTACCTGCTATAAATCCAGCCAATCATATTACAACTTCCCAAAAAGTACCATTTTAGAAGAATCAATTCCAGCCTCTATTCCAGGCTGTAGGAAATTCAAGTCAGCCTTCACTGGAAAAAAAGAGAGAGAAAGAGAGCTCAGATTTATTAGCCTTGACTGAGAAATTAAAGCCGCCTATATTTCTATTACAGAGTTTAGTCTCCTCAATTAAACTATTTAAAATAGGAAAGGAAGTAAGGGAAACAATAGATGACAAAAGTGCATGAATAAGAGTAGAGTAATAGTATATTAGAAAGTCAGATTGGAACCAGTTCATAGAGGATCCAGCTTCTCCAGTTTAAGGAGTGTGATTTTGATCCTGACAGCTACAGAATTCCAGGTGTAAATAATTGGAGAGCTACTTTAGAAATAAACAAACAACTGCCAGGAGATCTGCACTTTTCTTTAGAGTTCTACGATTATGTAACTAAGAAACTGAGGGCAAATAACTTTGTGATGTTTACATTGTCTCAATTGTAAAAGAAGGGATATTGTTATTATTTTTAAAAGGCATTATTAATACAGTCTCAATGTAAGTTGTTGAATGAATGAAAAAGGAAAGGATGAATGCAAAACAGTGTGAGGGATTGAAGGGGTAGGTGATGGAGGTGAGAGATAAATTAGGGATCTGTGTGTTATGTTGTAATTTGGAGGAAATAAGCCCCTACACCAGCAGGAGTGATAGCAAGGAAAGAGAAGGGTACCCATAAAAGAATTTTCATGACAGTAGATGGGAATGTACAACATGACTTTGAGATCTAAGTTTCGGGTACTTTTTTACATGACAATAGAAATTAAACAACTATGCTTGCCCATTGAAAGCATCTTGACTCTTACTCCTCCAGCCAGATTGCCTGTTGTTAGAGAGACCACTGAATTATATGGGGAAAAAAACTTTGCACGTTCTCAAACAGCCTATTTTTAGGGAGTATGAATAACTACTCCAGATGGCTGTTTAAATCTGTTGGAATTGTTTCTACTGTACATTCATTGTTTAGAGACCCATTTTGTTAGATTTCTAAGAGAAGTACAAAGTTGCAATAGTCGTCCTATTTAGCATTGATCTCTTTTGTAAGTTTTTAAAAAAACTTCCACCCATAGAAGGTTAACAGAGATGCTGATGTGAAGATTTTTAATAAAACATGTTGGCAGTGGAGTCAGAAAGCTCCTTCCATAAGAAGACAGTTTGAACTTCCAATGGTTGCTCTGCGTGCTTGTGTTTGTGTGTGTGCACGCGTGCAGATATGTATCGTAACTCCTTGTTCATAAGGTCTTAGTTCAATTCTTTATGAATGCAAAATGATTCAGGATAATATTTTTTTATAAATTTATTTATTTATTTTTGGCTGTGTTAGGTCTTAGTTGCTACGCAGGCTTTCTCTAGTTGCGGTGAGCTGGTGCTACTCTTCGTTGCAGTGCACGGCCTTCTCATTGCAGTGGCTTCTCTCATTGTGGAGCAGGGGCTCTAGGCGCGCGGGCTTCAGTAATTGTGGCTCATAGGCTCTAGAGCGCCAGCTCAGCAGTTGTGGTTCATAGGCTCTAGAGCACCGGCTCAGCAGTTGTGGCTCACAGGCTCTAGATTGCCAGCTCAGCAGTTGTGGCTCACAGGCTCTAGAGCACTGGCTCAGCAGTTGTGGTGCACGGGCTCAGCTGCTCCGCAACATGTGGGATCTTCCCGGACCAGAGATCTAACCCATGCCCCCTGCAATGGCAGGTGGATTCTCAACCACTGAGCCACCAGGGAAGCCCCTGATTTAGAATAATTTTATCAGTGTGATTCAATAGAGGGGCACTGACCTTTTTATTTTCGGCAGCACATGAAAATATGATGTTTTTTTCTCTCTCTTTTTTCCTCCCTCCCTTCCTTCTTTCCTTCCTTCCCTCTTTCCTTCTTCCTTCCTTTCTCTCTCTTTCTTTTGTTCATTGGTTCATGCATTTGTTCATTGATTTCTTCATTTTTTTAAGCTTCTCTTTCCCATACACTCTGATTGGTAAGCCATAAATGGAAGCTCATTTGTGGTAAATTATCAAGTATATAATAAAAAGCAGAGCAGGAAGAATAAGCAGTTAGCAGAGCAGATGCAGAGCCTGGTTATTATATTATAGGATGAATGTTGATACTAGACCTTCCTTTAAAGCAGTCTTTCTCAAGCATGATCTACATGGATCCTCTAAGTTATCTCCACTCATATAATCACCTGCCCATTTGCCTGATGGTCAGACATCTGAGAAACATATTCACCAAGAGCACAGTAGCAAATTAAGTTTATGTTTCATTACTATAGCAATAAATAGCTTTCAAATGTTCATGCACTTGGTTCTACATCAAGGGGAAATGATCTTTACCTAGAGAAGTGTGTGAAAGGGATTAGAAGCAACATAAAGAGATCAAAATAGGATTGTGGCAGATAATATTAGATGGATGAAAGAGTAAAAACTCTTAAAAGCAGGGAAGAAAAAAACCACAAGATTAGCAACTGGGAGACATTTAGTAAAAAAACAAAGAGCTCTACAGTCCGCAAAAAAACTGCAAATTTAGTGGTTGAGAGTCCGCCTGCCGATGCAGGGGACATGGGTTCGTGCCCCGGTCCGGGAAGATCCCACATGCTGCGGAGCGGCTAGGCCCATGAGCCATGGCCGCTGAGCCTGCGCATCCGGAGCCTGTGCGTCTGGAGCCTATGCTCCACAACGGGAGAGGCCACAGCAGTGAGAGGCCCATGTACTGCAAAAAAAAAAAAAAAAAAAAAAAAAAAATATATATATATATATATATATATATATATAATCTTTACCTTTTGGAAGTAATCATATAAACTCTTACCAGGAAAATACACTAGATTCCAGTTAAAAAAAAAATTGAGCTAATAAGTAATAATAGTGAAATGGTTAATTTTCAAGGCAAAAACTAATATTTTCTTTATTACATTATAACTACTTAAAAATAAAAGATTCTAGACATAGTGAAAACAAAAATGTAAATAAGTAAGAATAAATTGATCAAGAAATCTTCAGCAACTATAAGATTATAGTTTTAAAAAATATGAAGAGACATTATATGAAGGACATTAAAGTTATGCTGAGATGTAGGTAGAATTTAGATTATGAACTTAAATGAGAAGAATTAAATTATGAAGTTTTCAATTATATCCAAACTGATAACACTTTTTAAGAAACAGAATCTTAAATGTCAATGGGGTTTTGAGACATGTTTGACAAAAATATTTTTTCAAGTTTCTCCGGAAGAGTAAACAGAACAGAAGTGCAAAGAAAAATTATAGAATACCTTGTCTTACTATTATTAAAACACAAAACTAAAATAATTAAAATGCTATTATAACAATTCATAAATAAGCAAAATGATTCAATAGAAAAGAAAACTCAGAGATTGAACCATGTATGTAAATTAAGAATATGGTAAAGGTTAAAATTTAAATGATCATGGAAGAATAGATTATTTAAAAAGCATATTGGAAGGTTCCCCTGGAAAAATAAGATTTGATCAGTATCTTACTCTTTATACCAAGATATTTTACACATGTAATAATATGTTAATGAAAGGTATAAGTATAACAATTCTAGACATGTATGGATATTAATTTGTAGGGAAGAACTTCACAAGTTGTCTCCAAAGTCAGAAAGAAAAAAAATGAACATACTATTACATTTGACAATTAAAAATGTAAAAAAAAATGTATCATAGAAATCATAATTCAACAGTTATACAGCAAATAATTATTTTGGGAATTTTTTTTTTAATGTCAGGAAACAAGTTGCTCATAAGCCAGAGAATTCTTATAAGCAGGGGAAAGATGAACATTCAATAGAAAAATGGGCTACAGTTATTAAAAGGCAACTTACTCCAGAAGGAACAAAAATGGAAACTTCAACTCTTTCAATCATTTAACACATGTGTTTTTATTAATTGCCTATGATGTGGTAGGAACAAACAAGATGCTAGGGATAATCAGAATGGAGAACACAGGCAAGTTTCCAGGCAACTGTTTACAAAAGGGAAACAAAAATACAAGATACTTTCAGATAACAGTAGATGTTATTAATGCAACAAAACAGGGTAATCTGACAGAGAGCCACTGGATTAGAGCAAGGGCCTCCTTGGTTAGAGTCCTCAGGGAAGACCTCTCTGGGTTGGTGATATGTGAGCTGAGTCCTGAATCAGGAGAAGGGGACAGTTGTACAGCTGTTCCAGAGTGTTCCAAGCAAGGGAAGAGCAAGGTAATTCCTTAAGGAACAGAAGAGCAGTGTGGATAAAGCTTAAGAGGGTGGGAATGGGTCGGGGTGGGGAAAGATGTGGGAAGGAGTTAAGCAGAGTATGAAATTAAATCAGGCAGGTAGGAAGGAACCCTATCTAATAGGATCAATTAGATTTTACTCTAATAGTAAGAAGACCTTATTGAAGGATTTTAATTGGAGAAGGTGATAGGATGGATTCACTTTATTAAGAAATCCATTAACTGCTCTGTGGAGAAGAGATTGTCAATGATAAGAGCTGAAGCAAGAAAAAAAAGGTAGGAGATAGAACCTTGGACCAGGCAAGTGATGACTGTGAAAAAATAAAGCAACACTGACATATTTTCTACCTATAATATTGACAAAGATTAAAATAGTATTGTTAGTGTGAAAATGAACATTCATATATGTGTGTATATTTATATATGCATATATATATTTATATATACATACACTGTTGTCATATTTTTAGACTTATTTAATTACTTAGCAATATTTATCAAAGCCCTACTAACTAGGGCTTCCCTGGTGGCGCAGTGGTTGAGAGTCCGCCTGCCTGATGCAGGGAACGTGGGTTCGTGCCTTGGTCCGGGAAGATCCCACATGCCGTGGAGCGGTTGGGCCCGTGAGCCATGGCCACTGAGCCTGCGCGTCCGGAGCCTGTGCTCCGCAACGGGAGAGGCCACAACAGTGAGAGGCCCGTGTACCGCAAAAAAAAAAAAAAAAAAAAAAAAAAAAAAGCCCTACTAACTAGATGCATATATTTTGACCAGAAATTTAACATCATAAAGAATTACCCTAGTAAAATAACTGAATCAATTCCCAAAGGTTTCATACCATAATTTCATCTCAGAACTATTTATAATATGGAAAAGTTGAAGTGCCTGAACTAACCTTCAAGAGAGAATTGGTAAATAAATCATGCTTTGTTCATTTCATAGATTGATTACTCAGAAGTCATTAAAAATGACATTGCAAACCTCCACTTAATGAAGTGAAATAGCATGCAGTGATCAATTTTGTTAATACACATGTCTATACATACATATAAAAGCATGAAATATTATAAACCAGAATATTAATTATTATAATTTATGAGTGTGAGATTATTACCTAATTTTTGATATATTTGTATTTTGTTATGCTTCCATCATGTAATGAAATTTTTTAACTTATATTAAAAAGTAAAAACACAACTGTACTTGTTATATTATTAAAACCATATGGCATTGCCATTAAAAGTATTTGTATTTTATAGATATTATAAACTTTTATAATGGCCAGGCTTAATAAATAAACTTTTATTATTGAAAAACTGACTTCTATAGGGATATTGCTTTCATAGCTGAATAGCCATCAATGGTTTTTACGTATCACTCAGATCTCCTTAATATTGGCCTATGTCAACCACTCCAACTTTATCTCTCAGTGCATAAGACATGACAACACCTCTGAGCTTAACTTGTAGTTTCCCTCAGAGACCAGGCTGAACAACTCAAGACTCCAATCTACTACCATCGGCTGGTAAACTCTTCTGCTGTATTTTAGCTTAGTTCTAGGATTTCTTACTTCAGAAAGTTCTCTGATTCCACTAAGGAAGAGATAGGTGTTTCTCTTCAGAGTTCTCATGGTTCCAGTATTCCCATCTGTGTTCGTCCTCTCTCTGTTAGACCATGAACTCCTAGAAGGCAGTAAGGTGCTGATTGAATCACCTGTTTCCTTAGTGCTTGGTTCAGGCTCCAGGACACAATAGGTACTAAATATATGCTGGGTGAGTTGAAGTATAGAGCATCCCCATAGTTATACACACACACACACACACATATACACATATATGTATACATGTGACATTATTATGAGTAATTTATACATTACTGTGTAAAAACAAATCAAAAAATACTAATATCATATGTCATTAGGGAGTTGCACATTAAAATAATGAGATGCCACTATACATATACTGGAATAGCTAATTAAAAAACAAAAAAAACTGACAATACCAAACGTTGGTGAGAATGTGGAGCAACAGGAATTCTCATCCACTGCTGGTGGGAATGCAAAATGGAACAGACACAGTAGAAGACAGTTCGGCAGGTCCTTACAAAGCTAAGCATACTCTTACCATACAATCCAGGAATTATGCTCCTTGGCATTTATACATATGTGTTAAAATTTGTGTGTCCACATGAACACTGCACACAAATATTTATATCACCTTTATTGCTAATTGCAAAATCTGTAAGCAACTAAGATTAACTTCAAAAGAGGAATAGATAAACTGTGATACATCCATACACTGAAATAATTTCTCAGTGATAAAAAAGAAATGAGCCATAAAGCCATGAAAAGGCGTGGAGGGACTTCTAATGCATATTACTTAGTTAGAGAAGCCAGTCTGAAAAGTCTCCATACTGTATGATTCCATTTACATGGCATTCTGAAAAAGGCAAACTATATAAGCAGTAGCAAGATTAGAGGTTGCCAGGAATTCAGGGTAGGGGAGGAAGGATATATAGATGGAGCACAGTGGAATTTTAGGGCAGTGAACTATTCTGTATGATACTGTAATGGTGAATACATGACATTGTACATTTGTCCAGACCCATAGAACAGAACAAAGTTTGAACCTTAATGTAAATGATGAACTTTAGTTAAAAATAATGTATCAATATTGATTTATTAATTCTAACAAATGTACCACACTAATGCAAGATGTTAATAACAGGGAAAACATGTATGGGAGGGGAGGGAGTATATGAGAATTTTTTATACCACCTGCTCAATTCTGTAAATCTAAAACTGCTCAAAAAATAAAGTTTATTAATTAAAAGAAAATAAGTGGGTTCATTGTTTAGCTGAGGTTTGTTCTAAAGCTTTCTCGACCTTACCACTGATTCAAATAGAAACCTGAGTGATATTTTAATTGAATACAGGATTAGGTCTGAGGTGTTCTCTACAGTGCCCACATTACAGTGCTCTGTAGCCTGAAATATTACATCCTGGGATAGACTGTGTGCAGTTAGGTGCTTAACAATCACAGTCTATTGCTCCTTTGTGTATATCCCTCCAATGGTTTGCAATTGCACTTAGAATAAGATCCAACTCAGGGGTCTGGCAGGAGCTGGCCACCTCTACTCTGCATTTGCTCAGTGCAGCTACGTCAGCCTCTTTCTGTCTTCCACTCGAAGCTCACGTGAACCTCACACTTGTAATTTCTACTTCTTAAAAAATATCTTTCATCACTCCATTGGCTCCTTTTCAGAGTTATTATGAACATGAACAGGAATGGCATATCCTTTCTTTTCTAATTACTGCTTCACCTCAGTCACTATCTCCAATGCTTGCATTTTCTTCATTGTGCTTATTTTTGGTCAAATGTATTTTGTTTCTGTTGGATGCTCACCACTAGAAGATAAGCACCTTCAAAAGCAGGGATCTTGCTTATCTTTTCACCACTGCTTCCCCTACGGTCTGTCCTATAGTGGGTACTCCATACTTAATCATAGGGTAAAATGGAGGAATATGTGCAAATGAGATTAAGGTCATAGAGCACAGAAGTCTGGTTAGGTGGTCCTGGGATCCAGTTTTGCCAAACATCACTTAAGAAGCTCATGCAACATAATTTACGTCACTGAGCCTTAGCTTTCAGACTACATGAGATCTCAAGTCTTTTTTAACTCCGAAATCCTGCATTTATGCTTCAAAATGATTGAACTCCCACTAGAGAGCTGCTAATTCGATATATTCTATTAGCAGTGCAGTTTCTGTGATGATCTATGTCAGTTCAGCATACTGCAACCACCTTTCAGAGTGACATTGTCACACGTCTGGTCAAATCAATGAATGTTCCCACCTGGATTGACTCTTTTGGCAGGAACACCAAGTACGAATGCCACATGACCCCTCCTTAATAAAACAGAAAATGCGTTATGATTTGCATCATCAGGCAATGAAACTGTTGGCTTTCCATTTTCCTGTTTTTTCATGGAGATTCATTCATTGACCTACCTATACCTGGCACACCACCCCGTCATATAAAGGGACCCAAAGTCTCACATGTCTTCACGGGGCTCTGTGTGCCCTTGTTCTATCCTGTTTCTGTGGAAAACATCAGCATATACTACACCAGTCATTATTTTAGGTAAACTATGGCGTCTGTGATTTGAAATACCAGTGGATATTCTTATTGGGGCGGGGGCTAGATCCTGAGAAGACCCCACATAATTCCAAGTTGATGCTCCAGATGAAGACAGCTTTCCTGCAGTGCTGTTTTCTGGTGTACGTGCAGACTTTTCACCAGGAGGATTAGGGACTCCTTTTTCTTTCCCTCACAAAGGCACCTTCAGTTGGTAATGATAAGACAACTGGTATATCTATCAATCTCCTGACTTGTATGTAACTGCTTCTTGCTTCAAATTTCAGCTTAGTTGGTCATGTTGGATTTGAGCCAGCGCTTATAACACTGTCACATCTCAAGGATTTTACCCTTTCCTGTCTTGCTGGAGGTAAAACCGATGAGTCACTGGTAACAAAGTAATGGGCACTTTATGAAGAGAGTGCTGTCTGCCAAAAAGTGCTAGAAAGCCCACACACCAGAGTGATAAATGACATTTAGGGACACTTCTAACAATGCTGTGAGATTGTACTGTGCTCTCTCAACCAGATCCTAGCAAGGAAAATGTTAATGGTGAAAAACTGAGAAGACAAAATTGAAGAAAAAGGATTAGCTATTAACCCAACTGAACTTAAATGCCAAAAGAATCATTTATATTTTCCAAATATATATGAGGAATAGAAACTCCTGCTGGGAGGTAAATAATGTATTTTAAAATGCCTGACACATATATTTGTTTGGTAAACATTAGTTTTCTTTTTATTATAAAAAGAACTTCATATTCTATTTGCTTAACTCCAAGAGCAGCAATGCTTTCGAGAACTTTCTATGTGCATAACACCTGGGAGAAACTGGAATGAATGAGGCACCATCTCTCACTTCATCAAGCTTTCCCTCTACTGGGGGAGACAAAAATGCAAACATGCTTGAGGATGAAATAAGTTCCAAGGAGAGACATGGCAGGGCAGGGCTAAAAGCCTAGGTGTGTGTGATTAATTTGAGTCAGAAAATTGGAAAGGGACCGTAGAAGAGATATACCAGCTGAGGTTTGCAGAATGCTTAGATTGTGAGGAACAGAAAGATGGAGAGACAACTATGATTTAAGACTTGATGGTGGAAAAAATCAGATTATCACATTTAAGGTACCTGGAATAGAGAAGATGAGAAGCTGGTTGTAATACCTGACAAAAAAAAAAGGAAGGAGAATATAGTATTAGATAAGCCTGGAAGGTAGGGGAGAGGTAGGTCATGAAGGGCAATTAATGCTGAGCTGTGAAGTTCTGGTTTTATTCTAAAACTAAGGGAGAATTAATGTAAAAGGTTTTTCTGTTTATTTGTTTTTGCTTACTGGCTTAATGAGGGAAGTGACTTCAGTCTGAGTGAGAAAACTTTGTATTCCAAAACTGATGGCAAAAAAACACATGCACACAGGTACAAACACACACATACACACACACACACACACACACACACACACACACACCATCACAGACACAGGAACAAATTAGCCAGGTGTGTCTATTAGACTCATTCATTGTGCTACTATTTACTGCTAGTATAATGTGTGTTTACTGTCATAACCTGAGCTGCCCTAGCTACATATTTCCAAACTGAGACTTCTAATCAGTGGCACTGAGCTGTCAATGATGGAAGTTTGCTTCATGAATTGAAGGATAAAACATGTGGTAGACACTACCTCTGTGGCGGGGAGAGCAAATATAATGGAATGAGTTGACAGAGCAAGCTCCAGTATTACCAGGAAGCCACCATGGGAAGTAGAAAGGAGGGCAAGGCCAGGGTTGGGTCATGGTGACTGATCCCTGTGATGGGGCTAAGACAGAAAGGTGGCAGCCCAATTGACACTTGGCACCTAGAATCTTCTGCATGCTTCTCTCACTGGCCTGGACGTGGACAACCCCAGTCTTCTCAGGCCATTCACTAGGAGGAATGGGACTCCTCTGATTTTGCAAAGTGAGATTTTGGTGGCTCCAGGGACTGAATGGGGCTGAGAAATCTCATGAGAGCCATCTGTAGTCTATACAGGTGAGACAACACTGGAGGTGAGGGTAGAAATTTGGGTAACAAAGGAATACAGAGTATAGTATGTACCCTGTGAGCTCTTACCATCCAATTGAAGTATCAAGATATACTTGACAGTTGACATAAGCTCTCTCTCTTACAAGCTCAAGACAACTTTTGTGTATATACAATTCAAAAAATTTTCCCCTTCATTACCCTTTACTTGTTTCACATTCCCCATTCCCCCAACCGCTGTTCCAAAGGATCCTACCATGTATTTACCATATACTCCATTTTCACATAATTAAAAAATAATAACGTAAGTGCAGGACGATGGTGGTCCCATTTATAGGGAACTTGTGGATGGTGTATGCAGTTTTGATAAAGTTACTTAACTCTGCTGATATTTTCTGATATATTTTGGTTTATCTCACTCATCGATTAAAAACCTTATTCTTTCTGTGACTCCTTGTTCTGGTAGGTAGATATAATTCTACTGAATAAATCAATGTAATTCTTTTTATTTCCACTTGATAAATTTTGTTTTAACCTTTCCTTGGCCTCTCATTGTCATCGTGGAGAGTCATTTCCATTTATCTGTAAAATGATGTATATACTGGAACTAGTTATTTCATATGCATGTGTAGATTTCAAAGGTTAATGTATATGAAATTAGTCTCAACATTGAAAATCATTAAAATTGTTTATTTGAGGCCAAGGTAGTGTGACCTCTGTGTATTAGAAAGGACATTTTTATTGGTTTTGTTATTTATGTCTAAAAAATTGACCACTATGTTAAAAATGCCATCATATTTAGTATACTAGATGCCAGTGAGGGTGCGTTACAATAAAAATTAAATTTAATCGCTGGAAAATTGGTGCAAACTTTTGTTAGAAAAGTGGCAATGTGAAAAACATCTTGAAAACTTAATATCTTTGGATTTGTTAATCTGATTTCTATCAATCCCTAAAATATTTATCCTCAAGAATAATAATCACATTACTTATTAACTCAACAAGTATTTATTGAGCAGCTATTATGAGCTGGACATCATTTTAGGATATGGAGACAAGCATCCATTCTTTCATAGACCTTGCATTCTCACTAAGGAGCCTAACCGTGATTAGTGCTAACATACAGTCTTATGGAGAGAGTTATTTTAGGTATCTGGGGAGACTTTTCCAATGAGACATCACGAGCAGAGATTGAATTAAATGAGGAAGTAAGCCTTGAGCTATCTGGGGGCAAATATTTACAATTGCAAAATCTGTAAACTACTCTAATACGGAGCAATAGCAAGTGGTAAAATACTTAATATGGTCACATCATCTTGGTCTGCCCAGGAAAGTTGTGGTTTACACCTGTTGATCTAGAATAAATATAATAACATCCTACTTTCCTTTTATAAATGGCCTGGAATGAGCACCACATTTTATAAACATCCCTCATAGGATGAATTCATATGTAATAAGTCGAGAAGATCTCTTTTTTTGTGTGACAAACCTTATTTTCTTACCCAGGTGTCTTAGACGTCCACCTCCTTGGTATAAATGTAGGGTTTTATGAAAGGTCAAACTACATTTGATTTTGTGTTTCTATACTCTCTCCATGTATGACTTCATTTACTACTTTAGCTTGAAAACTAACACATTATTCATATTCAGGCCACAGCAATTTTACTGAACACTCACTCACTCTGACAAGTGCTAGGATACATAGGAGAAAACATTAATGACCTCTGTTCTCACAAACCATACTGCGTAAAAGGAGGAGACGGATGAAAATATCAGATACTCATAATACAGTTTGGAAAAGACCTATGATATGCAGAGGACTCCATGCAATCACAAGGCAAGCATTTCCAAATTGGTGTGGGAGCTCTGAAAGAAAGTCACTTCAAATATGGTAATATTTGCATTCTTTTTTGGAGGGCAAGTGTGTTAACTAGGTGAAGAAGGAGGAGGGTAAACTATTCCAAGAAGCATGAGTTGAGGAGGTGTAAAGTGCAGAAGAGCTCATGACGTAGAAAAGCAGAGGCAAGTATTTTTTATGATTCAGAAAATGGTAAACAGAAATGACTGGAGATGAGCCTGGGGACTTAGGAAAAAGCCAGTTAATAAAGAACATATATGTTGACCACATGTGTTTGAATTTTATCTTGTAGGTCCAAGGAGCTGTTATTTTAAACTGCTAAGTGACATAAAGGGAATTTGGTTTTGAAAAGATTATTTTTTAGCAGGCAGACATGTAAATCATTAAGTTCTCTTTTATTGAGATATGTCACATATCATAAAATTTATCCCTTTAAAATCTGTAATTCAGTGGGTTCTAGTATATCCATATACTAGATGTGCAACCATAACCACTATCACTAATTTCAGAATGTTTTCATTGCAACAAAAAGAAATCCCACACTCATTTGCAGTCATTCTACATTCCCCTTCCTCTCAGCCTGTGGCAACCTCTAATCTAATTTCTATCTCTATGGATTTGCCTATTCTTGATATTTAATATAAATGGAATCATGCAATACGTGACATTTTGTGTCTGCATTCTTTCAATCAGCATAATCTTTCAGTGTTCATCCCTGTTGTAGCATGTATCAGTAGTTCATTCATTTTTCATGGCTGCATAATATTCCATCACGAAACTATACCATATGGTGTTTATCAGTTATCAGTCAATTGGTTGATGAAACTTTGACTTGTTTCCACTTTTTTGGATATGAATGTTGGTGCTATGAACATTTGTGTGCACATTTTTGTGTGAATAAATGTTTTCAATTATTTTGAGTGTATACCTAAGAGTGGAATTGCTAAGTTATATGATGAGTTTATGTTTAATTTTTATATGACCTGCGTCTGTGTTGGGTCTCACTTATTCTTTAATTTTTCTATTGAGCATTTGCACTTCAAGATAGAACACTACATCTATCCCAGTATTAAAGAAACTCCCTAATCATAACTCTCTATCCCACTATTCTGTTTCAGCACTTGTAATTATCTAAAATTTTCATACTTACTTGTTTATGTTTGCACTTGGTTTCCTTGACTAGAATGTAAGATTCTGAAGGGAAATACTATTTATTATTTTTATTATTAGTCAACACTATATTAAGAGCATCTATTTTAGTGCTTGACACATAACACATAACTACGTGTTGAATGAAAAACTTAAACACTATTATTGTTCATTTCATTAGTTTTACTATGTCATTTTATCCATTACATGTATGTAAAAATTGTGATTTGTTATCCAAAATATTAGCACTTTTTCTAACAGATCTCCTATTAAGGGACATGGATAAGCCACCTCTTTAATCTTGATTCCCTTTCTTTGTCTACCTCACTGAAATTTCTAATGACTTGAAAAAGGGCAAAAGTCAGACATCAAGAGGGAGATGAGGCAGTGTAGGACTGAATAATTCACAGCATGGATATTCAATCCTGAATAATGTAGAGTAACTGTGTGTAAACTCAAAGGAAAGGAGAAGAAGTTATTTATAATAGCCGTTTCTTTGAATGGATTTATTTTAAGCATCTCTGGTGTTGTTCTCTGGAGACCAGCTGATAGTATGGAGTTCTTGGAGATTAGGGGACATAATTCTTAGTAGGGTCAAGAGGCATGGTAGCCAACTGCAGATTTCTGTATCTCACCGGGCTCCGATATGGCTGAAATACAAATCATGACACAGGCATCTACTCTGCAACCAGACAAACCGTTCAAAGTCCCAGAGTCTTTTTGTTTCCATAAAATAAAGTTACCACTTTAAAAGTCTGAAAGAACTCAGCAATGAAGATAATACCTGAGTCCCAAAGTCTGGTTATTGTCTTTGTTTTTCCTACAAATGCTCTGTCATTTGTAGGAAAAACTCAGTGTTGTAAATATCTGTTGGATTACAACTTACCACCAATACACTGCTAGTCTGTATTACTTTAAAAACAAACAAAATTTTGGCTAATACCCACATTTGGTTTGAGGGAAAACATACTAATTAGATCAAAAAGGAAACTAGGACGTGCATCTCTCTATCCAGACCTATCTAAGTACACAGCTTAGAGTTCATGTTCAACCAGTGTTTGCTGCAGTGGGAGTAAGAAGTTAAGTAGAAAATATAACTACTGGGAAAAGAAGGGGAGAGATTTTTTTTTTTTTAAGAAAGGAAACAGTAGCATTAGAGGGATTCAGAATAAAAAGGAAGTCCTCTCATTCGACTTTCATTTGGTAAATATGTACTGTGTCTATTATATATATGATGGTGTACAATGATGATACCTGCCCAACGGAATGAAAGGGTTAAACAGCAAAATTTCAGCAAGGTAGAAAAGAAAGAGCTTTAATTCCTGATGCTGAAATGGCAGTGAGAAACGGAAGTTTATAGCGTAAATAGTTGTAATTTGACTATAAGTAGTGGGGGAATTCCTTTTAGGAGGCATCACCATGAAAAAGAGATGTCACCCCAAAATAGTTTAGTAAGATAGAAGACCTTGGGGCAATTGTATTTGATTTTTTTTTTTTTTTTTTTTTGGTGAGGGGATGAGAGCAAAACTTGGAGAAATCCCTGTATTTCAGCAAAAACATTAAATAATGCATGAGAAAACAAATAACAAAAGCTGTAGGAATACAAGTAATGACAACTTTCCTTCTAAGCACAAGACGTGGAAAGAGGAGGGGCAAATGGTTTCTTAATAAATGAAAGCAGAGGCAGTTTCACTACATGAACTTGGGTATGTTTCTCAGGTGCCTTAATAGGAACGTTGATATTGTAGCAAAGCTACCCTGCACTTCTATGTATGGAGTATTTGTTTGCAGTGTTTAACCTCTAAAAGGAAAGGAGGAATGGATAAATGCATTGGGCTCAGAGAAGAGGGAAGGGGGCTTCTGAGACAGAGCTCCAAGTCTGAGATCTTGAGACAGGGTCTCTGTTGAGGACAATCTGACTGGCTAAAGTGTTTCTAGATTTGAGGAGAAAAAGGAATTGAGAAGTCAAATGTCACATATCTCAGAGGTCATAACATTTAGCCTTTGCAGAAAAAAATACTATATTTGTTCAAGATTTTCACATATTTTTTATATGGCAGCTCAGATATTGACATCCTGAGGAGTCATGCCTTCTGGATGTTTACTTATCCAGAAAACATTTGCCCAGTATATACTGTGCCTTTGGAACTTTTCTGAGTCATGGCAAATACAGTGAAGAAAGCCAAGTCCCTGCCATCATGTATTGATACCCCCATTATGAAGAGAGAACAATAAACAAAGAGGCAAATGCATTTAAATCAAATACTCAGTTACAGGTGCAAAAAAAGAAAAGAATGAGTCAAGAGATGAATTAATGGACTCACTATTTTATGTAGGAACTGGCAAGATCCTTTTCTGCTCTACCATCACCAAAGAGATGCCTTAAAAAATTATTTAAGAGCCAGTTCAGAAATGATGTTCTGAGCAGAGAAACCCTGGCTAAAATTGATAATAAGTTGGATTGATCAGGCAGCTTTCTCATTCTGGAAGATGTAATAATTCATACATGTAATAATTCATGCATTTCTGTAATATTTTAAAGTCTGCCTTCCATATTCAACTGTAAGCTTTGTGGGAGCAGTGACTGTGACTATCTGTTAGCTGGAGGGATAAATGAATGAATGAATGAATGAATGTAGCAATCAGTATTACCAGCATTGGTCATTCTATGATAGTCATGGTGCAACAGTGCCACATTTTTGAAAATTAAAAAAATATATAGAATTCAATTTGCTTGTCCCCAGTACCCAAGGATGAAAAGAAGTCTAAGATAAGACATGTTTAGGGCCTTCTCCCCATCCCTAGATTTACATGGTCCAGGAAAAGAAGAAGGATCACAGCTTGTACTGTGATAATAGATTCCTTAGGGCTCAGGGGCTGGTATTTCCAAATCCCTTTTCTATAGCTTGACCACAGGGGACTCTCCTCAGGTTCTCATGGCCTCAGTGCTGGAGCCTAGTGTCACCTCAGCCCCATCTGGATCTACTGTGTTTGACTGCAGTTAGCTCACTGTCATTCCTCAGAAACTCCCCAGGTATTCCCATATTTGAGCCAGTCCACTTTCAAAACTGCATGCATCTTCCCCTTTCTGAGACAACACAGTTTAATGCTATCAACAGCTCTACATGTTCAGAACATAAGACTACCCCACCAAATACATATTCTTACTCTGAAACAAACAAACAAAATTTTAAAATTAAGGAGAGGGACTAAACACAAAAAGGAGTGTTTTTCCCTTTGATGGTGAGTCCGGGTAGTGGATGGAGAAAAGGCATCACCACTGGCCAATTTGCAGCAGCCCTGCAACAGCTAACTGTAAGTTAATATACTCTGTTAGCTAAACTTATTACAGAAAGGATGTATTACTTTTGTAATTCAAAGTAAATTTAATAAAGTTGAGAGAAGCAAGATAGTACTAAAAAATCAATCTAATGTTATGGTAAATTATCACTCATTTTAAAAAGCATGGCATAAAGAAAAATTCAAATATGACTCTTACTTTGTCTAAATAAATAATTATAGTAAATTAGAAAATAATAGAATGGTATGTTCAAGGTGAAGTAGGAAGAGATTTAGCTTGGTTCCCTTTTTTTGACAGGGAACAAACATATCACTTCAGCAAATGATGAGCATGTAATTTCAAATAGAAGAGGAAAATAAATCATTTGAAATGTGGTGTCCATTGCTTTGGCAAAGATATTGCACTTTTAGAAATTTTCCTAAGGCAGTAATTTAGCAGTACTACAAAGATGAATGTACAAGGATATTCATCTCCATTTTGTTAATCAAAGCAATGGAAACATGCTAAATGTACATCAATATTGGATAGGTTATATAAATGATGGTTATTCAAGTAATGGAATACTCTGCAGCCTGTACAAAATCTGATGCATATTTGTTTTTTACATTGACTTGGAAAAACTCCCATAACATATTTTTGAGTGGAAGAGCAATGGGATAATCTTTTTTATATAAAATTATCTGTGTATCTAAGAGAGAAAAAAAAAAAGAGGAACAAGAGCCAGTTCCAGAAGGAGAAATCAAGCAGATTCTGGAAGAGAACACTGGTGTTTGATGTCCCAGGTAGCTTGAAATATGTCATCTATGAGTCTGTGGCTTTGAAGGAGTTTCTGCAATTAATAGTTACTGCTTATATATCCACAAAAATGTTAACATTTTTCTCATATTGTTACGGGCTGGATTGTGCTGCCCCTCCCCTCAAATGCATATGTTGAATCCCTAACCCTCCAATGTGATGGCATTTGGAAGTGGGGCCTTTGCTTTGCGAGACAATTAGGTTCCGATGAGCTTATTGCGGGTGAAGCTCTCATGATGGAATTATTGTCCTTATAAGAAGAGCCACCAGAGAACATCCTCTCTGCCATGTGAAGACACAGAAAGGAGGTGTTTGTCTGCAAGCCAGGAAGAGAGCCCTCAATGGGGACCCAGATGCATTGGCACCTTGATCTTGGACTTATCCTCCAGAACTGTGAAAAATCAATTCTTATTGCTTAAGCCATGCGGCCTGTGGTGCTTTGTGTGTCAGCCTGAGCTATGACACATTAAAAACTGTATTAGTCACATTTTTTAGTTGTTTATTGCCATATAATGAATTACTCCAAAACATTAGTGACTTAAAAACAAACTGTTATTTTCTCAGTTTTTGAGGCTCAGGGATTCAGAGGCAGTTTAGCTGGGTGATTCTGGCTTAGATTGAATCTAGACGTCAGTTGGGCTGCAGTCATGTGAAGCCTTGACTGAGGCTGAAGGATCCATTTCTAAGGTCATTTTTGTAGCTGTTTGCCAGAATTCTCCATCCTTTCTGACTGATTGCTGGGGGCCTCAGTTACTCACCAAATCATCATTTCCTCACACATGACAGTTTGCACCCTTCAGACAAAGTGATCCAAAAGAGAGAAACCTATGATATCATCACTTCTGCCCTATTCTATTTCTAATCAGACTGATATAACATAGGAGGGGACTACACAAGGTCATAAATATCCCAAGTCAGGGATCGTTGGGAGCCATCTTGGGACCCAACTCCTATAAAAATTCACTGCCGTATTTCACTTGTTTTCTGTATTGCATTTGTATTATATTAGTGTTTACTATAAGAGAGTACATTATCTATACAAACAAGACATACCTTTTAGAGTGATTTCAAAAAGAGTGAGTTAAGTATGTTAAAAATAAACCCAGAATTCCAAAGAATAATTTTAGTGTATCTTGTTACAATATAAGTTTAAAGTCTGTTTTGTCTGATATGTGTTGCTTCCCCAACTGTCTCTTCATTTCCATTTGCATAGAACACCTTTTTCCATCCTCGCACTTTCAGTCTTTGTGTCTTTAGATCTGAAGTGTGTCTCTTGTAGGCAGTATATTTATGGCTCTTTGTTTTTGCATCCATCAGCTACTCTATGTCTTTTGATTGGAACATTTAGTCCATTTACTTTTAAAGTAATTTTTGATAAGTAGACACTTCTTGTTAATTGTTTTCAGGTTGTTTTTGTAGTTATTTTTTGTTCCCTTCTTGTTCTTTAGTTCTCTTGTGATTTGATGACTACCTTTATTGTTATGTTTAGATTTCTTTTCTTTTTTCCTGTGTGTATCTATTATATATTTTTTTTAGTTTTTGGTTACCCTGAGGTTTATATATAGTGATTCATATATCTGTGTGATTATATTAACTTGCTGATCTCTTACATTCAAATGCATTTTAACAACCCTGCATAATTACTCACTCCCAACCTGTTTACTGTTTTTGATATTATAATGTACATCTTTTTGCTTTGTGTATCCCTTAACTCCTTATTGTAGATATTGCTGGTTTTAACACTTTTGTCTTTTATCTATTCTACTAGCTTTATACATGGTTGATCTACTACCTTTACTGTATATATGCCTTTATTGATGAGAGTTCTCCTTTCATAATTTTCATGTTTGTAGTTGTGGCCTTTTCTTTTTTTCTTAGAGAAGCCCTGTTAACATTTCTTGTAAAGCTGGTTTGGTGGTACTGAACTTTTTTAGCTTTTGCTTGTCTGTAAATTTTTGATCTCTCTATTAAACCTGAATGAATGTTTGCTGGGTAGGGTAGTCTTGGTTGTAGGTTTTTGCTTTTCATCACTCTAAACATATTGTGCCACTCTCTGCTGAGTTTCTACTGAAAAGTCGGCTTATAACCTTATGGGAGTTCCCTTGTACATAACTTGTTGCTTCTCCTTGCTGTTTTTAATATTCTATCTTTATCTTTAATTTTTTTTTCTATTTTAATTACAGTATGTCTTGGTGTGGTCCTCTTTGTGTTGATCCTTTTGGGAGCTCTGTGTGCTTCCTGGACCTGGATGTCTTTTTCCTTTGCCAAGTTAGGGAAGTTTTCATCTATTATGTCTTCAAGTATGTTCTCTACATCTTTCTCTCTTTCTTCTCCTTCTGGGACCTCTGTAATGTGAGTGCTAGTATGCATGATGTTGTCCTAGGTGTCTCTTAACTGTCCTCATTTCTTCTTATTCTTTTTTTCTTTTTTCCATTCAGCTTCAGTGATTTCCACTAGTCTGTCTTCCAGATGGCTGATCTGTTCTTCTCTAACATCTCTTGATTCCCTCTAGTGTATTTTTAAAATTTCTATTATTGTATTCTTCATCTCTCTTTGGTTCTTCTTTATATTTTCTAACTCTATGTTAAAATTTTCTAACTTCTCACTCTATTTATTTAATCTTCTCCTGAGTTCTTTAAACATCTTTATAATCATTACCTTGCATTCTTATCAGGTAGAGTGCCTATTGCCATATCACTTAGTTCTTCTTCTAGAGTTTTATCTTGTTCTTTCAACTTACTTTTCTGTTGCCTCATTTTGCCTAACTTGCTGTTTTTTATTCCTAGGTATGTAGTAGTGTGGTTATATTTCCCAATCTTAGAGAACTGGCCTTTTGTAGGAGATAGCCTAGGCATTCCAGCAGCTCATTCCTCTCTGATATCCAGGCTATATGCTCTAGGAGTGCATCCAATGTGGGCTGCATGGGTCTTTCTGTTGTTGCAGGCTGACTACTGTGGGCAGTGTGGTAGATGTGGCTGCCCTCACTCAGATTGGTTGCCAGGCCCTGCATTGTGTGGAGGCTGCTGGGCACTGGTGGGTGGGTCTGGTTCAGGAGGCTGATGGCTGTGAAGCCCTGTGGGGCCCTGGGGTTATTACTGGCCCACTGGTATGTGGAGCTGGTTCTGGGTGGCTACAGGGCTGGGGGCACTGGATCTAGTGTCCACCTCTTGGTTGGCAGGTCTAGTTCTGGAAATGCCTGGCTATGGAGTTTGTGAGGGGTCCCAAAGCTGGTGTTTGCCCACTGGTGTTCATGAATGGATCCTGGGCTAGCTAGCTGAGGGGTCCAAGGTGTCTCAGGGCTAGTGTAGGCCCCCTGCTGGATGGGGCTGCTGTCCTGGGGGATCCTAGGTCTAGTGTTAGCTCACTGGTAGATGGAGCTGGGTCCCTGGGGTATCTGGCTGCAGAGCCCTGGAGGTGTTAGAGCTGGTGTTGGCCTACTAGTGGGCACGCTGGTTCTTGTCACAGCTGGCTGCGTGGTTCATGGTGTCCTGAAGCTGGTGTTAGCCTACTGGCGGGTAGGGCTGGTACCTGGGGCAGCTGGCTGATGGTCCCAAAGTGTTCCAGAGCTTGTGTTGGACTCCTGGTGGCCTGGGCTGGGACCCAAGAGTTCCCAGGGCTGGTGCTGACATGCTGATAGATCGTCTGTGTCCTGTCATGGCAGGCTATGGGGCTGTGGTGGCCTCACACCTAATGTCAGCCCACTGGTGGGTGGTGTCAGGGCCCAGGGGTTTCTGAGGCTGGTGACCACCCACTGGTAGGTAAGACTGGTCTCAGGGTCACTGGCTGCAGGGTCCTGGGGCTAGTGCAAGTGCATTGTTATGCAGGGCAATGTCTTGGGCTCTCTGGTGGACAGGACTGGGTCAGGATAGGCTATGGGGTCAGGGGATCTTAAGGCAGCAGGCCTGCAGGTGAGTGGGGCTGTATCTCCCCCCAGCTAGTTGCTTGACCTGAGGCATCCCAGTAATGGTGCCAACAGGCTGGTAGGCAGAGCCAGGTCCTGATGCTAATAAGCTAGAGGGAAGATTCCAAAATGGTGCTTGTCAGAACCAGTGTCCTCATCATAGAAAGTGCTCCTAAAAATGGCTGCCACCAGTGTCTGTGTCCCCAGGGTGAGCTCCAGTTTCCTCTCACTTCTCTGGGAGGTCCTCTAAGATCAGCAAGGGGGTCTGACTCAGGCTTCTTTCAAATTACTGCTTATGCTCCGTGTCTTGGAGTGTGTGAGATTTTATGTGCACCTTTTAAGAGTAGAGTCTTTATTTCCCCCCGCCCTCTGGCTCCCCCAAAAGTAAGCTCTTTTGGCCTTCAAATCCAAATATTCTAGAGGCTCATTTTTCCAGTGGAGGACCCCCAGGCTGGATAACCTAAAGTGGGGCTCAGACCCCTGGCTCCTGGGGTAGAGCCTCTGCAATTGTAATTATCCTCCTTTTTGGGTCATCTGCCCAGGAGTATAATTCTTGACTACATTGCGTCTCTGCCCCTCTTTCCCATCTTGTTGTAGTTCCTTCTTTATATTTTTAGTGGTAGAGGATCTTTTCTGCTAGTCTTCTAGGTTTTATTATCAACAGTTGCTCTTTAAATACTTGTAATTTGGGTATGCCTGTGGAAGGAGGTGAGTCAGGGTCTTCCTACTTCACCATCTCAGCCGCTCCCCCTTCTTTAACTTTTTAGTGCAGCAACTGTTCCATATTTTGTATCTGTTAATTCCTCAGGGAGGCTTAAATACTTTCTTTACTTTTTTCTTATTGTCATTCATTATGAACACTTTCTTTACGTATTTGGCAATTATTAATTTTGTTGAATGTAATCAGTAGAAAACAAATACATATGTCTTAAGAATAGGAATTTAAGGTACAATATAAAATAGAAATTTAAGGATATCATATATAAATTGTGATTAGTAATGTAACCAACATAAAAACCTTCCAAAATATCAGATAAACAATAAATGAAAAAAGATAGAAGAAAGGCCTTATAATGAAGTATTTTTAAAGATTATAAAAACAGAATAAACTGACAAATCTAAACCTTAGCATATATGTATATCCATAAATATAAATTAATTAAACTCAATTTTAAGAAAAAATCATATTTTATAATGAAGCAAACCCCAAATTTATGGTGATTATAATAGATACAAATTATTTCTAAATTTTTTAAAATAAATGCATTAGTACTTTGATTTCTAAAAATATATTATGCTCTGTTCTCTGAAAAACTCTCCTTCTAAATATACCAACTTCATGAAAAAATTATAAAATTGTAATTTCTAGGGTACTTCTGGCTCATTAGAAATTAAAGAAAATCTCTAAGGGTTAAAACAAACAAAAAATAAACAAATAAATAACCAAGATGACAACAATCCAGGAAGCAAAACAGGGATGAGGAGAGATAAGTAATCATATAAGACAGGATCTTCTTGAATGCAAACACTGCTATGACCATCTGCTTTACCTTGGGCAGAGTAGGGAGATGAACTCGAGATTCCTCCATTAAAGTAGGGACTCTCAAGAGGGATAAAATAGCCTCAGGTTGATGTCAGCATGTAAGACCCAGGAGAAACAAATCAAATCTTCTGGTCAAAGAAAAATAAAGACTAAATTAATCCTTTGGTGAGATTCAATAGAACATCAGGCACAAATGAGCAACATTAGGAATAAAAAGGAAACCATAAGTAGAAATCAAATTAAACAAGAAAATATCTAAAATAATTTATGAATTACCATATACAATATGTTTAAAACTCAGGAAATTCTAGAAATTATAAATTACTGAAACTGACATAAGAAAAAAATAGAAAGCCTGAAAAACACTATAACCATTAAAGCAATCAAGTTAATAATTAACTAAAATTGCACAGGAAAGATAAATGGGCAATAAACATGCACAGTTAAAAAAAAAGCATATTAAATATGCTCCACTTCATTAGTAAGTAGGGAAATCTAGATTAAGACCACAATTAGATATCATTTTATGCCATGAGATTGGCAAAAAAAATAATGTCTAATAATATCAAATGTTGTAAATATTTTTTAATGAACCTTGGCACATTGCTGGTGGGATTGTAAATTAATCCAAGCATTTTGACAAATAATTGGGAGTTATATTATAAACTTGAATGGGTGCATAGTACCAACCAGCAGTCCCATTTATAGAACTTTCTTGTACAGAAACTCTTAAGTACCAGAAAACAAAGGCAAAAATACTTACAGCAGTGCAGCTCATACTATCATGAAACTGCTAAAAACCCAATGTGTGAAATATTGTACTACAATGAAAATGAGTCAATCACAAAAATGTACAGCAACAAGAGTAAATTTATATTGAGCTAAAATAACCATAGATGACCACAAACAATATGATTCCATTCTCAGAGATTACAAAGCAACTAAACAAAATGTTATAATGTTTAATGAGACATGTGTGATTCTTTGTTCTTGTTCTTAAATTATATGTGGATTTCTTCTAGATAATCTAAATAGATAGATAGATAATTGATAGATCAATAGATATACAAATAAGGTTCAGTATTATATAGGGACAAAAAAAAATTTATTAAATAACAAATAACCTGTGTTAAGATAAAAATTTCTTTTTAAGTGTTAAATGAAACTAAATGTCTCCAAATCCAACCATACAAAATTTTCTACTTGAGGCATAACTGCATTTAGAATTCCAAGGTAAGTGTTCCTACTGATTAAAACTAACTATAACTTTAAAGCAGTGATAATTCCAAAGCTATTTGAATTGTTTTTGAGATTTGTGTAAAGTATATGTAAATTGACACTGAAATTTGACAAAAGAGATGAAACAGAAAAATCTCAGTTCATTGAATAAATAAATGTCAATATATTCTTGAGAAATTACTTATATGACAGGCAGTTTTAGATGCTGAGGTTTTAATGAAAAAAAAGGAAGATAAATTTTGTCCTCAAAGACCTTTATTGTAATGGGAGAAGATAGATAACAAAAAAAATAATTAAATAAATAATTTGATGCAAAAATCATAAATTCAGTTTCAGCAAGTAGGTTTTAGAAGCATATTTGAAAAATTAGTAGACCATCATTATGTAATACTCAGGAAGATAATGATTCAAAACTAAGAATGTTTTAATATAATTAATCCTATTACTTGATCTCAGGGGAAAAAAGATTACATCTGTAGACATTAAAGTGGTCTTTGATAAAATTAAATATCTATTATTGATTTCAGAAAAAACAAAAAATACAAATATAAGAATTTATAACATTAGTAAATATACTTTCACCTCAGTCTCAAAGCCAACAGACAAGAAAGGAAAACAAGAAAGGGTCCTTAGCAAAGCCTAGAGCAAGGATACTGACTATTAATTATCATATTTTTAAATACAAGCAAACATAAACATATAAGAGAAATACATTATAAGTATAAAAATGGTACAGTAGGAATTAAAATTATCACTACTGGCAGGTAAAATGATTATCTGGAAAATTAAAGATAATCAACTGAGAAATCATTGCAACCAATGCAAGAAGTAAGGTAGTGGGATACAGCATAGAAATACATAAATGAGTAAAACCAATAAGCAAGAACATAGAATAAAGTAGAACTACATGGGATAAAGGAGATCCTTTTATGATCTGAAATGCAAGAGATAAAGTATGTAGAAATAAACTTTAAGACTTCAAACGTCTTTGAAGGAATACAAAAGAAAGCTTGAACAAATGGAATGTACGTTATAATTTTGGATGGGAACTTTAAAACAGTAAATAAGTCAATTTGTCCATGTTAAACTATACATTTAAAAATTTACCATTATACTCATAAAAATAACGATGTGTTTTGTCTTTTTTATTTCAATAGAAAAGATGATTCTAAACTTTTTTAGTGAAAAACAAATTAATCAAGAATAGACATTTCTCCAAAGAAGATATACAGAGTGCCAACAAACACATGAAAGAATGCTCAACATCACTAATCATTAGAGAAATGCAAATCAAAACTACAATGAGATATCATCTCACACCAGTCAGAATGGCCATCATCAAAAAATCTAGAAACAATAAATGCTGGAGAGGGTGTGGAGAAAAGGGAACCCTCTTACACTGTTGGTGGGAATGTAAATTGATACAGCCACTGTGGAGAACAGTATGGAGGTTCCTTAAAAAGCTACAAATAGAACTACCATATGACCCAGCAATCCCACTACTGGGCATATACCCTGAGAAAACCATAATTCAAAAAGAGTCATGTACCAAAATGTTCATTGCAGCTCTATTTACAATAGCCCAGAGATGGAAACAACCTAAGTGTCCATCATCGGATGAATGGATAAAGAAGATGTGGCACATATATACAATGGAATATTACTCAGCCATAAAAAGAGACGAAATTGAGCTATTTGTAATGAGGTGGATAGACCTAGAGTCTGTCATACAGAGTGAAGTAAGTCAGAAAGAGAGAGACAAATACCGTATGCTAACATATATATATGGAATTTAAGAAAAAAAAAATGTCATGAAAAACCTAGGGGTGAAACAGGAATAAAGACACAGACTTACTAGAGAATGGACTTGAGGCTATGGGGAGGGGGAAGGGTAAACGGTGACAAAGCGATAAAGAGGCATGGACATATATACACTACCAAACGTAAGGTAGATAGCTAGTCATAGCACAGGGAGATCAGCTCGGTGCTTTGTGACCGCCTGGAGGGGTGGGATAGGGAGGGTGGGAGGGAGGGAGACGCAAGCGGGAAGAGATATGGGAATATATGTATATATATAACTGATTCATTTTGTTGTGAAGCTGAAACTAACATACCATTGTAAAGCAATTATACTCCAATAAAGATGTTAAAAAAAAAAAAGAATAGAATAGAAAAATATGAATCAAAAATAGTAATGGGGCTTCCCTGGTGGCGCAGTGGTTGAGAGTCCGCCTTCCAATGCAAGGGACACGGGTTCATGCCCTGGTCCGGGAAGATCCCACATGCCACGGAGCGGCTGGGCCCGTGAGCCATGGCCTCTGAGCCTGCGCATCCAGAGCCTGTGCTCCGCAACCAGAGAGGCCACAGCAGTGAGAGGCCCGCGTTCCGCAAAAAAAAAAAAAAAAAAAAAGTAATGACTATTAGGTGCAGAAAAAATACTGTCTGATTCCACTTATATGAGGTACCTAGAACAGCCAAATTCATAGAGTTAGAAAGTACAATAGTAGCTGCCAGGGACCAGGGTGGGGGGCTGGGGAGGGGGAATGGGGAGTTAGTGTTTAATGGGGATAGATTTACAGCTTAGGAAGGCGAAAAATTCAAGAGATAGATGATGGTGAGAGTTGCACAACAATGTGAAAATACTTAGTGCCACTGAACTCTACAGTTAAATATGGTTAAAATTGTATGTTTTATATTATATGACTTTTACCACAATAAAAAAAAACATTAAAAAAAAGAAAAAAATAGTTATGACTAGAGTCTACACTTACTGGATATTTAAGTAATTACAAAATTGTTAAATGGTATTGATATGTTACATGAACTGAAGACATTAAATTATTAGAATACACATCCTAGAAATAGACCCATATCCATACAGAAATTTAGTTATGGCAAAAGTAAAGTCTAAAATACTTGGGAGAAATATTGGCTCTTTAAAAAACATCTTGGCATGAATACATAGACATATGAAAAGAAATAAAAATGATTGTGCTTATACTTCAAATGTTAACCAGGAAAATTTCCAAATAATAAAAAAGGTTTAAATGTACAAAATACATCTAAAATGTAATGAAAGAAACAATGGAAGAATTACTGTATAACTTCTGAAGTGGCAAGGTACTTCATGATGTGTAAATAAATGTCATAAAGCATTCAACTTCTAAAACTACATCAAATTTAAAAAAATATATTATGGTAGTTTTGACATATTAAACATTGGCAATTCATATCACAGACACAAAGCTAATTTCCTTAATGTATAAAAGGCCCAACACATTGATGAGGAAAAGAATAACAACCCCCCAGGGCTTCCCTGGTGGCGCAGTGGTTAAGAATCCGCTTGCCAATGCAGGGGACACGGGTTCGAGCCCTGGTCCGGGAAGATCCCACATGCCGTGGAGCCGCTAAGCCCGTGTGCCACAACTACTGAAGCCCGCGTGCCTAGAGCCTGTGCTCTGCAACAAGGGAAGCCACTGAGTGAGAAGCCCGCACACGGCAAAGAAGAGTAGCCCCCGTTCACCGCAACTAGAGGAAGCCCACGCACAGCAACGGAGAGCCAGTGCAGCCAAAAATAAACAAATAGAAATAAATAAATAAATTTATAAAGAAAAAAAACTCCCCCAAATTGTGCAAAGGATATGACTGGACTGTTCATTAATCAAAAACTACTAATAGATATTCAACATATTAACAAAATTCTCAATTTCAGTCAAAAATAATCTAAATGCAAATTCGAACTAGACTGGCATGCCAGTCTAGTTTGACAAAAGTCAGACAAAACATTTGATACAACTCTGTTCACCCACTACTGTGGGAGGAAATGAGGAATGGGAATTGGAATAGCCACTGTGTGGAGCATATTGAAAGTTGCATCAAAGCAATGAATGAAGATGCATTTTAACCTAATAATCAATTCTGTAGATATACTTGCATATTTGTGAATTTTTGTATGTATAAGTTTATTCATTGAAGCATTATTTAAATTAAAAAAAAAGACTGGAAAGCACCTAAAGGTCTATATGTAAGATTTAATGTAAAAAACTATCCTGTATCCATACAATGTAGTATAAAGAAAAATAAGCTTTCATGTACTTAATGGAAAGATCTCCAACATAGGTAAGGAAACTGTAAAGTGCAGAGCAATGTCTGTAGTAAGGTTACATTGTTTAATTTATTATATTTTATATGTATTTACTTATTTATAACTTGGAATTTTTGAAACTTATAAATATGTTACCTAAAATAATAAAATGAAATAAAGTAAAACTCCAGTGATTTTCCCAAGAAGCATAATAATAATAAAAATAAACTTCAAAGAACATGAGAAAATTCAGGCTTAGCTAAGGGCCTGAATTGCCCATTAGGTGTGCCCATCAAGATCCAAACAAGGTCTCTCTGACTTATAAAATATAAAGGTGTGCCTTTTATGACACTGCTGTTCCAATGAGCATACCAAGGGCCCCTCAAACAGTGGGGATCCTGGGGCACTTCCCTATTCTCCCTTTCTATTAATTATGCTTTTGAAAGGGTTTCTTAACTGAGCAGTAAGCTTCTTATTTAATAACTTATTTTCCTAGCAATACACAGTAAACTAAAATGACTTTTTAATAAGATAGTCTCCATTGCCAGAAAATTAGTTGTTTAAGGGATTTCTCAGAACATGCACTAGCTATAACTGATAGAGTGGAACAGCTCTTATAATATGTATTCTCTGTGTGGAAAAATGAGTGTTTACAAGCCCAGAATTGAAAATGGGTCTCAGGTACATATTATTCATGATAAAGTTCCCTCCCCACTCCCAAATCTGTCTGTGAGGTGGGGGGAACAGCTCTAACTGGGTCCACATTTAATTTGAGATCTGTGACATAAAAGTTTTTCCTCCTATAAAACATGTTTTACTTGACAAATGTAGTGTGAAAAAGCAGAAAGGTGGGTTTTTTTCTTTATTTTTTACAGAAAGACATTTCAATAATTGATGTTAAGGATTTCCATGAATCAGGATCAAAAAACACATGAATCACCTTTTGTTTTATGTGAGTTAAAGAGCAAAGGGAACTGAACAGTAACTCCGCTTGGAGATGCAGGGGGTTTTAGACAGATGAGGAAAAGGAATATAGGGTGGTGAATCTATACAATTGGAAGAAAAGTATAACAATTTCTCCCTTTAGCCTTTTCCCATTTCTGGGGATACAAACAATCATTAATGCCAGGAAAGTCTCCAGGCTCAGGTGGATCAAAGTTCATATATATGGTTTGAAATTAGTTTCTGCAGAAGTTTGATGTTCTTGGAAATTTGCAATCCATCAAATCAGGTTAAGAAGAAATATCCAAAGGTAATCTACACAACAGTGAGGCATACCTATATACAGGGTAATTTTTTTTTTTTTACATCTTTATTGGAGTATAATTGCTTTAAAATGGTGTGTTAGTTTCTGCTTTATAACAAAGTGAATCAGCTATACATATACATATGTTCCCATAACTCTTCCCTCTTGCGTCTCCCTCCCTCCCATCCTCCCTATCCCACCCCTCTAGGTGGTCACAAAGCACTGAGCTGACCTCCCTGTACTATGTGGCTGCTTCCCGCTAGCTATCTATTTTACGTTTGGTAGTGTATATATGTCCATGCCACTCTCTCACTTTGTCACAGCTTACCATTCCCCCTCCCCATATCTTCAAGTCCATTCTCTAGTAGGTCTGTGTCTTTATTTCTGTCTTACCCCTAGGTTCTTCATGACATTTTTTTTTCTTAAATTCCATATATATGTGTTAGCATACGGTATTTGTCTTTCTCTTTCTGACTTACTTCACTCTGTATGACAGACTCTAGGTCCATCCACCTCATTACAAATAGCTCAATTTCGTTTCTTTTTATGACTGAGTAATATTCCATTGTATATATGTGCCATCTCTTCTTTATCCATTCATCTGATGATGGACGCTTAGGTTGCTTCCATCTCCTGGCTACTGTAAATAGAGCTGCAATGAACATTTTGGTACATGACTCTTTGAATTATGGTTTTCTCAGGGTATATGCCCAGTAGTGGGATTGTGGGTCATATGGTAGTTCTATTTGTAGTTTTTTAAGGAACCTCCATACTGTTCTCCATAGTGGCTGTACCAGTTCACATTCCCACCAGCAGTGCAAGAGGGTTCCTTTTTCTCCACACCCTCTCCAGCATTTATTGTTTCTAGATTTTTTGATGATGGCCATTCTGACCGGTGTGAGATGATATCTCATTGTAGTTTTGATTTGCATTTCTCTAATGATTAATGATGTTGAGCATTCTTTCATGTGTTTGTTGGCACTCTGTATATCTTCTTTGGAGAAATGTCTATTTAGGTCTTCTGCCCATTTTTGGATTGGGTTATTTGTTTTTTTGTTATTGAGTTGCATGGGCTACTTGTAAATTTTGGAGATTAATCCTTTGTCAGTTGCTTCATTTGCAAATATTTTCTCCCATTTGAGGGTTGTCTTTTCATCTTGTTTATGGTTTCCTTTGTTGTACAAAAGCTTTGAAGTTTCATTAGGTCCCATTTGTTTATTTTTGTTTTTATTTCCATTTCTCTAGGAGGTGGGTCAAAAAGGATCTTACTGTGATTTATGTCATAGAGTGTTCTGCCTATGTTTTCCTCTAAGAGTTTGATAGTTTCTGGCCTTACATTTGAATGACTCTACTACCCAAAGCAATCTACAGATTCAATGCAATCCCTCTCAAACTACCACTGGCATTTTTCACAGAACTAGAACAAAAAATTTCACAATTTGTATGGAAACACAAAAGACCCCGAATAGCCAAAGTAATCTTGGGAACGAAAAACAGAGCTGGAGGAATCAGGCTCCCTGACTTCAGACTATACTACAAAGCTACAGTAATCAAGGCAGTATGGTACTGGCACAAAAACAGAAAGATAGATCAATGGAACAGGATAGAAAACCCAGAGAT
Organism: Pseudorca crassidens; assembly: GCF_039906515.1. Lineage (NCBI taxonomy): Eukaryota > Metazoa > Chordata > Mammalia > Artiodactyla > Delphinidae > Pseudorca > Pseudorca crassidens. The sequence continues at coordinate 39,372,686 of NC_090299.1, forward strand.
AAACCCATGCACATATGGTCACCTTATCTTTGATAAAGGAGGCAGGAATGTACAGTGGAGAAAGGACAGCCTCTTCAATAAGGGGTGCTGGGAAAATTGGACAAGTACATGTAAAAGTATGAGATTAGAACACTCCCTAACACCATACACAAAAATATGCTCAAAATGGATTAAAGACGTAAATGTAAGGCCAGGGTAATATTTTGATTCAGTCTTGGGACGTGATCTAAAGACATATTTTGAAATTGAAAAGGATCCTAGAATTCACATTATCAACCCTTCATGGACCATGATACTTAGAGTGGTTGTGAAGACTGGCATATACAAGAGATTTGAAACAGGATCGTCTCTGTCTTTCTCTTGTTATTTGTCAAAGATAAACAAAGCTGGACACTGATTAAAGCTGTAAGGATAGATTTTATTCACAATAACTATTGCAATGGGGAAGAAGAGGGTCCAGCATGAACTGAGCTCAACTTCACTGAAACAAAAGGCTGAAGACTTTTTCAAGATTGGGGGTGCTAAGGGAAAGGCCCCCATCCTATTCCAAATCCCTAGTGGGCACTGTGAGAGCTTAGGTAGAGGAGTGAACCCTGAAAGCACTATCCACTGGGTATCCCCAAGGCCTGTACCAGCTCATGAGAACACTTTACCACCATTGGTCCTATATGGATGCACAGAGTTTTAAATATATGTAAAGTCTCACCAGCAAAACATGATTCAAGCTAAATGTCACTGTCCTCTTTTGTGGAACAGAAAATCAGTGCTATTCCTAAACATTCTTTTTCAGGATTATAATTTGTGGGTCTTGTCTCTGTTCCAAGTGTGCAGGCAGCACCTGAGGTGGCAGGAAAGAAAGCTGGCTTGGGGTCACACAAACCTAGTTGCAAAATCTCAGCTTTATCCATTTCTTATTACTTGTGTGATTTTGGTTAAAACATTTAAACTTTGTGAACTTGTCTTTTTATCTGTATTTATTGTATTTAATTCTCAAATACATATAATAGTAGCTATTTCAAAAGGTCATTGTGAGAATCAAGAGTTATGATGCATGAATTTAGTGAGGATTTGGCAAATAATATGTATTTGGTTTTTATTATTAATGTGCTAATTTATTAAGTAATTATTTAATGTTTTAATGAATTATATATTGTTATAAAATACATAATTATATAGTTCACCCACTTAAAGTGTACTATTCAATGTTTTTTATCCTTTAGCCATATTTCGCACTTCTAGCTCAGGGAGGTAAAAGAACTTTCATGACTATTATTTTCATCCCCAACCATTGCCAAGCTCATTTTGCCAAAGGATCAGAAGAAAAGTTGTACAGTTACTTGTACAGCAGGATACCACTGAGAAGTAATAATCACCTTTTGTCCCTACTCCTTACTTCCTTTTACTGTATCCATTGTCTCAAGAATTTGTTCTCTAAGTACAAAATAGTTCAGTTATTGGCTTTTGCATTCCTAAAGCAGACATTCTGGCTTATACAATATAATCGGAATATTTCCTGAGCCAGCTTTTCTTTTCTTGCCCAAGAAGAAATAAAGTCTTTCCAGAAAAAGGAGTATGGATACAGTCAGATCGAAGAGCTACAGGGTCAGATTTTCACGGGGAGGTTGCAGGTGGGTCCCACGCTCCCTCCCATTCTACCCCCACCCCCAGTGCAGCTCCAAGGCTGAGAAAGGGTAATGGGTTGGGGATCTGGAAGTGGAAAGCACCAATACTAACTTGTCACCTGAGGTTCTTACAGAGGTCACCTTCCCATCATGGCCTCAGAGCAGACCAGGCTGAGGCAAAGAGGCGGCTATACTCGGCATCCTGCATCCCCAGGAAGTGCAAGACCACAGCTGGCCTTTCCAGGTCTTTGGGGAGGGTGGAGAGAGAGGAAGTCTGTGGACTTTCAGGGGCTTTGTGATCAGAACAAGGTGACTCCCGCTGAGGATATCATCATGCATCCTGGGACAGGAAGCAGACGGGAATACAGAAGTCTCAGGAGGTGCCTGAGTGAACAGCTGAAGGAGAAAGAGCACCCGGCAGCCTGCTCACCTCTGCAGATGCCAGGTGAGGAAGCAGGACAACCTCCAACCAGATGCATGCTCCTCCCCCATGCCATGGTGCTCCTTAGGGATTTAGATGAAATTCTAAGTAATCTCCTCCCTCTCATCACCTCAGTAATCGAGATGAAATCCTGGGTGCAACAGGGAAGCGAGAATACCCAGTATTGAATTTTTCTTGAAGTAAGTCTCTGAAAAAGAGAAGCTGAAATTTAAAATATCAAAATTTGACTCCACTGAGTTTGACAATTTTTGAACTTTTTACCTGCTCTTTTATTTGGGATTTGGTGATGTATTGGTTGTAAATGAGTCTGGAAGACTAGTTTAGCTTTTACCTATATAGTCATTTGGAAGCCATGTCCTGCCAGTTTTTTTTTCCAGTAATGACTTAGGGCTTTGAAATGTCAAAAAGCAGAGGCTGGTCTTTCACCTGTGTGCACCTGTATATAGGAACTGCTCATCTGTTGTTCCAGTGATTTTCAGAGAGCATTTCCAGTCTGTCTTTTGGTGAGAATTTCCACTTTGCTCTAAAATTCAGATAATAGCTGAGATTGCCAAATAAATCAATTTTGTATGAAGAACTCTGGAAAGTACACCTAAAAAACAAACAAAAAACAAGGAAACAATACCTAGATGCAAACCTGAAATCTAAGATTCTCAGAGCCAAACACAAACTTAGAGATCAATTCCAGTTTCCTCATTTCACAAGAATGAAATCTTGATTCAATGAGGCATTTGAATTACTGAAGATACCAAACAGATCTGTCCCAGGGCCTGACTCAAGTGTCGATCACTTGACCTGTTTGTTCACTTTCCCCTACAATGCGGGTGGCACTCAAAGGAGGCTCTAATTCAGGATCTTGGCAAAGAAGAGTGATTTTCCCTGTGACAGCAAGACAGACATGTGGGAGATAGCAGCCTCCTCAATATACTAGATACATTTAAAACACATTTGCATAAGCGTCAAAATGCCGTGGGTGTCTTGTGCTCTATATAAATTATAAACAGTAAATGAAGACTTTGGAAGAATGCCAGTACATCAAAATCAGCACTCAGCCCATTAGAATCTATGCTCCGTACCTTTGCTTTTTTTTAAAAAAACAAACTATAGACATTGCACGGTTCATCTGTGGGTAACAATGAGCACGTCCATACATGGTCTCTTCCTTCCTGAGGATAAAGGAGCAATTATCATTCTCATTTTATACATGTAGAAACTGAGACTCAGTGAAATTGTCACAAGCTAAAAAGTGACCGAGCCAGGATTTGAATCTAAGCGTAAAGATTCTAACGGGATCATGGATCTTGACCCCCACAGCAGATTTCTTCTGTCAGACAAGAATTATGCAGGATCTCGGGGAATCACCTGAATGTTATTTATTAGTTTGCTCTGGTAGAATTGCATAGGGTTTGGTTTCTGAAATCTTGGTTCTATCACTTACTGTCTTTGTGACCATGGCAAGATCCTTAACCTCCCAGAACTTAATTCACAGATTCATTAATTCACTGAGCTTTTTTTTTTTTTTTTTTTTGCGGTACACGGGGCCTCTCACTGTTGTGGCCTCTCCCGCTGCGGAGCACAGGCTCTGGACGCACAGGCTTAGAGGCCATTGCTCACGGGCCCAGCCGCTCTGTGGCATGTGGGATCTTCCCGGACCGGGGCACGAACCTGTATCTCCTGCATCGGCAGGTGGACTCTCAACAACTGCGCCACCAGGGAAGCCCTTCACTGAGCTTTTATTATGTGCTTATTCTGCGCTAGACACCACCAGGTGCCAAATACATAGCCCCAGAAAGGAAAATAACAATACTGCCCAGGCTTCATAAAGTTCCTTATTTTCTAATGGGTAGAATGTGACTTAGAATTGCTGTCATGCTTACCTCAGAGGTCTGTTTCATGAACTGAATGAGATATTATGAATGCTTCATAAAACATAATATATAAATCTAAAGGGTTGTGATGAGTATACTTTACCCAAGGACAGAAAGTAACAACCTGTATATTTTTCTTTATTTTCTAACCCGTGATTTTTTAATACTCCTAAGAAGGCCTTAGATTCTCCAGGCAAGTTAATAGGAACTGAATTGATTTTAAGAAAATGCAAAGTAGGTTGTTCCTTCTCAGTATACTTAGGCATTAGCTTTCCTTTTGTTTGAAGGAAACAAACAAAAAGGTATTGCATTTCGTTTTGTTTGAAATGCAATAAAGCATTGCCTCGAAGTTCTGGCAAAAATTTGATCTCTTTTTTTTTTTTTTTTTTTTTTTTTTGCTGTACCCGGGCCTCTCACTGTTGTGGCCTGTTGTGTTGCGGAGCACAGGCTCCGGACGCGCAGGCTCAGCGGCCATGGCTCACGGGCCCAGCCGCTCCGCGGCATGTGGGATCTTCCCGGACCGGGGCACGAACCCGTGTCCCCTGCATCGGCAGGCAGACTCTCAACCACTGCGCCACCAGGGAAGCCCCAAAAGTTTTATCTCTTACCTGGGAGCGTATATGATTTCAGTGCAGGAAACAGAAAATACTAAAGTGTTTACCAAGAAAGGATTCAATATAGGGAATTAGGTGCTTACAAAACTGGGAAGGCTAAGTAAGCAAGTTTGGAGTGAGTTCCAGAACAATACCAGTCTCTTCCACTAGGGGAACACCTGCCTCCGTGAGCTCCACCATCTATTCTGGAAGGAGGCTCACACGTGTAAATATGGTTGTTGGAACTGAAATCCTGGGATCAGGAAACTCCCATGGCTTCAGCTTCTCAACACTGAGAAAACTGGAGAATAAACACTGAAAAACTGCTTTGAGAAGACCTCATGCATCCACTATCTTGTTAGCACTAACAGCCTGGGCCTTAGGACATGGCCTCTGACCCACTCCTGTCTCCCAAATATCTCCTGAATTCACGTAGAATCCTAGCAGCAAAGGAAGCTGTCCAAATGAAGTTTATAGCTTTCCAACCTTTCCAGCTTGAAAGAAGATAAAATGAACGATGAATGAGCCAATCTTCAATTTTTTCTTTGCCAATTCCAGTTTCACCACGGAAAATGAATATATGAGGTTTTGAATAGAAACACAACCTCTATTTCTCTCCCTGTGAAAAGGAAAATATACACCTTTCTCATTTTACTGGATTGTTGTATACAGTCTACGAAATTAACAAATGTGAATACGCTTTGTAAAGGGCTACAGAAAAGAAAAGTTGCCAGGTTTTTTGTGGTCTTTTCTTTATTTTGTGTATGTTATTTTTTTCTACTTACATGTATGTGAGAGCATGTATCTTTCTTTCTTTTTCTCTTTATTCTATGCAAATTAGAAAAGAGCTCAAAATCAAAAGCTACCTGAGGAGAATTGGTAAGGAGGAATGGGGAATCTCACATTAATGAATAGAAAAACTTCTTAAACTTAATAAAGGAAGACTGCCTGCCCAACTTTGTGTGTACTGTGACGCCTGGCACAGTCCCTGGAAGGCAAAGACAATCATAGAGCCATTTTGGTATAGTGGCTGCTGTTTGAAATCAGGATGAGAAAATCCAAACCCCGGTATCACCTCTCCTTAGTGGTTGGTTATGCAATTAACTTCCACAATAAGAGTCAAGTTTCTTATTTACATACAGGGTAGCAATGTTTTCCTTCACAGGATTTCTGGGAGGCTGGAATAAAATGGCATTACAAAATGGATTTGTAAGTTCAATACTAATCACGTGCAAGAAAATATTGAAAAAAATTGGCATAGGAACACTGAATCCCTAGAATAAAACGAAGGGGAAGGTATGTTAGAGGCAGACTTTTTTCTCAGGTGCATTCCTCGAATAAGAAACAGCTACTGTCTTGCATGGGTCCATTTGAGACCCCTCAGATAATAGTGAGGAGAGAGCTGGAAAGGAAAGAGCACTTAGGAGAACTCTTAAGTACCTGGGACTGTGATTTTATAAGTAAGCTTTTATTTTCAAAATAGATGTATGAGGTAGGTATAATTATTTTCTTTCTTTCTTTTTTTTTTTTTTTTTGGTTGCAGAAACAAACTTTGAAATGCTAAATGGTGCAAGGTCACTTAAGCACTGAGTGGTGGAGTCAGATTCAATCAAGATTTATCTGACCTCCAAGCCTGTGTTCTTTAAACTATACAATTCTGCCTCTGAGTAACAAAGCGATCTCATTTAAAAGAGTCAAAATGGCTTAGCAAATGCTCAAAAAGCATTTTCTGAAGAAAGTTGCTGAATTTTCCAGAGCTGGCTCTAGGGCAGACCACCTGGTTCTGAATTCTGGATCTTTCACTTGTCAGCAGTGTGGCCTTGGGCAGCTAGGCAGTGACTCTGTGTCTCAGCTTCTTTATTTCTATAAATGGGTTTAAATTAGTAACAACCCCATAGGAAGTTTGAAGGTTCAGTGAATTAATACCTAAAAAGAGCTGAGAACAGGGCTTGTCATAGTGTGAACCCTCAATAAATGTTTGATATGATTAGGAAAATAACAGTGAAAAGACTGAGTGACATGATGAGCCCTGATACGAGCCCCCAGCACCCTCTCTTTAGCTCTCACTAAGAAAACCACTTGAAAGAGAACCCCTGGGCTTTAAAATCAGCCAAACTGCTCAAACAGAAATCCAGCCACACTGAGAAATGCCAAATAACCCATGACTAGAGCAAGAATGGATTCACTCACTGCACTTTTACAAAGTACACATTAAGAGACTTCATATCCACTTGTTGTCCACGAAAAGAGTAGTAACCACAAATAAAGGTAAAATTCACTAAGTCTGGTATGAATAGTCTTTGAAAGAAGATAAGTAGCCATCAGGAGGGGATTCGTTTTTATCAAGGCACTGCATGCCATAAACTTGATACATACATTTTCTTTTAACCTTCGCATCAACTGTATAAAGTATAGATGGTGATTCCTACTTCACAAATTGTTCCACTGTGTATGAAAAAAATTGATTTGTCAGAAGTCCTACAGTTATCAAGTGGAAGCACTAAGACTTCGGTGTATGTCACTTAGATCCTAAAGCCTAGTCTTCCCATAACACCACTATATCCCAATGGGTATTGTTTAACACAATAGTTTTGCAAGATGATTCTTAAAAGAAACCAAAGATTTCATGGTAAGAAGGGGCTAAATCACAATAGCTTTTTCCTATTAGAGGTTCATTCTCCCTGGCCCAGGTCTTGGCAAACTGTCACCATTTTTTAATGCATAAAGTATTATTAGACCACGACCATGCCCCTTCTTTTGAATGTCATCTATGGCTTCTTTAGTACTGCAATGGCAGAGTTCAGGAAGTTGAGTTGCAATAGAGAATAGATGGCCTGTCAAGTCTAAAATGCTTTCTATTTGACCCTTTACTTAGAAAAGTTTGTTAATCTCTGCTCTAGACTCTTCAAGGATCTAACACAGGGCCAAAATATTTTTAGAAAAATAAGTTCAGCACATCATTTCTACATCTGTGCGTGTACTTCTCCTTTATTTTTGTAACATCCCCACTGAGGTCTACACTTTGAAAAATGCCACTCTGAGCTGAGGGGCTTACATTAAAAAATCAGCCTTTTTCCCCACCATGTAGATATAACTCATAGCTGAGTTGTTTCTCACATTCCAGAATAAAATTTTAAAATTCAGTGAAAAAGATCAACTGTTACTGAATATGAACTATAGATATGCTTGAGAAAGTGGAAAATTCCATTAAGACAACAACTTTCCAGGACAGTTTAGAGAATCTTTAGAGATTAAGAAAGTTCTAGTATGTCTACAGTTTCTTTTATTAATTCAATATTCTGGAAATTGAAGTTCCTGAGTCTCCAGGAAAATCTTAACAACTGGAAAACTTCCTCAAAACATTTTGAAACTTTCTAAAGCCAAATTAGAAATTTAAGAAAAAAAATTAAGATGTTTAGAATGTATCGGTCACTTCAGCTTGGGGCAAAATTTCCCCTAGTTGGGCTTTCCTGGTGGCGCAGTGGTTGAGAGTCCACCTGCCGATGCAGGGGACACGGATTCGTGCCCAGGTCCGGGAGGATCCCACATGCCGCGGAGCGGCTGGGCCCGTGAGCCATGGCAGCTGAGCTTGCGCGCCCGAAGCCTGTGCTCCGCAGCGGGAGAGGCCGCAGCAGTGAGGCCCGCGTACCGCAAAAAAAAAAAAAAAAAAAAAAAATTCCCCTAGTTGTTAAATTTGAAATAAATAAATTAAGTAATTAAAAATACAATAAAATAAAGCAAGAGTAAAACAATACATAGCTAGGTAAGAGTAGCTCTGGAATTAACAACATGAAATAAGATTAAAGTCCTAATTTATTACAATTATGAAAGGATCATTACAACTGTGAACCATACCTTTATCAAAATTTTATCGGTATCTCTGGGAGTACAGGACTCTACCCAGAAGGAGAATATTGGAGTTCAGTCAATGTTATTTGTCTCACTTTCATTTGCAAATTTGCTAACTAGAGATAAACCAAACTGATGGGTTAAGATGACTTTGTTCTGATTAATTTTACGGTAATTCTGAGGGCTTCAGTTTTAAGTGAATTGTTTGAATACTAAATTATGCAGCTTTATGATGCACGAGAGAAGCAGCAGCTCTAAAGATGCCTCTGAGACTTAAAAGAGACAGCATTAGAAGCTCATTATTGCCGGCACATTTAACATGGTTAAAGTAGGGGAAAATAGCCATTAAGTTAATGTAATAGTTAAACTGCATTAATTTGAAAAACTGCCCAATGAAACGTTTACAGCAGATCTATTTTTTTTTTCCCCTTACATGGAGACATTTTTAAAAAATAAAAGGAATTTTAAGATTTTGTCCTCCCCTCCTCAAGGCACTCTGCACTTTGAAATTCTAGGCTTTTTCTGTTGTGGATATACTAAGGACTATTCTCTGTTCTGTCATATGATAAAGAACAGAGGATGGTCTGGTCCCATTTGTGATCCATGATCCGTGAGGTCCCATGGTGAGATGGGTGGTCAATTCAAAGAACAGAAAGCATCACCAGAGTTCTAACCAGAAAGCCACTGGGAACATAAGAATTTGTATCTTGGGGAATGGAAGAGGCTTTTTAACCACTTCCAATCTGGCTATTTTCTTGAGAAATCAATAAAAATTGAGTTAGAAAATGCTCAATGATAATTCCCAAATGACCACTTCATCAGTTCTCTTTCTCCTTGAAAAAATTCAAGCTTTGGCTGCTTGAAATCTTTCCCTCCATTAGCCTTCATGTCAGTGCATTGTCCTGTCTCTGTGGCCTTTCCTGCTGTTCATTACTCATTTTTTTTTGTTTTTTTTTGTCTCAAAGAAAGTCCACTGTTTTATTTTAGTTACTTGAGAAAATAAAATGGTGTACCAGGCTTCTTATGATCACTGTTAACGTTTGATGATCAGGATGAGGGGTGATTTTGATCACATGACTTCATCCCTGTCTTCCAAGTGGAAGACTCTTACCTCTGTTTTTGGATTTCTTAAGATCAGGGTGTCTATTATTAACTACTTCATGGACGTATAAACCTGAACACATTACCAAAAATAGAATGGTCTAAAAGCTTAATGAATAAAATTAAAATAAAATAATAAAATCTCATTCATACCCCAGTATACTCATTCTCAATTCTCCATTTCAGGAAATAGCACTAATATGTTTTCAGTCAAATATATATATATATATATATATATATATCATGTCTGATTCTTTTCTCCTTTCTTTTTATCCTCTCTCAGTCACAGAGACCAGTTCATAGAACACTGTTTAAGTGAGAAGCATCGTCACATCATTTGAAACTCTTTGAACCAAGGCCAAGGCAATATGTATTTTAAACTAAGAGTTTTTGTATAAAAGTTCTACTAGTGGTAACCAAGGATCATAAACCAGAGCCCAGGGACATTTCTGTGGAATACAAGTAGAACGGGGTTGGTTGATGAAATATGACTCTGAACGATGTCTACACTTCATTCCGGCTTGAAACAGCAACACTGCTCAGGACAGAGGCATCAAAATGTTATATATTTTTTTTTTTTTTTTTTTTTTTTTGCGGTACGTGGGCCTCTCACTGCTGTGGCCTCTCCTGTTGTGGAGCACAGGCTCCGGACGGGCAGGCCCAGCGGCCATGGCTCACGGGCCCAGCCGCTCCGCGGCATGTGGGATCTTCCCGGCCCGGGGCACGAACCCATGTCCCCTGCATCGGCAGGTGGACTCTCAACCAGTGCGCCACCAGGGAAGCGCCAAAATGTTATATTTTGACTTTACTCTCTGGCCCTAGTTTAGAGACATAGGAACTGTGCTGACTATGTAATGAGGAAACACCTTTTTGTATAGGTGGGAATGAGGAATGATTCTCTAACCTAATACGTCAATAGATGTATTCTCTTCCCCTCTACTCCTCTCTCTCTTCATTGTGTTCTATAATTTGACACCCAATCATAAAACCAATTCTCAAGCCATATAATATCTGAGCTAAAAGGATGGACTCCATATCCTAGAGAAAGTTCAGCTTTTTGATGTAGAGGGTAAAAGTACCGGGGCTGTGTATGCAGTAGGCTGTTGCATTTAATATGCTACACCTGAATAAAGGACAAGAATTAGCATTTGCTTCAGATTCTCCGCAGTGTCTCAAATTATAGATACCCCTTGGAAGAGTGTTAAAAATGCTAATTCTCTGCCCTCCACCCTAATTTTGATCTGTATGTCTGGAGTGCTGCCTCTGAATCTAGAATCATAATGATCCTCACATAATTCAGATGTTGGACAGCAGGTGTTTACTTGAGTGATGACTTAAGATACACTAATTTGCAAAAGATAAATTTTACTTCAATACAGAGAGGAATAGGATGAATGCATGATAGGCAGTGGAGAATCACCACCCTACTCTCCAATTTTTCATCAATACAAGACCACTTACCAATGTGTAAGTGGACAGTGAAGGAATTAAGTGTATGTAACTAATAATTGTTCAAAATGAGTCACTTTTAAGATTGAAAGTGAATGCAAAATGTTTTATATATTTTTAATTGACTAACAAGTTTTATTATATTGGTGGACTTCTAAAATAGTTATATATGTTCAAAGTTGTATTTTTATGGTTAATAAATTTGAAATAGTTGACACTTCCAATTAATTTTTCTCTGTAGGACAGACTATTTTTAGTTAAGTAAACTTCTGAGATACCTAGTAAATTGAAAATAACTTCATTAAATTGAATACATTTTCAATTTAAAATTTTCATTTAAATTTTATTCTAAATATGTTCATGTTCAGAGGTACCATCTTTTTTTCCCCTGCCTCAGGCCGAATTCATTTATTTGACAGGTGTTTTTATAAGAAACTTGTCAACTAAGTTGCCCCTGTAGCCTTTTGTTTCACCAAATTTAGCTGCAGCAAAATCAAAGGTCTTCTCAATTTTATTCCTCTTGATAGAATGTAAATTCACCCAATAAAATGTAGGGGCCCTATCAAGACATTCTTCCCTTGAGTTTAAATATCCAGGATGCAATTATTTCATATCAAAATTAAATATTGGACTCACAGTTTATTTTGTTCAGTCCTTCACTTGCTGTTGTAAAAATAAATCCAAGGTTTTCTTGTTTGCAAGGTAACAATTGGCCAACAGCTTCAAAAGCTGAGGTTTTTTTTTTTATTTTTAAGTTCCAATCACTAAATACTGTGATAAAAATTTCTAATTGATTTCAAAAAACATGTGAAGAGTGTTTAAATAATTTATTTTAAACATCTCCACTCTCACCTTAGGATACTTAAAAAGATTTATAAACTGGATTCAAACATTTTTAAAATGAGAAGGAAGATGAGCAGCAGAGAGAAACTGTGTATATTATACTTAAGCATTCATAACAAAAATTTTGTAGTACTGCTATAAATGTGTATACGTAAAGCTATTTGTATTTTTGACAAACGCAGCTTTTATTTCAATCAGTAGTATGTTTCGATGCAATTATAATTTATAAGTGGACCACAAATAATTCTACTACATTTCTGCTTCACAGGTGTATGGATTCAGCAACCACATTGTTCTTCTATGATGTGGTGTCCTACCGAAATTTATATTATCACCATGAAAATAAATACTGCCACTTTCAGCATTGAATTTTTAATTGAATTTACAATGGCATTTACAAAATTGTCAAATGCTTGATATTAAACAAAAAAAGTATTTCAAAAACTTCACTGGATTCTGTGATATAGACAAAACCCATAAAAATAGAGTTAACTGAGTCTTTTATTTGAAGCCTTAGAATGAAGTTTTCATAAAAGAAAAACTATTCTTTCAAGTTGATGCTGACATACCTTCCAGCTTTTACGTGAACAGAAATGCACCATGGCTGTATGGTGGTCATTTTTGGTAAGCATGTTGAACAGATTATTGGTTCATTGTCAACTTTTTAGAGAAATAGTAATTAAGAAATTATTTTTTTATTACAAGTGGACTTTAATTTTTCCACTCAGTGCTGCCAAAGCAGCTTATTGAAAATGCAAAAGAAGTACTACCAATTAATTCTTTAATGGACTAACATTGTTAGATTTATATCATATAATAAAGGAACAAACCAGTGTAGCAAGAACATTCAAAACTAGGACAGGAATTCTCAGCCTTTATTTTCTGTACTTATTTCACATAGAGTAAATTATAGGTGTACCCATTTGCTATAGGATCAACGGGATGGTGGCCTGACAACTTTATGCTTAGACCACAGTGAAGGTCAAGGCAGTCAACATTTCCTGATACTCCAAGTGGTAGCAAAAGTGGTAGCAAAAGTACTCATCTTGAATACTACTCCTACCTGCTTAAACAAGGAGTGAGAACTGTCACTAGCCAAGTCACCAAGCACCCCGCAAACTTTCCTTGAAAGGGGGGTGTTAATTTTGCCTCATCTGGAAAGGTTAAGAAAAGGAGAATGAGTTGTCATTTGTTTAACTGAGTAAGAACTGCCTTCATCCTACATGCATCTCACATGCATTTGGAGGAGACTGTGACATAAATTAAAAATACAAAGTGAGTATTTATGAAACAGACTCAGGTTTACTTCCATGCAAATATTAATACCTTATTAAAACTAAAAACCTAAGACCAATTCTACACAGGACAGGATGCAGTGAAACAGGAGTAAATTGACCTGAGTTGGCAGAACAGGATTTATGGTCACTGGGGTTACAAGCAATTGTATTGTTGGCCCTGGCATGTTTGCAAACATAGGTCCAGGGTGCACAGAAGAGCAAGAGAAAATCAAGCAAAAACAAGAATGGAATGGGCACTATAAAAAAGAAACAAATTATTCAAAAGAGGACGGAAAAGATTTATTACAGGAAACTGATAAAAGTTTTTTTTGAATACAGTATGCCTGTGATCATTAATAAAATGCATCAAGGCAGGTTGCTTCTTAAAAAACAAACAAACCTACATATTTATCCTCAAAAAAACAAAAATGAAAAAAAAATAATTCTCCTCCTCTTCCTTCTTTTTCCTCTTCCCATGCCCCTCCTCCTCCCCTTCTTCCTCCCCCTTCTCCACTTCCTCCTTTTTCTTCTTCTTCTCCTCCCCCTCCCTCTCCCCCCCTCCTCCTCTTCTTCTTTTCTCTCTCTCTCTCTCTCTCTCTCTCTCTCTCGTTTGCTTTTGTGACAGATGTTTCTCTGAATATGTACTCTGCAGGAACAGGGCTTCATGTGACTTTGGTTATACCTGGGTTTCATAAATACTGGTGTACTCCTGCAAGATTGGTTTCTGTGCAACCCATTTGTGTAGGTATATTATTTTTGCTCAGACCAACATAACAAAATATCACATAATGGGGGACAAACTACAGAAATTCACCTTTTCCCAGTTTTATAGACATCCATGATCAAGATGTCAGCACGTTCAGTTTCTTCTGAGGTCTCTTTCCTTTCCTTGCAGATGGCCTCCTTCTCCCTGTGTCTTCACATGATCTATCCTCTGTACATATCTGTGTGCCAATCTTCTCTTTTTATAAGGGCACCAGTCACATTGGATTAGGGTCTATCCTATGAACTCATTTTGTTTCAATTACCTCTTTAAAGGTTCTATTCCAAACACAGGCACATTTTGAGATACTGGTGATTAGGACCTCAACATTTAAATTTGGGAGGACACAATTCAGCTCATATAGCAAGGAAAAGGGTTGATAGTGGACTGATAATACAAATTCTGAAAAAAAGTTCCTAAGTAGATCTGTAAATATGCTATGCATGCAATCTTATGTAAACAGTGAAACATATGTAAAAAGGTGCTTATACACGTATCCTGTGTCTAAGCTACATGGCAAGGCTCAATTTGTATAAAATGTTAAAATAAAGTGTCAAAAATCAATCAGATAAACTAAATGATTGGAATAAATGTTACATAAAAGAGTTTTGGGTCTTCTACAGAAACTAGATTAGCCTATTCTTGTTCCATGCTGCAGGTACTTCAGTGGAGAAGCTCACACATCCAGTTTTGCACCAAACCAAAAGGCTCTGTAGGGTGACCTTGCCCTGAAGAGGGTAGGCAGGAAATATGCAGTGGCAACTAGCCCCTAACATTGGACTTGAAGACCTTGACATATCACCTCTTTAAATATACATTCCATTAATAAGTCAATTTGTATTTAGGTATATCACTATAGATATATTAATCCAGCTGAGGGTTACATACTTAGAATAAGGAAAGCAGCACAAGTTAAATCAATATGGCATGAGACATTGGCCAAATAGCCTGGTTCTAGAAAGTCTGTGTTCATTCACATGAACAATATAACTAATCAGTCAACAAAACAACCAACCAAACAAAAATTAAAGAAAAACATGTCTTCATTATGAATCAGCTATGAATAAAGTCCATGGTCTAGGGTCATCACAAGCCAGTTGTTTTAGTCACACAACCATGGTGTTGCCTGCTTCATAGAGAGGAGTCTATGTGGTTCTAACTTATACATGCAGGGGCCTTGGGGGTTGTTTCTGTGACTCCCCACCCTCATAAGGCTTACACATTAAGAACAAATATTCCATTTACTCTTCACTACAATGGACCTCAGGACATTATACATAAAATAGACCATTTATCTCAAGTGAGTTTGAATCCAAGTCCTTTATTTTAGGTTTAATGAGATTTTAGTGCAGAAGAAGAAAATTACTTTCCCAAGATCACACAGCAAATTAGTAGCAGATCTGAACTAAGCTGGGTAGAAAAATTAGCTTCAAACTTTTCCCATGAAAAGTGACAGATTTCCTCTAGAAGGTCTCATATAGACTCCAAGTTAGAAAAAGACTTCCACTGTTCCCTTTAATGAATGACTAAAACACTTTATATTAAGCAAATGATTAAAAGAAAAGCTGTCCAAGTAGATTTAATGACCCAGCTCTATTTCTTACCAGGTAGAAAGTGAGAGTTTTGACCTAGGGTGCAGCACAATTTATATTTGATGTGGATAAGCACTGAGTTAAACTTGAGAAGGAATGAGAAAGAAAATATATATATATATATATATATATATATATATAAAATTAACTCTAATGTCTTTTCACTTTTCTCAAGAACATAGTGCATCTCTCTTAATAAGTTTCCCATGTACCCTCACATCCTGGCCTCAATTGAAATTTTGTCATCACTCATCACATCCTTTCTCATGTGCTTTACCCTAATTACACCAAAAGTACTTGTCATTCCCCAGACACACCATATTGCTTTCTACTTCTGAAACTTTATGTGTGATAATCCTTTAATTTCTCCTTTGTTTATCTCTACAGGAAAAATCATTACCATTTATTGAGTGCTTGTTCTGTAAAGGTACTTAACCTTATCTTGAACATTTTGGTTCTGAAAAATATTGAGTCTGAGTCCCTAGTAATTCAACAACTTTTAAAAATGCAATTTCTTGCTATATTTTAATGCCCAATTTCTCACTTTGTTTCCCAGTTTCAATGATTAGGTATCTGCCAAAATCCTTCAGTGTAAATCCATCACTGGGACCATCATGTTTTCTGTAGGATTACACCTGTAAGGTTTGGAGTACCTCTATTTGCCTTCAGACTCACAGTCTGTTATAATGAATATGGCATCAGTACGTAGGAAAAAGATGTGGGCTAGACTCCTGCATGTACTATTTCCTACTTGCATGATCTAAGGAAAAATCCTAGCCTCTCTGAGTATTGACTACAGAGTTTGGCTGCTGATAGCTATCGCAGTGGTAGATAGGATCTTTTATGTGATATAGGCAAGAGTGCATATAAATACTAAAGCACTATGCTAGAGGACAGGGAGAATCAACATTACATCTCTCTGCTGGCTCCCTCACTGAAGCTCTCCCTTATCCATCTCATCTGCTGGTCCTTTCCCATATACCTGCTGCAAGGCTTGGCACATAATCCACCTGCTTGCCCTGACTCTCCTAGCATCAGCTTCTGAGACTTTTTTGGAGAGATCCCAGACACAGGATGAGACCTCACTCACATTTGAAAGTGTCTGAAAACTAGTTCAAAGTAGTGTAGGAAAAAATGGGAAATTATAGGTCACATACATGAAAATTCCTGTCAGACATCACCATATCCAGTGGATTTAAAAAACTTAGTTCTTCTTCAACTATCAGCTCTGATGGACTAATATGGTGGCAGAAAAGAAGCCATGTACACTGTTAAAAGTGTATCCTTCTAGGTTCAATATCAACAGAAAAGATGATTCTTTATCCCAAGAGTTCCAGAAAAAGCTATGGAATTGAATCTTTCTGTAATGGTTTGTGCTAAGCATTCTTTCTTTCTTGGCCAGGGGGTAGACATACCTATTGCCCAGACTGGAATCCCATACCCCTCCTGGGGCTTAGTTCTATGGAAAATGAGCCCATTTAAACTACTTTGTCTTAGAGAGATGGAGGAGAAGTCTACATAAGGAAGTAGAGAGTGATGAAAACCAGAATAAGGATGAATATGACCCAGGGAGGCAAAAACAGCAGATGTCCATGAGACCAGGTTTGCTTTGTCCTGCTCTCAGTCATTTCCTACTATGGCAACTTCCTTCAAATGTCCCAAATATCCAAGTCATGTCAAAAACCTTCTCTGACAGCAGGTTCTTCTTCACTCCTTCTCTTGAGCTTATTTCAGATGTGTCCTTCTGCTGAATGCTTTTCATTAGAGCTAAAGACCACGAAGAAGAAAACCAAGTTAATGACTTGAAAAGGAGAGAGGTGACTCTAAAAGTATCATGGTCTTAAATTATTAAGGAAATTATATTAGTTCTGATATTTCCCATCTTGGAAAATGTGAAGTACTGTGTAAGGCAAAGTGTACTCAAATATTTCCAGAAATTAGCCCTACCCTGAGGTTCTCAATATGGTAGGGTCAGCGAGTATAGCTAGATTTCTATTTGTGTCCATTTAATTTAGCCTGACTTCATTTTTGAAACAAAACACTAATCAGAAAATCTATCAGGGCTTCCCTGGTGGCGCAGTGGTTGAGTCCACCTGCCGATGCAGGGGACACGGGTTTGTGCCCCGGTCCGGGAGGATCCCACATGCCGCGGAGCGGCTAGGCCCGTGAGCCATGGCCGCTGAGCCTGCGCATCCAGAGCCTGTGCACTGCAACGGGAGAGACCACAACAGTGAGAGGCCTGCGTACCACAAAAAAAAAAATACAGAAAATCAATCATATGGAGGACACAAAAAAATAGAAATGGTACAAAACAGTCAAGAGAAGAAACATATTTGAGAGCCTACAATGTTCACTGTGTTAGATACTTTACATGGATCATTAATAAGCTTCTTGTTTTGGGAAGATGAAATGTGAGCACTGAATATAACTTTAACTGTGCCAAGCATTTAGTGCAGGATGATAGAGTGAGGAACCCAGGAGGGTTAAGGGGAGTGGGAAGTTATGGGTTATCACCATCTTTGGGAAGTCTTCCCTGGTCTCACAGTCTTGAGTAATGATTCACCCACAGGACAGTTCTCATCAATTCTGCAGTCTTGAGCAAGCTGTATCCTTTGTTTGAGCCTCCATTTTTTCATCTTTAAAATGAGATTATTGGAATTAGTGCTTTCTGACACCTATTTTATTTCTAACATTTTAAAAATTGGCAGTAAATAATGAAACATTTTATTCCAAAAAATAGTTGTCCTGGTGTGGACAATACATCACAAAGTCATGGCCCATGGAAAGGATCCCAGTAATATTTGTTGAATTACCCTTTCCCTTTAGTAAAAATTTGTTCACGTGAGCCTCTTTTTTCCTTCATGTAAAATGGTTCTACTCTAGACATACTTGGATGTGTCTGAATTTTCAACAAATATTCAGCTTGATTGTCACCAGTGAAACATAGCTCCTCAAAAATAATTGAGATCAGTGAATTCTATGTTTTAAAAAATGTCCAACTCTCTACTGCCATCATGGCTAAAAATACTTTTAATGTGTGCTGTTGGTCTGAGACTCCCTAACAGCAGTTAGTCACTTATGTCTGAAGTTAGCAATCATGCATCCAGAGAAAACTGGGCTATTTAGCATATTGGTTCAGGAACATAGGCTCCAATACTTTATTCCCATGGACTTCTGGCATAAGGATCTCACCATTGAAAAGAACATAACTAGTAAAAATTTTATATATGGAAAAAAAAACTATTTAAATATCTGGAAATTATCCTAAGATCACACAAAAATATTTTTTAAAATTCAAGAAATCTACTAAATCTCAGTAAGAACAGCAGAAGACAAAAACATAATTAAAAAGAAAACTATAGAACAATATCTTTTATAAATACAGACACAAAGATCTTTAACAAAATACTAGCAAACTTAATCTAGAAGCATATTGCAAAAAATATTTACCATAACCAAGTGAAATTTATCCCATGGATTCAAAGTTGGTTTAACGTCAGAAAATCAATTCATGTAATATACCGTATCAATTAGAATAAGAAAAAAAAATACATGATCATCTCTAGTGATATAGGAAAGGCTTTTGGTAAAATCCAGCATGCTTTCATAATAAAAACACTCAAGAAACTAGGAATAGTAGGAAAAGTTCTCATCCTGAGAAAAGACATTTTTTTTTTAAACCCACAAATAACATCATACTAACTGCCAAAAGAGTGGATAGTTTTAAGATCAGAGACTGTTAAGAATGTCCATTCTTACTCTTTCTATTCAACATCATACCTGAGAGTATAGCCAAGACAATTACATAAAAATAAAAAGTATAAAAATTGGATAATGAGAAATAAAGCTATTTGTATGTGACAATATCTTAAACTAAATGAAAAAATAAATAAAACATGAAAATTTGTGGGTTGCAGCATTATTATGTTAGTGATGTCATTGGCTAGGAATGGCCGAGGCACTTGCATGGGCCCATATTCCTTGTGGTGAGCCCCACAGACATTTGCCAGGTTGGAGTCAATGTTGTATCTTGACCATCTCTTGTGGTTCTTATTATGATTGCAGGAGAACACCCTTCAGCAAGAAACCATCAGGGAACTTTGAACAAGACAATTTATTACTCACAGGTTGTGGAGGGTATACATTATGCATGAAGGCCACACAGTGATGTCACAGAGAAAGCGGGAGGGAGTACAGACTTGAGGCCCTGCCTTTATTAGGGTCTGAGAGTGGGTTACCTAGGATTTTGCAAGTTCACTTTTTATTGGAAAATTTAAAACAGAAGAACAGAAATTAGAGCATGGTAAAGGAGAAGCAAATCCATTCAAGTTGTCAGGTATCTAGGCTATCCAGGGCTTTCTAAAAGGGAAAACTCATGGGTGGGGGTGTCCCCTTTTTCCTTCTCTAGTTGCTTTGCTAGTAGATGTGTCATTCAGCTGTCAATATGTTTGTTCAAGATGGATGTCTGAAATGAATGCCTCAGCAATCAATAGCTTAATGTCAGACACTTACATTATAATAAAAAAGCTTAATGCCTGGCTTTACACTACAAGAGAAAGCAGCACTTAGAAGGAAACTTAAAGCATTGAATGTGTATATTAAAAAAGAGAAGAGATCTAATCAATAATCTAAGTTTCCACATGAGGAAACTAGAAAAATAATAGCAAATTAATTCCAAAGTAAGTATATAAAATAAAAAGAATTAGAGCAGAAGTCAATGAATTTGAAATCAGGAAATCAAGAGAGAAAGATCAATGAAACCAGAGTTGGTTCTTTGAAAAGATCAATAAAATCGATAAGCCTCTAGCCAGGCTAACTAAGAAAAAAATTCTAACATCAGAATTGAAAGAGAGGACAGCACTACAGATCCAATGGAAATTAAGTGGGTAATAAAGAAATACTATGAATAACTCTTGGCCTGCAAATTTGATAATGTAGATGAAATGGGCCACTTCCTTGAAATATATGGTGTGCCAAAACTCACACAAGTAGAAACAGACAATCTGAATATGGCTATATCTATTAAAGGAATTGAATCAATAACTGATGACCTTATGAAAGAGAAACTGCAAGGCCCAGATGGGTTCACTCATGAATTCTACCAAATACTTAAGGAAGAAATTATACCTATCCTCTACAATCTCTTCCAGAGGACAGAAACAGAGGGAATACTTCCTAACTCATTTTATGAAGCTAACATTACCTTAATACTAAAACCGGACAAAGATATTACAAGAAAAGAAAACTACAGATCAATGTCTCCCTGGAAAATAGATGTAAAAATCCTCAATAAAATATTAGCAAATCAAATCTAAAAACTTATGAAAAAAATCATATACCACAATCAAGTGGAATTTATCCCAGGTATGTAAGGCTGGTTCAACATCTGAAAAAAAAAGAAAATTTTCATGATCATATCATTAGATGCAGAGAAAGTATTTGAAAGAATCCAACACCCATTCATGATAAAAGATCTCAGTAAATTATCAACAGAAATTTTTTCAACATGAAAAAGACCATCTACAAAAAGCCTACAGCTAACATTCTACTCAATGGTGAGAAACTTGAAGCTTTCATTTAGATTAGGTGCAAGGCAAGGATGTCTCTTCTCACTACATTTTTTCAACATCCTACTGGAAGCTTTTGCTAATGCAGTAAAGAAAGAAAAGGAAATAAATGGTATATTGGGAGGAAAGACTTAAAACTGTTTTTATTTGGAGATGACATAAGTATCTATGTAGAAAATTGGAAAGAATCAACAACAAAAAAATCTCGGGACTAATAAGCGATTATAGCAAGGTTGCTGAATATAAGGTTAATACACAAAAGTCAGTTGCTTTAACCTAAGTGACCATCGACAGATGAATGGATAAAGAAGATATGGCACATATATACAATGGAATATTACTCAGCCATAAAAAGAAATGAAATTGAGTTATTTGCAGTGAGGTGGATGGACCTAGAGTCTGTCATACAGAGTGAAGTAAGTCAGAAAGAGGAAAACAAATACCGTATGCTAACACATATATATGGAAGCTAAAAAAAAAAAAATGGTCATGAAGAACCTAGGGGCAAGATGGGAATAAAGACGCAGACTTACTAGAGAATGGACTTGAGGACATGGGGAGGGGGAAGGGTAAGCTGTGACAAAGTGAGAGAGTGGAATGGACATATATACACTACCAAGTGTAAAACAGATAGCTAGTGGGAAGCAGCCACATAGCACAGGGAGATCAGCTCGGTGTTTTGTGCCCACCTAAAGGGGTGGGATAGGGAGGGTGGGAGGGAGGGAGATGCAAAAGGGAAGAGATATGGGGATATATGTATATGTATAACTGATTCCCTTTGTTATAAAGCAGAAACTAACACACCATTGTAAAGCAATTATACTCCAATAAAGATGTTAAAAGGAAAAAAAAGTCAGTTGCTTTCCTGAATACCAACAATAAACAAGTGAAATTTGAAATTAAAAACACAGTGCCATTTATATTAGCACCCACAAAAGAAAACAGATCATACACAGAATGACAGGCAGTATTTGAAAATCATATGCCTGATAACATATCTAGAATATATAAAAATTCTTACAGGTCAATAATAAAAAAATCATAATGAGGGGAAAAAACCCTCTGAATAAACATTCCTTCAAAGATGTACAAATGGCCAGTGAGTACATGAAAAAAGGCTCAAAGTCAGTAACCATTAGGGGGAAAAAAAACCAAACACCCCACAATGACATACCACTGTACACCCAACTAGGATGGCAATAATTAAAATAAAAATGAAGACAGTAACAAGTGTTGGGGAGGAAGTAGAGAAGATGTAGATCCTGCTAATGAGTTTGTTTTACTTTGGGGATGATGAAAATGTTCTAAAATTGTTATAATGCTTGCACAACTCTGTGAATGTATGAAACACCAATGAACAGTACAGTTTAATTAGGTAAATTGTATGGTATGTCAAGTTTAGCTCAATAAAGCCAGTTTATACAAACACACATATAAATATGTATTTATACTTACTGTTATTTTTAAGTGCATAGACTCCAGAGAAGATGGGTTGAGCTTGAATTCTAGGTCTGTTGATTCCTAGCTATATACTCTTCAGCTTTGGCACAGCTTTTATCTTTTTTTTTGCACACACCTTTTATCTTTTTGGATGAAGGCCCTCACCCAAACCCTGCTGACACCCTGATCTCAGGGTGTCATGATGCTACATCATGAAGTTTTTGTGAATATTAAGAAGGTTACACTGCTTGCTGAGGGTCACATAGGTAGCAATTTGTAATAAAGCATTTAGAACAAGGATCAGCAGATATTTTCTATACAGAGCCAGAAATTAAATATTGTAGGCTTTACAGGCAATATGGTCTTTGTCACAACTACTCAACTCTGATGTTGTATAGCAAAAACAGCCCTAGGAAATATGTGAACAAATGGGCAATAGTGTATTCCAATAAAACTTTATTTACAAAAATGAATGGAGGGCTGGATTTAGCCTGAGAGCAGTGGCTTGTCTCTGACTTAAAACATAGTCTAGCATTTGGTTGACACTTCATATTTGTCTGTTGCTATCTCCTATGTGCTAGGAGATCCAGACCTAATCCCTTCTGTCTTTCTCTCTGACAATCAAACTATAAAGCCTCCCTTTATGATTTTGATAATATATTGAGCAGTAATACGAGCCTAGATAGACACTCAATTACTGAACTAGATACATGAAAGGGAGACTTGGTGACAGGAATGAGTCCTAAGTGAAATGGCTGGAGCAGATGCCAAAGGTCAGAACAGGAAAATGCACTGCTTTGTCACCAAATCTCCTTAGTTACTAAACTCCTGCTCCTTAAATACCCTTTGATCCATGGGTTGGCTCTCAGAGCTCAAAACAAAGCTGAAATGATGGAATCAGATCTGTGGAGAAGCAAGACAATGGGTCCTGTCCTCTGTGAGGAAGCTCAGAAACTGTTATGCATCAGTGGATAGTATATTTCTACATACGTTTCTGGGGGACAAAAAGTACAAAACTTTTAACCCAGAATTCTAATGTCTGTAGAATACTGCCTCTAACCACATTAATTCTATAGTCTAAAATCTTTTTCCTTAGAAAGTTAAAATTGCATATCACCAATTGCTTACAAAACTTTCTACTCCTCCTTAACTGTAAAATATTATAATAGAATATATATTTTTTAATCCTGACCTGAAGCCTTTGCTGTTTTATCATTCTCTCAGAAGCATGTGGAGAATTTCAGGCCTTGAAACAACAGGGAGGTACCTCTGGTTCAACTTTCCAGATGCTTTTCATCACTATTCTGCTACTATCCCTCTCTTCCAATCTTGGCTCTGGGATATTTACTGGCATATTTTCTTAGAGACAGTGGCTCTTGTAGCATTGAGCACATACTTTGGGTATGATGGGCTTTATACATACATATGTACTTGTACTTGTGACCTATCACTGGATGTTAGGGGATCTGGTTCTAATTCCAGTGTCCCAAAAAGTACACTTTATGTATTTAGAAAAGCAAATATAAACACACATTTTCTTACCCTCAATTTTTTAATTTGTAATATAAAATTATTATTGTAGGATCCATCTAAGTTTTTTTTTGTTCAAAATGCAATGATTTGAATAAAAAATATCATTTTATATATACATGCTTATGGTTGACCACATAACTTACATTCTCATACATTTCTGTAAGAATGGACTATTAGCAAAAAATGAAAAAAAAAAACAAAAATCTGCAGACCTGGGAGATGATACAAGTTGACAAAAATCAAATGCTGGCTTGTCAAAGTTGGTCATCAGGATCATAGGATTTTAGTTCCAGTAGGATCTTTGTGTTTCTCAGGATTATTCACAAGTTTGGTACTGTAATCTTGGCCCCATGCTACCTAGACTGTAAAAATGACCATCTAATTCATCTGATGTTATGGGCTGACCATTCACGTCCTTGCAAAATTCATGCCTTGAAGCTCTAATTCACAATGTGAAGTTATTTGGAGGTGGAGCCTTTGGGAGGTATTTAGGATTAGGTTAGGTCATGAGGGTGGGACCCTAATAATGGGATTAGTGCCCTTATAAGGACCTGAAGAGAAGGTGACATCTCTCTCTCTCCATGCACAGGCTTGGAAGAAAGGCCATGTGAGCATATAGGAAGAGGGCCCTCACCCAAACCCTGCTGACATCCTGATCTCAGACTCTCAGCCCCCAGAACTGTGAGAAACAAATGTCTGTTGTTTAAGGTACCCAGTCAGTGGTATTTTGTTGTAGCAGTGTAAGCTAACTAAGACAGACGCATTTTGAAAAAGAAAATAAAACTGGGCCATTCTGAGGTGTATATGGTTAATTTACCAAATACATTAATCTTGGGTCTATCAGCAAAGAACACAGGACTTGGATCAGAGTTATACGTGGAATTTTGACCATATTATAGGAAAGTAATCAGGAAGTGATCATATATGTACCCTTATGGAGAAGCTACATGTATAAGTCAGCTTGGATTGTCTAATATAACAAAATACTACAGACTGGTTCATTTAAATAACAGAAATTCATTTCCTCAAAGTTCTGGAAGAATTGTCCTACAGATAGCCAACTTCTTGCTGTGTCCTTACATGGCTGAAAGAGAGGTCTGGTGTCTCTTCCTCTTCTTATAAGGCACCAGCCCTACAGGATTATGGCTCCAAATTTAGAACCTAATTTAACTTTTATCATTTCCTTGCAGCCTCTATCACCAAATACAGTCACATTGGATTAGGGCTTCAACATGTTAATTTGGGGGAACACCACTCAGTCCATAATACTTCAGTACTCACTTTTTAATGATTATAAGGGAATTATTCCTCTCAGAAAATCAAAACTTTTGGGGAATCTATCTTCTCTCTAAAAGTCCACCATTGTTCCCTTTTAATCTATTATTTCCTTTGTATTGTGAGTCAATACTGATGCTTCATAATATATAAAAGAAGAAGTACAGTGCTATCTATTATGACAGCACATCCTTATTTCCCATTTCTCTAGTGTGGTCTGGAGATACTTATATAAGCAGGACCACCAGGTTCCCATAGAGCGTCTTTATGCAAATGAGAAAAAATAAAATATTCTTTTCCTCTGAGGAGGCAGCTCCATGGGGGGCCCATGACTTGACAAGCAGGCTGTAGGCTGAAGTTTATCCCCCATTCATCCCCATCTAGGTATGTATGCAGTTGGCAAAATATGTGAAAAGCATATGCAACATCACTGGATGTAGGTATTTCATTCCAGCTTCATCTGAGCTTGTCCAAGAAAACTCCCTCAACTTCAAGAGGTGTATGGGGGTGAGAAACATGCTGTCTTATCATACCACGACTGTATTTTTATTCCTCTCCTCTTATGGTGCTAGTTATGCTATGTAACTACTGTTCAACTGCAGTTGCTTACTCCTCACATTATTTCTGCTCTCAGAGGCTTCTATCTCTCCTCCCCTTCCCCAAACACACACAGAAACACTCACATAAACAACCACAAACACACACACATCCACATCCACTCACATCCTCACTCCTACACACACACACATATAAACTCATACCCAATCTCATCCTGTTTTTCCAGTCCTCTATGTTGCCTTCAGTGTCAAATATTAGCTCTAACTCAGAAGGTTGAAGTTTATTGTTTTCCTAATAAGGGATGAATTTGGTTGTTTTGTTCTTTGTTTACCTGACTTCAATTCCAAGACACAAACTCATGTGCAAAAACTCACTCCAGACATAATTCTTTAAAGCTACTCATCCCTAATATATCTGACACCTCAGTGAGGGTGCCTTCTCTCATCCCATCCCATTCTAACAAAAAGGAGGTGATTTTTATTGATTGATTACAGTTGATTGATCATCATTGTTTACATTTATTATCTCACTTGATCCTTAAGTGATCAAACAAGACTGCTTTATTGTCCCAAGTTTACAAATCAAGATCTGAGGCTCAAGAAGGCTCAAGAGGCTCTGTCTGATAAGGACAATACAGCTAAGGATTTGTAAATATGGGAGCTCAACAAATTAATTTTTTTTCCTTCAGAGCTCCTGCCCATTTTCCAATATTAATCTCACATCTGAGAAGCTCTTAGCAGAGCTTTATGTGGTCAAGTAAAATCTACAATCAAGTTAGCCTAGTTTATAAATACTTTTTTTTTAAATTTTGTAGCCTAACAAAATAGGCATGAGTAAACAATTCAAAGCAATGATTGTAATTAATATCACATCTACATCTACCACAGTCCTGATCCAACATTAAAAATAGATAACAATAATTTACTGATTGCATATCAAATCTCTTATAATTATAGTAAACTTAAATCTTCATCATTTTTCTTTTTCTTGATTTTACACTGTCTTTACCTTTCTGACCAATTTCTTTCCTGATTGTTGTGAAGCTATATGCTTTATACTGATTCTCTCTTAGCAAGTCTTTATCTACAAAGTCATGAATACAACACCGAAGTAAAGACGAAAATTTATTTTATTCTATTCACATATGTCAGAAATTGGTATAAATATAGAGCTGGATAAGGAATGGGGAATAACAAATGCTTCCAAAAAGAACTTGTACAAGAAGAAACAGCTTGAACATTTTGGATTAAAGCTGGTTGTTATGGACTTTATGTATGTGTCCCTACCCCAAATTCATATGTTGAAATCCTAACCCTAAGGTGATGGTATTAGGAAGTGGGGCCTTTGGGAGATGATTAGGTCATGAGAGTGGAGCCCCAATAAATGGGATTAGTGTCCTTAAAAAAGGGACCCAAGAGAAGTCTCTTGACACTTCTACCATGTGAGGACACAGTAAGAAGGCTGCCGTCTGTGAACCAGAAAGTGGGCCCTCACTGGACTGAATGGGCCAGTGCCTTGATCTTGGACTTCCCAGTCTTCAGAACTGTGAAAAACAAATGTTGTTAAAGCCACCCAGTCTGTATTATTCTTGTTATAGCAGCCCAAACAGACTAATACATGGGTTATGTACTGGAAAGTTGAAAGGGAAAAATAAATAAGTGACAAATAAGAACCATTCTTACTGAATGCTGAATCTAATGTGTATTTGAACACTTGTGATAATTGAGAACTTCTTGAAACAATGTTCTTTATAGAGGTCAGACAATTTTGGAACTATTTTATTAATTGAGTGTAAACCTGACTCTGAAAAATATTTCTTCTTAATTCTATCTTTGGAAGTCACAGAATATAACTGCTAAGCCCCTTCCACATAGTAATTCATATATAATAATGATAAATCATCCAAATATATGATCTATTTTCAGAATCAGCATATTAGAACATCATTTCCATTCATGAATCCCCAGTCACTGTAGAAAAATGGACAACTAGCTGTTTCTTTATTTCGCCCTACATATTAGTTGGATTCATTTCTTGATGCATTTCTCCCCAGACCTTATACTGAAATCACACTGAACAATGAAAACACCCATTGTACACTCTCTGTCCTCTTTCACTTTTATGCCATAAATATTACAGTGTCCTCAGCCTGTAGTGCCCTTCTCAGCATTCTTGGATATCAAAAGTCTATTCATTTTTAAAAGCTCATTTAAAATATCATCTAATAGGTGATAAAACATAAAAGTATGGACTTTGGAGTCATACAGGATTTAAGTTTGCCACTTACTAGCCCTGAAATGTAGAGCAAATTATGTATATTCTCTAAGAGAATAAGCCCCTGGCTTAGGTTTATGCTCTCTATTTTTCTCTACATAAACTCTCACTTTAGGTGATCTCACACTAGCCCATGCCTTTAAATAGCAATTGTAAGTTGAAAACCCGAATTTGTATCTGCAAGAAAACATTTTGAGCTTCAAATATATATGCCCAACTCTCTACTGTATATCTTCAGTTTTATATCCCAAACAACACACCCAAATAGGACAATTAATATCTTCTGTACTGTATTTTTTTTTAAAAAAGCAAAACAAACACAAAATTGCTATGTTCACAGTTTTTCTTATCAGTAAATGAAATTCTCATGAATCTAGTTGCTTCTGCATAAAATTTATAATTTATCCTTTTTTTCATCCTCACATATCCAATCTAACACCAGTCCTATTTCTGGAAACTACTGAGTCCCATATCCATGTCTGATACCCCTATCCTAGTACAAGTTCACATCTCCTTTTTTGGACACCTTAATAGCATCTTAACTTGTTTCCCTGTTTCTACTCTTGCCCTCTGTTGTCCATTTTCCAGAGAACGATAGACAAATAAATTTTAAAATAATTACATAACCATTCTGCTTCAAAACTTTCAATGCCACCCCGTTATTCTTGGAATGAAATATGAGTTCTTTGCCGTCATATACAAAGTTGTACAGGATCTGGCTCAAAACACCACCTGTCTCAACTCTCCCCCACCACACTCTCCTTGTTCACTCGCTTGTCAGCTTTGTTGTTTCTCTCCCTTTTCTAGGTCTTTGCTCTTGCTTTCCCATATAGAATGCTCTTCTGCAGAATTTTCCCATAGCTGACTTATTTTCAACCTTCAGTGTTTGACACAGTTAACAGATTTCTGTTTTTTAAATTTTTTATGATCTGTTTGTACCTCTAAAATAATAGTAGAGTGAGAATAGAGGTCTTGTATATTCTGTTCACAGACATATCTCAAGTGCCCAGTATAATGCCTACCAAACAGTAGATCCCAATATCTAATATCCCAGATCTCAAATAAGCATTTGTATTTGAATGAATGTGTGTTTCAGTTTTGTCCCTGCCAATAAGGATAATGACAGTCTCTTCCTCAAGATGCCTTGTAAGTTAAATGAGATAATGTTGTATATTGAACTATTTTAGGATTAATATTATCTATTTCACTCCTGAGTGTTTGACGGTTTCTGCAACAATGTGAGTGCTCGGTATAATCTGGACACATTTTTCAAAATTTATAAAAAAATTGTGCTTTGTTTCTAAAATTATAGCACATGTCTGAACCTAAAAATTTTTAAATCCTAGTCTCTGCATAATTTTTATCATATTTAAAAGACTTCTAATTTTAGCCATATTTCTAAATGGCGTCATTTTTGTTGGCTTTAATTTCAAAACCCAAAGCTTGCAATAAGCAGAGAAGGAACTCAATTAAGCATAGCCCCTAGTGCAAATACTTAATTCTATTCTCATCTCTCTATCATTAATAGGGCAATCACCCAGAAATGGGGGGGGTATTGATCATCAACACATGGAATAATAATTGTGAAATGATGAAGAAAAGATACCACAAAATATTAGAGTTTTTGAGTCAGTGTTTGTATCCACTAGTTACAGCTCATTTTTAAAAATGTCTTCTCTCTGCTAGGATCAACTGTTCTTAGAAACAGACTAGACAAGAGGCACACAGTTCTCTTATTTGTAAAAAAAAAAAAATAAAAAAATTAATAGATTATAAAATTAGGGGCCCTGAAATAATGAATAAGTAAAATTGAAAAGCACTAGGCAATTTAATGCATGGTATTAATTGTTCATTCTTTATAATTATTCATAGAATTAAAATCATTAAGTAGTGATAGGAAGCTTTAGCTTTTATGTAGTATTCTTATGCTTTTTCCAGTACAAGTTAATTATATCAAAAGGATAACCTCATTTGATACAGAAAGGAAGATAAAGCACTTACTACTTAAACATTTTAAACAGAAAGAACAGTAAGGCTTACCCAAGGAGAGGAAAATAAACATCTATTATGTGTAGGTTGCTCTGTATCATATTTTTCCTATTTAATCTTCTTTATAAAAATAATAGGTAAATCAGATTTTGTCCCACTCCATACATGGGCGACTCAAAGTTTATCAAAGACATTTAAAATTACACATCTTGTTAGGAGGCAAGGCTGGAGTCAGTTTATATGGAATGTCTGAAGTACTGAGCAGGGAACCATGTGGAGCTGGTGGATTAGGTGTTTTCTATACATAATCTCTTAAAATTCTCCCTGGTGTCCTGCATCTTGTAGAATTATTATTATTATTATTATCATTATTAATATTGTTATTATTATTACTTCACAAAAAAGGAAGATTAAGGTTCAGAGAGGCCAGGCTGTTTGTCTGGCATCACGCAGTTAACAAAACAGATAAGTTGTCATCAGACTAAGATCCCAATATGGGCTCCCAACCTCATGTTCTTGGTAGCTCAGGTTGTGGGAGTTATAGTAAGAGCAAAGGCTTCAAACAGGATGGTCCAAGTTCAAATCCTTTCCCATGACTTGTCAGCTGTGTGGTTTCCTGCTAGCCCCTTAACCTCTCTGAGCTTATTTTCCTACCTGCAAAAATGAAGAAAATAAGCAATCTTCTTCCTGAGGGTGGTTGAGAGGATGAAATGAGATAATTTGTATAAAGCTTAGCCTAGTGCCTGTCTCCTACAAATGTTCAGTACCTGTGAGTAACTATTACACCACAAGTCAAGGTCTTTTCTTCATCATTTCCAGGGTCACAGAATAAGGACATGAACTTAATAAAACACCTTCTGACTTCAAGCTTAACACCTTCTCACTTTCACCAACCATGAAATAGTAGTATTTATTAGTTGATGTCATTCAGTCCTACTTTTCTTCTCTGTCGTAGAACTGTTCTTGCGACAAAAGGAACATTGCAAGAAGCAGTAGAAGTAGTTCCCAAAATGCTTACTAAAGACACAGGAATAGTCTTAGAGCCCCTGGAAATACCCCAAGAGACACAGACGTGAGCAAAGCTGAGGAACCGAGTCAGCACATGGGGAAGATGGAGCTTGCCCAGAATTAGAACAATCAAGTGTGGAGTGTTCTGGAGAAGTTTGCCACCACATGAGAAAGAGGAGAGGTTGTGACAGTTTCTCACTAACAGCCTCATGTTATTTTGAACCTTTGCTCCAGCTGGTCTGTGGGGAGGAGATGAAGAAAGCAAAGCCTTTATTTACCTGGCTGCCTTTCTCATCATCTTCAGGGGCTCCTCTCTCTGAAGTGAGTCTTTCTGACACTGACCTAAACTGAAAGCTGATGGGGCCAGCATCTCCCCTGCCCACAGGGACACAGGAGACACTCAGCAGTCTGGGGAGGGGAAGGAGAGTGACAGGAGGAGCCCAGGACGCTCCACTTCCTGTCTGTGTCTCAGTCATCATACTGGTTCAAACCACCATGACCTCATGCCTGCACTACAGCAGCCTCCCACTTGGCCTCCTAGCTACCAGATTTGTAGTCGCCATTGCAACTGATCACCTTTACAAAGCACAGATCAGATGAGGCCACTGCCTTAACCTCCTCTGTTTAAAGGCCTTCCCTGGAAGAGTCCCATGAATTGTAGGATGAACACCTAAACATGGCCAATATGACCCAGAATGACTGACCAAATCTTCTTGCCTCATTTGGGTGCTCCTTCTATATTCTCCAGATCTGGTGCTATTCATTCTGTTATTGAAAATTTTCCACTCCCTCCTGGAACAGGGCTTTCATGTATATGCCATTTCCTTTGAGAAACACACCACCCTTGCTTTCCCTGCTGACTCCTCTTCATGCTCCCTTCTCAAAGAATAATATGCCACCACTTCAGGCAACATCTCCCTGGATAGCTGCATTGGACTGGGAAGGGTCCTGTTATGTGCTGTCCCATGCACTGTGCCTTCCTCTAAAAGAATTTCGGATGATGGTGTACCAATCAGAGTCTAAGTAAAAAAGCAAAGATCCAAAGAAACAGCCAGAAATGCCTTCAGGTTTCAAAGGGGAAAATATAATGAAGGTAATTAGTTCCATGATTAATGGAGGAACTTAGAAAGAAAACAGCAGAAAGTGAGGCAATACAGATATTATCACCCGCAAGGAACTACTAAGAACACTAGATGGAAGAGACAAGAAGAAGAGGTGCTTTTACTTCACAGAGGAGATGCAGTCACTGCCTGAGGTAGAGAAGGAAGATAAATGCCCCATTCCTCCCTTCTCCTAGCCTTCTAAACTCATGATAATTGGCTCCTATCAGTCAAACTGAACAGAATTCTACAGGGCCAGACACCCTCTAACATACAGCAGACCAGGAGAGGGACAAAGCCTGGATGTGAGGGGACCAAGTCCCTTTACCAGCAGGGGTTGTTATAATGTTTATTTTAGTAATTGTTTTATTTAATATCACTCTCTTCAACTACGGAGCTTGCCACGGACTATGCCTATTGGTGTTCATCATGGTATTCACATTTGTACAAAGCAGTCATTGAGTGAACAGTTTGAATGTATCAGTCTGTTCATTCACTAGTTGTTGAGGAACTGCTACATGCCAGCCACAGTAAAGGAAGCAGACCTAGTCCCTGCTTTCATGGGCCTTATAAGTTAGAGGAGAGGGAAAGATAACAGACAAATAATTACATCAAATTAGTAGGTCAAATGGTAAAATGTACCAGGGAGAAAAGTAAGAAAGAAAAAAGGCAAAGGACATTCAAGATGTAGGTAGGGTATGGGAATCCCTGGGTAGGGAGGGAATTCCAGGCAGAAGTGGGAGAAGCCTGGAGGGTAAGGAGGCAAGATGGCTGCAATAGAGCAAATGAGGGGGGCATTGATGAGTGCAGGGACAGTGGATTTGGGAGAGGAGGTGGAGGCAGATTGCTTAGGGTCTTGCAACCACTTTTACTTTGAATGAGAAGGGGAGGCACTGAATGCATGAATATTGCCAATGAATGAATAAACACTAATTGGTGCCCAATTCTAAGGGAATCCTGAATGTTTTAGGAAATCTCAACCCAGCCCAGCTCACCTCATCCATTAACTCTTGAATTTGTTGATTTCTTTCCAGATTATGCATTTAATCTCCAAAACATTTAGAAATATCTGCTGAGAGCACTAAAGAGAAATAGTGTCTCCTGATAATCTAGAGGCAGAAGAAGAGTCAAGAGAAAGGAGAGGATATTAAAAACTTGTATTATGTACGAGACAGTTTTCTATCCACTGATTTTTAAACTTTGCTACATCACTGCAAGTTATCCTCAGTTTTCAGGTTAGAATGTTGAGGTCCAGCAATTTTACATGACCTGTCTGTTGGAACCCAGAATTACTGGTTAATGATCATTAGGTGCTATACACTATGCTTGATACAGCCATATCTTACTGAATTTTGGCAACACCCTTTGGGACAGGTGGATGAGGCACCCAGGGAGAGAAGTTAAAGACAGAAATTTATTAAAGAATAGAAAATCAATGAACTTTGGGAAGGGGGAAAAAAGAAAATAGCATAACTGTATTAACAGTGTGTCAAGATAATCCATCCACTTAACCAAAAATTAATAATACTTGTTTTGAACAAAGTATTTGGAACTCCTGTATGTACCCACAAATAGTATATGCTAGTATCCTTGTAGTCATTATTTAATGCTGACTGTACACCATGCATTTATATGGTAAATTGTTAATTCAAAGATGCTTCAAAGTTAAGAATCATTATATTCATTTTATATATGAAGGAATGCAGATGCAGGGAGGTTAAGTATATTTTTTAAGCTCACAGGGCTAGGAAAGAAATACTGGAATTTTGATCTGGTGTCCAGAAGTACTCTTGAACCTTGCCCAAATCAGACCAAATGGGCAGTAGGAGGTGCAGGAGATCAGAAGAGGTGGATATTATGATTAGACAATGGGAAATTTTTTTCCAAGGAGCAGGGCTTTAACTGGGCTTGACCATCAAATTCTCAGTGAATTCATTGTTACTAGGATATTGGCACCCTCTTCTTCATCATGCATCGTCCTACCTTTTTCTCAGTGAAGGAGAAACGTGACTTTCTCACATTTTCATGTTTGATGACTTAATTATTGCCAATTTTTCATATCTGTGATAAGGCACAAATTCTCTAGAAAGAGTGATCATGTATTTATTCTTGACAAGGGCTTTCCTGTTCCCTGGCATTCTTTCCCCTGTGGTATAGTGTCCTTAGACTGGACTTCAGTCTTCTTGTGTATTAAAAGGAAATGGCAGTATCCACAGAAGTGTTATGAGGATCACACATGACAAAATATTTAAGAGCGTTTATTTAATACTAGGCATAGGTCTAAGCACTTTATACTTTTTAGTTCATTTGATTTACAGAACGCTTTGCAGCTAAGATAAAGCAAAGTTAAATAAATTCTCTAGAGACAAATAGCTAGCAAAGCCAGAGTTGATATTCAAAGTCAGGAGTTTGACTCTGATGTCCTTGCTCTTCAGTTCTTGGCAATGTTGCCTCTTTGTAAATAAAAACAACACATCATGTGAGATCTTAGTTGCCTGACCAGGGATCGAATCTGTACCCCCTGCAGTGGGAGCACAGAGTCTTAACCACTGGACTGCCAGGGAAGTCCCTGAACAACATTATTTTTAATTTAACTTAATTATTCTTATCTGTAAAATTGAATTAATAATACTGATAACACGGTAATTGTTTATAATCAAATAGGATATTTTTGAGTCAAAATACTTTGGGAAATATTTTGTTAATATTTAATAAATAATATTTATTTATTAATAATAAATGTTATTATTAAATAATAAATGTTTATGTATAATAAACATCAATTACTTCTTGTTAGAACTTATAATTCCTAATTGTTCCTAATTGTTCTCCCCATCACCATAAAGCCAAGATCAAGTCATGCAAATCCCTCCTCCAAAGGTTTTCAGGTTTTTTCCAAATAAATCACTGCAGCATTCCCTACCTTCCATTCACACCTCTCCATGACCTGATTTCAAACTGCTTTTCAACTTCATGTTTAACGCTTTTGCTCATCCACTGGGTTCTAGCCTAACATGACTTCCAATATATTATTTGCTTGTTCCCTCTTCCTTATCTTTGATCACACTTTTCCCTCAAACTGGATGGCATTTCCTTTGTTTTTCATTTGTCCAAGTTCAATACGGTGTTACAACTGAATGCATGGGTTCTATGGTCTGTCTAGGTTCAAATTTCTGCTCAGCTGCTCACTAGCTGTGTAATCATGTATATGTTACTAATATCTTAGCTTCAGTCTTGTGGTCTAATGTTTGTGTCCTTCCAAAATTCATATGTTAAAATCCCAATGCTCTTTGTGGTGGTGTTAGGAGGTGGGGCCTGTGGGATGTGAGTAGATCATGAGGGTGGAGCCCTCATAAATAGGATTAGTGCCCTTACAAAAGGGGCCCTGTAGGGCTCCCTTGTCCCTTCCACCATGTGAAGATACAGCCAGAGGTCTGTGACCCAGGATGGGGCTCTCACTTGACCATCCTGGCACCCTGATCTCAGACTTCCACTCTCTAGAACTGTGAGAAATAAAATTTGTTGATTATAAGCCACCCAGTCTCTGGTATTTTATTACATCAGCCCAAATAAACTAAGTCAAGTACCCTCACTTACAAAGTGAGTATCTATTCACTAGGTTTTTATGAAAATTAAATAACATTATCTATAGAACAGACTTAGACTATTGTTTTACACATAGTAGACACTAAATAATTATTTATAACAACAATAACAATTATAAATAATCATGTTTTGAGAGCCAACTCTTGCTCAATGATAGCCATTCTAGCATGATTGCTCCCTTTCATAACAACTCATAGAACTTTCTGGATGACTTTTTTTTTTTTTTTTTTTTGGCACTGATGATCCCTTACCTGGGATTGCAGATACATTCATAGTCGATAAATTATTCAGTCAACCAGTCTGCAATTGTCATTTAGGGGCCACCTACTATGTAGTTGATACTTTGGACAATGAGGATACAATAGAGATTAAGATGAACAAAATCCCAGCCTATTGCTTAAAACGTGCACTATGGGACAACCTCAAAAAGAAGGGACCATAGCTGACTTCTAAATAATGAGAAGCAGTTGGTTAGCTATATAGAGATCTGTGAGAAGATCAGACAATGTAGAGAGGCAGCAAGTGTAAATGTTCTGAGTCAAAGACTAACTTGGAATGTTTTAGAAATAAAAAAAATGTCCGGTGTGGTGGCATGGGATGAAGAGAAGGGTGGATATTAGTGAGAAGTGTGCTAGGAGAGACAGAAAGGGACAAGATCATACATAGCAGTCCGTGTCATGCTGATGATTTTAGATTTTACTTCAACAGGAAGCCATTAAAGAGCTTTGTGTGGGAGAGAAAAATGGTTAGATTTACAGTGAGATAAAGTCACCCTGGATAGTGGGTATGGAATGGCTTAGAGAATCTGGGAGTCTATCACAGTGCTTCAGATGCGGATTGACTATGGCTTGTCCTAGGTTTAACTACTATATTTGACAAAGACATGATTTGCCATTTCTTCTACTAAATTGTAATGTAATGTTTGTTACTTTTTTATTTGCCCCCAAGACAACAAGCTCTTACACTTCCACATAGTAGCTATGACTTCTTTCTTATAATGAAGTAATACAGGATGTTAAAGCTGGAAAATACAGGTGAAAACAAGCAAGACAACTGCTCTATATTAAGATCAAAATATTCAAGAGACAGAAGGAAAAACAAGCCACTCAGTAACTCTTAACTGCTTCTATTTTTATCACTGCAAAAAAAATTTATGCACATCAAACATAAAATGCGCTTGTCAGCAAATCTATCACATTTTCAACTTTTTACAGAGCAGCTGATGTACAAAGCAGTTGGTCGTGTGCCACAAAGACTTTTAAATGACTGACTTTTGGCAAAGCCTAGGAAAATAATCACATGAACGCTGCTGTCTTCCAAAGATCAAGTCTGCTTCATGCCAGCTTGGAGAGAAAATTAAATATATAGACAGAGATTGATATTCTCTAGGAAGTCTAAATTTAGATAGAAAATATCGTGGGGTGAAGATATAGAAATCCACATTTCAACTCATTATATTTTCCCCCTAAGTGTTCCTCCTTTTGTGTTCCTTGCTGTGTGGTGGTTAAAAACAGTTTGGGAGTCAGTGACCTGAATGCCACTTACTACCTACTTGATCTTGGCCAAGTTAATTGGCTTCTCTGAGCCCCAGGTTCACAATGTATATGTAAAGTTGATAATTTATTGTAATGATAATAGCTAACATTTGTTTAGTGTATACTCTGTTCCAGATGCCATTCTGATACTTTTTCATGTATTAACTCTTTTATAGGTATAACAATATAATGAGGCAGTACTAAATGTATGTCCCATTTCAAAAATGAGAAAATCTTGGTACTGAGGCAGGGGGAGAGGGAGGCTCACTTCACTTATACAAGGCATCACACCCAGTAAGTGGCAGGGTCTAGACTCAAAGCCATGATTTATGGCTTAAGATCC
This sequence comes from Pseudorca crassidens, assembly GCF_039906515.1. Taxonomy (NCBI): domain Eukaryota; kingdom Metazoa; phylum Chordata; class Mammalia; order Artiodactyla; family Delphinidae; genus Pseudorca; species Pseudorca crassidens. The sequence goes on from NC_090299.1 coordinate 39,410,313, forward strand.
TGAGATATTCTCTACTAACGATTGCCTTTAACTACTATGCTGTACTGCTATAGAAAGATGCAGACTACAAGGTTCTTGTAAAGATTTAATAAGATGGTACATGTAAGGTAATCAGACCTGTTTCTGGTATAGAATAAGCATTTAATAGCTATTAGTTTTTAATACATGAAAAACAAGAATAAATGACATCTATGTAGGCAGACAAATCAAAACCTTCATATATATTTTTTAACATATAGATATTGAATATCTAATACATATCAGACATTGTTTTGGGTGCTTTGCTATAACAGGAAACAAAAGACATAAAGATGCCAGCTGTTGCATGGCTAAAATTCTAGCGAAGGAGGAAGGATCCCACAGTAAATAATAATTATAATAAATAAATTATATTGCACATTAGGATGCAATAAGAGCTACAGAAAAAACAAATAGAAGAAGAATGGATATAGACAATCTTGAATGCCAAGGTGGTGGTTGGTGAGTGTTAATTTGAAACTATATGGAGAGTAATTGGGTAGGCTTCATTGCCTGGGTCTGATTTGAGCAGAGGTTCATGAAGATAAGAAAATTTGGGATTTAGGTATCTATAGGAAGAGTGTTCCAAGCAGAAGGATTAGCCAGGACTAAGGATCTAAGCATGGGTGTTAGAAGAAAGGAAGCTGAGGTATGTGAAGTGAAGGGATCCAGAGTAGTAGCTGGTAAATAGGTTATGCCATTGGGAGCCAGTCATGTAGAGTTTAAGCACTTCGGCTGTTATTTTTAGTAAAATTGAATGCAAGCAGAACCACCCTAATGTGCCCTCCAGGGTAAAAAAGTCTTCTGGTGTTCCTAGTTTCTTGTTTGTGAGGAAAATATTTCAACCTCTTAGACCTTCCTTGAGTTCCAAAGGACAGATTCAAATAGTTACTAATTAGAGGAGAGAGGGAACACAGAAACAAAGGAAAGGCAGTCAAGAAACAATAGTGCAGGGGGAGCTTCAAGATGGCGGAAGAGTAAGACGTGGAGATCACCTTCCTCCCCACAAATACATCAGAAATACATCTACATGTGGAACAACTCATATAGAACACCTACTGAACGTTGGCAGAAGACCCCAGACCTCCCAAAAGGCGAGAAACTCCCCACGTACCTGAGTAGGGAAAACGAAAACGAAAAAAACAGAGACAAAAGAATAAGGATGGGACCTGCACCGGTGGGAAGGAGCTGTGAAGGAGAAAAGGTTTCCACACACTAGGAAGCCCCTTCGGGGTCAGAGACAGTGGTTGGTGGGGGTGGGGGAGTGTGGAGCTTTGGAGCCACGGAGGAGAGCGCAGCAACGGGACAAAAAAAAACAAAACAAAAAAACACAAGAGATTGACGAGAATCTGTTTACTCCCACTCTTGCCCTCCACATATGGGAAATTGTTCTGGGGCACTCTAATGATGTTTGTTGCTATGGCAGCCATCTTTCAATAATGAGGGAGAAGCCAAGAGAATGTCAAACATTTGAACCCAGTGCCCTAATGCCTTTGAGCTGTTGAACCAGGTTTTAAACTACTTACTTCCAGGCACTATTTAGAAGCCTGTGTTACTTAAGACCCTATTAAGTTAGCTGTCTGTTACTTGCCACTGATGGCATCTTAAATGATGAAGGCAGTTTATGATCTAGCCTCTATTACTTTGTCCCACTTTCACCATCGCCAACTATGGGAGTGTACCTTCTAGTCTTTTCAAATTGTCTGTAATCCCTGAAAATGTTAAGTTCTCACACCTGGATTTTTATAAAAGATAATATATGAAAAAAAGATAAAATATGTTTCCTTCCCCTGATATATATCTTGATCATTCTGATTATCTGTCACCTGTCACTCATTCTTTAAAATTTTAATCAAAGGGTAATTTTTTATTAATGTATTTATTTACCCACAAATCCATTAACTCCTTCAACACATCTTTAGTAAACACTTACAATGGTTTAATCAATGTGATAGGTGTTCAGAATAGAGTGAAAGATATAAACACCACTGTTGTCTTCAGTAAGCTCACAGTCCGGTAGAGCACCCAGACTTCAAAGAAACAATCATGTCATGATTTATTCAAGTTGAATGGTGAAAATTATTGAAACAGAAAAATATAGCACGTAAGAGGACAAATCAGGGTTAACTTAATTTAAAAGGAATTGGAGAAGGGGGTCAAATAGAGTTTCTCTGAAAAAGGAGCATTTATGTTCATATGTTAAGAGAGATGAGGGATTGCCACAAGCCAAGGAATGTGGGCAACCTCTCAAGACTGGAAAAGACACGGAAGTAGATTCTCACCTAGAGCCTCCAGAAAGAACACAACCCCACCAATACATTGCCTTTAGCTTCCTGAGACCCTTTTCAAACTCCTGATCTCCAGAACTGTAAGATGATACAGTTGTGCTGTTTTGAGCTTCTGAGTTTGTGGTAATTTGTTTACAGCAGCAATGGGAAACTAATACACATGTGTATCAGCTGAGTCCATCTCACATGAGCAATAGTAAGGACTCTGGGAAGAGCAGGGGGGATGTTGCACTTATCTGCAGGGTCCAAGGAATCCTTCACAAGGTTTAAGGGAGGGATGACATGACTGGAGGTCTGATTAAAAGGTCCATGCTGTCTGGTGGATGGAAAATGGATTAGAAGAGCACATGCGTGGATTGCAGTAGACCTGTTACAAAGGTATTAGAGTGGTCCATGCCAGAAGTGATCGTGACAGGACCAAGGTGTGGCAATGGTGACAGAGAGAAGTGGTCACAGTGAGAGGCATTTAAGGGCTATGTTAAGTGAATTTAAAGAAAAGATGTGAATGTGTGGTATAATGGAGAAAAAAGTAATATTTTTGACTCCAAGTTTTCTGCCTTGAACAAATAGGTGGATAGAATTACTGTTTGTAGAAAGAGAGAAATCTGCTTAGGACCAGATCTAGCCTAGAGGCTTAGGGGAGATCATGAGGTAAACTCTATTAATTTTGATAAAGCTGGTAAATAGCTTAGAGGAAAATGTTCAAGGGTACCTTGTAAGTGGGTCTGGACTTTAAAAGAGCGATCAAGTCTGGGAACAAAAATTTGGCAAACAGATGGCACTTGAGACTGATGCTGAAAGCTTGGACTCTGTGCACTGGTGCTGAATTAAATCTTGGAGACAGAGTTTTGGGTGAAGTAGAAAAGAATAGCTTTATTACTTTGTCAGGCAAAGGAGGACACAGTGGGCTCCTGCCATGAAAAACTGTGTCCCAACCCAGGAGGATTTGATGAGGAATTTTATAGCAATGGTTCAAGGGTGGTATTGCTGGTAAGATTAAGGTACGTTCAGGGCCTGCACTACTCTAATCTGGTCTCAGGTAATCTTCTTGATGAGCTTCTCTGGCCCCTTTAATCTCACCTTAGGTGCTTTCTTGGCTGCTCCTCCCTTGATTAGCAACTGTTCAAATCTGCCCTTTGGAACTCGGGGAAGGTCATGGAGGCTGGAGTCTGCTCCCTACAAACAAGAAACAAAGGACAGGAAGTTTTCCGTGCCCAGTAGCCTCACAAGGTTCTGCTCAGTTTCAAGACCATGGGAGTGGATGGTAACACCTATGAAGAGAATAGAGAGTGAGAAGAATCCCAAGATTGAGAACATCAACATTTAAAAATTTTGTGGAACAGTGTAGGCACACTACATCCTACCTGTAAGAAATCCAGAATGCTGCTGTTATTTTGCAAATAAAACTGTATTGACACACAATAACACTCTTTTTTTTTTTTTTTTTTTACATCTTATGTATGGCTGCTTTTGGAAGCAGCAATGGAAGAACTCAGTAGTTACAACAGAGACCCTATAGCCCACAAAACCTAAAATGTTTATCTGAATTTTACAGAAAAATTGGCCAAGCAGTGACGTAGATGAGATATAAAGAAAGAAAATTTGGAGATGTTCAATGATAATATAAAATCCCTTTGTAACTATTTTCCTGATATCTACTTTGGAATTAATTGCTCCCCTGCCCCCATTTCCCTGTTCTCAAAGTGCTTTTCAGATACCACCAGTATTTGTCACTTTATTCTAATCAGCCTATTACTCATCTATCTTTTCTAATAAACCATGAGCTTCCTGGGAGCAGAGACGGTATGATTTTTACATCTGAATCCACAGAGCCTAACACAATGAATACATCACATTGTAGGTGCTTTGGCCACGTTTGCTTATTGAATGAATTCATACTGCAAGGTTAGTCATAATAAATCAATAAATCCTTACTTAGTCAAGGACTTTTTGGAAGCATGCATTTCTTGACTGATAGCAAGAGGAAATTTATTGGAGATCATGTCCTGTGTCGGTATAATAAGATAAAGTATTCAGCCACTACAAAAAATCTGCTTGATAATAATAAAGAAAGATTACACAGGCATTCTCCTGATTGTGTGTGATTGCTTTCCTCTCCAAAGCCTGCCTCCTGATCAGTTGGTGAAGAAGTCAGGCTTTTGGGAAACTGTCCAATCCTGAAGGGAAGATTTGGGCATTTTTCCCAGGGAAATATTTTCAAGAGAAAAATAAAGATTTATAAAGGTAAAAACTCAGGCAGAAGTGGAATAATATTTTGAATGCTATAGTTATAATTAATATTTTTATCAGAAATGTGTGAAGGTAACACTCAAAATATAGACACATATGAAATAGGATTCAGCAGAAGTAACTTGTTTAAAATTTCAATGACACAAAGATTTATGTTTTATACAGCTGTATCTACTTGGAGTCAACATGCAACAGATAGTTTTGGAAATTATTTACTTTTCAGATTTTTTTCTTTCTATTAAAAAACTCTTCATCTTTGAATTTGTTTTAGTTAGTGAACTTTCTATTGCTCTAAGAGTGAGATTAATGTATTCTACTTTCTTTGCATGCAACTTTTCAAAGACATGGCTATTGCAAATAGAATGGTCCAGTAATACTTCTTGTTCTTGGATATAAGAAATATTTCCCTGAAATACATCCTTTTTCTTTTTTGAAGTTATTTTTCCAGTAATTTTATATTAGTTTCTTCAGGAGCCTTTCACTGAGTATGAAGTTTGGAATAAGTTGTCTGTCACATCCCCCTAGCTAATGCCTCTATATTCCCATTGCATACTGTGCTTCTCCTTAACACTGAATTTATGTCAGATTTAATTCTCTTCTATAACTCCATCTGGTTTATTATTTACATTGCCACACAATTATTGCATAATGACCTCAAATACCCATTGGACTGCAACAGTAAATATTTATTTATCTCATAATCTCAGGGTTTATCTGATGTGCCTGGGACTCATGCATGCATTTGTGGTCAGGTTCAGGTAGGCTCAGAGGCTGTGCTGATCCTGACTGGAGGTTGACCACCTGTTAGCTTATCTAGGATGGCCTTTGCCTACAAAACTGAGATAACTCTGTTCCTCGTGTTTCACCTTCTAGTGTGAGCAGGCTATCTCAGACATGTCCTCATGTCTGTGGCAGAAGAATGAGAAAGAACAAACCCAATCAGGCAAACAGTTTTCAAGTTTCTCCTTGCATCACATTTTTAAAGATTCTTTGGCCAAAGATAGTGACATGGCTGAGTATAGAGTCGAGGGTGAGCCAGTCCCCACCCATGAGAATGGGAGGGGACTTCAGGGTCACATGGCAAAGGGTATGAATGCAGAGATGAGTGAATAATGCCATTGGTCAACTGCAAGTCTCCAATAGTGATGAGGTCATCAATAGTACAGAATTTATTTAAGCACAGACTTTGGAGCCAAACTACCTGGGTACAAATCTCAGCCTCTGTACATAAAAGCTGTGTGTAACTTTGGATGAGTTACTTATCCCCTCTGTCTTGGTTTTCTCATTTATAGAATGGAAATAGTATTTTACAATACATAGGTTTATTGTAAGGAAGAAATGTTTATTATATACAAATTTAGAATAGTATAGTTCATGGCAGAATAGTTCATGGCACAAAGAAAATGCTTAATAAATTTAGTTATTGTTATTATTATTAATAGTAGTATTAGCAGTATTAGAGTTGAGGCTCAAGAATTAGATTTTGAATTAAATTATGGATGATATATAGGGAGTATTGAAGTGTGTATTAGAATAAAACTTGCTTCCTATACCAAATTCTAATTTTAGTAGCTAAGCATAATGAAAGATTAAATCCTGTTCATATAACAGTGCAAGTGTTTCTAATCAAGAGTATCTTTCGGGCTTCCCTGGTGGCACAGTGGTTGAGAGTCCGCCTGCCAATGCAGGGGACACGGATTCGTGTCCCTGTCCGGGAAGATCCCACATGCCGCGGAGCAGCTGGTCCTGTGAGCCATGGCCGCTAAGCCTGCACGTCCAGAGCCTGTGCTCCGCAACTGGAGAGGCCACAGCAGTGAGAGGCCCACATACCACAAAAAAAAAAAAAAAAAGAGTATCTTTCCTCTATGCATCTAACCTGGAGTCTAGCCAAAACAAGTGCTCAGTGAAAATTAATCCTAGTATATGTAAGAGGTAATATTTCCATTTGATATCTACAGTCTTGAAGACAGTTGTGGTGTCATGGACAATGTAATCGCATATCCAGACCCTCATTCAGAAAATAAGAACCACATACCCAGCTTCTAGGGAGGCTTCCAGCTAACAACCCTAAGCTGTCAACCCTCCCTGGGGACCATCTCATCTGAAGAGAGCTGCTTGCCATGTCACACTCTTTCTTGTGTAGCCAGCATCCAATGACTGATCAAAACAGGTATATAAAGACCTGACCTTCCTACTATAACATGGAATAGCTCTTCAGCATTGTCCCATCTACAGAACTGTTCACAGGGTTGACAAAGTCTTCCACAGAAACTGCATCACAAATTTACATCTCCCTCCTCAATTTTTCTTTTGTCCTCTACTTTCCACAGATGTTGACTTCAAGAGGACCTTCAATAACCCTCCTGAACACAAATTTCCATCCCAGAGTCAGCCTCCTGGAGAATCCCACCTGCAAAATGTTGTATGAAAACTCAATGGACCATCTTAAGTGAGAGTCTGGAATGTACACAGTGCTACAAGCAACAAGTTTGAAGCACAGGGTTTTTTTTTGTTTGTTTGTTTGATTTAATCTACAATGGTCAACTAATCATGAAAAAAAAAAGTTTCCTTGAAGTAGCTTTGCATATTACACTTTTTTTAATGGTTTGCTCCTGATTCCTTTTCCCTCATAGAACTTTACTGAGAACACATTACCACTCTTTCAATATGCTTTACATTCACAAATAGGTAGGTTCACACTTTTTTCATCTTTGTTACCACACTGCTTTTTTCAATGCATTGTACTTCGTGAGTGTATACTGAATAAATTGGTGACTAACCATATTAACAAACTAACATAAAGATGAATATAGGGTTCTAACTCATGAAGACTATTTTTTACTCTCAACTTTTTTTTGAGGTATAAAATTATGCTTAGATCCTGAAATCAAAACACTAAAATAATGACAGTCTGGAGGCTGCCTCACATACAAGAAATCCTCAACTATTAGAAAGTAGCAGAATTTTAGAAAATAAATTGAAAAAAAGAGAGAACTGGTAGCAATGTCAGACTTATGAAAAGGAGGTAATGTAATAAAGAAGCACTTAAGTAAGCAATCACACCAAATCACAAAAGGCATTTTGACTTGCTACTTGGAAATGCTATTTCATGTTGACTTTTGCATTAGAAGATGTGGCTGCTGACAGTCATGTATTTGAAGATTATGAATGCTAAGTAGAAAGGTTGGGTTTGTTTTTGGATTTTCATAGTAGGGTGCTGCTACCTTTGGGTGTGTTGAGAGATAGCCATCTGCATTGCGTGGCTTCTAGAAACCCTGGGTTAATCTACCATATTCTTCATGGCCACCCATCATTCATGACATCATTGTGATAGCATGAAAGTATACAATTCAGTCAAGCCTTTCCACTGACTAAAGTCTTTCACAGATTCCTCATTACCTGCAAGATAAAGTTGAAACTCTTTAGCACGGTGAAAAAGATGCATCAGAATTCGACCCATTTCATTTTATGTTCCAGTGATACCAAATATCTTATTTGTTTTAACTTAGCCAACAGTTCTTACCATTTCTTCTGGTAAAAAACATTTATATTTCCTTTGGCAAAAGGAACTACTCATTTAAAGTGTTTTTTGGGGAATTGTCAGTCTCCATGTCCTGCCTGCCCCACTACAAAGAGAAGAATTGGCCTAAGCAGGCTATGGGCTTTATTCAAGGTGGACGCATGGGGTTCAAAGACATCAATGAAAACTGGTACATGGCCTTGGGAAACGTAGAATCTCTCTTCTTCTAGCTTGGCAACCATTAGAATATAGGCTTAGAAGTACAAATCATATTTTTCGTCAGATAAAGTAATCTTGCTTGTTTGAGAATAAAGCCAAAATAGTGAGAGAAGGGCCAAGAAAGAGAGAAGGAGGGCATAGAGAGATGATAGATGATAGATAGATAGATAGATAGATAGATAGATAGATAGATAGATAGATAATAGAGTAGAGAGGGAGAGAGAAAGAGAAAGATGAAATCGCTGACAACATTGCATGAGACCCTGGATTCATCATGCCTAGATTCTCCCTCAGATTGTCTTTAAATTTTTTTGTTTTTGGTACACGGGCGTCTCACTGTTGTGGCCTCTCCCGTTGTGGAGCACAGGCTCCGGACGCGCAGGTTCAGTGGCCATGGCTCACGGGCCCAGACGCTCCGCGGCATGTGGGATCTTCCCGGACCGGGGCACGAACCCGTGTCCCCTGCATTGGCAAGCGGACTCTCAACCACTGCACCACCAGGGAAGCCCGTGTCTTTAAATTTGATGCAATAAAATACCTGTAAACTTCATCTGATTAAGCTTACTTTCTGACATTAGAACCTATATGAGGCCTCATACAGTCTACAACATTTATTATCTCAGAGAAATTGTACAATCTCCTTGCTCTGCGTGGAATGCTTTTTCAGTCTTTTGACTATTTGATCAATTTCTATTCATTCTTCAAAACTCAAATGAAATGTCAACATATCTGAGAAAGTCTTTTCTTCCCCTTCCTGCCCTCCATCTAAGCTGAGAGTTGATCATTCCTTCCTCTGTGCTACCTCTGTCTTCTGGTTACTCTTCTACTGACCACATTAAAAGATAACAGTGATATCTTTGCTCACGTGTCAGTTTTTCCAACTTATTTGGAAAATCTTTTTAAGTAAAAGTTGTGACATTTTTCCATCCTATCATTTTTATTCCTATAGCCTGGCAGAAAGAAAATGTTTATTAAGATGCAATGAGTGACATCTGGACTCTACTAAGTTGTGTATTAATTTATGTTTATATTTAAATTTATAATATATTTTTATATTAGGCCTCATACAGATACCTAACAGGTGAAAGGACGCTTGCTAAGCACTGTGTGTGCATAATGAAAACAATGCTTTGGATATGAGTACTGCTATTTACTTTAAAAATAAGCCGACTGAGGATCAGAGAGATTTTTGTGCAATTTTTCCAAGTTTCCAGGATTCAAAATCAAAGTGTCCAATGCTAGGTCCTGACTCTTCATAGCTAAGCTATTGTGCATTTCACATGAGCAGGATCCCTCAAGATTTAGCCAGGTTAACCAGCACGCAGGCATACCACTTCAATGGCACCAAGTGACACAAGCTTTGCTGCTTCAGGAAAGGGAGTAACTCCGTCAGTGGGTGTGGGAGTGTATTTATTTTTTATTGCTTTTAAACATGTTAGCACAAATTTAGCAGCTTATAACAATACCATTTATCACCTCACAGTTCTGTAGGTCAGAAGTTGAATCAACTCTAAACTAGGTTCTCTGCTCAGGGTCTCACATTCACGGTATTGGCCAGCTTTCATTCTTATGTGGAGGCTCTGCTTCTAAACTCATTTGTTGTTGGCAGAATCCAGTTTCTTACAAATGTGAAACTGAGATCCAAGTGTTCTCACTGACTCTTGGAGGAAGGTCATCATCAGCTCCTAGAGGCCACTCGCCATTATTTACCCCACGATTCCCTCCATCTTCAAAGTCGGCAGTGAAGAATCTTCCTTTTGTCAGATCCTCCTCACATTTCAAATATCTTTTTTTCCTGGAGGATTTCTGTCTCTTTGAAGGTCTTACCTGATTAGTTTGGGCCCACAAAGGATAATGTCCTTATTTTAAAGCCAAATGATTTGGGAACTTAATTATATCTGCAAAATCCCTTGACAGCAGTACCTAGATTAGTACTTGATTAAGTGACTGGGAGAGGATATATATTCACTAGAGGTTGGGAATCTCAGGGAGCATCTTAGAATTCTACTTATGGGGTAATGCCTAATTTTATGAGAATAGGATTTATATTTCCCTATTGATATCCTTCTTCCGTGGAACCTCTTATGTGATCCATAATTCCTCAAAAATCACTGACAGAATCTGCAGTTTCTCTTAGTGCCAGATGGGGAGGCTAGATAATATAAATGCAAGTCCTGCTTTGTCATCAGACCCTGCCATCAGACTATGACCATAGCCATCAGAAGTTAGCATTCCCTTCTGAGTGGTAGACCAGAGTACAGAAAGAAGTGATCAGATTTTGATGATCTGGAAAAAACAAGATAATAATAAATGGAGGACATGTTGGTGTTTAGCCTTGACAAGAAAAAGTGAATTGGGACTTTGAAAGGCATCATGGTGAAATTGAAATATAGAACTAATCTCAGAAATAATCGTTTCCCAGCAACTACCTCTTGTTAACACATGGCCTTCTTCCCACTGGGAGAAACACACTTTCTGGAGTCACTGAAGTAAAGTGGAAACTGCAAAAGTATGTCACATCACCTTTCTTGCCATTCAGCCTTTTCCCAATCCACCATGAAACAAAAATCCAGTGATATTTCTGAGTATGTTTACTTCCTACTACATAACATGTGGTAAGAATAAAATACAAGAGTTTGCGCATTTGAATTAATTAATTTAATCGCTTTGAACCATTACATAGATTTCAGAGGCAAACCACCTTCTTAGCGGTTCCATTATTTTCAATTATTCTTTTGGTCATCCTCTGATTATCTATATAGTTTTTAGACTTAAACTACCTTCTTTCATTCACATAGCTTCCACAGATTTTCTGCCTTCTATTAATACACATTAGGCAACCCCAAAAAGGTACTGAAAACAACTTCACTTAGACTAGAATTGCTAACGAAAAAATGCTGACTTGACTCAGCAGCATGGCAGCAAATGATCTTACAGAAACTTTCAAGAAGAGTAAAGTCAGAAAAAGTGCATAAGTTACTTGCCTCCAACATGGTGAGAATTCAAATTTAATGTGTATACCTAGAACTGATCCCTTTGGCATTGGATACTAATTTGATTATACCTTTGTTCAATCGATTTAGGTGCACAGATGATTGAAAAGTAGGTTCACTTAATTTGCACAAGATGAAAAGGATAGATGCTTAGAAGCAATAATATGATTCTACCTTGAACTACTTAGTTTCATGAATGAGCTGAATATAGATTCATATATATATATAGAAATGCATATGAAATATTTATCATGTAAAATATATTTTATATATTATTTATATATCTATATCTATATTGGAATAGGCCAAATTATCAGGCTAGCTTCACTGTGGGCAACTAACTAGAGTTTAATCCTGCTAGTGTAGAGCACAGTCTTTGGAGTTATCCTACCTGAGGGTCAAGGGATTCGAGGTTTTTATGTACCAAGTCCCATTAATATATGAGTGAAGGCTGCCTCATGAGGTAAGATGGGTAAAGTCCCCACAGGCTCCAGAAGCAAGAATAAACTCTCAGACAAAATAAAATATATAACAGCTGCATTTGGAGGTCAAGCATGGGTTTGTGCTGAAGTGGTATGGGTACTATAATATGAGTAGGACACCAAAATCAAGAAGAGCCAGAGAATGAGTTCAATCCAACATTATTATTATTATTATTATTATTTTTGGCGGTATGTGGGCCTCTCACTGTTGTGGCCTCTCCCGTTGCGGAGCACAGGCTCCGGACGTGCAGGCTCAGCGGCCATGGCACACGGGCCCAGCTGCTCCACGGCATGTGGGATCTTCCCGGACCAGGGCACGAACCCGTGTCCCCTGCATTGGCAGGCGGACTCTCAACCACTGCGCCACCAGGGAAGCCCCCAACATTATTTTATAATGAAAATGATTAGGAGCTGGAAAAACATATCCAAAGTGCTACCAGTAGGCTTATATCTAAGAGCTCAGAATCAAGACAGAGAAGAAAGAGGTAACAGGTGACCAGAAAGGAGCACCCAGTGCTTTTGCTATTGCCTTCTATCTCTTCTTGAATGAGCATGTATTATTTGAACAAGTATGGCTGACATAGGAAAATAATTTTTGAAAAGCTAGATGGGACCATGTCTTGCAATTTTCTTCCTCTCTTACCAGTCTAGTCCACCTTTCTGGAACGTAGAGTGCCCTGATATTTTCCTTTTAAATGACCTGCCCAAGAGTAAACTTCTTACTTTCACTTTCACTGATCTCACTAAATTAATGCACTAAATGCACTAAATAAATTTTCTCTCCATGACCAAAACACACTGTGCTTACTCTTTTCACTGTCAGTTTCCTTGGTTCCTATGTGCTTCTATCTTTGTCTCCCAGAGAGTGGGCCAGGTCCTCAATGGTTAGAACATTTGTGTGAATCCTTTAGTCACATATAAGGTGCACTCTGGCACCTTATGTCAGAATCCCCTTTGCTCACTTGCTCTCTGGTTGGGTAAATAGTACAGAGCAGCTTGGACAGAACTCTGCTCTGGGTGGCTGGAGCAGGCATTGTGGTGAGTCCCACCTCACCTGATGTTGGGATACATAGAAAGAACGGACAAATATAAAACAGATTCCTGAAGGACTGCAAGATTACAGCCAGGTCTGGCTATCCAGGTGGGGGTCATGTATTTTTTCCATTTGTTGAGCAAATATTATTGCAAGCCATTTCTGATCTCACCAAGCACTGGGAATTTAAAATGTAAAAACAGTATTGAAGGAGATATACAGACAGAGAGTCAACAAAGAAAGATTTAAATAGGGGCTAAGACAGAGGTGAATAGAAGTAGGGTAGTGCATATTATAAGCATTTCGGAAGCCCTGAATATGTGGCTTTAGTGGCTACTTCCACGTTCTTGTCCAAGCAGGTAGAACTATGTAGCCCTTCCTTGAGTCAGGAAACTCCCCTCCCCACCCCCACTTGAACCTGTTAACAAGTATTAAGGTTTCAGAAACCTAACAGTAGCTATGTGTATTCTTCAAATGTTCAAGCATAATTAAATTAAATCTTGTAAGCAAGAAAAGACATCAAAAAGTTTCATCCTATACCTTTCCCTTCTCTACATACTATTTCACTAATTTTTCATCCTTTGTGTTCAGAGCAAGCCTCTGACATTATCTCCTCAATGATAGATATCATCAAAATGCTCAGTATTTGATTAATTATGTTTCTTTGGAATGATTCTGCTACTTTATCTTTCTGGTCTATAAAGTTTTATGTATCTTTGAAGAGATCCTAGATTTTCTTAAAATGTGAAATATAGGTGTCTTTAGGTCTTTTATCTGTTTGGATTAAGCTCAGCTACAAGAAGCAGAAAAAACAAAATAAACTAGCTTAAATAAGCTAAAATATATGTCATTAAAGTTGGAAGCTAAGTATAAAAAATTAGTAGCTCCATTTTTTTTATCTTATGGTTCTACTTTGAGATGCTAGCATTTTTAACGTAACTTTAGAATCCAGCATGGATGCTGGAGCCCCATCCATTAAGATTATCTTTTAGCCATCTTTTAGCCAACATGAAGGTAAAAAGAACAGAGGGCAGGTTCTCTTTCTTCAAGAATACATTTCACAAGGTAGATTCACCCCATCCACATCCACAAGATGTGGTAAAAAATCAATAAAATATAGCAGAGTTGAGAAATTTTCCTTTTAAAGGACAGTCTGGTAGCAGTTACTGGAACATGGAACTGATTAAATCAAATATATTATAAGTCTACTATTTTTTTTAAAGAGAGTTGTACTGGCAAGACACAACAAACCTAGATGAAGAATTCTTATAAAAAGTTATTCTTAAGCCTCAACAATTCTTGAACAGGAAGGGAACAGAAAAAAAGCAGTACAGTTCAAGGAGAGTATATTCCCTGACACTCTCTTCAAATGTAGTAAAGGAAGATAACTGAAAACAAAAACACATCAAGAAAATGGAGCTGAGGACCATGAAGAAGTATAGATGAAGAAGAACTTTCCTGAGGACACAATCATAACCTAATCAAGAAATAAGACCATACCAAGGGTAGAGGAGACTCAGTGCCTGCCCAGTGGAAATTAAAAATTGCTAAGGACCAGTGACTAGAGTGCACCTCCCATTTATCCTTTCTCTGTTCTGTGTTAGGAGTCTGGGAATGATAACTAGGCTTTTTGTTTATAGTACTCTGGACCAAGTGAAGAATTTCTGGGCTTAAAGTAGCAATTATTTTGCAATATTTAGAGATTCCAGACTTTGACCATGATGAGCTTATTGACTTGAACTTGGAACTTGACTGGCCTCCCTTTGGAAAGGGATAGCTATGCACTATGTGTGGGAAGAAGGGAAGAGCGATTGACCAAAAGAACAATCTGTGCCAGAGACATAACTCTAAACACACATTATATCTGATCACCCACATTTTTCTATCCTCTTTGCAGTTAGACAGGACTATGTGACTATAGCTGACTGATGGGCTGTGAGCAGAGTGAGAATATGCTCAAAGCATGTAAGAGCCTAATGCATGATCATATAGCTGTCTCTCCATCTTTCACGAAGCCCCAGATGTTCTTGTATTTCCATTAATGCAGTTACAAAGTGGTATATCATATATCAGCTGGTCCCTGTGTGAGTGAATCAGAACCTACCCTCTCCTCTCCTAAACAGTATCAGCCAGCAATGAATACGCATTATAATGAAAATAAACTTTACTTTCAATAAGCCCCATAGCAATATCTAACTATCCTAACAAAACACCTTGCAATCCCCCAAATCATTATGTCCCAAATGTGCATAGTATTAGAAAATGAATTACAGATTTCTTGAAAGTGCATCTAGACAGAGGAGTTCTTCTAACTAGAGAAGTATATATTTATTTAAAATATTTCTTGAATGCAGGACATCTCTATTTGATACATGAGTTGATTATATGACCAGTATGCGATCATACTTGTGTCCCCTTCACTAAAAAATCTTCTAACTACAACAGCCCACTCTATCTCTGTTTCCTGTATATCTTTGGATTTTTTCTCTAGTGCTCATTTTGTTACTTATTCACATAAAGCATTCTACAGTTTATGTATATTCTGAAAATGAGGATGGTTTGTCTTTGTCCACTGAGACTAAAAACTCTTTGAGAGGAGACCCATTTCTGATACAGGAACATGCTCCAACTCAGCTAGAAAGAATTACACTGCAACAAATATATAGAAAATGATGCTATGCTGCTCAATCAAAGTGAAACAAAGTATAGTTCTTCAAAAGGAAGAATATTCAAACTGCATGTAGATGGTGACCTCTTTCTTAAATGCATCTGGCTTTAGCTGTTAAATCTGAGACAGGTTTTCACCAGTTTTCTGAAAAAAAAAAAAGAGAATCCATCCCAGAAAGGAAATTCCAAATGCTTTTCATACCAGACCTTTGGATTGATTTAAAGCATTCAAGAATGCAAAGTTCTCATGTATTGTGTAAATATACTGAGAATCCATGAGGATTTGCCACCTATAATTTGCGTTGATTAATCTAGTGAGCTTTGAGAAAACAGACTGTTTCCTCTAAAAATATGAAGCCATAGAGTATGAATTAAAAAGACAACCAATCAAAGGAGCCACATTTACTTACACACCCAGAAAAAGATAGATACAATAAACTATCATTAAGTGAGCATTTACTGTGTATCAGAAACTGTGCTGATGTCATCACAATCATTTATTATTAAAATAATCCTGCAAGGTAAATGATATTATTGTCACTTTCAGATCAACTTAACAAAGAAAAGTTTGCATATACCTCACGTATCTCAGTGTACTGCATCAGATTTTGGATTCACCAAGCCTTCAAAATCACATGAGCTAATTCCTTTAAATATCTCTCTCTGTCTCGCTCTATCTCCATCTCTCTGTCTCTGTCTGTCTTTCAACCTGGTTTCGCCTTGCTGCTTATAGTAAAATGTGAGAAGTTTCCTTCTATGACTAGATTGTTTAGTATTTTATTCATGAATAGATATTGAACTTATTATAAGACTTTCCTGTATCTATTTAAATTATCATGTAATCTCCCACTTGATTGTATTAAATGTTACATTACATTGACTCATTTTGGAATGTTATATAGGTACCCATCTATTTCTGGTATAATCTCCATTTAGGCATAGTGCATTACCCTTTTAATATAATGCTAAGTAAGATTTGTTAGTATTTTGATGAGGATTTTTGCATCTATGTTTATTAAGAATATTAGTTTATAGAACTACTTTCTTATAATATTTTTGCCAGGTTTGCTGTGAGAATAATGCTAGCCCCATTAAATGAGTTAGGAAGTTCTTCCTACTCTTCTATTTTTTTTAAAATAAATTGTGTATTATTCCTAATTTAAATGGTTGGTATAATCCATCAATGAAGCCATCTGGGTCTGAGATTTTATTGTGAAATGATTTTCAATTATGACTTCAATTTATTTAATAGACATAGGGCTATTATAAATTCAAAAATGTCATCTATTGTCAATTTTGTTAATTAGTATCTTCAAGAAACTTAAACACTTTAACTTGCTCAAATTTTCATCATAGAGTACTCATCATATTCTCTTATTACAGTTTCAATGTCTGCAGACTCTGTAATGATGCCCCTTCTTTCATTCCTGGAAGATAACCACAGGATGGGTCTCTGCACCAACTACGCCCACTGTGAGTAAGACGTGATGAACTACCTGACTACCAGGACCCCCACTTTTGATTAACAGGACACAAAGTTGTCCTGAATCCACAGGCATTAACATGATTTCAGAGCCATTGTCTAATACTTCCCCTTAAATCTGGGTATATTTTTTTAATGCATGATCACTCTAGTAAATGGCCAAAAATCCCTTGGGGAAGGTTTAGAGGATAATTTATGTGCTTACCTGTGGCAACGGTGCAAGATTCTTCCTTAAGGGGATTTGTCATATCCTTCATTCAAGGGATTTTTCTTTTTTTTTTTTTTTTCTGTGAATTAATTTGCGTTTAACTAGGTCAGATTCTCTGACTTTCTACTATGGAAATTCAGGCATGTTTTGGTTACTAGACCTAGAGTTTTCCCTATTTTTAGATCAAGAAACAGTCTGGTAGGCTATTTAGACTGCTTTGAAGATGACATGTACATGGCTCACAAGTTTACTGAGATGTCATACAAATGAGATTTGTGGTGTATTTTCCCTCTGGCATGGGGGTAGCTCTCTATAGGGAAGCTTTGCTGCTGATGGTTACTGGACAATAGTCAAAAGAAGTGCATACTCTTCAAAAGACCAGCAAGATGAACACACTGGAACCATTTTCTCATCCCTTTATAAATATTTACTCATCAAGCCTGACATTAAATAGGTGAAGAAATTCCTTAAAGTCAAGCAGAAGTCAAACCAGTTTTTTTCTTAATCCCTAACACAACTCTTAAAAAAGTGTTAACCCATTACTGTGAAACAGTTCAGGGAAGACATACTCAGAAAAGTAAATTATACTGTTTCACTTTGAACAGTGGAATCACATAGTAGAACTTCACATATTTACACAGCTGAAGTTAAGTTGGGCAGAACCTAGCAAAACCATGAAGTATAAGGGGTAGTTCTTTTGTATCTCTCTGTCTTTTTCTCTTTCTTTAAATCTTCCCCATTCCTACACTCACAGCCTCTGAAGAAAAAAACAATTTTTGTCCTATTTTTTCTCTTGGTTGTGCATGCTAAGCCAGAAATCTAACAAAATTCCTTAACCTTTCTTTGTAATCCTATCCCTAATTGTATCCATTTTAGGATATAAGAGCTTCCCCTGTTTTTTGTCTTCTGCAATTGCATTAATTCAAGCTTTTATTATCTATGAATGTGTGCCTGCCATAGCTTTCCAACTGCAATGGTTTTCCAACTCCCTTCTCTGCCCCAACCTTGTCCAGAACAATTTATTTTCCACACTGTAGCCAGTGAGATTGTTTATGATTAGATTATAGCAACTGTAGGCTTAGAAATGGTTCACTGGCTGCCCTTGTCCCTCCAGAGTTCAGACCCGGGACTGAGTTGGTAGATACCTATCTCCTGGGCTTCATCTCAGTTTCCCTCTCACAAATTTTATCTTGAGGAAATGAATGAATGAATATATTACTTCAAAAAAGCCATTCCCAGTAACCTATCTAACTCTTGTTCATCCATCAAAGATGAAACACGTTTATGGGGAGGCACTTTATTATACTGTGGTTCACCTCCCTTATATATTATGTGCCTATATTGGAGGTAATGCTAAGGCTATTTTTTATACCGGGGTCAGGCTACCTCTATAAAGACAGTACTCCAAGTACCAGGGTTTATATTATACCATGTGGGTCTCAGCAAAGATTTAGGACCCAGCAATGGCCTGAACCTCAGGCAAAGCATGCACCACAAGTATAGTAACCAGCCATCCTAGTTTTCCAGGTCAGTCTGGTTTATATGTAATACTCCTACATAAATAATAATAATTCCCCTTTTCCCCTTGGAAATATTCTAGTTTAATAAAGTATGTGATCACTTTTGCTATAAGGGGGCATTTTAGCAAAAACAAAATTACTCTTGCTTTAGCCATATTATAAGGTTTTTAGGGTACGTGCTGCTACAGAATGACCTTGAACTATGCAGGAACCTGTCTTAATGCATGTATTGCCTTGGAGTCTTAGAAGATATAGGAGGCTGAGTTTTGCTTCTGCTCAAGAATACTCATGAGGATCTCATTTTAAATTATTAGCACCAGGATCTGGTAAGCAGCACTAGGATGACTGCCCATGATTCCACTCTTCATTTAGGGCAAGGTGAGAATTACATAAGGAAAAATTTTGGTTTAGAATCAGAAATTTTGGTTTAGAATCCTCATAGAATTATGGGGTGACTTCTAAGTGATACTCTTGTATTATAGGGGAACATTCAGACATATCCTTAGACCTAGAGACTTTATGAAATTAGAACAGGAAGCAAAGATGAAAATTATTCATGGGAAGCTGTGCTGGATGATAATAAATTGTCCAGGCCTGGGTTAGATGTTTAGTTAATGGAAAAAAGTCTCCTAGTGGGATTATCTAACCCAGGTTGGTAGATAAGATCTATTTGAACAATGGGTTCATTTGGATGACTTAGAGCTTATTAATTGAGGGCTATAGTGAAAATAAAAATGCTATGGGCAGTAAGCAAAGGGGAAGTAAAATGAAAGAAGAGATTCTAATATGATAAACAAAGGAAAAAACAAAGATGCAGCAGGAGAAAAACACTCCCTGATGCCTGGAACTTCCAAAAAGAGGGGGCAGCCAGTGTCTTAAAGGGAGGTTGGAAGATTTATTCTTTGATCGACCCTTCAAGGCACACACTTCATGAGCATACCTAGCAGGTTCAGTACAGGAATCTACTCTACAATTTCCCCAACTGAAATCCACTTGTGATGAGGCAGTTTCATGGGCCAATGCTATCTACAGTCAGAGTTACTGATAGCTGCCCCCATGGCCTAGGACAGCTCATCCAACATTGTAGAGGTTATGCCATTAGCCAGAGTCTAGGCACAATGAAGAAATGAGATCTGAAAAACACAGAACATGGAAGGAAATGGAAACTGCTAAATTTTAAATAATCTTGATGTGAGATAAAAGTATCTGATCTGGGCTGTTGTCCCAGTGACCTGGGTTCCTAAAACTGAAATGTTCTCAATTTAGCAATAAGATTTTTAATGCTATTAACACAGCATACTTTTTTGTGAAGGGCTGGATAATAAGTAATACAACAGTATAAGGTCTCTGAATACAGTACTTAACTACAATGCATAAATAAATGGATGTGAATGTGTTTCAATAAAACTTTATTTACACAAACAGGTGGTTGTCCTACAGGGTCATAGTTTCCCATAGCTACTTTAAAAGAAAGAGTATGCTTCAGTGGCTTTCCCCATATAGATATGGTAAGAGCTTTCTGTCCAAATCAACCTCCTATTGAGATATTTTTAAAAAGTGAATTAGTAACTGTAGTTTATAAATTTTGGAAACCTGACATAGATTGACTAACATCCTGACAAGGGTAAAAGACCAAAACAAACTAACAAACCTTTTTTTCTATTTTCCTTTGCACAAATACTACTAATTATTTGAAAAGATATTTAGCATACCAAATACTGGGTTCTGAAAGTACAATTCAGCTCTAGTTTCTGGAGATCATCTTATTTTTAAATTATGTGATCAGGACTTTAGTGTCACAATAATTTTCTATGTGTTGCAACCTCATTTGACTTTAAAAGTATGACTTGGCATTGAATTAAAACAAATTCTTATACTGTGAAATAACTATAGCCATTCCAGAAAGAGGCAGCCCAACCATCAGAAAACCCGTGTTTGGCTGAATATAAGCAAAACAAGAAACTGGAGAGGACTTTAATTGTTTTGTACCTTTAGGTGAAAAGGCTAAGATATTTAATTTAGAGCTTTAATTTTTTGATATTTTGAAATCTTGGGCTTTAACTTACAAGGGGATTTAATCTTTGGATTTTATGGTGTTCATGGACATTTCATAATAAGCATGGGTTTATATTAAAATTTGGAACATTCCCTATGTCAGTATCATTGAACTATCAAAATACTATTATTTGATTTCATTGAGAAACCTCTAAAAGCCAATATTGCACAAGTAGTTGGATATACTTTGACATAGGGAACAGGATAGCAATAAAACCCTGTTCAAATGCTTGGGATGTTCTCTGAGAACCAAGTCAAACCAAGAGGTGCTTATGTGGTCATATTACTCAAATCTTAGGTCAGAAATCAGAACAATTCACCTAAGAATATGCACCAAGAGGAAGAGGCGTGATGTTCTCCAAGCTGCTGAATCACACATTTCCTTCTGAACTCCTGTTATTCATGCTGAAAGCAAATCTCTTACGTAAGCAAAAATAAATAAATCATTGCTCCAAGCCAACTTTATTTTTTAACGTCTTTATTGGAGTATAATTGCTTTACAATGGTGTGTTATTTTCTGCTTTACAACAAAGTGAATCAGCTATACACATACATATATCCCCATATCTCTTCCCTCTTGCATCTCCCTCCCACTCTCCTTATCCTACCCCTCTAGGTGATCACAAAGCACAAAGCTGAAAAAAAAAAAAAAGCACCGAGCTGATCTCCCTGTCCTATGTTGCTGCTTCTCACTAGCTATCTATTTTACATTTGGTAGTGTATATATGTCCATGCCACTCTCTCACTTCGTCCCAGCTTACCCTTCCCCCTCCCTGTGTCCTCAAGTCCATTCTCTACGTCTGCGTCTTTATTCCTGTCTTGCCCCTAGCTTCTTTAAAAACATTTTTTGTTTTTTAGATTCCATATATATGTGTTAGCATATGGTATTTGTTTTTCTCTTTCTGACTTACTTCACTCTGTATGACAGACTCTAGGTCCATCCACCTCACTACACATAACTCAGTTTCATTTCTTTTTATGGCTGAGTAATATTTCATTGTATATATGTGCCACATCTTCTTTATCCATTCATCTGTCGATGGACACTTAGGTTGCTTCCATGTCCTGGTTATTGTAAATAGAACTGCAATGAACATTGTGGTGCATGACACTTTTTGAATTATGGTTTTCTCAGCGTATATGCCCAGTAGTGGGATCACTGGGTCCTATGGTAGTTCTATTTTTAGTTTTTTAAGGAACCTGCCAAGCCAACTTTATTTTATTTACAAGGCATCCATGTGCCCTGATTAACTAAATGCACTGTACAAAAGAATCTATTCTTGAAACAAGTTTTCCTTCAACCCCCTTGGAGTACTGTACTGGAGTACTGTACTGGAAGCCTCCTTATGGGCTGCCTTTCCCCAGGCATTGCTTTCTTCTTTCTTTGAATCACAGAGGCTTTGATTAGCATCAGTCCTTTGAGGATATTTCTCAAGGAGATTTTTTTTCTATTTTTTCTCTGTTTTTTCCCCACTTCCCCCAAGTTTGTATAGGTTACTTAATAGTGCAATTAATTATTGTTTTATGACCAGATGAAAGGTTTTTTGTTTGTTCTTTCTTCAGGTTTTTTTCCTGGTTTAGGGAGATGATATGAATCACTTTTTCTTCCTGAAAGGAGAATAAAGTGGACTTTGATAAAGGTCAGGAAAAGAGAGTTGGAGGGAGGGAAGTTCATTTATTATCTCCCTTGGCACTTCTCTTTGCCTTTTGAAAAATAAAGATCTGTTGGAATGAAGAAGTTTAAAATAGCATGTGTTCACTCTAGAAACATAAGTTGCATTAGAAAAATGTTATTTTTTCCTTTTTTTCTCAAGTATTTTCTGTACTAGGTGGTGGTGATAGCTTGAAAGTCACATGCATAGTGATCAGATCTTGTAAGAACCAGTTGCTGAGCTTTTCTATGTAAGTTAATTTAACTCAAAAGAAGATAGTTTGTTGATTATGTATCCTTACATATTTTTTATCATATTTTTATTACCCCTGCTTATTATAGATGCAAACACATGCAACCCTACATCTGGGCTAGAATTTTTTATTTTAATCTTTCCTCACACTAAGAAGAAAGGAATCATTGTATATTCTAAGAGTTAAGTTATTTACATAGTAGGAGGATGATCTCAACCCATAAACAATAATGGGGATGGAATGAAAAGCATTATAAGTGTGCTGCTGATACCTTTACAAGAAAATAGGTATATTAAATTAAACATGTTTTGGGAGAAGATGATTAATCTACGGGTTAACCCTATCAGCCAGGTTTTGCTATGAAACAGCCACAAAACTATCAATTGGCATTACCTTAGCTAGGGCTGCTATAACAAAATGCCATAGGCTGAGTGGCTTAGCTAACAAACATTGATTTCTCAGAGTTCTGGAGGATGGGAAGTCTAAGATAAATATGCTGGCAGATCTGGTATCTAGTGAGAGCCCTCTTTGTTTGCAAAAGGCCATCATCTTAGGACCTCACCTGGCTTTTCCCTGGTACATACATATTGAGAGCTATCTTGTGTCTCTTTCTCTTTTTATAAGAGTGTTAATCCCATCCTGAAGTCCCTGCCTTTGTGACCAAACTGACTCTAATTACATTACAAAGGCCCTACCTCCAAACACCATCACATTGGATATTAGGGCTTCACCATATTTTGAGGGGACACAAACATTCAGTCCATACCTGGCACACACTGTGAGCATTTATTTGTCTCCTATGCATTTGCCAGTCCACTAGGGTTTGGTTGATTCAGGCTCTACAAGCTGGGCTTGCCTCCCAGATGCAAGTTGGATTTGGGTCTGTGCCACACATCTCTCATCCTCTTTAAATCAGGGGTTAGCAAAGACATGTTCTTCTCATGATGAAAGTCAGGAACTCATTTTCACTTCTCTTTGGATTACCTGTGCTAAAAACCACTGGCCAAAGCAGATCAAGTTAGCCAGACTCAACGGCAAGAGGCCAGGAAGTACACTCCATCTAAAATGGAGGTCAGGGGTGAGGGAGAAAGTGAATGCGTTTTGAAGCATGATCTGATCTATGAAACTTTTCTACTCCAGGAAGCACTCAGTGAATACTCTAATTCTTTTTCTCAGTAAAATCAAAATCTTTGTACCATTTTTTGGGTTTTTGTCTGAAGATTTTCACATGTGTGTAAATTGTACTTTATTGTAATATATTTGTTTATGTATCAGTCTCCTTCTAGACGCCACCAGGAATGTTTTATTCTTTCCTGTGTACACAGAGATCAGCATATTCAACAAATATTAGATGGATTGACTACAAAATGTGTGCACCTAATATTTCCTGCTGTTGTTTTATAAGAAATGTAATATAAATAATCTTTTAATGTTTTTATAGATTCCACTACCTCATATGTTTAATAAGAGGATTAAACTAAATACAGTGCACAGAACACTATAAACACTCAATAAACAGTAGCTGTTCTTATTCCTACTATTATTCTTGTTATTACATTTAAAGTTAAGAAGTTAAATATGTAACTTATATCTCTATATCTCCAGTTTTATATATATAAATTTCTTATCACTACTATGATTTATTATGCCTATTAAAGTACAGATTACCTCTAGTAAATGGCTGCTGAAATCAGGCAGAAACAAAACAAACAGAAATTAAATACTGGTTTCTAAATTTTTGCATCACTCTCCATGCAGATCTGAGCTTCTATATAAAATTCTATTTTTATGAAAATGTAATATTTTTGTACAGAAGGAAAATTTCGGCTCGATCATATGCACATTATGAGTCAGACTTCTTGAATGTAATCATAAATATGATATGTAGAACACAGGTTGATATGGGGTTTTTGGCTGCTCCTGTTGGGGCATGATCAAAGAAATTGAAGATTATTTATAATGGCCCTCTATGGTGCGCTAAAGGAAGTATGATGCTGAGCGATGGGAAAGAGAGTCAATGGAGTTTGCTGGTAGTATATGCTCTGGATGATATTATCAATACAAAACTAAGACAGTGTTAACTTGTGCACTGGTGAAAGTTAGAACATGGTTCTTAGCTAGGGTGAATAGGTTTAATAAAGGCTGTCTTTGTTTGGTTTTGTTTAATCTTAAACTGGCTTTCCCGCTGAGGGTATGACAAAGTCAAGAATGTTCAAGGAAAACAGAGCTCAAGCAAAAAGTAATAGCTTTATGGGATAAGGGTTAAGAAGTTAGATTCTCAGGACTACTATAGCTTCTGGATATTTAAGGAAAATATACCAGAAAAGGATGTGCTTTAGAAGACCATCCCCCAAAGTCTGCATCTAAATTAATCTCAATTTTTATCAGACTCCAGGAATGCATGTGTGCAGATAATGAATCCAAGGAATCCAGCTAAAAGCAATAACAAGAATACTAGAGAGCTGAATAGACTTAGCAATAGTTTTCTGGTGGGGAGGAGTCTTGACAAAACCATCGAACTTTCCACTGAAAACCCACAAATGCCATGATTTAAGAGCAAGGGCTCACAAAGCTTAAACCCAAGTTGCCACAGGACCAAGATGATCCATCAATGATTTAACTGATTGCTAGAACCAAATCAATCTCTCCACAAATGAAGAAAAAAAAAATGCTCCACATCTATCTGTGTACAGTTCACAATACCTGTACAGAACACAATACCACCAGGCATACAGAAAAGTAAAAACACATGACCCAGAGTCAATATAAAAGTAGTCAATAAAAGCAGACCTAAGCATATATCAGATGTTGAAATTAGAAGACAAGGACTATAAAATAACTACGATAAACATTTTAAAGCATTTACAAGAAAAGATGGTCAAGAATTTTCAGTAAAATGTGGAGAAATTCACAGTGATATAGAAATTCTTAACCAAATGAAACTCTTAGAACTAAAAATGTGCAATAACTGAAAACAAAAATGTCATTAACCACAGTTTGGACAGTGCATAAGAAAGGATTATGAAAAGAAAGTCAAGATAATCAAAATAATTCAAACTGAAGGGAAATGACTGGAAAAATGAGCAGAACTTTAATGAGTTAAAAGATATTAGCTAACAGAGTCACACATATGGAATTGGAGTTCAATAAGGAGCAAAGAGAGACAATGGGGCAGGAAAATATATTTCCAAAAATATTAGATAAAAGTATTTTCAATCTCATTAAAACCGCTAACCCATAGATGAGTGAAAGCTAAACAGGATCAATACAGAGAAAAATATATGCCAAGGCATTTCATAGTCAAACTGCTAAAAACCAAAATGAAGAGAATATCTTAAAAACAGCTAGAGAAAAAAAAAAAAAGATGTATCCCATTGAGTGAATAAGGATATGAATGATGGCTGACTTCTCACCGTATGGCATCTAGAAGACAATGGAATATAATCTTTAAAGTGATGAACTTAAACAAAAAATCTCACTGTATTAGATTAGACAAATTAATGGCTTAAAACAGCACAGATTTAGTCTTTACAATTCTAAAGTTTAAAACTCTGAAATCAGTTTCACTGGGCTAAAGTCAACTTGTGGGTATGGCCGGTTCCTTCTGGAGCTTCTGAGAGGAGGATCCATTTTCTTGTATTTCTCAGCCTTTACTGGTCCCCTGTATTTCATGTCTTGTAGCCCCTTCTTCCGAGTTCAAAGCCATCACCTCAATCTGTTTCTGTCACTTCATCTCCTTCTCGAACTCTCTCTAACTCATCTTGTTTCCCTCTTATAAGAATCATTGAGATTAAATTTGGGGCTACTTGTATAACCTATGATGATCTCCCATCTCAAGATCATTAGTAACCTAACATAATATTGTGCATCAACTATATTTCAAGACAGGGAAGATCATTAGTAACCTAATCATGCATTCAAAGTCTTATCTGCCCTATTAAGTAACATTTACAGGTTTCTACTGTCATTCGCCAGGATACATTTGCTTTATGCAGGAGCCAGACTTATAAATTACATGGGTAAATGGCAGGACCCACTACTAAGCATGCTTTAGGTCCTTAAGGGTAGCACTAATTTTAGCTATCTCACCCAGGATGTGACGTTTCTGAGTCATTCTCTTGGCTGGGAGGAGGAAGGTAAAGTTTGAGACGATTCCACTTGGTCTTCTCTACTACCATAGCTCTTTTCCCATCAGCCAAGGGACCAATGTGACCAGCTATCAAGTATGTCAATCTCAGTTGTCTACTTAAGAACTGGGAAAGTGATCACTGAGTGGGGTTATAGACCCAGTGACCCATTCACTTTTGTAACTGACGTACAGTCACTGTACAATATTATTTAGTTACAGGTGTATAACATAGTGATTCACAATTTTTAAAGGTTATATTCCGTTACTATAAAATACTGGGTATATTCCCAGTGACCCATTCTCAACACTGACTTTGACTAAGATTTCACTTACTACCTGCCTCTCTTATGTCCTTCTAACAGAGGAGTCTGAAAGATGATGCTTCAGGTTTCCAGGTTTTGACATCACTCAGGCCTCAGCTCCAACCCTGTGTCAAATAGTCTGTGAAATGCTTTGCTATTCATTTTCCCCAAGTGTGCAGTTACTTCCTCCAGGGACCCAGACTCTCCTTGAGTCATTATGTTCCATATCTTAAAACTGGCTCAGGGAGAGAAATTTGGCAAAGGAGCATGACATTTTTTTTTTTTAATTGACACAACTGACATCATCCTCCTGGACCTTCCTTTATATTTTTTTCTATGGTAAAAGCTGAATATTATCCTTGTTAGCTACTCATTTACTTTGTCCTTAGAGATGTGTTGCATTAAATATCCTCATAAATCTGTGTGTATGTCAGGCCTCTTGGATGTCACTTATAACAATTACATCTACCTGGTTTCTGAGAGTAAAGTGCCACCATATGGGCTCTATTGTTTTGAGGTCTTGACCCCACTGCTATCAATAAACCTAGTTTTACAATAGCCTTTCCTATTGTTAGCTGGGGTTTACCTGGTGGCCAGGAGGAGTGTGAGGGTAGATCCTAAGGGGGAGTGTACATATTACGTTAGAGGGAGAAGCTTTTTCTTTATCTTCTTACACTAAGAGTGTGCTAGATTTTAATAGAGAAATCTGAGCCACTCTGCAGGGTCAGAAATGTTACACTTTTCAAAATATAAGGGGACATCTACCCATTGTCAACATCCCAAGTGTCAGAGACCCATTGTTTTCCAACCAGAGTTCTAACTTTAGCACACCAGACCTGCATCAGTTTACCTTTCTCCAGATCTGAGCTACTCTGATTGTTAAATCTTGGGTGCCTGGTCCCAATTCAACACTACCTAGTGTACTCTGTGCTACACTAACCACCAATGATGAGTCTTCATCACTAGCTAGGTGACAGATAATTCTGCTCTACACTTTATCTTCACAGTTAATTTCTCAAGCCTCTCTTGGTACCAATGATTGTGATGGTGTTCTCCTGATGCAGATGCTGAGGCAGAGATTTTAAGATGCAATTATAGATTAAGGATCTGTGGAAGGAAGGAAGAAAAAGAAAGGACTGGATAAAGAGAGAAGTTAACCCGTGATGCAGGCCTAAAAATCACCAGCCAATCCTATGGGGAATTCAGAATCCTATAAGGTCCATCAGGGTTTGCTGCATTGAGCCAAATTGGGCAGGCCTTCAAACCTCTGCCTGTATCAGTCATTGGATGCAGGCTGCCTGCCCTAGGGAAGGATGTATTCTGTGACAGGTGGCTCTCTGCAGCTGAAGCAGACATTGAACTAGCTGATGTCCTCATTTAAAGAGGGATCTGGTGGCATATCTTTCAGATACACCACAGCATACAACCCAGGTGGAAAAAAAAATGGGCAAAAGACTTGAGTAAACCCTCAATAAGATGATTTAATACTGTCCGATAAGTCTATGAAAAAAATGTAACATGCTTAGGCATCAGTAAAATGCAAATTAAAAACATAGCAAAAAATTCTCTCATATGTGTAGAGTGGCAAAAAGCAACAACTACAACAAAAATCTGACAATATCAAACGTTAGGTAAGACATAGAACAACTTGAATCACATGAATTGATTGTAGAAGGTAAAAAGTATAACGGCTTTTCAAAAATTGCTTGGCAATTTCTTATAGTGTTAAACATGTACTTACCTATAGCCCAAAAAATCCATTCTTAGGTAATTTCTCAATAGAAGTAAAAACACATAATCAAAAAGACTTGTATAAGAATGTTCCTAGCAGGAATAATCATAATAACCAAGAATTGGAGAGAACCCAAATGTCTATCATCAAATGAATTATTCCTTAAAAAATGGTGGTATATTCATACAATGGAACTGTATTCAGCAAAAAAGATTAAAAACTTGCAAAATTACAAACTATGTATTGACATGCACTGCTATATGGATGAACTTAGAAACGTTTCGATGAGCAAAAAGAAACAAAACATACTTGCAAAATATAAAGTGTATGTAAATGTGATATTATTATTAAATAGCATCATCAATAGAAGTTCAAGAATACATAAAACTAATGTTTGGGGATACCAACCAAAATAGTGGTTGTCATATAAAAGTCTGATTGATGAGAGAGGGGCACAAAGGCACTTCTGGGGTGATGGAATTTCATATTTTTATGTAGATTTTGATTACACAAGGGTATACACTTGACTCATCAACGTGTAGACTTAAAAGCAGTGTGTTATATGGTGTTTAAGTTATGACTCAGTTTAAAAAAAAATCACGTTCTTCTCAAAAATGAAAACTGCAAGTACAATTTGTGTAAAAATTATACATTTAGATACAAAGAAGTTGCAATAAGAAAATTGGCACATACACATAAAGCAACACAAATAATGCAAGGATCATGTGATTTTAACTGCAGTAAATTCAGTTCAAAAAGACAAAGGACACTATGAAGTAAAATAATAGCATAACACCCAATTATGAACTTAACAAATGTTTAAGCATGATCATCATTGTGCATTATAATATATATTGCAAAAAACAAGAAATACAAGGAAAAATTTACAAACTTAAAACAGCAGTAGGAAAATTCATTTTATCATACTCAAGTCAATGACCAAACAATGCACAAAAATTGGGAGGACCTGAATTACATAATTGATAACTTAGACCTAACTGAGCTAAATATTTTATGTTCAAGGACCCCTGGAAAGTTTACAAAAAGTGCTAATGTTCAAAACCACATCATCATCTTTAATATCACAACAAGAAAATAGACTTAAGCCATTCAAAAAGAGATGACTTCTGACGTGGTTAGCTCTGAAACAAGACTAAGTATAAATCTTAGCTTACTGGCTGTGTGACCTTGGGACAATTACCCAACCTCTCTGTGTTTTAGTTTCTTTATCTGTAAATGAGGAATAATAATAATAGCGTTTACTTCATAAAGACGTTGGGAATAATGTGCAATTTGATGAATATAAAGCACTAACAATAGTGCTTGGCATAAAGTAAACCCTCTGTAAATATTATTATCATCATTATTATTGCCGAACACCTTATTTACAATAATTGATACAATTTTAGTTAGATAATCCTAATAAGGAAGAATTCCACCAGTAATTGCAACTATAATGTACCCAACTTCAATTTTTTCTTGTGTCCTTTAATACTCACAAGCTTTCTTTAATGGTGTGTGCTATTTCGAGATTACAGGGGCAGTTGGGATAGATTTTGTCTTGAGTGCACTTTTTCCAAGTCCCAGTTCAGTGTTTTTCCCATCTCTTGCTTTTTTACCACAAATATAAGGTCAATGGACCACATGCTTCCTGACGGCAGAGTTAGAAAGGACAGGATATTGAAAAATTCAGCCAGAGCTGCTTGTGGCTCTTTCTAGGAACTAAGTAGAAGTGACCATTTAACCCAAGATAGCTTATTCTGTTGTTCCCTCAGAGTCAAAGGAGAAATCTCTACCACCTAAATTCCTTCCTTCATAGACTGGTGCCGGCAATTTCTTTAACTGCAAACACCACGCTCAACATTGCATAAAATATAAGTCTCAGTGACTTAAATATAAGTCATGGTCATAGAGCTCAAAAGAATTGTGACATTGAACAAGTGGCATTAGCTGTGAGTCTCAGTTTCTTCATTTGCAGTGATAACACAAACTTGAAACACTTATTTCTAAGAGGGAATGAGATGGATGCTATAGGCTCACTTGTTGCTGGTTTCCTTTTCCTTTACTTTCTTCCTGGAAACAGTTGCCAGGTTGCAATTGATATTTAGGTATAAATAACTGATGCCAGATCATTCTCAAAGACCAAATACTCATATTCAGAATAGATAGCATAGAAACTAAGTTACTAAAGGGAAAAGGAGAAGTGGCTTCTGAAATGGAGGCAGAAAAGCCATACACCAGCCTGTCACAGTCTAGAGAATTGTTTAATAAGAGTACAGACCCAGGGTTCAGAGGGTCCCTGCCCTCCAGCTATGTAAGCCTGGTAATTTACTTAAACCTCTGATATGGTTTCCTTATATGTAAAGTAAAGATAATATTATCGCCAACACTTACTAAATTTTGTGTAAAATAGATAACTTAGTGAATATAAAATGATTAGAAGAGTATCTGGCACGAGATATGTATTCAATCCCTCTTAGCTATTATTAGCAATGCATGTTTCTTCCCAGCTCTGTGTACACAACCAGACTGCATGAAGGGGCCAATTGGTGTATTTGCAAAGGAAAGCATCATTAATATTTTTGTCTGGCACTATATAGAGAAATAATTCCCAGTCAGCAATCTTAATCTCTCCTCTGGATTTAACTCTAACAAAGCCTTCACTAAAATGAATAACATTTTCTTAACAGATAAGAATCTCGGTTCTAGACCTTGTCTATTTCTACCAACACACAGTAAATGCTAGTTGATAGAATAAATGTATTTGTGAGTTGGTTGTTTACAGTTTCTTGCATTCGAATAATAATAGTTCAAATTTGCAAAGCACTTATATTTAGATCACATCCTATAGCCTTTAAACTTCCCTTCAAGGCAAGCCAGAGTATGCATTGCTATTGCTGTGATATTAAGGATTTAGTTCCTGAGACAACACAGAGAGACGGCACCTATTGAGTCTTTATTGTATGTGCAGCATTGATCTAAACATAGTATGAATATTAACTCATCTGGTCCTCTAGCAACTCTATGAAGCAAGTACTGTCATTATCCCCTTTTTGAACAGATGAGAAAACTGAACCATAGAGAAGTTAAGAAACTCAAGTTGTAAAAGTATGGTTATGAGCACAGCCCATCTCATTCCAGAGTTCAAGTGCTCACACCTGAGTGAGAAGGCAGCAGGTTCACTATGTTGAAAGGAAATAGGAATAATTAAGTTTTAATTATTTTAAGTCAAAAATATTAGTAATTATAAGTGTACTGACCAAGGTGGCTGGCAAACAAAGAATATACTAACTCAGTGGTGTCCTTTTCTATAAGCAATAAACATTTAGAAAATAGAAGACAAAGATCACATTTCAACAAAAGCAACAGGAACCAACAATTAAATAACTCTGGAACTTTAGGGATTCACAAAACACAGGAATAAAATTTAGGACTCTACTGAGGAACATAAAAGGAGACAAGAGTGAATGGAAG
Organism: Pseudorca crassidens; assembly: GCF_039906515.1. Classification (NCBI taxonomy): domain Eukaryota; kingdom Metazoa; phylum Chordata; class Mammalia; order Artiodactyla; family Delphinidae; genus Pseudorca; species Pseudorca crassidens. Next base: position 39,442,591 of record NC_090299.1, read on the forward strand.
AACATATTTTGCTGCTGGATGGGAAGAGCTGGAATTGTTTGAATGATATTTCTTTCAAAACTAAGCGGTGAACATAACACAATACAATAAAAAAGAAAAATAATTATTTTTCCTTTTCCGAACATAGGTGATTTGATTTGAAAGTTCATATGGAAAAATCTATATGTGACATTAACATTTTAAAGTTTGGAGGAGAAAAATGGCGAGAGAAGACAAATTGTGTGATGAAACTTCAGCAATTAGATGGATTTTACATTTCAGGCAATGAGAAACAGACCATTAGATAGAATATTGAGTTCTAAAACATTGCTAAATGAGCAAGAGAAGTGGAGAAAAGAATGAATACCATTGAAACAATGAGCAGCTACCTGACATAGGGAGGTGAGGAGGATGGCTAAAAAAAAAATCCTCAAACTAAATATTAGAATCCTAATATCTCTTGTTCTTTCCTTATGGCTTACATGAAAACAAAAAATACTACTCCAATGAATGCAATATGTAAAGCTTAAAGAATGAAACAATAAAAAAGCTAAGAGAAAAAATAAAACAATTGTTAAAAATATCATTTTAAATTAAAATTAAAACAATTATGAAAAACTTCGGTTATACTAAAATATCTTTTGTAATTACCAGTTGTAAACTTTAACTACAGGGGCTTTTTTCTTACAGGATATATTTAAGAATTAAAAGATTATGTAAAATAACATTCCTGCTTTCTAATTGTTAGCAATTCTGCTTCCATCACCTATGAAACATCATAATTATAATAATGAAAATCAGATAAAGAGGTCTCTGTGATCATAAGGGCCCAAATGCAAGAATGAACATTTTGCTAAATTTGATTACATCAAAATATAAAATATTATCCTTGTCCAAATAATATACATTAAGTCGAACACAAACATTAAAACAGGGAAATTGTTTGCCACATATGTGACTGCGTTGGTTCAGGTTATCGTAACAAAATACAATAGACTGGGTAGCTTAAACAACAGAAATGTATTTCTCATACTTCTGGAAACTAGAAGTCCAAGATCAAGGTGCCAGCCAATTCAGTTGCTGGTGAGAGGTCCCATCCTGGCTTACAGAAGGCCGCCTTCTCACTATGTCTTTACATGGACTTTCCTCAGTGCATGTGTGCACTTAGTGAGAGAGACAGAGACAACTCTCTAGCATCTCTTCTTATAAAGGCATTAATCCCATCATGAGGGCCCCATCCTCATAGCCTCATCAAAACCTAATTACCTTCCAAAGTCCCCATGTCCAATTACTATCACATTGGGAGTCATAGCTTCAACATATGAATTTCGAGGAGACATAACAATTCAGTCCATAGCAAGGTTAATTTCCTTTAAAATCCATTGAAAAGTTTGTTAAGCAGCCCTATAACAAAAGGTATTGAGGACCTCAAATATAAAGTTACTGAAAAATATATGAAAATGTCATATAAACATGTTAAGGGATGTTAATTCAATTAAAGAAATGCAAACTGAAACTTCAGTGTGCCATTTTTTACTTATCAGTATGGAGTATTTCCAAAAAGTATATGATATAGAGGGAAAATGAGTGGATAATCTTACATTTTGGCTATAATGTAAACTGGTGCAACCAGTTTGAAAGGAAGTACAGCAGTATTTGCCAATATTTAAAAGTTGGTAGATAGAATATATCTAATATCTATATATCTCAATTCTCATATATAAAGGCTAATTTTGAGAATTTGTTATATCAAATGTAAAGCACCTAGTACATTTTCTGGTCCAGGTCAAGAGAAATATTAAAGATGACTAGAAGGCAGATAACAACTCCATGTGCTGTTCATATAGCTAGTTTACAGATGAGCAAAGTGAGAGGGAGAAAGGTCTCTGCCTTACTGTAGTTCAAACCATTTAGTGGTGGTAAACCCTCAAATTCAAACCCGGGTCTATTGATTTCAAATATCATACTAAATACCTGTATAAAGATTATCATTAAACGTCATGATAATAACTGGTTGAAGTTATTTTATCAGCTATTTACTACTCCATAAAGCCACCCCAAAATCCAGTGGTTTGTTTCTCACATTTCAGTGGGTTGGCTGATCTCAGATGGGCCTTTATCCTTCTGGTCTTTTCTGGGTTCAGTCATGCAGCTATCATCATCTGGAAGCTTTACTGGTTTAGGCTTGATGTGGCTTTGTCTGGGCATCTATATCCACCTCATCTCTCATTATTCAGTGGCCTAACATGGGCTTCTTAATACTTAACAGGTAAGTTCTAGGACAGCAAGTCCCAATGCACGGGTAGTTAGTAAGCCTCTGCTAATGACACATTGGCTGAATTCCCACTGGACAAATTATGTCAGATAGAATCAGTGTGGGAGAGGTGTATGTAAGAGTGTAGATGGCTAAAAGACACACATCAGATGAAGTCTGAAATAGCCTGGGGCAAGCATCAGCAACCTAGGGCCTGTTTTTGTAACTAATGTTTTATTGAAATATTGAAAAATAGCCACACCCATTGGTTAAGTATTGTCTATGGAGGCTTTTTTGCTAGAACAGCAGGGATGAGCAGTTGTCACAGAGACTATCTGTCCGCAAAGCCTAAGATATTTACTACCTGGCCCTTTACAGAGAAAGCTGGCAAACCTAGGAGGCCCAGGAGGTGGTGCCCCAAATCTGCATCACATAGTACCACACCAAATATCCATACAAAGTTCCATTACTAAAACCCTTCCCCAGTCTCCACCTACCTCCTCCCCACCTTTTTGTTCAAACACCATAACTCATTCTTGTTCCATTCATGAGCACTATTATTTTTAAATGTTATTACATCTTTATTTCACTAGGTTTTAATCTTAAAATGGTGCTCAATTTAAACTATAATTACTGTAGTTGGGAATCAAGGATTATACAATCACTTTACAACAAAGATGCTTACAGGTATTCCCTGTGGTACTCGTGACTGTTGTAATTCTGAATGGAACTTTTAACTTTGGAGCAATAGACAAACACAATGAGAGAGCACTTTGGAGATTCATTTTGATGTTTTGCACTAAGCTTCCTCTAAATAGCAACAGGGCTTCAGCAAATAAATTACCTCCTTTCAATTGTGCTCTGGGTCCTAGTAGACAAGATGCATTTAGAGGAGAGTTTATGAAAGGCTCCAAAAGACTGAAAGCTTCCCTGCGCTTTCCTGGAGTGCTCTGTCGACAGTGTAGTGACTGGAAACTATAAAAATGCAAAAAGTCATTTGTCTCTTAACAGCAGCAGTTTACTACGGCATCCTATTACTTATTAAATCATCAGCTCAATAAAGCATAGATAACCCCACTCTAGTACACACTACAATGTAGTAAGACTTAATGTGCTACCTTTCTGTTCACCTGATAATAATCAAGACCTAGCTAAGTCCTTACCTCTCCTCTAAATCCATTTTTTGTTGCCCACAGTTACCTGTACAAAAGGTAGCCGAAGATCATGCTCGAGCTTTGCCATTTATTTCCATTTAATCTTTGGAAAATTAGTCTTACTGATCCTTGTTTTTCTGTCCATGGAATAGGAAAAATACTACTTATCTTTTAAGAATGTGAAGGTAAATACTTAACGTTCCAAATAACAACAACAAAACACGGCCTTTGCACAGGGCTAGAGTCTATAAAGATATGTGAGTTTCTAGCTCCCCTCTGTCTTTTTTATTTTTGTAATTTTATAACATTTTCCCATGTCTATGTTACTGCATATCTTTTTTGGTGCTTTAATTATTTAACACAATTTTTTACATGTCTTCAGATTGTGGCATTGTGAGGTAATAGATCATTGTTTAATTTATCCTCATAATTGTCACCGTACCAGGTGAGATATATAATAGGTACTACATTGTTTATGGAGGGAGGGAAGGAAGGTAGAAAGGAAGAGAGGGAGGGATGAGGAAAGGGTGAGGATTGTATGGATTCTGGAAGAGGGAATTTGTGGATTATTAATGCAAGTGCCCATAAATTTGTGCTTCTGTTGAAACAGAGCTGCAGTTGGCAAAGGAAACTGCAGACTGATCAATATTTTAAAGGGATAGATGAATAATTCTGAAGAAACTTTTAAATGACTTTCTAACCTTCCTAAAATTCTGGGACTTAATCATCCATTATAAAGGCTCTCTTTTCCTGCCATAGTTCAGTGTTTTAAAAAATAATATTTGGGGGCTTCCCTGGTGGTGCAGTTGTTGCAAGTCCGCCTGCCGATGCAGGGGACACGAGTTCGTGCCCCGGTCCGGGAAGATCCCACATGCCGCAGAGCGGCTGGGCCCGTGAGCCATGGCTGTTGAGCCTGCGAGTCCGGAGCCTGTGCTCCGCAACGGGAGAGGCCACAACAGTGAGAGGCCCGCGTACTGCAAAAAAATAAAATAAAATAAAATATTTGGTTGGGAAGATGGAATAAATACTCAACTTATTGGCAGCTGAAATGTAAAAGCCATTCTTATTCAGGACAGAGGCTGCCAAAAAAAAAAAAAGCCCAAGAGGGTAGACCTGGCCTTTAAAATGCAACCTGTCTTCTGTGTGAATTCCCATCTCACCTCAATATTAGCAGCCCTTCCACGTTGATCCATTCACAAATGTTGATTGATCAGTGGTAAGTCTAGACTACTCAAAATATTGTCACTAGGTCTCTCCTCCCCAGAAGGCCCTATGGTGTCTCCAGTTAAACTTTCCCTACTCAGAGTGTGAATACAGAGTTGTGATCATGTTACCCCTCTTCCATCTCTCTGCTTTCTATTGAGGCTAAGCTTGGCTCACAGAACTAGCCAGCCCTCCACTTCTCTTGCTCTGCTGAATTCTTTCCTTTGCTTCACTGCTATTTGGTCTATTATGCTCATCCCTTCTTCTGTAGCCTTTTGTCATTTGGGCACCAACCACACCTAACCAGCACTGTTGTACATATAAACTATCATTCAGCTCTTTCAGTCTGGTGTCCTCTGCTGGGCTCATACCTGAGTCTAGAATCTCCATCTCACAACAATCACTAAGGACTTCACTTAGCATCAATAGGGTGACCATATGATTTGTCGTCTAAACTGGGGCACCTTCAAGAGTAAAATAAATACTTACTGGCTTTGTCAGGAAAGTATGTGTAGAACAAGTCTATCTGGGAAAAGCCAAAGGTGTCACTCTTGCTCAGCCTTCCAGATCTGTCAACTACATCTCACCTACTCTCTTTTCTGGCCATCTGGATACCACATAGTCCGCCTTTCAGTCAGTTAAACAATGAGTCACCTCCACACATAAAAGCTTCTAACCAATTGCAATGTGCACCAAAAAAATCTCAGGTCATCAAAATCTATACTAGGTTCAAGCAGAGGGAATTCGATACATGCAATTGGATACCTGGGTGAATGAATTGCCGAGGAACACACAGGGAGTGGTAAGGCAACCTAGAGATTAGGGAAGAAGTTACCACCTCTCAGGATAGAGGCACGAGAGAAGACAATGTTATCAGAGCTCGGCATTCATGGCTTTGCCTATGGAGTGGGTGCTGAAATTACAGGGAACAGAGGTACTGGCAGAGATGGCACCTGCAGACAAAAGAAAGGGACAGATACTCTGACTTTTTTCCTATTATCCTCTGATTTACTGCCTATGCTTCCACTGGGTGACGTGTTTGAGTTGATTTGTTTGGAAATATTAAACCAGGAGACTAGCTGTTCTTCACATTCAATGCATTGCAATTTAAAATATCACTGAATATCAAGGCTACAAGGAACAACAATGATGACCTGGCCAAATCACTGAATGGACACTTCTACCAAGGGAGCATCAATCCAGTATGACTGATTACCTTAGAGAAGTTATCTAAGAGAGTATTGATCAGCGTGTCTGCCAGGAGGCATTCACTTTGGATTGTCTCAAGTTCTTCAATGAAGTCTATCCTGGGAGATCCTGCCATCATCCAAGAGATTAGAGATTCTTGATCATCACCAGGGAAATGTGTATCAGCCAAGACAAAACACTGACATATTTAAAGTCTTTGGAAGTTTTGTTTTAAAGTTGCACACAATGGCAGCATATGTTAAGTTCATTGGCTTTGGAGTCAGAAAGTCCTGGATTTGTATTTCAACTTTTTCACTAACTAGCAATTTGACCTTGGGAAATTTTAGATTCCACTCTGCTTTAACTCCCTCATTTAAAAAATCAGAATGTTATACAGCAGAAACTAACACAACATTGTAAAGCAATTATACGCCAATAAAAATGTTAAAAAAAAAACCTCAGGATGTTATTATGACAACCATATAAGATTCTTGAAATTATTTACTAAAATAATATTTAGAGAAGGCCACCACATAGTCAGGTTTACAAATGCTAGCTGCTATTGTTATCTTTAAAATTATTTTTAGCCATTCTTCTATTAATGGAAATAGGCTATACTCGAATATACTGAAAATTCTGTTAATACTGAATCCATGAAAGCAGAAAGAAGGTTAAATAAAAGATATCAAAAAGAGACAGTCAGGAATCTGAGTAAGCTAAAATAAATGAGAGAAGTATTAGTTTTAGAAATTATCGCAACATTCAGAACCACTCTATACTGTGAACTATAAACAGAAATGAGATGAAAATGTCAAATATATATAAAAGAAAAGAAAAACAAATGTGCTACAAGTCTGGTTCCTTATGCCAGCTTCTACTATCAGAGCTGGTATAATTATTTCAATCTTTTTCACCTTTTCCACTTTTGTTAATTTGTAATAAACTCTTTGGTATAATCTCTATAATTCTGTATTGCAGTCCTGAAATACCAATGGCGTTGTCCTTATTCTTGGATAAGAAAGGCTTTATGTGGACAGGGCAGAAGAGAAAATAGGGGCTCACTTTTTATGACCTCCCTTGTCTTCACTTCTCTCTGATATTCTGATCTTTCTCATACTCAACTGATAAATATCAATAGTAACCACCTTTTCAGGGAGAGTCATGCAAAATTATTTGAAATTACTTTAGAATGTTCCATTCTCCTAACCATACTGAATATGTTATGAAATTAAACAAAACTGAATACATAGGATTCTGTGAGATCCCATATACTGTATCCTCTGTGTGGTAGAAGGGATTAGACCAGTAACAAACTGTAGAATAGTATACTGAGCACTAAACTGGTAGTTCGAAAGCCTGTATTCAGTCTCTGTTCTTCCACTTACTATGTGTAGTTTGATAAGTTTGTCCATATTTTCAGGACTTCATTCTCTACTTAATCTTCTATAGGAGTAGAGATTTAGGCTGAAAATCTCTGAAGTCTTTTCAGAACTAAAATTGTTTCATATATGTATAAATAATGAAATGTCTTCAGGAGGTGGAATTAGAGTAAAATTTTTTCTTGCTTTATACAGTTTTTAAACTTTTAATGACAAAATGCTTTGCTTGTATAATTTAAAATACACAGTTTTTAGAATTCCAATTTTGATAATAGCAGAGTAGGTTTTACCAAAATAAGTCACCCACACACAGAATTATAAATGCTAGAAAAATATTTTTAAAACTATCCTAAAGTGGTAGAGAATGCACACAGGTAGACAGAAACAGGAATAAGTCATTTTCTTGAAAGAAGGGAAGCCCCCTCATTGACATCCATGTTCATATAGTTTTGCTCCATGCCCCCATAATAAGGGGGTAACAAGAGACTAAGCACAAGTACACAGTGTTATTGTCTTGCATTAACAGGATGGAGATAAGAGGTGACAGAGTGAAAATTGGGGTGGAAACAAAATAAAGAAATAAAGATGGCACAGTGGGGTAATCACAAAATTGTATACAGAAAAATCTCCCAAGTCCTTGGCTGAGCATTGAGCTCTGCAAGCATGGTGGGTGAGGGTGCAGAGGGGATTCAGTGGCATGGGAGCACCATGATATACGACAGTCAAAAGCCAGAGAAACCTGAGAAGGAGGTTTGGTTACTGCCAACTAACGTTGTGGGTAACAGTTTGAAATTTAGTCCCTCATAGTTAGAGGTGGATGAAAAACACCTTGGGCTTCACACTGATTTGCCTTAGCAGAGCTGAAATTCAAACTTCTATAAGTTCAAGCTCAAGGTTATCATCTTGTAATTTTGCTGCTTTCTTTTACACATATTAACACTTCAGAGGAAGATAACAGAAGTAAAAGTATCTAAAATGTGTTCCCACAGTATTCAGTAAACAATCAAAATTAGTAGATATATGAGGAAGAAGAAAAATGGGACATATTGTCAAGAAAAAGGGATGGACTATTGTTACACACAGTGTTATTATCTTGATGTAGCCAAGAAATGGAGAAAGGTTAGTTGTTGCCAGGATTTAGGATTGGGATTGAATTGGGTGAGAAGGGGCATGTGTGATCAGAAGTAAGCAACACAAGGGATTATTATCATGCTGGAACAGTTTTGCATCCTGACTACATACATCAGTTGAAACAGCTGTACCACAACAGTGAGGTATGTGATAATGGGGGAGGCTATCCATGTATTGCGGCAGGGGATATATGGAAAATCTCTGTACATTCAGTTCAATATTGCTGTGAATCTAAAATGGTTCTAAAATATGACATATTTTTAAAAGGTGAAAAAGAAAAAAATTCCCATTGTTAACATTATACTCAATGGTAAAAGACTGAAAGCTTTTCCTCTAATATCTGGAACAAGACAAGGATACCTACTTATACCCCTCCTATTCAATATAGTATCAAAAGTCTTAGCCAGAGTAATTAGATATAAAAAAGGTAAAAGTCATCCAAATTAGAAACAAAGTAGTAAAATTATCTTTCTTTGTAGATGACACAATCTTATAACTAGAAACACTAAAGATTACACACACACACACACACACACAACTTTTAGAACTAATAAATGAATTCTGTCAAGTTACAGGATATAGAATCGACATACAAAAGTCAGTTGTGTTTTTACACCTTAACATTGAACAATCACAAAGAAAATTACAATAGCATCAAAAAGAATAAAATATTTTTGAATAAACTTAACCAAGGAGATGAAAGATTTGAACAGTTAAAACTATGAAATGTCACTGAAAGAAATTAAAGAAGACACACCACAAAAGGAAAGTCATCCAGTGCTGATAGATTAAAAGACTTAAAATTATTGAGATGTCAATACTATCCAAAGTTATCTAGAGATTTAATGAAATTCCTATCAAAATCTTGAAGGCACTTTTTGCAAAAAAAGAAAATTCATCCTAAAATTCACATAGAATTTCAAAAGACTACAAATAGACAAGACAATTTTGGAAAAGAAGAACAAAGTTGGAGGTTTTACATTTCCTGATTTCAAAATTTATTATAAAGATACAGTGATCAAACATATGGTACTAGTATCAAGACACATATATAAACCAATGGAATAGAATAGAGAGGTAAGAAATAAACCCTCACATGTATGGTCGAATTATCTTTTCCAATGATGGAAAGAACAGTTTCAACAAATAGTGTTGGAAAACTAGATATCCACATTCAGAAGAATGAAGTAGGACTCTTTATCTTACACTATCTACAGATATTAATTCGAAATAGATCATAGACCTAAACATAAAAGCTGAAACTATAAGACTCTTAGAAGACAACATATGAAAATCTTTATGGTATTACATTTGGCAATGATTTCTTAAATATAGCACTAAAAGCACAGGCAACCAAAGTAAAAATAGATAATTTTGAGTACATCAAAATTAGAATCTTCTGTTCATCAAGGACATAATCAACAGAATGAAAAGGAAACAAAAGAAGTGAGAGGAAATGTTTGCAAATCATTTATCTGATAAGAGGTTAATAACCAGAATATATAAAGACAACTTACAACTCAACTACAACAAGAAAATAATGAATAATCCAATTAAAAATAGGACAAAGGACTTGAATAGACATATCTCCAAAGAAGTTATACAAATGTCTAACAAGCAGGTAAAGAGATGTTCAACATTGCTAGTCATTAGGGGAATGCAAATAAAAAGCACAATGAGATATCACCTCATACCTGTCAGGATGGCTACTACCAAAAAATGAAACCAGAAAATAACAAGGGTTGACAAGAATGGTCGCTGTTTGAGGAAATGAAAAATGTTGCGGAGCAGCATTATTCATGGTAGCCAAGAGGGCGAAGCAATCCAAGTGTCCACTGATGGATGAATAAACAAAATGTGACATATACATACAATAAAATATTATTCAGCCTTAAAGAGGAAGGAAATTATGACCCATGATACAACACAGCTTAAACTTGAGGACATTATGCTAAGTAAAATAAGCCAGTCACAAAAAAGAGAAATATAGTACAATTCCACTTACATAAATTATCTAGAGTAGTCAGATTCATAGAAACAGAGCAGAATGGTGAGAGTCAGGGGACAGGGCAAGTAGGAAATAAGGAGTGGTTGTTTAATCAGTATAGTTTCAGATTTGTAACATGAAAAAGTTCTAGAGATTGATTATACAACAATGTGAATATACCTAATAATATTGAACTGTTAAAAACAGTAAAGATGGTAAATGTTGTTATGTATTTCACCATGATTTAAAAAGTGTTAAAGCAGAAAATAAAGTGAAATGAAAACCACAGACTAGGATAGGATATTATAGTATATTTCTTTGAAAGACTTCTATTGACTTCCTTTGGTATATAGAGAATTGATATAAATAAAAAAGAAAAAGAAAACACAATAAAAATGGTCAAACATCTTCAAAATGAACTTCACCCAAAAGGATATAGGAATGCCCAATAAGCACATAAAAAAGTGCTCAACATAATTAGTCAACAGGAAAATGCAAATTAAATCCAAAATGGGATACTATTTCACACCTACTAGAATGCTGGCAAGCGTGTGGAGCAAATTTTATTTTACTCACACTGTTTTAAGTCCTACTCAGAGAAATAGCATGCTGTTCTTAGTTCTAAATTTGGAAGATGAAAATTTAATCTGATGGAAATCTTTCATCAGATTAAAACATCAACTCACTTCAGTTTTCTACCTTCATTCTGGCAGCATTCCCAAAGCTAAATTGATATCATCCTCTTCTCAAGCCCTGCAGCTTTGAGAATTAACTGTTCCCGCACAATTGTCTGGGTAACCCAGCAGCCACCCTTTCTAGTGGTTTTTCTCTTGCCCTGAGGTGCCCTCAGGAAGAATGAGCAAGCTTTATTTGGTCATAGTCCTGTATCAGCCTGGTCAAGGTAGAGGTTTTCTCATAGTTTTATAGTCTAGTATTATTTTCCATACTACAATTAGGAATAATGCAGGTTTTGTGGATTTGGCCATGTCATGGATTTGGGTGTGTTGCCCTGAATGCAGCTAGGTAAATGTAGGGCATGAGAAGTATTTTTCTGTATGCCAGACACTCTGATAGGGATCAAACACATTTCATTTGGTTTTATCCCAAGTCTATGAGGTGGGTATTTTTACTAAGTAACAGAGACATTTAAAAGCTTTTACTGAGCTCACCGAGCTGGGTCTGAGCCGAGATTTCAGCAGAGTTCTGTGTGACTCTCCTACCATCGTGTGTGTGGTTTTTGTTTGTTTGTTTGTTTGTTTTTATCACCTATTGAAGTAACTGATTAGAGATAAAAAGAACCCAGAACCAGGGAATAAGTAGGGGTCATCAGGAACCCAATAGCCCCAACCAACAGACTGGAGGAGAAGGAAAGGGTGGTCGGCAAGGAACCGTGTGGATCTATGGAAGGAAGCAAGGGATTTCTCCCTGTATCAGTGGCATAATTGTTTCACTGAATTGTTATTATTATGGTAAAGTCTCAGTACTTGTAGTTAGGTAAATCACCACACACGTAATACTATGTATATGGACACAAATATTGAATTCTACTAATCATCAGAGTCAGAATAAAAAGGAGGTTTGAATCAGACTATACTAGCTTACTTGGGGTTTGTGAGAATTTCACCAGGGATTAAGTAGCTTGTGAATTTTTAAAATCTTTCTTTCTGCTCAACAATATCAAAATGTAATGATGGAGAGGATTTGGGGGGAGTGAGGGAGATTTAATGAAGAACTTTAACTTTTTGAGACTTTATTGAATTAAAATATACATGCCACAGTATTTACCCTCTGAAAGTGTACAACCCAGTGGCCTCTTGTTTCACAAGTCTTTTGCAGCCATCACCACTATATAATATCAAAATATTTTCATCACCCCAAAAAGAACCCTCCTACCCACTGGCAGGCACTCTACATTTGTCTCTCCCCCACAACCCTTGGAAATCATTCATCTGCATTCTGTCACTATGGATTTGCCTATTTTAGACAGTTAATATAGATAGAATGGAGAAATACATTACCTTGTGTCTGGCTTATTTCACTTAGTATGCTATTTTCAAAGTTCATCCATGGCTAAATAATATTCCATTGCATGAATACACATATTTTGTTTATTTATTCATCAGTTGATAGACATTTACATTGTTTCCAGTTGTTGGCTATTATCAACAATTCTGCTATGAACCTTTCTGTATAAGTTGTTATGTGGATAAGTTGTCTTGTGGGTACGTTTTATGTTTTCAGGTATCTTGAGTTTATGCTTGGACTGGATTTTCTGGGTCATGTGGTATCTCTATATATTTTTGAAAAACAACCAAATTGTTTTTCAGAAAGACTATACAATTTTACATTTCATCAATGAAGCATGAAGGTTCTAAAATCTCCACAAACTTGCCAACACTTAAAATTGTCTTTTTATTATACACAAACTAATGGGTGTGAAGCGATTCCTCATTGTAGTTTTGATTTGCTTTTCCCTAACAACTAATTTTATTTCAAATGCTTATTTGCCATTTATATATCTTCATTGGAGAAATATATATTCAAATCCTTTGTCCATTTTTTAAAAAATGTCAAGGTAAAATTCATAGGACATAAAATTAGCCATTTTGAAATGAACAATTCAGTAGACTTTAGTACAGTCACAATATTATATGACCACTACGTCTATCTAATTCTGAAAGTTTCAAAACATTTTCATCACCCCCAAAGGAATGCTCATACCCATAAAGCAGTTATCCCATTTCCTACTTTATACAATCCCTTAGAACCATCAATCTTCTCTCTGTCGCTATGGATTTACCTGTTACAAATCGAGTCACAGATATAGAAAACAATCTTATGGTTACTGGGGGGAAAGCAGGGGGAGGGATAAATTGGGAGATTGGGATTGACATATACACACTACTGTATGTAAAATAGATAACTAATAAGGACCTACTATATATCCCAGTGAACTCTACTCAGTACTTTGTAATGACCTATATGGGAGAAGAAGCTAAAAAAGTGTGGATATATCAATATGTATACGTATAAGTGATTCACTTTTCCATACAGCAGAAACTAACACAAACTTGTAAATCAACTAGACTCCAGTAAAAATTTTTAAAAAATAACATTTCACATAAATGGAATTATACAATACGTGACCTCTTGTGTTGGTTTCTTCCTCTTAGCGTATTTTTCCCCAACATTCATCCATGTTGTAGCACATTATCAATATTTGATTCCTTTTCATTGGTAAATGATATTTCATATATATATATATATATATACACACACACACACATATATATATAAAATAATTTGTTTATCCATTCATTAATTGATGGATGTTGGATTGTTTCTACCTTTTGGCTCTTGTGAATAGTGTTCCTATGAACATGTGTGTACATATATTTATTGGAATACCTATTTTTAATTCTTCAGGGTATATACCAAGGAGTGCAATGGCTGGGTCATATGGTAATTTTATGTTTAACGTTTTGAGAAACCACAAGACAGTTTTCCACAGAGGATAAAACTGTTTAGATTTCCACCAGCAATATATGTGGGTTCTAATTTCTCCATATGCTTGATGACACGTTAGTTTCAGTATTTTTTTTATTATAGCTAGATTCTTTCTCTCTCTCTCTCTCTCTCTCTCTCTCCTTTTCTCTCTTTCCACCCTTTCCTCCCTCCCTCCTTCTCTCTTTCTTTCCTTCTATAAATTTCTCTTGTTAAAACATACAGTACAATATTGAATAGCAGTGACAAAACACCCTTGTATTATTCTTCATCTTAGGAAAAACAGCTTTCAGTATTTCACCCGTAAATATGATATTAGCCATGGATATTTGTCATTTTGGGGGAGATCCCTAGTTTTTCATCAAGGAAGAGTGTGGGCTTTTGTCAGATGCTCTTTCTGTCATTTGAGAAGATCATGTGCTTCCCCCTACTTTGTTCTATTTTTGTGGTACATGACATTAGTTGATTTTCCTATGCTTACTTATTTACATTCATTACTTACGTTCCTGGGATAAATTCCGTTTAGTCATGGTGTATAATTTTTTTTTGGTGTATAATCTTTTTAATACACTTACATTTGGGTTGCTAATAATTTTGCTGAGGAATTTTTTCATCTATATTCATAATGGATATTGGTCTTTATTATTTTTTGTCTTCTATTGTCTTTGTCCGGTTTTGTTATCATAGTAATATTTGTCTTATAGAATGAGTTAGAAGTATTCCCTCCTCTTCTATTTTGTGGAAGAGTTTGGGAAGGATTACTAATAATTCTTCTTTAAATATTTGGTAAAATTTACCCCTGAAGCCATCTGATCCTGGACTTCTCCTTGTTGAAAGGTTTTGATTACTCATTCAATCACTGTAATATTAAGACTTTGTAATAAGTCTATTCAAACATTCTATTTCTTCTTGAGTCAGTTTCGGTAACTTGTGTGTTTTTAGGAATTTCCCCATTACATCTAGGGAATCTAATTTTTTAGGCATAGTTGTTAATAATATTCTTTTATAAACTGAATGAATATGAGAGATGCTAAATCAGCTTAAAAAGGATTTCAAAAACCTCATAATATCACCTTGAATTAAGGAAGGAATTTATAGAAAGGATGATTTAATTGTCTAATATCTTTCTTAGTTTTGGTGAATAGCTCAGGGCAAATGCTATTTCCCTTTCTATAAGAAACTGCATCTATTTTTATTTCTGTATTAAGCTAGGCTATCAGTGTATTGAACCATGCTTCAGGAGAGTATCTGGGTCACATTATTGCAGGCCAACACACAATTGCTTTTACTCCATTAAAATTTACTGGTAATTCCCTATGTCTCTAGAGATATTTTCTCTAAGATTCAGTCACTTGAACTGCATTCTGATGTTGTGTAAAAATACATTCAAAGATATTGTCCACTCTGTTTCTCAGTGACTTTGGCTCAAGGACTCATAGAATATCTTACAACTTGGATTTAGTTCCAGTAAAAAAAAAAAGTGTATCTAAAGACAACGTGAACTTCTTTCTCTTTCAGTACATTCAAACAACATATTATCCTTTTTGCTTTATATGAGAGAAATTCAGGATCAAATTCACTGCCCCATATTGTAATCTGCTCCACCCAGATGACCAGATACAACCCCCCTAAGATTTAATAAATGTGTTTTTTATTTTGTTTTGTCTTGAAATATATAACCTAGAAACAGGTAAATCTAAGTATTGCAGTTAATTGAAGGAACAATCCAGACTAACTTCATCATTTTACAGACTGAGAAACACATGCAGAAAGACTTGGTTTCATCCAAGTTTAAGCTTGAGTCATTTACTGTTTTTTTTTTAAATTACATTTACACTCTAACTTGCTTTATAAAATAGAAACAGGGTACTAGGAATATATATAGATACATGGAAGAGAAAAATGGAACTATCATTTATCAAATAATAGGTTGCTAGGTCCTCGATAAACATCATCTTTTATTCTTTATTATAAAAATGCATAAAGTAGGAAACCAAAGTCTAGAGGATGTATCTCTTGAAAAAGATCAAAAAGTTGCATAGTTTGAATGATAATTTGTTACTAGGCCCATCTGTATTTAAATTTTAACTTTTTCTGATTTATGTAGTGACATATAATAAAAACACAGTGCAACAATATTGGGACTATTAACTTAGAATAAAACCTCAAGTCAAGTTTGACATCTGTAGGTCTGCTGTTTCTCCAGCTTCTTTCTCCCTTACAAGCTCTATGACAAAAGGTATAAAGACTAAGATCCCTTCCCAAGCATCTTTGCATTAAGGCATTGGCAGATTGTCACCAATTTTGCAAGTGAGATAGGCAATAGTCTACCTCTTCACTTTCTCCCTTTTCATGTTTTGAAGACAGATATTGCAGATATGTTGGCTGGAGCTACACAACCATACCATGACCATAAGAGAAAGGCAAAGAGTACATTAGCTCTAATATTGCTGGGCTACTGACCCCACCCAATGGCCAGCTACCTCTGAATTTCATTTTACATGAGAACAATAATTATCTCTTTAAGCCGTTGTAATCAAGTTTTCCGGCACACTTTATTTTAGCTAAAATATTCTGAACCGATACAGATTATCTCATCAGGTCATCTCTCAGATATCATAGTCAGATTGCAAATTTATAGCACACTTCAGTTAATTCTGTACCTGAATTCCTTAAAGTGAATTGGATCAAGAAAACCCCGGCACCCCTTCCGGTCTGCTCTTCTTTTCTCTCCTGGGACTTTAAGGCTATTTTCTCTAGATATGCCTCTACTTCTAAGCATTAAACATCACATCTGTTGGGGCATTTCTGGTACACTCAGAGATAGTTTTTGCACTTTGTAGAATAACAGTCCCATATAAAGATCCACTCCCAATACCAAACTTTAGATCACCATTATCTCTTGCTTGAGCTACTGCTATAGTCAACTAACTGACCGACCCCCACCCCCCGCATTCCTACCTTCCTCCAGTGTGTTATCCATACAGCAAAAGTAATTTTGAAATAGCATATTAGATCCTCAACTCTCCTGGGCTTTATATCCTTCAGTTGCTTCACACAACATGCTCCAGAATGCCCTGTATCTTGAACTACTGCCTCCTTCCTTCATTCATAAACTTTCGCTAGAATATTAGGTATGTCAAGCTCTGCCTTATCTCAGGTGCTTTGTACTTTCTGTTCTCAGTGCCTGGAATGTTCTTCCTTTGGCTCTGCTCCTAGCTGCACTTTTGTGGCCTCTGTAAGCAGTTCTCATCTCCTTCTATTAAAGAAAACTTCCCCGAAAAAACAGTTTAAAGTATTCTTATATTTTTCTGTCTCCTGGGATCCTGCTTATGTCTTTTTAAATACCATCATTTATAATTATTTTCTTTACTTCTTCTTTTTATTGAAATATAGTTGATTTACAATGTTGTGTTAGTTTCTGGTGTACAGCAAAGTGATTCAGTTATACATACATATATACATATAATTTTTCATTTTCTTTTCCATTATGGTTTATTACAGGGTATTGAATATAGTTCCCCTGCCATACAATAGGACCTTGTTGTTTATCCATTTTGTATATAATAGTTTGCATCTGTTAACACCAAGCTCCTGATTCATCCCTCCCCTGTTCCTCCTCCCCCTCGGCAAACACAAGTCTGTTCTCTATGTCTGTTAAGTCTGTTTCTGTTTCATTTGTGTCATATTTTATCACATATAAGTGATATCATATGATATTTGTCTTTTTCTTACTTACTTCACCTAGTATGATAATCTCTAGGTCATCCACGTAGCTGCAAATGGTATTATTTTATTCTTTTTTATGCCTGAGTAATATTCCACTGTATATATATATATATATATATATATATATATATATACTGCATACTCTTTATTCATCTATCAATTGACCTTTAGATTGTTTCTATGTCTATTTTCCTTACTTCTTTATTTGTGTAATATCTATGCCTGTGACTATAATATAAGTTCCACAAGAAAATGACTGACCTCATCTCATGGTGTTACTACCTGTAAGAATAGAGCCTGCACATAGGAGGCACACAATAAATGATTGTTTAATGAATAATTAAATTGTTGGCTGATACTATCAGACCAGTGAAATAGAAATCTCTAAATGGGGACTACACAGAGCAGGGGGTAGTGAGAGGATAAAGATATACCATAGTAATTTCTGGAGACTCCTTTTCTTAATTACTAAACTAGACATCATTTTTAGTTCCTTTCCATTTTCCAGCTTTTTAAGTTTCCATCTTTCTTGAGGTGTGATTGACAAAAATTGTATATATTTAAGGTATACAGTGTGCTGTTTTGATAAAAGTATACCTTGTATAATATTTATCCCCATCAAGCTAATTAATATATTCATCACCTCATATAGTAACCATTGTATGTGTGGGGGGGCGGTGAGGACAATTAAGAACAACTGTCAAGTATACAATATATTATTATTAACTATAGTTACCATGCTGTATGTTAGCCCTCCAGAACAAATTCATTTTGTAACTAAAAGTTTGTATTCTTTGACTAACATCTGCCTATCTCTCCTACTTAACTTCCAGCCCCTGGCAACCAGCATTCTAATTTCTGTTTCTCTAAGTCTGACTTCTTTTTAGATTTTACATGTAACTGATATCATGCAATATGTGTCTTTCTGTGTCTATCTTATTTCATTTCACATACACTCAATTTTAACTAGTGTAATAAAATGCACCTGTTATCACACATTCAATTTTATTAATGAAATAATCTTCTTTATGGGGTTTTAGATAGTGCCAAGTGTATGAGTTAAAGTTCTCTAGAGAAACAGACCAATAGGATGTATGTGTCTATATGTGCATATGTGTGTGTGTGTATACACAGAGAGAGAGAGGGAGCGAGAGAGGGAGAGAGCTAAAGAGAGAGAGAGATTTATTTTAAGGAATTGGCTCATGCCACTGTGAAGCCTGGTGAGTCCAGAATCTGCAGAGTAGATCAACAGGCTGGAGACCCAGGGAAGAGTTAGTGCTGCAGTTTGAGTCTGAAGGCAGTTTATGGACATAATCCCCCTTTCTTCTGGTATATCAGTCTTTTACTATTCAGGCCTTCAGCTGATTGTATGAGATCCATCCGCATTGTAAAGGGTAATCTGCTTTACTGAAATCTACTGATTTCAATATTAGGCTCCTTTTTAAGATACCTTTACAGAAACATCTATAATAATGTTTGAGGAAATATCTATATACTGTGGTCTAGCTAACTTGGCACATAAAGTTAATTATCATAGCAATAAAAACAATAATGATAAATTAGAGTGATTTTCTCATCCCTCCTTCCCATTTCTCCAGGGCCTAATAAGAATTCAGTTTTTTTCAGAATCTAAAATACTGGAGTATTACTAAAGAAAGAAGGAAAAAGAGAAGCTAGTGAATCAAATTTTAATTAGTTTGTAATTTGATGCTAGTCTATACCTAAATGGTACCCCTACCATATCTTTACTAGTTAATGTCCTTGCTCTTAGGTGGATTGGATGTGGGCAGAATAAATACAGCATCATTCATTTAAGGTGCACATGATGACTTCATCCTGTCCTTAATTTTCTTATGATAGGTGACAAGAGACTATCACTTATTTTTTAGTATTAAAGAAAAAGTCAGGGAATGAATTATGATGAAAGTATGCTCAAATATAGAATTTATTTCAATATGTTTTCATGGTATTCTGTAAGGACCATCTTAAGAAATTGGTTTAGATATTTTCAATCCTAATTAATATTTATTAACTCTTATCCACTAAGATACTAATAATTCATTAGAATTCTTAAATTAAACATTATTACTTTTATAAAAGGAAATTGGGGACAGGTTGCTATCAACTCCTAGATGAGGAGAAGAAACACCACATCTGAGCGTAGCCAAGAAGGTGATCAATGTTCATGAGAAAGTTGAAGAGTAAATCAAGCCCAGGAATATTGGCAAGTGGTAGGTGGTCCAAGGAAATGATTGTGAAGAGTACCACAGCTCCTCTTGAAGGATGGAAACCTTGTCTAACCTAGCATCAGAAAACTCCCACACTGATGTGTTCTGCAGTTGCACTGAAAGTAAGCCTTTTCTTACAGAATTAAAATTGGTAAAACATATTTTGTTCGATCTGCTGAACATACAGGAAAATATCGTTAAAGCAATATTACTACCAGGCTGTGAAAGTACATTACCTTTTAGTTCAAAGTAGGTTTCAAATTTTATTGTTTTTCCATTTGCATCCTTGGGCTAGTAAAGCCCTGTGGAACACAGTTTTGGTAATGTAATACCAAGTAAGCATTCCTGAAAATATATTTGCTTTGAACTTATAAATAACATTGAAAATAAAACCAACACAGGCCATTAAAGTTGATATATCCTGGATATATCTCACCATTTGGTATCCAGTAATAAAAGAACAGAAAACGACTAAAGATTCAAGACACTAAGGCTTAACAAAAATATCTAGAGGCAAAACTGAAATTAATGCTTTCAGTGAATCCAAAGCATAAAATCCTGGGCTAACAAGAGTGATGACTACCATGTGATTGGAGATGACTCTGCTGATGGAGAAGGTCTGGCCGTGTCAAGGCTGTCTGTGAACAAGGACCACCTGGAAAAGGAAAGGGCTCCAGACCAGGGGTTCTGAACATTTTTTTTTTATCTGGATCTTGGGTGTCTAGAGAAGACTATAGACCCCTTTCTTTCTCAAAATAATGTTCGAACTAAGTAAACACTTAAGATAGTAAGGTTATTGAATGTATGTTAAATATAATTAGCAAAATATTAACATAAAAGCAATTTGCAATATAGACAGCAGAATGTGTACTTCTTAAAGTATGAAATAGCAATATCTAGTGGTGGGTATAATAAATAACATAATAGCAGAGTAGTAATGAGAATAAAAATCTTGAGATATCTGCATAATTTGTATAATGTAATTTGACCTTATCTATCAATATAAATTAGGTAGCAAAGCAATGTGTGTGCTCCTGTGGTTAGCTGTCTGGGTTCATAATAAAAGGGTAAGCTAAATTTCCCTTAGAAATTTTACTATTTTAAAAAAAGAGTTTTTGTTTTTTTTTTCCTTCTCCTATTTAAAGTCACAAACCCTTTGGGGGTCTGTAAAGTCCAGTTTAAGAACTTTTACACAGTAGCTGTCAACCTTAACTTAACATGAGAATCACTGGAGAATTAAAAAAAAATACTGATGCTTGATGCACCCTCCCAGAGATTCTAATTGTATCAGTCTGAGTTTCAGCCTTGACAGATAGTGGAATTTTATAGGTACACGTGTGTGTGTGTGTGTGTGTGTGTGTGTGTGTGTGTGTGTGTGTAACTGAGTTCTTTGTGCTTCTGGAATAACATAGCATTTTTAGTGTTGGCAGTATTATCTGTGAAATAAACACCTATTCGTGTCATTTTCTGCATCCTTAACAACTTACCAGTTTCCTTCACAATTCGTTAACAAAACAGCCTTGAATTACTCGTCATTTCAGCCATTTGAAAGTGATTGCTTCTTCCATTTTAAAAGATGAAATGCTGTAAGAACTTACATGTACTTTAAATATCATTTGAATTAAGATATAGTTAATTTCTAAAAATGGCTCTCTAAGGGGATTTGCTGGTGGGATTTCAGGGTTTTAATTTTAACTTAAAAATTCAGCTGGGAAATAGTTTTTTTTTTTTTTTTTTCTGTTTCTGTGAGCTTTCCTCCATCACTGCAACCATCTTGCTCTTAGAAACAACTTCTGCACTATGCTGCAATTGCATTAACTTGTAAATCTGGTTAATCAATATGTGTTGTAGGTGCAATGATGAGGAGCGTGCACGTGTTCTGAGAGCACAGAGAAGGGGCAATCGAGGGGAAGCAGGGTTGGAAGATGAGACTTGGAGGAAATACAGGAGTTTGCAGACAGATGGGAGATAGTTGGGGTTTGGTTTAGGAGAGAGCATTCTCGGAGTAGGGGTAAAATAATTCATAAAACTAGAGGTAAGGAAGAGCAAGGACCCTTAGAACTGAAATAACTTGGAGTATCTGAAATTTAGGTTTTGGAATGGGAGCAGTGATGGAGGAAGCTGGAGAGAATATAGATGATACCTCCTTGGCCAACATCCTAAGGAAGTTTAGACTTGGTTCTAACAGCCAGAGGAAGGCATTAATGAGAAAATCACTATGAAGATAAACTAAGAGAAACCAAACAATGTATAGAAAATCCTCATCGTTCTAGATGCTGAGTGAGGGGTGTGTTTGAAGAAAGAGGTATCGGTCCAATCTGTGAAGTAAGTGAAGGTCTAAAAATTTCCCAATAATTTTAACAACAAGGGGGATACTGCAAACATGCAAAAGATAGTTTTAACAAAGTATCAATACTAAAATGCTTTATTAAAACAAAGCTTAGGGCCTTCCCTGGTGGCGCAGTGGTTGAGAGTCCGCCTGCCGATGCAGGGGACACGGGTTCGTGCCCCGGTCCGGGAAGATCCCACATGCCGCGGAGCGGCTGGGCCCGTGAGCCATGGCCGCTGAGCCTGCACGTCCGGAGCCTGTGCTCCGCAACGGGAGAAGCCACAAGAGTGAGAGGCCCGCATACCGCAAAAAAAAAAAAAAAAAAAAAAAGAGTAAAAAAAAAAACAAAGCTTAGCTCTGAAGCGGATGAAGGAGGCTAAGTCAATAGCTGGAGAAAATGAGAACTTGAAGAAAGGTTTATATGAGGGAAACTTTAGTAGATTTAGCTAGGAAGGGAAAGAGAAAGTAGAGAGGGGATATTAAAAGATAGAGAAAAATGATCCTAAAAGTAATGACATGAGTTCCTAGGAGGTGGGATATGAAAACATGGAATGGGCATTGCACACATTCCATTTCTTCCTTTGTGAAAGGAAGAGAGTGACAAAGGTATTTGCTTTGTACTAGCAAGGAGTCTTGTCTGGCATCTCTGTGTTTCTCTGGGAATATAAGAAATGATGTCCCTCTTTTGAGAATGATGGAAGATATATTGGAGTTGAAAATAAAGGGTGATGATGAGGACAGTTGGAGGGTTCCACAGAAGGACTGAAGGTCCCGTGAATTAACATATATTACCTATTTCAGCTCATGCAAACCCACCCTTGCTCATTTATCTCCTGCTCCACTGATCTTAAGTCCTCTATTGTGGAAGTTCCTTCTCATGGTAAGTCTTTGGCCAGGACTTCCCCTCTGCCTATTATAATTTAAAGACAACTCTATCTAAATTAGAAACCTGCCTGTATTCATAGTGTACTTTTTAGTTCCTTCACATTTCTAACAATTTGTAACTATTCATTTATCATTTTATTTATGACTTTCATAAAAAATAAACCATTTTATTTTATTTTACCATTTTAACTCCAATGTCTAGCCAGAGGCCGGCATGATGTAAGTGATCCAGTATTTGCTAATCATTGAATAGAGTAGATTCATGGCTGTACTAGCCAAAAAATGCTGACTTTAAAAGATGTGATTATACAAAAACTAAAAGTGGAGGAATTCAGAACCTAATTTTAGACTTAGAAATGTAAAAGTAAACAGAGTAAAGTTAATCAAAATAAATAAAAATGGAAAATAAAATGTACAAACTTATATCAATCAAAAAATAAATTCAAGAGCTGATTCTTAGTAAAATTTAATGAATCAGGTACAGTTTGACTGATTGGATACACAAAACTAAAACAAGAGACTTTTGGAAAATGAGAAATAAGAAAGGGGTATAACAACAGATAGTGTGGAGATCTGAATATCATTGGCAAATAAAATGTATAACTCTTTGTTGTTAAATCTGACAATCCCAATGAAAAAGATCCTTTTTTTTTTCTCAGAACATATAAATTGCCCCAATTGTCTCAATAACAGGTAGAAAAGCTGAATAGGCAAATAATTATGAAAGGAGCTATAAGTGTTTTCAAAGATTTTCTTTTTCAAAATGCTCCAGGGGACTTCCAAGCAAAGCAAATAAGTGAATACAGTTGATTTGGTCTTCACCTTTTTTTTTTTTTTCCCAATTGCTCCTTGAAATGAATAATGGAATATAAAAATCATCAGAAACATGCACCAGTACTGTACAACTGTAAAGAACTCTCTCCATAGTCTTAAATTGTTAAAATTATAGTGAAAAGGAAACACAAATGAATAAAGGTCCTGCCCCCAAACACCCAATTGTACAAAAGTCAGTGTGTGGGCAACAAGAAGAATAGATCCTTGTAAAGATTTACATGACCAAGAGAGAGTGCTGAGGATAGGACAAATGGTGGGGAGCATATTGTTCTTAATTGAGAAGTCTTACTGCTGGAGCCATACTGATAATGAGTCTGCAGTGGGACCTTCTTCACCAGGTTTAATTGGCACGGGCAGCCTCATTCCTACCTGACCTCCAGCAAAGACATCTTCTTTGCTGGCTCCTAATGAGGCCACTCACATGAGGCAAATGGTAAAAGCACACTGATTCCTGGCTGCTCTATCAAGCAGACAAAGACAATACTTGAATAAAGAGCTGAAGGTCTGTGTTCCAACTTGCCCTGCCTCCTCAATCCAAATTCATTTCCAGACTTTACAACCAGTTCAATGAAATATTTGAAAAAGACATTAAATTTGATCATGGTTTTCCTTCTTATATTATTCTACACGATTTAAATATAAAAACCTTATTTGTGAGAACTCTTTTAGTTATTAGTGTTGGAAACCCAATGAAAAGTATCTTAATGCAAAAAAATGATGTAATTAACATGCAATTGAAAAAAGCATAGGCAGATTTGATTTTAGTACCAAATCTACGGTGGGGCATGGTCGTGATGAGAGCTCAGATAATATTAATAGCACCAAGCCTCACTAAATTTTCTTTCATTGTTGTGCATCTTTATTTTCTTTGTGGGTTACCTTTTATCTTCTGCAGATAGATTTTTCCATTTGTCTTGGGAAATGATTCCATGAAGCCCCAGTTTATGTCTTTCTTCAATGTCATAATGGTTCCTAGCATCCACCTGCAATGGGTTATAGATCCATACCTGTAAAAATTCCTGTGGGTAAGAGAATGGAGTCCTCTTATTTTTAGTCAATTTTATTCATCCTCAGGCCAGAGGCAAGAGAATACGGATGATTTCATGCTTCCCTCACAACAGAGAATGAGGTCTGTCCCAGAAAGGAGACATTGAGCTATTAAAGGTAAGAGGGTTGTGTGTGGGCAGAGAAAATAAGCAACCCTATTATCAATATGCTATCACTGTTGGCATAACTGTACTATTTTCAAAAGAAAGCATAGCTGTGTGAAGGTAAGATAGTAGAGAAAAAACATGTATACATATATTTAACATACAATTATAACAATGACATTCCCCCAAATATATTCTGAAAAAAATAATAACTAAGAACAGATACTATAGAAAACTTCTAATTCAGCAAGGCAAGTATCATACTGTTTTTGGAAGTCACTTCCAATTTAGATTTTTTTGTTGTAAGCTGGCACACACACACCTGCCATCAGTAAATTCTACACAGAGAGTAGGACCATATGTTGAGCTAAGCCAGTCACCATCTTCTGGAGCAAAACTCCAGGGACTGGGCAGGTTGTAGCTCAGTGGTCACCTGAACAAGCAACAGACTCAGTTTCTTTGTACAGACATTAGAAGAAATTGGAGGGTACTGTGTGGATGAAGTTCACTATTCTGATCACATAAGCATGCTCACAATCCAGGTGCCATCTTGGAGAAGAGAAGAAAACATGGTTAGAAACTTGAAAGGTTAGTCATTTTACCTAAATGTCCAGTAATGATAAATCACACTATATTTATTGTATTGGACTAACATTCAGTGATTTTATTTCTTTTGCTACCAGCAGTTGGAGATTCATGAAAACATTCACATCTTTTACAGAATATGAAGTAACTATATTTTCTATACTCATCAATATTATAACATGAGAAGTCTATGTATTTTTTAACTCAACTATAAAACTCAAAAAAAATAGTTATATGGAAAGCATAGTATGAAATTAGGAAACTTTAGATGGAAAAGAAAGCATTTTTGTCAAAATGATTTTAAATTCATGGAAAGTGATAATTGCTGCAGTGGATAGCAGATTGAATAGTTAATAATAGTGAAGTAGTAAAAGAAAAAAAAATGAGAAAATTTCCTTGGTTTCTAGGAAAGGAGTAAAAACAATAAAAAATAAGAGAAGATAAAAACATGGCTTTGAACCAGAATATAGATTATGGAAAATTTAATCAAGAATAATGAAAGAGTACTCAAACATTAGAGGTGACAAAATGAATATAACAATAGACACAGAAGGTGTTTAAAGTATAAGTGGATTCAAATCTATGCTAATAAATTTGAAAATCTCAAGAAAATGCATAATTTTCAGCAAGATATTAATTATGTAAATTGATTCAAAACAGTAGAAAAATTGAACAGATCAATGAAAAGGAGACAATTTAAGACTGTCAAAAATTACCTCAAAATATGTCTGTTTTAAGCAGTGTTTTACAGGTAAGTGCTTTCAAACATTTAAGTAACAAATTATTTACATGCTACACAAATCGTTTCCAATCATACCAAAAAAAAAAAAAAAAGCAAGATAGCCAAACACAGCATAAAAACAAAACTTCACCCCAGCCTTATTTACAACTTTAAAATGGAGAAAAGTTTAAAAATTTCTAGCAAAATACAATTGGTAGTACATTTAAAAAATAAAATTCCATAGCCTAGCTTGGTAGGACATTACAGGAAGAAAAATGTGTTTAACATTAGGGATTCGTTAACTTAGTATATCATTTCCCTTGGCCAAATTATTTTTTAAAGTCTAATAATCATTTAGAAAGTTTCTGAATTGGTGGTCTATATTATTATACATACATTCTATAATCCATAATATTGATCTGTAATAATCCATATTTTTTTTAATTAAGCACTAAGAAATGTATTGTCAGCAAGATTTACATGTGCAATGAAGTAGAAGTTTGTAGAAAATATTCTAGGAGTTCAGAATTTTAAAGCTTGCTTTGAAATGCATGCAATTCAAAATCACAGCTATATCATTAAAAAAACTGACTTTGGCACTGCCACCTTCACGTCTTTGGCTATTATGAATCATCTAGGAGACCAAATGCAGCCTTATCTCTTTCCTGGCACTGGGGTGAGATTTATTAATTGTGACTATGTTTAAATAACTAGGTATTTGCATTTTAGAATGTGTCAGCTGTGTTGAAAGCTATTTAGAGCATTATGCTGATGGACTTAAGGACACAGGGGTGAGTCTCACATGAACTTTATCACAGTCATCATCATCATCATCGTCATCATTATTATTGTGCCACAGGTTTTCTCATCATTATCCTGGGTCAAGATTTAAGGGACAGCATTTGGGCTTAACGACTTAATGATGATTTAGCTGGAGTAGAATAACATCTCAAAACAAGTCATATTCCTAGTTGAAAAAATAATTATTATGTTCTCAAGTTATTTTTGGAATAAGCTGTAAGGGAAAAAACACCCAAAATGTGTACAATTTTTAAGCATTCTCATAGTGTTTTAAATTTTACATTGGACTTTACCATGGATTATCTTCACTGAGCATCACTACAACCCAATGGCTAGGCTAGGCAGGATAGGCAATTTTAGACCTAGAGTTTAGCTGATGAAATTAAGACATGGAGAAATTAAGTGACTACCCTGAGGTAAAACCCCTAGTAAGTGGCAGAAGAGAACCCAGGTCTTCTGAGCTTTTGTCTAGTTCTAAGAAACAACTCAAGGTGGGGTGTCCGTTGATAGCCACACCATTGCGTTACTCCCCAGAACTCAGGGAGTCAATACTGCACATTAACAGGGGATAGGTTGTCATTTACAATGGTGGAGAATAACCCCCTGACTTCACCTCTTGTTGTAATCACTATGACTTCTTTATAACACACAGAGTAAAAATTCAATCTCTGTTTCTCTCAATTGCACTAAATCTGACCTAAGCCCCTGACTACCATATTGACTGTGCATATGTCTCACTCCCTCTGGAATCCCCCCAATAGGGACTACCAATGAACCCATGAGGTACACATAGGTCAAACAAGAGCATATTGGCTTTCATCCAGAAGATAAATAATTTCTGATGTTTTGACTTGAATCGTATTCCACCCAAATATGTTTCAGTCCTCACCTCAGGTACCTGTGTATGTGACCTTATTTGGGAAAAGGGTCTCTACTGATGTAACCAAGTTAAGAAGAGGTATGAGTAGGATGTGCTCTTAATCCACAATAACTGGTGTACTTATATAAAGTGAGGAAGAGACACACAGGGAGAACACCATGTGATGTAACAATGGAGACAGAGATTGGAGTGATGAGTTTACCAAACAAGGAACTTCAGGGATTACCAGGGACCACTGGAAGATAAGAGAAAGGCATTGGACATGTGGACTAAGAATGCCAGCTGCCATATCAGTAAATAAAGGATGCTACACCCATCAGCCACTACAGTCACCCTGATGGTGCACCCTGAGGAGACTCAGGATGGAGACCACTGGGCTGCCCACTGCCAAACCCACAGCCACTGCAGCCACCCAAAACCCTGCATCCTGAGGGGACTCATGATGGGAAAGAATGGGATACTGGCCCCAGATAGCTGAGGAGCATATTAAAGGAATTATTTCAATGATCTCAGACTCTTGCATCTTCCCATACATAAAAAAAGTGCTAAAATCATTAACTTGAAGTTATCTGGTTTTCTTTAATTGAGTCATCTTTTGATGTTCTAACAACCTGGTCTTTGTTGCAAAACTCCTGTATATCATGACTCCTCCTTTACCTCTTCGTAACAGTCCCTCCATGCTATCTGAGAGGCTGCCTCCCAGGCTTGAAGTCCTGAGAAAGTCCACTGAATAAAACATAACTCTCAACTTCTAGGTTGTGCATTAATTTTAGCCAACAGACAGATTCTCCCTAAAGCCTTAAGGGAGAGCATGGCCCTGCTGACACTCTGATGCTGTACTTCCAGCCTCCGGAACTTGAGAAAATACTTTTCTGTTGCTTTAAGTCACCCATATTGTGGAAATTTGTTAGAACAGTCCTAGGAAATTAACACACCCAATGTCGAATCATCCACACCTCCCATTTTTTGATTGGGTTACTTGTAGTTTTTGCAGAATGTCACCATTGAATGTCACTTAGCTCTCTTAGGGACTCAGGTTTTCCAGCCTAGTCCTCATGGGAAACTGACTCCATAGTCTCCATGTCTCCATGTTTAGCTTGGCTCATGGTGCCAGTGGCAGGAATTACATTTTTTAGTTCTCAGCAGTTTTATTTCCACCTGCAAATATTTTCTTATAAGATGGGGGTAACCCAAGAGTCATCCATATTACTCTTCATCCTGGAAGTAGAATTTTCCACTATAGAATACTAGGACAGTCTTACGAGGCCTCCATGCTCATAAGGAATTTTCCCTTTATCCTTAAAAGCAATGGGTTGATTACTAAATTCTTCCTTCCTGGATGATAAATATCCATAGGCCAGAGATTTGAGGGAGGAGGGAGAGGGGGCTGTTTGGTTCAAGGGGGGCTTTGTGGGTGGGGAGATACCTTTCATTCCATAGTGGTGATGTAACTTCTAAGACTAAAGTGAAACAAAACTTAAACCAATAACCCCTCATCTTCTGTCTACACCTAATTCAAGTTTATCTGATTATAAATAAGACAAATTATAAATAAATAATTTAAATTATAATAAATAATATAAATTATAAATTCAGATTTATCTGATTCCCTTTTCATTTGAGTTTGAGTCGGATTATGGAAGCTATTCTAACAATGATGACTTTCACTGAGGGAGGGGGGAAAACAAACAAAAAAAATAGAAGGGCATTGAACAAATACACCATTAGACTCATAAATTATGAAAATTATGAGGCACCTTGTTAGTTCTCAATGAACTTTTAATGCACAAATGGGTAAAGGGATAAAGAAGTAAAGATAGAAATATTCATAGATGGTCGGGTATTTTCCAACCCCTTGCTTTTGCTCTGTTCTGTTTTGTTTATCTTTTCCATTTGTTTTTTGTTTTGATGTCTTCCCACCTACATTACAAGTCCAGATCCTTAGTATGCTATTCAGGACTTTTTTTATAATAACCTGGCTTACCTCTCAGCTTCAGCATCAGGCACTTCTACCTGCACTTCACACTCCAACGATCCTAGACCACGTGCATTTATATGCTTCTTTCAAAGAATTTCATTCTGCAGTGCATCTGCTCTTGCCTGGAAAGTTTGTCCTTATCTCACTGACTTCTATCGACCTTTCAGGACTCACCTCATGTGATATCAACTTTTGAAAACTTGCTTGATTCTCATCTTCCAAACTGTACTAAGTGTATCCAAGAAGAGGAAAAGTATGAAGATTCCAATATGGATTTTATTATGTTCTGTAGCACCTCTCAGAAGATCAAATGTTATTAATGAGAATGAACATTTTTCTTATGCTTTTTGACATTTGTATTTCTTTAAAAATGTCTATCCTTGTATTTCCCCCAACTTTTTTTCTTCTGTTTGCACAAATTTCCATCTACTCATAAAAGTTATTCATATCTTTGGACATATTTGTACCCAATCTTTCATATATATTATATATATTTTCCAGGCTTATGGTTTATCATTTAACAGATTCACACAATTTTTATTGTATGAAAACATTTAATATAGTAAAATCTATGGATATTTTTCTCCACCATATATCATTTTCTTTAAACTTTGAAATTCTTTTTTTTTTTTTTTTTTTTTTGCTTTTTGCATTAGCTCTTTATTTTAAATTTATTTTGGTATACAGTTTGGAGGGCATGATGATCATGTATAAAAATTTAGAAATGTATTGTAGGCCTTGTTTTACCATCTGGGATAAAAAGCCAGGGATTGGTTGTATTTTAAAAACTGTTTCATCATCAAAATTTGTTTTTATTCTTCCAGCACCTGAAAAAATAGCACAAGATGATGAAATGAGCAATCACAGATGCCTCAGCAAATTGTATCATTTCCATATATGGCTATTATTTCCATGAACAAATCTATAAAGCATCTCTTCTTTAAATGGGGTCCATGGATCTTGGATGACCAGCATCAGCCTCATTCAGAAAACTTGCTGGACATAAAGATTCATGAGTCCCAAAGAATTACTGAAATAGAATCTTTGCAATTTGAGATCAAGCCTTATGTAAACTCAAAGGTTAGGATTCTCTGCCCTCACTATAAGTTATTAAGAAAGGTAGTTTTTGCTTTGATTCTATTTACAAAAGTCTAGCAACTAACCTGTCTCAAACCCTAAATTACCTGTGTCAGGGCTTGTCACCTGTTTTCATCCTGATGTTTGGTCTTAGCAACAGGAGTAATTAGAGTAAAGATGGTATTCACCAACAAACCAATGCTGGGGATTATCAAAAATATCTCCAAAGCAACCACTATAAATCTTTGCCCAGCACCATATATATTTATTTTATTTTATTTTTTTTAGTCCTCTGAATGCAATACCAAATGAGAATTCCTACAGAGTTTTGAGAGATGGCAGCATCTTCTGAAGCGACTAACTCTTGTTTGAATGTGTGTTATCGGGCAATTATTTTGCACCTTAAATGAGTTATCACACTTAACTATTACTTCAATCCTTTATGGTGAGTGTTTTTTGTTTCTTCATTTGTTTGTGTTGTTGTTGTTTATCCCACACAGTACAGCTCGCAGGATCTTAGTTCCCTGACCAGGGATCAAACCCTGCAGTGAAAGCACAGAGCTCTAACCACTAGACAACCAGGGAATTCCCTGAAGTGTTTTATTTTAAAGTTTTTGCAAATGAGGAAAGCAAGCATGGGGAAGACAGAGTTCCTTGGCCAAATTCACAAACTAGAGAGTGTCAGAGCCAAAGTTCAAAGCCAAGATTTCTGGACCCAAATCCAAGGCATGCTCTCTTGAGCATGGATGCCTGAGATGTACCTTTTCCCAGATATGGGAATAATCTGCTATGAGTCAAGCATTAGGAAATCATGCAGGAGCAAATGATTAAGAGAAAACAGGGGAAAGCAGTTAAACAAAAGATGAGCTGTTTTGCTCTGGACCCAGGTAGCCAGAGGCATCTTAGGTCTTCCTGGAAGGCATGAAGCCAGGAATCCTCACCTGCTTCCTTGTGACCCCCAATGGTGCGTCTTTGTCCTCCTCAGTTAATGTTAACAAAGACACTTTGACCCTGTTCACTGTCCCACCCACAGGAATTCCGAAGTATTTCCCACATGATGATTCTCAAAATTTTTCCCCCAGAATTAGACAAAGAATACAAATCATTTTTATAATGTAATAAATAATATTTTTGTGTAATCTTCTAGTTATGCATAAGTAAATATTTATATGTAATTAGTATGCAATACAAGACCTTTCACATGTTACTTTGTTCAGTTCTCACAACAATGTGTTGAAGTCATGATTGCTGTCATCTATTTCCACATAGCAGAGGAAAAAATTGAAATTGAACATGGTGGGGGTGATTCTTTCAAGGTCAATGAAGTGACACTAAGCTTGAGATTGGGTCTTCCTGCTTCAAAGCCTTTGTCCAGTGAAATTTCCCCTACATTCCCAGTCATTTCTGCTACACACCAAGAGCTACAACTTACTAACCAGCTGTTAAATGATGGAAGGACTATTATTCTTGTCTTTCTTAAAAGGTGAAAGGCTATGGTATTCATATGGAGGTTTAAATGAGAGAAATGCAGCATAAATAGGGTTATTGAAGGGATGGATAGCAAAATGCTGTATAGACAATCCTTGCACAGACAGCTGCAACCTTCAGCTGAGGCAGAACCAGCACTGTGATGTCAGAGTTGTTCGGTAGAAATAACAGTAATCAAAACCAACACACAAAACCGTCAGCAAACACAAACTTATGCTTGAGTTAAAACAGAACAGTGTGCCTACCCAGCAATCAGGGGCTGCAACTGAATTAAATGCTTTTTTTTAAAATTAATTAATTTTTTAATTGAAGTATAGTTGATTTACAATGTTGTGTTAGTTTCAGGTGTACAGCAAAGTGATTCAGATATATATATATTCTCTGATTCAAAGAAGAGTCTGAAAATATTTTATATCTCCCTTCTTATTTTAAAGAACTATAATTTATTTCCCCAGTTTATTTATGTTTGCTAAAATATCAACTTTAGTCTCATTTTAGATTAATGCAATCCCAAAATAACATGACAATTTTCAATATTTGGATACCAGATCTCTATTTTAAAAGGGTGTGTTACTAATTTATTTCCCACTAAATTGTATACATTTAATGTAAAGTCAATATCTTAAAATCTGTGAGCTGTTAAGTTTCACGTTTCTGATTTCTCTCAATACGATGTTTCTTAAAGGGCTATTTCTCTGTAAATCAGGAATTCTGTTGGATAAAAAAAGAAAATTCTGTTTAAAAATTTTGAAATATATATATAAATACACTCATCTGAAAACAGGAATATACAAGTTACTACACATAAAGCCCTTAGAAGAATGCCTGTTATGTAGAAAGTGGCCTATATTTACAGCTACTGTGTTTGTTGTTGTTATGATTATTACTATTATAATCTATGTTATTGTTATTTTTTAATCTCTCTACACACCCAGCTCTAGCTACTAGGACACTTGTTCTTTCTTTAACTTTTTAAAATAAAAATTGTGTATATTTTAGGTATGACATGATGTTTTGATATACACATACATAGTAGAATGATTACTACAGTCAAGTTAATGAACACATCCATCACTCTGCATAGTTGCCATTTGTGTATGTATGTGGTGAGAATATCTGAAATCTACTCTCAGCAAATTTCTAGTATACAATATAATAATATTAACTATAGTCATCATGCTATACAATATTATCTCTTAAGACTAAATCACCCAGATTTATTTTTAATTCTGTTAAGAAAATATTTCCAACCCATAACTGATTTGAATGTAGCTCTTGCTTCAGTAATAATCACTCACGCTTGCATTGGGGTTTTATAACTTACTAGGGACATTCACCAATATGATCTTTATTGACCCTCTCCATGAATGCTTGAAATATGTTTTCAGTTGAAATGCATATTTTATGCATGGAAATTGACCTAGTTAGTTCAGGTGAATCGTATAAGTTCTCCAGACAGAATATTAGAAAGCTGGATGTGAATGGGTGTTTCTTTATTTAACTTGAGTGCTTTTCTCACTGTATTTGACTACCTCTAACCTTAAACCTTAAACCTTAGCTTTAATGCACTTGAACTTTCTGCCTTTCCACATAAGGGTATTTCTTCTGGACAGAGAAAATGAACATCAGAAAGAGGTGAGTAGCTCTTCTTTCTCTCCTACATGTTATAATATTGAATCTTTGACTTCATCTGGTATCTCTTTCATTTCCGTTCTTCTTATTAAAAACATGAAAAGGATTATTTGTGACCTGTTTTGCTATTCATATAGGTTTATGTCACACTTTTTATTCATTTCATTTTGAGTTTTATTTCATATTTCTGTCGCTTCATAGCCCATATGACTTTACATTGGAAAACCCAATAAAATCAATATAATAGTAACGCAATGTTTTCAAAGATGTGTTGTTGGGAAATGAAATTGATTCATCCACTTATTCAACATGTATGAGTCCCAGTTGGATGTGTGACAGTGAGGAAGAGGCAGCGGTAAATCAGGCTCTTCTCTCAAGAATCTCATTGTCTATCATGGGAGGTGAGAGATTCATACTCCAGAGAGCTGTAGTGCAAGCTACAGGACCACCATCTAAACGCCATGAGATTTCAGTGCAAGCAATTACTCTCAGCTGAGAGAACAGTGCACTGGGGTTGGTCAAGCAAAGGGTGGAAACAACATGGATATGTGGTTATAGGGTGGTATATTCCAGAGAGAGGGAACAGGATGAGAAAACACAAGAACAGAATTGAGCATGAACAGAACACAAGAAAAATGCTGTTTAACTGAAACAACAGGGCTCAAGGGAAGCAGGAGTGGAAAGTAACATTTGAAAAAAAAAAAAAAAGTGGACCTGAATTTTAGAGGAATTGAATGTCTGCCTAAGACTTGTGCATTTTATTAGCAATAGGGAACTAGTGGAGGTTTTTGAGTAGAAAGATGCAATAATAATCAAAGATCCCCAAAATAAATATCAATTTTACAGAATTGCTTACCATCGAGTAGGGTTTCAAGTGTGTAGGGTCAGGCCACGCAAGGTGGCTATTCTCTTGCTCTCTGTACATTCCCTGCCTGACCAGTGCCTGCTTCACCTCCTTCCTATGCACAAGACTAACCTTCCTACATACTTGCCCCAGGCCCCAGCTAGTGACTGTTCTTATCAAAGGGGTGGTGAGGGGTGTGCCCCTCTGCTGGTTTCCCGGTAACCAGTGAGCCCACCTGAGGTCAATTCCTCCCATAACTGGCAATCTCCCCTTCCTCCCCCAGGAGTGAAAACTGCTGTCCTATCCTGTCCCACCGTAGGAGGCACGGTAGGGTGTCACTCCAGGGTTGGCTTCAGACGTGTAAGCTCCCCCATCCATTAAACCATTGATGTCTCTGTTGTTGACTCTGAGCTCTTTCTTCAGTCTTGAAACTGGGCAAGTACAGGCCTTGTAGGTCTGCAGGGTGCAGACCAACAGGGTGCATGAATGGGACTCCAAATCCAAGGTTCATTCTAGAAAACACATAGATTTATTCTAATAATAAACACTTCTATTTAAATAATGTAATAGGGAAATCAAATAATTTTCAAATTTCTATATCAACATAGACATGAGTCAACTGTACTTGTATGAGAAAAAGGGGTTTAAATGAAAGGTCTTTTTGTACCTAAATTATAGACTGTTGGTGTACTACTATAGAATATATTTCTTTGCACCATATTTATTGTCTCATTGTCTCTCTTCAGTTAGACCATGAGATACTTTAGAGCAGAAGGCACATCATATGTCTTTGTAGCCTCTCCACTAACCCAGTGTCTGGCATCTGGTACACGTTCATTAAATAGAGAACATCTGTCACCTCAGTTCTGCTCTTTTAAAGCTGATTGATCCCCCAACCCAAATCAGAGAGATCTCTGAGAGACCTACTCTGTTTAGAGTAAATTAAGAAAAGAGATTTAGCAATGTATATCACCTATCAGATTTTAAAATATGTAATAAAATGATAAATGGATAGTGTATCATTTGCAGAAGAATACAGATGACTTCAAACTTATTGTGTGTGTTTACATGATCTTTTTCTATGTTCCTCTTAAATACTATTTTTTTCCACTTTTTGTCACTTCAGAGATTTGAACAATGCTGCATATATGTTCTATGTATTAAAAAAAGACACATTTAAAGGAGTTTTAGGTTCACATTATAATGAAGGGAAGCTATAGGGATTTCTCTTATGCCTCCTGTCCCCGTAATGTACCTACCCTCTCCCATTATCAACATCACCCACCAAGGTGGTACATTTGTTATAATTGATGAACGTACATTGATACTTCATAATCACCCACAGACCATAGTTAACAGTTCACTGTTGCTGGTGTACATTCTATGGTTTAGACAGATATATAATGACACATATCCATGATTATAGTATCACACAGAATATTGTCACTGCTCCAAAAATCCTGTGTGCCACCTATTCATCCCTCCCTTTCAACCTTGGCCACCACCGATCTTTTTATTGTCTCTGTGTACGGCCCCGGGCGTCCCCGGGAGTCCCGACCAGCAGGACAAATCCTTGTGAGTCTGAGGAGGAACCTGTGGGGGTTGAAAAAAGGGGGGAAGGGCAGGAGACGCGAAAGAATGGAGGCAAGACAGAATCCTGATCAAGCCTCAAACTTTTATTGCTGCGGTAGCTGTATTTATACACTGCAGAGAAAGGGGGGCGGGATTCAGAATGAGGGAAGTACTTGGCTAATCATCACTGGTGCTGCGTGCGCGGGCTTTCATTTTAGGCGCGAACTTCTATCTCATAAATCAGGAAGAGAAGCAGGGTGTCGGCCATCTTCTAATGGCGAAAACTTCTTGGCTCCCAACAGTCTCCATCATTTTCCTCTGCTTATTCAATTTCATATTATGTGAGTCATAAACTAATGGATTTTAGAGCAGATTCTATGTATCCTTTTCTGCATTTTATTTTATACAATTGTCATTATACCATTTCCTATTAGGAAAAGTGAATGCTAAAGAAAAAAAATGCTCTCTGATTTTTCTTGAAAGCTTCTGTGGATTTTAATGAATAACAAATACTTGAATAGGAAAAGAATAACATTAAAACAATAGGGGGAAAGTTAGTTACTTCTTTCTTACTGTGAACAAGGTGAATCCAAGGGACAGATGGGACCATAGGCAGCATTCAGTATTCGGTCTGAAAGAAATGAGAAGGGGGGAATATATCCTTTCTATGGCTTTCAAAACTAAGAGCCAGGAAAGACAGAAAACAGATTGTCACAAATATAAATTATTCATTGAAGACATAGAGTGAAAGAAAGAGGGTTTTAGAGTCATTTTTGCAAGTCCTCCCTCTGTGGAGGAAAGGTAATTCTTGGTATTGAACAGATTGTCCCCTGAGGAGACAATTGAGTCATCAGG
This sequence comes from Pseudorca crassidens, assembly GCF_039906515.1. NCBI lineage: Eukaryota > Metazoa > Chordata > Mammalia > Artiodactyla > Delphinidae > Pseudorca > Pseudorca crassidens. The sequence goes on from NC_090299.1 coordinate 39,479,959, forward strand.
GGAAGATGGTGAACTAATGGAGATTCAGACTCTGAGAAGTTTATTAGAAGTGCTTTAAAACTATGCAATGTTCAATTTAGGGATGGAGGTAGCTAGCTTGCTGCTCACTTAATTACAAAAATCATGCTATATGAACTTGGAGGTGGTGGATAAGGTAGATCTAGGCAAGCAAAGACATTGCCAAGCAAATAAAGATGTGGAATATGTAATTAAGTTGTGGGAGGGTGACAGATGCTATCAGGCTTCCACTTATGACAAGGTAAACAAAAGAATAATACAATAATAAATATAAATAATAAAGTGCTGAATTGCTTTTGTGTCCTCAGCTAACAGAGAACCATATGAAGCAATATCTGCTTTTTATTCACTTTTTGATGTTTCTGGGTTATATAACTATTACTTTATTTGGGTTTTTAAGGGATTGAGCAGCAGGGTGGTTAAAATTGAACACCTTGTAATGTAATTGTTGAAAAATAGAAACAGTTTACAAAGTAAAAGACAATTTAACTGGTAGGAGGGGAAAATATCTTTCTAAACGCATGTTATAAGAAATGAAATTTGATGACTTTCACTCTTCGGTGATGGAGTTTGCAGATCAAATGAGTAGGCTGGGCTGGAATGCTAAAACCAAAGCCCCATCCATGTTAGGGTAGCTTTAATTGGCTCTTTAAAGGGCTAGAGGAAAAAAAATGAAATCTGAAGCATCTTTGCTTCAGATTTTTTCCTCCCTAGAAGAGTTTGAAAGTGCATAAATGCATTCAAGACATGTTTTTTTGTTTGTTTGTTTTTCTTTTTACTTAAGAGACAACATAATATGGTGGACAAAGATCAGGATTTCGATTCAGACAAAACTTGGTCCAAATCCTGACTCTGGCACTTACTAGTAGTGTAATTAAAACAAGTTATTTCAGCCTATTTTCTAATTTTCCAAAATGGGAATACTAAGAGCCCACTTGCAAGGTTGTAAGGATTAGAGAAGATAGCCCATTTCTACTACACAGTAGAGTTTAATAACTCAGAAGTTATTCAATAAACACTTATACCTAGTTGTATTATTTCTATGCACTTAGTTCATCTTGTTTTTTTTTTTTTTTCCCCCCTCAAGGAGCATAACTAATTAAAAAAATAATAATAAAAGATAGAAAGAAGCTAATATGTACATAAAAAATAAGTCAAACTCAGCCATTTTCTGATTAATTTCATCATCACTTTGAATTTAGTTCCTATATGGCAACTATACACAACTAAGAGGCAAAGAATTTACCCAACAGAGAAAATAACCAGAGATCAATTGTCCCTTGACATTTGCCCTCTTATCTTTAAAAGTTCCTGATAGTCAGGCAAGTATATACCATTCCTATCCATTCTGTGACGTTAGCAGTGCTACTCAATTCTTGCTAATATTTTTTATCCCCTAAAGTATATTTTAATTAAAAGAAAATGACTACATGCAAAAATATTGGAAAAACATAGAGAACTCTAAGGGATAAAATTTTAAAGGAACTCATATTCAGAAATCACCAGCATTTATATTATATATCTGTGCAGTTATGTTTTCTAGGCACATATATTTGTTACATACATACATTACGTACATATTTTTACACAAATATAATATCATGGGAAATATTTTTCATAGGTGACTTATTAATGTCAATTATATTTTCCTGACTGTGTGCATATTACTCCACATGACAGTTTTAATGGATACACAGCTTTCCAAATAAAACTGAACAACACCCCTACCTGTGTACTCAACACTGCCTGGATAGTTATACTTAACCGTTGTAATTGGCCTCTCTCTCTGTGAACCCCTATACCCTCCAATGACCTAATTTTGTTACTTTGCTTTCTTTTAAGACCTTTCTATGTTTTTCCTCTTACTCGCCCTCATACTGACCCTACTACTGCTCCAGTCTGTTTTCTATACAACTCTGCTCTTGGTGTTCCCAATCCCAGGAAAAGATGTGCCTGTCTTTCCCCTTACACCCCAGTCTCCCTCAGAAAGGGCTTGGCAGATACCAAACACGCACAATTTTTTAATTTCACCATAGGTTCCACAGAGGGAAAGACACCATCTTCAGAGATACAGAGACCTACTTTGTCTTCTGTCTTCATGAATAATACCAGTATCATCTTAGAAAAGCCATGTAAACTTTTCACTCATGACTACCACCTGGAACATGGCTATTAATACCAGTGGTTCTCAGCTGGGCCTAATTTTGCCCTTCAAAGGACATGTGCCAAAGTCTGGAAACATTTTTGGTTGTATAATTGTAGGGGAAGGTTACTGTTGGCATCTAGTATATAGAGGCCAGGGATACTACTAAATATCCTACAGGTCACAGGACACCCCCATCCCCACAACAAAAATTTACCCAGGCCAAGATGTCAGCAATGCCAAGGATGAGAAATTCTCATCTATAAGCCAAACAAGTCTAACTTATTATATTGTTTTATATGCATGGTTCCTCTGCTTCATTTTCAGTGAATAATAGAAGAAATAGACACAGAGAACTAAGTACCTTCTTTAGTATAATTAACTATCTCAATAAATCCCTTGTGACATCTTACACTAATTCTAACCTATCAGACTATCTTGATGGTAAAACCTTTCTTCTGAGACTGGCCTCTTGGTTGGTCAACAGGGGAACACCTTGAGGCGGATGTATTGATACTATACCTTGCATTGAGCAATGACCACCATACTTGTTATTCTATGTCTATTATCTCATTTAATTCCTAAAACAACCTCGTTTCAGTTACTATTGCTAGGCAACAAATTATACTAAAAACTTAGAGGCCTAAACACAACCATTTTATTTGATTCACAATGTTGTGGTTTTGTAATTAAGGAAGGACTGAATGTAGGGAAGGCTTTACTTTGAGGTCACTCATGTGATTGCAGTAAGTTGTTGGCTAAGGTTACAGTCACCTGAAGACTCAAATGTGCTGAACATCTAAGGTGGCTCCCTTACGTGGCTGGCATTTGATGCAGGCTATCAAGCTGGAAGTACCACTGGAGTGTTTAACAGAGCACCCACATTATGCTTCTCCAGGATGTTGGCTTCAGCATACTTGGACTTCTTACACGATGGCTGGTTTTCCCAGAGCAGGTCCCCAAGAGGACCAGGCAGAACTTTCATAGCCTTTGTTGACCCAGACTCAGAAGTCATTCAGCATTACTTCTGCTTCAGTCTATTGGTTATAAGTCAAGCACAAATGTTGGCTCGAATTCCAGGACAGTGGATATGGATCCTGCTTGTCAAAGAATTTGCAGATCTATTCTAAAAGCATTGTGGTAGTATTGTGACCCTTTTATAAATGGAGAACTTGAAGACCAGAGTAAAACGTGAAGACTTAAACTTAACCCCCTCCAGTCCATCTGAGATGCGGGTTCAGCACAACCATTTCAGCCTCAGCAGCAGTTAAGCAGTTAAGATCCTTGAAGATCTTCAGCCCACACCCTCTGAGAACCACTTATCCCACTGTGTTGGGTCATGACTCCCAGACTTTGGCTGGAACTGCTGATGAGCATCCTTGCACCATAATGGGAGAGGAGCTTGACTCTGAACTTCAGCTTCTTTACCAGAGATTCTGAAAAGGTAAAACTCTCTTACTAGTTCACCATCCCTGTCTGGTTCTATTCTCTCCATGGGGATCCACTGACCGGGAGTGTGCTATAATCTGCATGAAAACTGTGAAATTGTACAATTTAGTTTACATTCCCATTAGTGGGCCATGCAATGTTAATAAACATCTCATGAGAGCAAGACTTTGTGGTTAAGTAGGTCTGAGGAATGATGGATATTTAAAGGTGGAATTTTGTACAGGATACCTCAGAGCTGTGACTATAATGGTGAACTTGCTGCATAACACAGGGAGCATGTGGTTGCACAATTTTGCAAAATTATTTGGTTATAGAAACATTCTTGTAACAGAAAAACTCTTAACATCTCACAGTGTATTTGTATTCACTGGAAATTTTGGTAAATATTGTTATGACTGACATTACACAGCATTGGGATCAAGCTTGGATTTGAAGCACAAATCTTGTTGAGTGACTTTGGGTAGATCATGTTTCCTAAGACTTATTTCCTTTGTAGCTAAAATTAGACAGTATATAGGATTATCCCAAAAATTCCATGAAAAAATTTTTAAAAATAGTTTTTTGGCATACAGAAAACATATGTTATTAAAAATTATAGCTAAAGTTTTGGGGAAATTTTGATAGCTGTTTTAGCTAAGAACCCAATAATGATCATATCCTAGCTGACAATACTTCTTAGCTCTTTTATTCTGAGAGAATTACTATTAAGAAACTACTACAGATTTAGGCTCAAAGGATGAATTTTTCCTGTTGTTACGAGCACCGGATACTTCAATGCAGAGTCCTGGAATCAGACTCATTTGGTGTGAATGGCTTAGGTTGAGAGATCTAACTTTTCTCCTTTTCTATTACTAAACCTCATTCATATACCTCAGAGAGATCTTGAGGCCAGCCACCTCAGATACAGTGGAAAAAAGAAAGAGACAAAGATAGGAAGCCTGATGGAGAGGAAAAGAGAAATGACCAGTCCCAAATGAATTCTACATTCACACCACTCCAATGAGAAGAAAAAGTAATGAAACAAAGGAGGTGGAGAATAAGAGATTTCCACTTTTTTAATGAAAGAGTATACTTTATTGGACACATTCTTACCCTGGGAACAACTTTAAAAGTTGGATAAAATCTGTCTAAAAAAAGGAGAGGCAAATGAAAGCAACAAAGCAGACAGGACTTGAGTGTCCAAGACCCTGGAGAGAAGTGAAATATATGGAGGTGGGCCCCTCATTCTATATACTTTTTCCTCTAGAGGTATTTGCTATTCTTTAAGCAACAGGATAATAGATCTATCAGAAAGTAGAGGCATGAGAGTGATGGCGCTAGAGAGGGAAAATCTGGACTTCTTGGCTCCTAAGACAACCAAGGCTTTAGAGACAATATTCCAGAGAAAAGTAGATAGGTGAGCACACATTCTTCATTGTTCATACCTGCAAGACATTTACTATTTTCTAAATGGCTTTGGGCAAGAAGACAAGAAGCCAAATAGTCAGAAATTGACAGAGGCTAAAAACCCATCAAAATCCTCTGTTGTCTCACTGTGCTAGGGACTGCCCTACTGTAAACCTTAGAATTTCAGTTAAGGCACCCAAAATAGACGAGGTCTCCCCAACACCAAAATTCATCCAAAAAAATCATCTCAATCTCTGACTGTGTCAAGGTGATCTGCCCCGTGGTCTCACTTTCTGTCAGAGAATCCCCTGTGGGTAAATACATCATCCTGTGTCTCTAACAATGTTTCTTCTCTAATATCAAGCATTCAATGAAATTACTCAGTGCGACCAAGTAGCCAAATCCAAAAGGAAAAAAAAAAAAAAAAGTAGGCAATACAAAAAACCCATTGTCAATCTAAGTATTGAAGCTATTGGACACAGACTTTAAAATAACTGTAATTCGGGCTTCCCTGGTGGCACAGTCGTTAAGAATCCACCTGCCAATGCAGGAGACATGGGTTCGAGCCCTGGTCCAGGAAGATCCCACATGCCATGGAGCAACTAAGCCTGTGTGCCCCAACTACTGAGCCTGCATGCTACCACTACTGAAGACCACACGCCTAGAGCCTGTGCTCCACAACAAGAGAAGCCCCGACAATGAGAAGCCTGGGCACGGCAACGAAGAGTAGCCCACACCCACTGCAACTAGAGAAAGCCCATGCACAGCAACAAAGACCTAATACAGCCAAAAATTTAATTAATTAATTAATTATAAAAAAGAAATATGACATTTAAAGAATAATAAAATAAAATAACTAATTTATAAGTTGAAGAAAATATGCTTAAGATGGAAAATTTAATAATATAACTAAACTGCATTAAGAAAAATAAATGAAAGAAAAAATTAGTGAGAGAAAGAAGAAAGACATGGTGGGTTTGCACAACATGCAATCTTCTAGTATTTCTACCTACCACGTGGTGGGAGGAAACACACAATAAAATGCACTACAGACCAGTTTCTGCCTTAAAATCAAAGTAGTGTATCTACCCAGCAGTTATTGCCCCAAGTAATGTCCTTCTCATCCACTGGGGGGCAGTGAAGGATGGAAGAGGTGAGCTGGGGGTGGAAAGCCGGGCACTGCCCTTTACAGAACAGTTTTTGTACTGCTTCTACACACAACCTCAGTTTCTAAACTTTTGTTGTTGAAATCACACAATCTATTTTTATTGTTATCATGGTATGAAAAGTATTACTGGCAAGTTCATCTCTAAAATCTGACCACCCCTAAATTTGAGTGTGCTCGGTGAGTAATACGGGCTTCCCTGTGTCCTCTTGATGGGTAACGCACAACAGTCAATCATTTGTCACCACTCTGCCCCATGCTACTTTTACTTTGTCCCATGTGCCACCCATATCCCTGCAGCCTAGCTTGTCCATTAATATTAATATTTGAAATAATAACAACAATATTGGATGTTTATTGAACACTTACTGTGAGGCAAATGTCAATTTTTTTAATGCAGTAACCTCACTTCCTCTTTCACAACAATCTGGTGACAGCTAACAATATCTGCAATTAAGAGATGAGTACTGTAAAGCTCAGGGAGCTTGAGCAATTTATCCAGGTTTCAGATGCTAAGAAACCTTGCAACTAATATCAGAAGGGGAGGGGGCTCGGAGGCAACTTCAGCTTCTACTGTATCCTGTCCTGTCTCCACATCTTTTTGGTCATGAAAATGAAACAAACAAAATGCAGTTCTAAGAATCCTGCCTTGGGGGCAAGAAATGGGAAATATGTGAATCCAATACATTGGCTTCAGATAGGAAAATATAAGAATAAAAGAAAGAGTGAATCCTATTTTATGTAGACATTTTTCTACTTGGAAATGCAAGCCCCCCACCCCAGGAGATCAAAAGGCTGAAATTCCCTGCAAAAGGAAACATGTTCCACAGGAAATCATAAGAGAAGCCATAGCTTAGTGAATTAACTTAACACACACAAACTGAACAAACATGCCCTGCAGGGGGCGGGGGGTGGGGACCGGGTGGTGTGAGGATAATTCTCTAAAATAAGTAACATACGTGAAACTAAAGAAGATTAAGGGCGAACTGAAGCTTCTATTGCTTAAAAAAGATTTTTTAAACAATCAGAACAGCATGAAACTAAAAAGAGTAAAAATCACACCAGATATTATTCCAAAACATTATCTCTGTGGGACAAAGAAATTAACATCCTGAAGATATTCTCTGACTGTTCTCTGACTACATCAATGTTGTAACAGGGAAGAGCCAAATCTGACTACATGTTGGATCTATTTCTTTTACTTTAACCTTTGCTTCCCACTGCTTTTGTTCACCAAAAGGTTACTGTCTATACACAATGGCCTCTCTGGAAACCCTGCCCCTTTGCCTGAATGTTAAACCAAAGTGCCTTTCTTCAGAGAAACACCCAGACCCTGTCCACCTCTGGATGGCTGTAAGAAAGAAGAAATTAACGCATCCCCTCCCCGAGGCTAGCCATTCCAGGGGGTACTTGCAAAATTTAAGGCCTTTTTACTTTACTTCCTCATCTTCTCCCCTTCTCTGGGCTGTAAAAGAAACTGGCATCCAAACCCCAAGAAGACGGTTTTTTCAGAGACACTAGTCTGCCATCTTCTCGGTCTGCTGGCTTTCCGAATAAAATCATATTCCTTGCCTCAACACCTCGTCTCCGATGTATTGGCCTGTCGTGCGACGAGCAGAGCGAGCTTGGACTCAGTAACAGTGTGATTCCTGTTGTCTATAGAATAGATTCTCATGTAGAAATAACTCAGGAATACAGATGTCCATGAAGCTATCCTGCTAGACCATTTCACAGAAACCTGAATGGTGTTCCATTAATTGTCAAAGCGGCTTTAACAAGGTTTTATTTTTCACTTGAGAAAAATAACTGTGGTTATTGCTTTTTTTCCTCTTAGCAGATAACCCCAATTTTATTTTAGTGGGATCTCCAACTGTGTGTAATATTAGGGGTATTCAGTGTCCAGTATCCAGGTATGAATGCAAAAGGGACATTGTCTTTTCTCTCCAGGTCACATAGTAGTCAAGCAGGGGCAGACGCCCTAGCTTTATCCAGTCACTGCCTCTACCTGGAGCTTTGTTCCTGTAGCCAGTGGTACCAAGATGAGAGATTTGGAGAGGGTGGTTAGAAAATTGTTCACTGACTTTACCCAGCTTTAGTGTCCATTCACTGGAGAAATGTGCACAGCAAAAATGCCATTCTGTCTAGAACTTTTTGGCTAACAACAGTTAGTTGTTAGGTTTCCTATTTCTTATTTTCTGCAGCTGATTTTTGCTTTTTCAGCCTCCAAGACTGTTCTTCCAGCTTTGAGTCAAAATTTGTATTTTATTATTTTTTTATCTGAAAATGTCTTTCTTTATCTCACCCTTATTTTGGAATGATATTTTCACTAATTCTGGGGTTGAGAATTATTTTTCTTTCACTGCTTTAAATTCCCTTTTCTTCTGGTCTTCATTATTTCTGATGAGAAATCAACATTCGTTCTCCTTTTTCCAGTGTATTCAATACTTTTTTTTTTTTTGGCAAAGTCAGGCTTAATGATTGGATGGCTTCTGCTGTTGTTTTTCTGTGTAAGGCTTATAGTGGAGGGAGGGGAATTAACTCACTTTTCCTGGTCCAGAGTTAGTCTTTGAGAGTTCCTGCTCTCCCAGGCCTCGAAGATGAGGCTTTCTCAGCATTCCTGCTGTTCCCACAGTGGTGATAGACCTCTGCTTTGTATCACTGCCAGGTCCTGGCCCAAGCAGGTTTCCTGACTTGTCACAGAGGAACATGGCTTATGCTTCTATTCCTTCCCCAGCAGTGGTTTCTTTCTTTCTTTTTTTTTTTTTTTTTTATATCTTTATTGGAGTATAATTGCTTTACAATGGTATGTTAGTTTCTGCTTTATAACAAAGTGAATCAGTTATACATATACATATGTTCCCATAACTCTTCCCTCTTGCGTCTCCCTCCCTCCCCCTCCCTATCCCACCCCTCTAGGTGGTCACAAAGCACCAAGCTGATCTCCCTGTGCTATGCAGCCACTTCCCGCTAGCTATCTACCTTATGTTTGGTAGTGTATATATGTCCATGCCACTCTCTCACTTTGTCACAGCTTACCCTTCCCCCTCCCCATATCCTCAAGCCCAATCTCTAGTAAGTCTGTGTCTTTATTCCTGTCTTACCCTTAGGTTCTTCAGGACATTTTTTTCCCTTAAATTCCATATATATGTGTTAGCATACGGTATTTGTCTTTTTCTTTCTGACTTACTTCACTCTGAATGACAGACTCTAGGTCCATCCACCTCATTACAAATAGCTCAATTTCATTTATTTTTATGGCTGAGTAATATTCCATTGTATATATGTGCCACTTCTTCTTTATCCATTCATCTGATGATGGACACTTAAGTTGTTTTCATCTCCGGGCTATTGTAAATAAAGCTGCATGAACATTTTGGTACATGACTCTTTATGAATTATGGTTTTCTCAGGGTATATGCCCAGTAGTAGGATTGCTGGGTCATATGGTAGTTTTATTTGTAGATTTTTAAGGAACCTACATACTGTTCTCCATAGTGGCTGTACCAATTCACATTCCGACCAGCAGTGCAAGAGTGTTCCCTTTTCTCCACACCCTCTCCAGCATTTATTGTTTCTAGATTTTTTGATGATGGCCATTCTGACCGGTGTGAGATGATATCTCATTGTAGTTTTGATTTGCATTTCTCTAATGATTAATGATGTTGAGCATTCTTTCATGTGTTTGTTGGCACTCTGTATATCTTCTTTGGAGAAATGTCTATTTAGGTCTTCTGCCCATTTTTGGATTGGATTGTTTGTTTTTTTGTTATTGAGTTGCATGGGCTACTTGTAAATTTTGGAGATTAATCCTTTGTCAGTTGCTTCATTTGCAAATATTTTCTCCCATTTGAGGGTTGTCTTTTCATCTTGTTTATGGTTTCCTTTGTTGTACAAAAGCTTTGAAGTTTCATTAGGTCCCATTTGTTTATTTTTGTTTTTATTTCCATTTCTCTAGGAGGTGGGTCAAAAAGGATCTTGCTGTGATTTATGTCATAGAGTGTTCTGCCTATGTTTTCCTCTAAGAGTTTGATAGTTTCTGGCCTTCCATTTAGGTCTTTAATCCATTTTGAGCTTATTTTTGTGTATGGTGTTAGGGAGTGATCTAATCTCGTAGTTTTACATGTACCTGTCCAGTTTTCCCAGCACCACTTATTGAACAGGCTGTCCTTTCTCCACTGTACAGTCCTGTCTCCTTTATCAAAGAGAAGGTGACCATATGTGTGTGTTATCTCTGGGCTTTCTATCCTGTTCCATTGATCTATCTTTCTCTTTTTGTGCTGGTACCATACTGTCTTGATTACTGTAGCTTTGTAATATAGTCTGAAGTCAGGGAGCCTGATTCCTCCAGCTCTGTTTTTTGTTCTCAAGATTGCTTTGGCTATTCAGGGTCTTTTGTGTTTCCATACAAATTGTGAAATGTTTTGCTCTAGTTCTGTGAAAAATGCAGTGGTAGTTTGATAAGGTTGCATTGAATCTATAGATTGCTTTGGGTAGTAGAGTCATTTTCACAATGTTGATTCTTCCAATCCAAGAACATGGTATATCTCTCCAACTATTTGTATCATCTTTAATTTCTTTCATCAGTGTCTTATAATTTTCTGCATACAGGTCTTTTGTCTCCTTAGGTAGGTTTATTCCTAGATATTTTATTCTTTTTGTTGCAATGATAAATGGGAGTGTTTTCTTGATTTCACTTTCAGATTTTTCATCATTAGTGTATAGGAATGCCAGAGATTTCTGTGCATTAATTTTGTATCCTGCTACTTTACCAAATTCATTGATTACCTCTAGTAGTGTTCTGGTAGCATCTTTAGGATTCTCTATGTATAGTATCATGTCATCTGCAAACAGTGACAGTTTTACTTCTTCTTTTCCAATTTGGATTCCTTTTATTTCCTTTTCTTCTCTGATTGCTGTGGCTAAAACTTCCAAAACTATGTTGAATAGGAGTGGTGAGAGTGGGCAACCTTGTCTTGTTCCTGATCTTAGTGGAAATGATTTCAGTTTTTCATCATTGAGGACAATGTTGGCTGTGGGTTTGTCATATATGGGCTTTATTATGTTGAGGTTAGTTCCCTCTCTGCATACTTTCTGGAGGGTTTTTATCATAAATGGGTGTTGAATTTTGTCAAAAGTTTTCTCTGCATCTATTGAGATGATCATATGGTTTTTCTCCTTCAATTTGTTAATATGGTGTATCACGTTGACTGATTTGCATATATTGAAGAATCCTTGCATTGCTGTGATAAACCCCACTTGATCATGGTGTATGATCCTTTTAATGTGCTGTTGGATTCTGTTTGCTGGTATTTTGTTGAGGATTTTTCCATCTATGTTTATCAGTGATATTGGTCTGTAGTTTTCTTTTTTTGTGACATCTTTGTCTGGCTTTGGTATCAGGGTGATGTTGGCCTCATTGAATGAGTTTGGGAGTGTTCCTCCCTCTGATATATTTAGGAAGAGTTTGAGAAGGATAGGTGTTAGCTCTTCTCTAGATGTTTGATAGAATTCGCCTGTGAAGCCTTCTGATCCTGGGCTTTTGTTTGTTGAAAGATTTTTAATCACAGTTTCAATTTCAGTGCTTGTGATTGGTCTGTTCATATGTTCTATTTCTTCCTGATTCAGTCTTGGCGGGTTGTGCATTTCTAAGAATTTGTCCATTTCTTCCAGGTTGTCCATTTTATTGGCATAGAGTTGCTTGTAGTAATATTTCATTATCTTTTGTATTTCTGCAGTGTCAGTTGTTCTCCTTTTTCATTTCTTATTCTATAGATTTAAGTCTTCTCCCTTTTTTCTTGATGAGTCTGACTAATGGTTTATCAATTTTGTTTATCTTCTCAAAGAACTACCTTTTAGTTTTATTGATCTTTACTATTGTTTCCTTCATTTCTTTTTCATTTATTTCTCATCTGATCTTTATGATTTCTTTCCTTTTGCTAACTTTGGGGGTTTTTTGTTCTTCTTTTCTAATTGCTCTAGGTGCAAGGTTAGGTTGTTCATTCGACATGTTTCCTGTTTCTTAAGGTAGGATTGTATTGCTATAAACTTCTCTCTTAGAACTGTTTTTGCTGCATCCCATAGGTTTTGGGTCATCGTGTCTCCATTGTCATTTGTTTCTAGGTGTTTTTTGATTTCCTCTTTGATGTCTTCAGTGATCACTTCATTATTAAGTAGTGTATTGTTTAGCCTCCATGTGTTTGTATTTTTAACAGATCTTTTCCTGTAATTGATATCTAGTCTTATAGCGTTGTTGTCAGAAAAGATACTTGATACAATTTTAATATTCTTAAATTTACCAAGGCTTGATTTGTGACCCAAGATATGATCTATCCTGGAGAATGTTCCATGAGCACTTGAGAAAAATGTGTATTCTGTTGTTTTTGGATGGAATGTCCTATAAATATCAATTAAGTCCATCTTGTTTTATGTATTATTTAAAGCTTGTGTTTCCTTATTTATTTTCATTTTGCATGATCTGTCCATTGGTGAAAGTGGGGTGTTTAAGTCCCCTACTATAAATGTGTTACTGTCAATTTCCCCTTTTATGGCTGTTAGTATTTGCCTTATGTATTGAGGTGCTCCTATGTTGGGTGCATAAATATTTACAATTGTTATGTCTTCTTCTTGGATCGATCCCTTGATCGTTATGTAGTGGCCTTCTTTTTCTCTTCTAATAGTCTTTATTTTAAAGTCTATTTTGTCTGATATGAGACTTGCTACTCCAGCTTTCTTTTGGTTTCCGTTTGCATAGAATATCTTTTTCCATCCCCTCACTTTCAGTCTGTATGTGTCTCTAGGTCTGAAGTGGGTCTCTTGTAGATAGGATATATATGGGTCTTGTTTTTGTATCCATTCAACCAGTCTGTGTCTTTTGGTGGGAGCATTTAATCCATTTACATTTAAGGTAATTTTCGGTATGTATGTTCCTATTCCCATTTTCTTAATTGTTTTGGGTTTGTTATTATAGGTCTTTTCCTTCTCTTGTGTTTCTTGCCTAGAGAAGATCCTTTATCATTTGTTGTAAAGCTGGTTTGGTGGTGCTGAACTCTCTCAGCTTCTGCTTGTCTGTAAAGATTTTAATTTCTCCATTAAATCTGAATGAGATCCTTGATGGGTAGAGTAATCTTGATTGTAGATTTTTCTCCTTCATCACTTTAAATATGTCCTGTCAGTCCCTTCTGGCTTGCAGAGTTTTTACTGAAAGATCAGCTGTTAACCTTATGGGGATTCCCTTGTGTGTTATTTGTTGTTTTTCCCTTGCTGCTTTTAAATATTTATTTATTTATTTATTTATTTACTTATTTATTTATTTATTCTTGGCTGTGTTCAATCTTCCTTTCTGTGTGAAGGCCTTCTCCATTTGCAGCAAGTAGGGGCCACTCTTCATCGTGGTGCATGGGTCTCTCACTATTGTGGCCTCTTGTTGCGGAGCACAGGCTCCAGACGCGCAGGCTCAGCAGTTGTGGCTCACAGTCCCAGTTGCTCCGCGGCATGTGGGATCTTCCCAGACTAGGGCTCAAACCTGTGTCCCATGCATTAGCAGGCAGATTCTCAATCACTGCACCACCAGGGAAGCCCCTCCCTTTTTGCTTTTAATATCTTTTCTTTGTATTTAATTATTGACAGTTTGTTAATATGTGTCTTGGCATGTTTCTCCTTGGATTTATCCTGTATGGGACTCTCTGTGCTTCCTGGACTTGATTAACTCTTTCCTTTCCCATATTAGGGAAGTTTTCAACTAATCTCTTCAAATATTTTCTCAGTTCCTTTCTTTTTCTCTTCTTCTTCTGGGACCCCTATAATTCGAATGTTGGTGCATTTAATGTTGTCCCAGAGGTCTCTGAGACTGTCCTCAGTTCTTTTCATCCTTTGTTCTTTATTCTTCTCTGCAGTAGTTATTTCCACTAGTTTATCTTCCAGGTCACTTATCCATTCTTCTGCCTCAGTTATTCTGTTATTGATCCCTTCTAGAGTATTTTTAATTTCATTTATTGTGTTGTTCATTGTTGCTTGTTTCATCTTTAGCTCTTCTAGGTCCTTGTTTGTTTCTTGCATTTTCTGTATTCTATTTCCAAGATTTTGGATCATCTTTACTATCATTATTCTGAATTCTTTTTCAGGTAGACTGCCTATTTCCTCTTCATTTGTTAGGTCTGGTGGGTTTTTATCTTGCTCCTTCATCTGCTGTGTGTTTTTCTGTCTTCTCATTTTGCTTATCTTACTGTGTTTGTGGTCTCCGTTTTGCAGGCTGCAGGTTTAGTGTTCCCGTTGTTTTTGGTGTCTGTCCCCAGTGGCTCAAGTTTAGATTAAAGATGCCACATTTTATTTCTGTGGCCTTTATTCCCCAGTCCTGAGTTATACAGAAATAAATATTCATGGTACACAATTTTTATTGTATGAAAGGGTCAAAACAACAACTGAGTAACTTTTCCTCCCATTGTTGACCTACTAGTTTCCTTATTCAAAGGCAACAACTGTTAGTATTTATTTCTTTTCTCTCTCTTTTTTTTTTTTTTACATTTTAAATATTATTTATTTATTTATTTGGTTGTGCTGGGTCTTAGTTGTGGCATGCGGGGTCTTTTTTTTTTTTTTTTTTTTGTAGTTGCAGAATGCAGGCTCTTACTTGAGGCATGTGTGATCTAGTTCCCTGACCAGGGATGGAACCCGCATCCCCTGCATTGGGAGCATGGAGTCTTAACCACTGGACCACCAGGAAAGTCCCCAGACCACCAGGGCATTTCTTTCTAATGAATATTTCCACCTTTGCTTTGATTTTCCTGCACACCTTCCAATTATGAACTTTCTCATCATGTGCATTTGTGGTACTGTCAGTTGTTTGGCCAAGAGTGAGCAGCTGATATAGATTGTACAATAAATATTAATATGTACACACACAAACATTTAAAATATCAGAATTTTACCCATTATTCTACTCACTGCCTTTTTCTCATTATAAAACATTTTAGACAGGACTCCATAGCAGCTCATATAGACTTCACTCATTCCTTTTCACAGCTGTATAGTAGTCTGTTACATGGATGGACTTTCCAGAGTTTAGCCTCTTAACTATTTAGTATTTTTCTAGTACTTTGATAAATTTTGATAGATATGACCAAAATAAAGGGCAGCACCAATTCACACATCATCAAAAATGTATGTGAATGTCTAGTTCCTTTCATCAGCACAAATATTATGTGTTATTAAAACTATTACCAATATATCTACATATCATTATTATTTTAATTTACCTTACCTTTGTTTTATTATTTTTAATGAGTGAATTGGAACTTTTTTTCATGTACACATCCTTTTAAATTTTTTCTCTTATTGTCTGGCTCTTTACTTTGCATATCTTTCTACTGGGCTATCATTATGTTATTAATTGACATGTAAGTAATTAATTCCAGTGCATGTTCTAGGTGTGGTAAAAACAAATTTTCAAATTGCTGTTTATCATTTGACTTTGTAACTCAATTTTTCTATAAAGAGAAGTATTTAAATTTTTTTATGTTTAACATGTCAAAATATATTCTTTCTGAAATCTGAATTTTATGACTTGTATGTAAGCCTCCTATATTCTTATACATTTTCTTCTATTACTAGTAATGATTTAAATTTTAATTGAAATACTTTATTCAATTGGAATTTATTTTGCTATAAGCCTTGAGGTAGGGATCCAAGTATTTTGTTTTAAATGAGAAGTCAGCTAACTGATTTATTGAATATCCCTTTTAGCCATGTATTAGCAACTCTACTTTTGTCTTATAATAAATATGCATATTTTATGAGTATATATTTGGACTCCATTTTTTTGTTGTTGTTTTACATTTAGTTGTTCATTTTGTGCTTAAGTATCAATCTATTTTATTTACTTATTGTGTGTCATTTCACTATGTGCTGGGAATAGACTCCAAACTTTTTATTTTTAAAAACACTTTAAATTACGTTGGTTATATTTTTTCAGAAGTTTGATAGACTAATTTATTATACAACTTGGGTTTAATTCTTTTTTTAGAGTTTTTTTTCTTTTCTTTAAAACTTTCCAATTTATTTAGCATAATAGGGCTGTCTACATTTTCTTTTTCCTTATATAAATCTTGTAATTTATATTTTCCAGGAAAACTACCCTTTTACTCATGTTTTCTCCTTAATTTGCATAGATTTGATTAAACTAGTCATACAATTTCTTCTATTGCTGTGTTTATTTCTCTATTTTTATTTCTAATTTTACATATTTATAACTTATTATCTTATTTTGCCAACTCTATATCTTCTCCGTAAGTGGCACTCTAGCAGTCACTGGCCCAACTGCCATATGCTAGATATTCATTTCTTTAGCTAAAGGTTTTATCTGGCCTCTGTGTCCTGCCTTGCCACCTGTTTGATCAGCCAGAAATATGAAAGAATTATCATCCTTTGAGAGCAGCCCTAACCCAATAACTGAGAGTACTTGGTATATAAACACCCCAGCTTCTTTGCCCTTTACAGGGATAAGGGGAGATAACCGAGAGCTGTGTTCTACAGAGTTCTATGCTGGTTTCCAAAGTTGGTGAAGTTGGTGAAGCTCCAACTGCCCACTTTGTTGGTTTCTGTTCCTTCTTGTGTTCACTTTCCCAGTCTCCTACTAGGGTTTTCTTTACCTACTAACTAAACTAATAGCATTTGATTCTTTGTGTCAAGGGTTATCAGACTGCTTATTATCAGCAGTTAACCCTCTGGGCAGAGATATTTTAGGGGTGCACAACAGCATCCATTACAATTATTACCCTATTATGTCTTTCTGCTTTTTAATAATTTCATCATAAAATTTTATATCCTTAAACAGTACACTGACCATTTCATGCCTTAGAAATTTATATAAATAAAATAATACATTTGGTATTCTATATCTTGCTTTATTGTTAAATATTATTGTCATGAGATTCATCAATGTTATTGTGTCATTTTTCATAGAAAATTTCATTGAATGAATATATCACAGTGTAGTTTTCTGTTGATGGACATGTAGGTTGTTTCTACTTTATTGACAAATTAATTTATTTTGTGCCATCATTAACTATCTTGCTAGAAACATCTCATAAATGTTTCACTAGGGGTCTAATAAATGTTTATTATATGTATGTCTAAATGTTTATCTAGTGTATTAAATCAGTCAGTGAAGGCTAAGTTATGCTGCAATAATAACACCCAAATCTCAACAATTTACATCAAAAGTCTTTTGATTTCCTTTAGTTCTGACACTGTATGTCCACCCAAGGTTGACTAATGGAGCTGGAGTAGTCTCTACTTGAAACACCGCCAATCTCATAGCAGAGCAAAAAAAAAAAAAAAATTACATTCAATATACTGGCACTTAAATCTCTATTTAGAAATGACACAAGGCCATTCTGCTCATATTCCTTTGGTCAAAATTAATCACTTGGTGAAGCCTGACATCAACATGTCAGAAAGTAATATCCTTCCCCAGGAGGCATTATAATTTGCATTTTCCTGGGTAATAAAGAACTGAAGAATGTTCCAAGTGTTTATTAAACTTTTAGTTTCCCTTTCCATGATATCCTTGTATAGTTCTTCACTCATTTTTCTCTTTAATTTTGTTGTTGTTTTAATATTACTGACTAATAGAAATTGGAAATTGTTCTCCACTGAAAGTTTTATGTGTTGCATTTTTTTTTTTTTTTAGAAGATGTTAGGGGTAGAAGTTTATTAATTAATTAATTTATTTTTGCTGTGTTGGGTCTTTGTTTCTGTGTGAGGGCTATCTCTAGTTGTGGCAAGTGGGGGCCACTCTTCATTGTGGTGCATGGGCCTCTCACTAGCGCGGCCTCTCTTGTTGTGGAGCACAAGCTCCAGACACGCAGACTCAGTAGTTGTGGTTCATGGGCCTAGTTACTCCGCGGCATGTGGGATCCTCCCAGACCAGGGCTCGAACCCATGTCCCCTGCATTAGCAGGCAGATTCTCAAACACTGCGCCACCAGGGAAGCCCTGTGTTGCAATTTTTTTCTTCAAGATTGTGGTTAATATTTTCATTTTCTTTATAGTATTGTTAGATACCACACTCACAGCAATCCTTTATGTAATGTGGTTTAATTCATCAACATTTCCATTACTTGTGCTTTATGTGGTGTGTTTAAAAATGCATTACTTCCTCGAAAATTGTTAGCACAATGGAGTGGTTAAATTCCCTGAAGGATCATCTCACCTCAAACCAACTAAGGCCTGGATCAAACATATATGGCAATGCATTGCTAAAGTTAAAGCAGGTAAAATAAGTTTCAAAAGTATCCCACCAAAATGAAAGTATGATAAGAACAAAAACAAAAATGAGTTGAAACCAAAGTAACAAAAGAGGATGAAGAATTTTCCTTGATGATAAACAATAATTATAGCACAGCAACTGAAAGACTAATCTCCAGCAGCTTCAAGATTGGTAAACTGAAGTTGAGACTCTGATATTAAACTTGAGAAGATTAGCACCCAACCCCCACCCCCATTTTAAAGAAAGTAAGAGTGAAATGTGGGTGGAGAGTATAAATTTCCATGCCTTGGGCAAAAAATTAGAACCAGATCTTTAAGGCAAACCAAATGGTCTCATTTCTTAAAGAAATTCCAGACAAAGAAAGAGACCAAAGCTCTGTAGAAAAGCATTCCAGATTTCAATGCATATGATTTCCAGAGATTAAAGTCAAGTAAATATGAGTTTACAGCCAAAGATCATCAAAGTTAATGATATGAGTCAGCTTTCCATCCACAAATAAGTCTTGACTAGTCAGAAAAGATACTTGATACAATTTTAATTTTCTTAAATTTACCAAGGCTTGATTTGTGACCCAAGATATGATTTATCCTTGAGAATGTTCCATGAGCACTTGAGAAGAAAGTGTATTCTGTTGTTTTTGGATGGGATGTCGTATAAATATCAACTAAGTCCACCTTGCTTAAGGTATCATTTAAAGCGTGTATTTCCTTATTTATTTTCATTTTGCATGATCTCTCCATTGGTGAAAGTGGGGTGTTAAAGTCCCCTACTATGATTGTGTTACTGTAGATTTCCCCTTTTATGGCTGTTCGTATTTGCCTTATTTGTTGAGGTGCTCCTATGTTGGGTGCATAAGTATTTACAATTGTTATATCTTCTTCTTGGATTTATCCCTTGATCATTATGCAGTGTCCTTCTTTTTCTCTTGTCATAGTCTTTGTTTTAAAGTTTATTTTTCTGATAAGGGAATTGCTACTCCAGCTTTCTTTTGATTCCATTTGCATGGACTATCTTTTTCCATCCCCTCCCTTTCAGTCCGTTTGTGTCCCTAAGTCTCATGTGGGTCTCTTGTAGACAGCATATATATACGGGTCTTGTTTTTGTAGCCATTCAGCCAGTCTATGTCTTTTGGTTGGAGCATTTAATCCATTTACATTTAAGGTAATTTTCGATATTTATATTCCTATTACCATTTTCTTAATTGTTCTGGGTTTGTTATTGTAGGTCTTTTCCTTCTCTTGTGTTTCTTGCCTAGAGAAGTTCCTTTAGTATTTGTTGTAAAGCTGGTTTGGTGGTGCTGAATTCTCTTAGCTATTGCTTGTCTGTAAAAGTTTTAATATCTCCGTCAGATCTGAATGAGATCTTTGCTGGCTAGAATAATGTTGGTTGTAAGTTTTTCCCTTTCATCACTTTAAATATGTCTTGCCACTCCTTTTTGGCTTGCAGAGTTTTTGCTGAATGGTCAACTCTTAACCTTATGGGGATTCCCTTGTATGCTATTTGTTGTTTTTCCCTTGCTGCTTTTAATATTTTTTCTTTGTATTTAATTTTTGATAGTTTGATTAATATGTGTCTTGTCATGTTTCTCCTTGGATTTATCCTGTATGGGACTCTCTGTGCTTCCTGGACTTGATTGACTTTTTCCTTTCCCATATTAAGGAAGTTTTCAACTATAATGTGTCCAAATATTTTCTCAGTCCCTTTCTTTTTCTCTTCCTCTTCTGGGACCCCTATAATTAGAATTTTGGTGCATTTAATATTGTCCCAGAGGTCTCTGAGACTGTCCTCAATTCTTTTCATTCTTTTTTCTTTATTCTGCTCTGCAGTAGTTATTTCCACTAGTTTATCTTCCAGGTCACTTATCCGTTCTTCTGCCTCAGTTACTCCCCTCTTGATCCCTTCTAGAGAATTTTTTATTTCATTTATTGTGTTGTTCATAATTGTTTGTTTGCTCTTTAGTTCTTCTACGTCCTTGTTAAAAGTTTCTTGTATTTTCTTGCATTTTATTTCCAAGATTTTGGATCATCTTTACTCTCATTATTCTGAATTCTTTTTCAGGTATACTGCCTATTCCCTCTTCATTTCTTAGGTCAGGTGTGTTTTTACCTTGTTCCTTCATCTGTTGTATGTTTTTTGTCTTTGTTCCCCGTTCAGACAGGATGGGGTTAAAGGAGTAGCTGATTTGGGGACTCTGGCTCACTCAGGCTCGGGGGAGGGAGGGATACAGAGTGCGGGCAAGCCTGCAGCGGCAGAGTCTGGCATGACGTTGCACCAGCCTGAGGCGCACCATGTGTTCTCCCAGGGAAGTTGTCCCTGGATCATGGGACCCTGGCAGTGGCAGGCTGCACAGGCTCCTGGGAGTGGAGGTGTGAATAATGACCTGTTTGCACACTGGCTTCTTGGTGGCGGCAGCAGCAGCCTTAGCGTCTCATGCCTGTTTCTGGGGTCCGCACTGTTAGCTTTGGCTCGCGTCCGTCTCTGGAGCTCCTTTAAGCAGTTCTCTTAATCCCCTCTCCTCACGCACCAGGAAACAAAGAGGCAAGAAAAAGTCTCTTGCCTCTTCAGCAGTTCCAGAACTTTTCCTGGACTCCCTCTCAGCTGGCTATGGCACACTAGCCCCCTTCAGGCTGTGTTCACACAGCCAACCCCAGTCCTCTCTCTGGGATCTGACCTAAGCTGGAGCCTCAGCTCACAGACCCCACCCATCCTGGTGGGTTAGCAGACAAGCCTCTCGGGCTGATGAGTGCTGGTAGGCCCCATCCTCTGTGTGAGAATCTCTCCACTTTGCCCTCTGCACCCCTCCCTGTTTGTGCGCTCTCCTCCATGGCTCTGAAACTTTGCCCCTCTGCCACCTGTAGTCTCCCTCTGTGAAGGGGCTTCCTAGTGTGTGGAAACCTTTCCTCCTTCACCACTCCCTCCCAGAGGTGCAGGTCCCATCCCTATTCTTTTGTCTCTGTTTTTTCTTTTTTCTTTTGCTCTACCCAGGTACGTGGGAAGTTTCTTGCCTTTTGGGAGGTCTGAGGTCTTCTGCCAGCGTTCTGTAAGAGATGTTCCATATGTAGATGTATTTCTGATATATTTGTGGGGAGGAAGGTGATCTCTACTTCTTACTCTTCCACCATCTTGAAGCTCCTCCCCCAAGCAACAGATTTAGTTTCCTTGGGACTTCAACTATTGAAATCGTCATATTTAAAATAGAGAATCATCATACATGGAGAATTACGTCAATTAAGTACCTAGTCACAAGAGATTTCTTAAAAAATTACCAGTCAAGACTTCATCTTCTGGGTGAGATGGAGTTGATTACAGAATATGATCCCTCTTGCCTAGAACCAGAAAATTTAGTAAAAACCTGTAGAATACAGAAGGTGTCTGTTTGAATATACCAGAAGTCTTGGAAGGCAGTGAAAACTGGGAGGCTATGTTTCAAGAGAATGGGGGAGTCTTGAATAAGTGAGTTGACTTGTACAGACATTCTGAGAAAAATCTCTTGATTCTGAAATTGGAAAATGGAGATAAAATCTGGGCTTTGCACTCACAAAGTTCTACTGCTTAGGGACTGAGACACCAGTAGAGATTTTCCAGGGATTTAGAAAGCCTAAAAGATATGGTTTATTTTCCTTAAGTAAAATTGGAGAATTCTAAAGCTGTGTATGGTTGGGGGGAAGTTGGTGAAAAGTTTGTAAAAAATCATAGCAGATAGCATTAGAAGGATCTTGAAGTGAACATCTAGATTCAAGAAAGTCAGAGAGAATAAGCCTATTAAGCTCAAGTCAGTAGTTCCATGAAATTGAAGTAACCAGTCCTCATTCACCTCCCCAGCAGAGAAAATGTTAACAATTTTTGGAGAAAGATGTCATCAGCTAAAGCATTTGCAGGTATTACAAAACGATAGACTAGGTGATGGAAACCATTTAGAGAAGCTAAGTCCAGAGATCATAAGCACTTGATGAGAGAAAAGAAACATTAGAGAATAGTTTATATTTTATGTTTTGTTGTTGTTTTTTTGTTCTTTTTATGTGCATGGTTTTTGTGTGAGACAAAAGGGGTTCTGCTAGGCACAACACATCCATAAAATGTAACATTTTAAATTTATTAAGAGTTTACTAGGGTGGATTCTCTATAGCTATTTTATCCTTTAATCCTCTCTAAAGTCCAAGAAAAACAGGTTAGCACTTAACCCTTCCTCCCCTATTTTAAAGATGGTGAGAGTGAAAGTTTCGGGATGAACAAACTTTCTATAGTGTACACGTAGGATAAGAACCAGATCTTTCTGAATTCAAATGTGACACTAAAATTCTTTTCAAATACGTAATGTGTTACACTGAAACATTCACATTTCTTTCCCATATATTACTTAGTAAACATTTAAGAAATACTTGCCTTTTTAAATTTTTAAAAAAATATCTGTTAACCCCGTTTAAGAAATACTTACCTTTTAAAGTTCTAAATTTTTTAAAAAAAATCTGTTAACCCCATTGCTTTTTTTCTTTGTTTTCATTCATTATAGTGTGACTTACTGGGTTGTCAAATTGGCTGAGGACAGAGTTGGGCTGTAAGTTACACTGCCATGCATTTAAAAGTTATTGATGGATTGTTTCTCATTATTTAGGCACATACTGAGAGAAATAATAAACCTACGGAAGTAAGACTTTGCCAACTCACAAGGTCAACCCTAAGCACTCATTAATTTAGTGCAAGAATGAGCACATGTCTCTGAGAATTTGTGATCAAAACAGATCGGAAACTTCCTCATGGGAAACCACACAGTGTTGTGACACAAGGTTGTAGCTGTGATGTTGTTTAATGATGTAATGTAGTCAGTTCCAAATCCTGGCTTATTGAATTATCTGAGTAGACCATTTCTTTCTTTATTCATGGAGAGAAGCAAATGAACATGTCAAGGTAAGGTACTTGTACACATTTAACAGAAGAGCATACTGAAATCAATCATTTTCTTTAATAGGACAATGTAGCTTAATTGTCTGGGGCCAAATTTCCTGCTTGATCAATGTTTTTTGACTGATCATAAGCTTTTACACTGAAGTATCATGAAAATAAAGGAGACTTTTACTAACATTTTATAAAGTTATCTCTATTAGAAATGATGCTGATACAGTGGCAACACGGTGAATTGGGACGAGACGGGGCTAGGATATCAGAGGCTAATGTGAATATTCCCTTAGGATGTGTGAGATACCAAAGGAAGATTCCACAGTCTTCTCTTCATGAGGAATTACAATGTTACCTGGGAGATAGTGCAAAATATCATTTGGGGAAAACAGCACCATAGACCATCCCTTGTCTCTTGGTGAGCGAATACCCAAGGTTGTCAGAGACTCATCTTCAGTCCTTTTTGGAGGAAGTCAAGATTCTTGACTTTTATGATAGTTCTTTGAATTGTGGTCAAAGACATTGTTTTGTCTGTGGGTTTGTTTACTTTTAATAAGACAAGCTTCCCCTGTCTATATTTCTAGGAATATTTATTTATAGAAATATAGACAGCTTCCCCTGTCTATATTTCTAGGAATATTTTATTCGACAATTTGTTTCCTTCATAACCCAAAAGATGTCAGATTACCCATTGGAAATCTATTGAAAAACAACTGAAATTTGGTGAAAGGGAGACTAGTATAAAGTGATAGTAATTAAAGAGATTAGTAAAGTTGAGTAAAGGCTCCTCCTGCTGGAGATGCTTGGAAAAAGAGCTATAAGAGAGAAAGATAGAATGGGGGTGGGGGAAGAGACAGACAGACACAGAAAGAATACTGAAGGAGAGATAAAGAGGTAAAAACTAGGTTAAAATATGACCATATTCAATGTTCTAGATTGATACCAGGACACAGAAGTGCATTTATTATGGTTTAGTCTTTGAGAAAGCATGATATAACCTTAGAACTGTGGAATTATATATGGAAGGAATTAGAATATCAACTCTGTTACATACTGGCTGTGAAACCTTGGGAAATAAGGCAACTTCTGCCAAAAAGTAATAGAGATTAGTAGTGTATTGGTAAACAGTTGCCTTTGGAAACCAGATTACTAAGTGTTCATAACCTGGCTTCAGGTGCTTCTGGTATTTCCCAATGCCTCTGACAATGCTGTTTCCTGTGGTCTCCTTGTCTGTCTCCATTTTCCCAATTCTCTCCTCTTCTCTTTGGAAACAGAACCAAACAATTATTTCTGCCCTAGCTATCTTTTCTGCAACTAGAAACAATAATATTACCTGGCTGCATGATTTAAAAATTAAGTAAATTAACATATGTCAAGTAATTTGAAGGAAGCAAAGCATTTAGTAAATGCCCACTGTGACTTTTTTCATTCCTTTTATTTTGAAACAAACTGGCTATTCTACAAAATTTGCAAAAACAGAACAGACACTTTTATTTTCTGAACTATTTGTGAACGTGCTGCTGGTATGCCCCATCACCCTAACTTCATTGTGTATTTCTTGTACAATAAGGAATTCTTATTAAGAATAAGAATTAAGAATAAGGAATTCTTAAGAATAAGGAATTCTCTTACCTAATCTGATATGACCATAAAAAGCACTAAATTAACACTAATGCATTATCACCATCTAATACTCAGACCTCATTCAAATTTGTAAATTATCCCAATTATATCCTTTATAGCTAAAGGAGGTGGTGGTCCAGACTGACCCACTGAAATTAGTTATCTCTCTTCAGTCTCCTTCGATGTGAATTCATTTCTCAGCTTTCTTTGACTTTCAGTACCTCAACCTCTCTGAAGACTGCAGGTCTGTTTTGTGGGGTTTTCTTTGTGTTTGTTTTTTAGAGACCCCCTCATTTGGGTTTGTCTTTTGCGAAATGGAGTATTTCCTGTCATATCAGTAAACAAGATGGTGTCACACTCATCAGTGATGGCAGCCACCACTGATGTGAACTGGTGAGCCCTGAGGGAACTCAGGAAGGAAAGAATACCTGCCATCTAGCAGCCATCAGACTGCAGCCTCTCTGCAGTGGTGAGCCCCGAGGAAACTCAGGGTGTGAAAATACAGGATACTGGCCCCATAGAGCTGAGGTGCATATCAAAGGAATGATTTCAGTGAGCCCAGACTCTTGCATCTTCCCATACATAGAAAAGCTCTAAATTCCTTAACTTGGGATATATGGTTTCTTTTAATTAACAATAATCTTTTGATGTTCAGACTACCTGCCCCTTTTTGCAAAACTTCTGTATAACCTGGCTCCCCACCCCTTCCTCCTTGGAACCGTTCTCTCAGGGTTACTTGAGATGCTGACTCCCAGGCTTGAAGTCCTAAAAATTCCCACCAAATAAAACAGAACTCTCAACTTTTAGGTTGTGAATTTTTTTTCTTTGTTTCTTTTTTTTTTTTTTTTTTTTTTTGTGGTACGCGGGCCTCTCACTGTTGTGGCCTCTCCTGTTGCGGAGCACAGGCTCTGGATGCACAGGCTCAGTGGCCATGGCTCACGGGCCCAGCCGCTCCGTGGCATGTGGGAGCTTCCCGGACCAGGGCACGAACCCGTGTCCCCTGCATCGGCAGGCTGACTCTCAATCACTGCGCCACCAGGGAAGCCCGTGTATATTTTTTAAGTTGACACTTTTATTCTCTCAGAATTAGATTCGGTTTATACTTCTTTAACAGCAATATCACAAATATGCTTTGTTCTCATTGCAACCTATTAGGTGACATATAATTTTGATTTGACCTGTTACTGGTGATGCTAACTTTGATCATTTGATTAATGTGGTCTTGATACTGAGTGAGTAGGACCCTGTGGGACTCCTGGGCACAAAAGCCTTTCTGTGTCCCCTATTTCTTGATTATAAGAAATTGGCTTCTTTCAGCCTCCAAGACCTTCCCTGAATTTCAATGGGCAGGTTCAAACAGATGCTAATTAGGGAAGGGAGGGATGCAGAGACAAGGGAGGAACAGTCAGAAGAAACAATAATGCAGCCTTGGGACAGAGTCCTGTTTCCTCATCAAGGGATAGACGTAACAATATCTCTGAGCTGTTTTGCAGATACTGAGACCCCCACCAGGTGAGAGAAATTAACAGCTGTGCTGCCCTTAAGCACTAGACCCCAGACCGGTTGGAACCAGAAGGTTGATGATGCTGACTGCCGCTTACCTCACCACCAACCAATCAGAAGGAGGTCCATGAGCTGATCATGCCCTCTTTGAACCTTTACTATAAAACTCCTCACTACCCCCTCCAGGTTGGGACACACAGTTTTGAAGCCATTAACCCGCTGTGGCCTCCTTTATTGCTGGCAAAGCAATAAAGCTATTCTTTTCTACTTCACCCAAATCTCTGTCTTCGAGATTTAATTCGGTGTTGAGGTACAGAAGCCAAATTCAGCTTCAGTCTCTGCCCAGCTTCTCTGCTGGAAATTACTTTTTTAAAAACGTTTGTTTTAATTGATCAGAATTTTGTGGAGAGGCACTTTGAGACAATGTAAGTATTGCATCCTCTATTTTGTGTGTGTATTTGTGGATGGATAAACAAATCATTCCTCCTTTATCTATTACTAATGGATGATGTTCAAATTTTCCCAATTTGTCTAGTGGGAATCTTGTCAAGCTGTATTCTGTGTCTTTTGACATGCGTTCATATCATTTTTTGAGAAAATTCTTGGTTTTTTGGCACAATTAGATGTTCAGACTCATCCTTTCTCAGTCCTGTAATCAGTCATTTTACTTAGAAGCCTGGTTTCTTTCAGGGGAGATCTGTGCTTGGTAACACAGGATGTGCTCACTGCTGTTGAGATGTTGTTGCTCCCAGGCATTCTCAGTGGACAGATCCAGGGATATATGCACGTATGCTAACACACCCATATTTGTATTTATTTATATACCCACCCACAGATTTATCTAAAAAGTTTACACCACTACCTCCAATTACATTCCAAAACCTTAGAATTCATCCAAGTATTCTCTCTCTGTAACACTCTTCTCTAGTGGTGAGAAACCTGAATCCTATTTTCTTTAATATACTTCTTTATTTAATCAATCTCCCTGTGTGTAAGCAGTCTCCCAAAGCAACCTCCCATCCTCCACTTACTCCTACCCCTTGCAAACACCCTCTTCACCATGAATATTTTCTACAACTTCACACAGGGAAATCTCTTCCTATGATTCCCTCCTCGTCACTTCAGCTGGGGTTCCAGTACCCAAGGCAACCAACCTCCCAATGTGCAGACACTCTTTATCCCACTGGGATTCTCATACTCTATTCTGGTCATCAGGCTTTGATCATGATAGCACCTCCACTTCACAAGGACATGATTCTTATCCACTTGGACCTGCAAACCCAACATCACATGCTGGTTTCTCTCCACCCTCCAACCCCACTGAAATAACTGTGCTTGGTCTCTGACACCCTTTGATGGGTCATCACCTCTACCCTGTGGATGCCCAAGCTCTGACAGATAATGTGGCCATAACTTCCTACCCTACCACTGTTAGGCGAAACACTGACTGAAACCGCCCACCCTGGCCAGACACCAGAGTAACCATTTTCATGAGTTATTTTACGACAGGAGGTCCTGGTAAGGAACATGGAGTTAACAAGGCACCACTAATCAAAATAATTCAGGAAAGGTCAAAAGGAGACACCAATCCATATGTCCTACCAACTTCCCAGAATCTTCCTCGCTGAAATCCATCTTGGCTGATTGATGCATGCACCACCAGGAAGGACCCTGAGTCAGAATGATTGGCCAGAGAAAACACGAAAACTATTCCCATCACCATAAAACCTGAGACTGTGAGCCACATGGCAGAGCAGTCCTCCTCGGTTCCCTTACCCTCCTGCTCTCCACCTGGATGCCCCTTCCCAATAAAGTCTCTTGCTTTGTCAGCACATGTGTTTCCTTGGACAATTCATCTCAGAGTGTTAGACAAGAGCCCACTTCCGGGCCCTGGAAGGGGGTCCCCTTTCCTGCAATACCACTGCCCCACACAGAGATGCTTACCTTACTTACCCTCATCCAAGTGATTTTGAACTGGATTGGCCTAAAAGGGAAGACAAAGAGCAGGAGAAAGAGGAACAAGATGAGAAAGTAGGGGAGAGGAAGAACAACATGTTAGTTTTAAATCTTGGTTATTATTATTAATAAATTCCTGCTTTCTTTTCTGATATAAAAATCTAGTCCTAGGAAATCATCTGTTTTCAGTCACTATGTCCCAATGGGAGCTTAATTAATTCCCAAAGTTTATCTCATTTTCTGCTTAAATGTTGTGAGGTAGGTTTATTGCTAAAAATGAAGAAACTGATGTTTAAAGAGAGTAAGTGTCTTTCCCAGTGTCATATGGCTATTAAGTGGTATGTGATATTATAAGTATTCAGTCTCATTGAGATAATGAAAGGTAGCCTCCCCTGCAAAAATGATCCTTGGTACCAGTCTGTAAGGGACAGGGGCAGAGACAGGGAATGATCTTGTTACTAGAGTAAGGACTTTGCCTTAGTCTCTGAAAGTATAATTGAAACCATCACTTGTCTCCAAGAGAGTCAGAAATCAGTCTTATTGTTTTTAATGCCCTGGCTCCTTGAAGTCAAGAAGCCAGTGTTTCCTTTTGTCTCCCCAAATTCAGAACTGTGATTAAAAAGTAGAGTTGGGAAGTGCATGAAATCTGACTCAGGAGACCTGCATTTCAGAAATAACCCCATTAAAAAATGGGTGGAGGATCTTAATAGACATTTTTCCAAATAAAGCAGACAGAAGGCCAACAGACACATGAATGGATGCACAACATCACTGATCATCAGGAAAATGCAAATCAAAGCTACAATGAAATTTAACTTCACAATTGTCATAAAGGCTATCATCAAAAAGACAAGAAATAACAAGTGCTGGTGAGGATGTGTAGGAAAGGGAACCCTTGTGCACTGTTGGTGGCAATGTAAAATGGTGCAGCTGCTGTGGAAAACAGTGTAGGGGTTCCTCAAAAAATTAAAAATAGAACTACCATATGATCTAGCAATCCACTTCTGGGTATTTACTAGTAAAACAAAACAAGAATACTAACTCATTCTGGCACCCCTAGAAAACTAACACTTTTGTTCAGAGGTATAAGAAATAATCAAATAAATGTCAGTTGAGAGAGTGCCAAGCCATGACATATGGAAACCAGTTATAAAATGTATTATTAAAGAAGCTATTAGAAAAATCTCCACCATGGAATAAAAAAATGACACATAGTTAAAAAAAAAAAAAAACTAATTCAAGAAGATACATGCACCCCAATGTTCATTGCAGCATTACTTACAATAGTCAAGATATTGAAACAATGTGAGAGTCCATCAGTAGATGAATGGCTAAAGAAGTAAGAGTTAAGTAAGTCAGTTAGGGAAAAGCAAATACCATAGGCTAACACATATATATGGAATCTAAAAGTAGAAAAATCGTTCTGACGAACTTAGGAGCAGGACAGGAATAAAGATGCAGATGTAGAGAATGGACTTGAGGACACAGGGAAGGGGAAGAGTAAACTGGGACAAAGTGAGAGAGTGGCATGGACATATATACACTACCAGTTGTAAAGTAGATAGCTAGTGGGAAGCAGTCACATAGCACAGGGAGATCAACTTGGTGCTTTGTGACCACCTAGAAGTGTGGGATAGGGAGGGTGGGAGGGAGATTCAAGAGGGAGGAGATATGGGGATATATGTATATGTATAGGTGATTCACTTTGTTATAAAACAGAAACTAACACACCATTGTAAAGCAATTATACTCCAATAAAGACGTTAAAAAAAAGAAAAAATATATATGTGGAATATATATATTTATAGAATATATATATATATGAAATATTACTCAGCCATAAAAAAGAAATCTTGCTATTTGTGACAACATGAATGGATCTACAGGGTATCATGCTAAGAGTGAATTAAATCAGACTGAGAAAGAAAGATATTATATGAGTTTACTTATATTTAAAATCTTACAAACAAAACAACAAACATAATAGAACAGAAACAGACTCATAGATACAGAGAAAAAATGGTGGTTACCAGAAGGGAGGGTGATGGTGGGATGAGCAAAATAGATGAAGGGGATTAAGAGGTACAAACTTCCAATTATAAAATAAGTAAGCCACAGGGATGTAATATATAGTGTAACGAATATAGTTAATAATATCATAATAACTTTTTATGGGGACAGATGGTTACTAGACTTACCATGTTGATCATTTTGTATCAGGCTGAATAACTATGTAGTACACCTGAAGCAAACATAATACTGTTGGTCAACTATATTTCAGTAAAAAAGTCTTGTAGAGAAATAATAATTTAAAAAACCCTTTTTATTAAAAAAGAATAAAAGGAACAAATGCTCTACCACCCTCTGATTATGTGATCTTGGGAAACTGGGCAACTTTCATGGAAATCTTGTGAGCAGTAAGCTAGAAGTGTACATAAAACCAAGAAGATGATCAAGAAACTATGGCTTTAATTATTATTATAATTTATTTAAATGAATGCTGTCTTATTGATAAAGAACATGGACTTGGGAATCAGAATTGAGTTCAAATCTAGGTTTTATCTGTAATACCCACTTGATATGGGGCTCATTATACAACTTATCCAAGCCCCAGTTTTTCATTTAGAAAATAGAGTTAATAGTCATTCCTAAATCTTAGGATTGGTGGAAAGGTAAAATGTACTTGACATATTATAAGTACCTAGCACATACTAAATCTTACCAGTTTTTTTTTATATCCTTAAGTGAAATTTGCTTATCTTTAATATTTTTTGAGAATTAGAAAATCTGATTCACTATTTTCATTCCACAATGCCCAGATTCAAAAATCATGGAAAGCTATTGCTTTGTGTCTGAGTGTGAATCTTCATAAACCCATGTAAAGCCACATCATGTTTAAAGTTCTCTAATATACAGAAAAATAATGATAAAGGCTGGAGAGCAGACACAGGGATCAACTAGGGCTGTATAAAAAGCCTGTTCCTGCATCCCACAGGGTAATTGGCACTTCTTAGTTATCCTTCACTCTACAACCCTCTAACCTTCAAACAAAACAATCCATAAACATATAAACAAAGAGGTTAGGTGCATGCCTAAGAGATTCAATGATTCATTTTTCTCAGACCCTAAAAATAAGGGTATGGAGTTTTCTAAAATGATTATGTATGGACTCTTAAAGACCCTGTAACTTTTAGATTAGTAGAGCAGTAAACTCTGAGGAAAGAAGAAAAAAGAAAGAGGGAATTTGAGTCCCTGAGCTGATTTTTTTGGAAACCACACCTAAACTATATCAAAGAGTCATGCTTGATGACTGTAGCACATTTTAAAGTGAAAACATTTAAATGGAATCTAAACTCAAGGAATTCACTTTCAAGAGCTCTTTGATCTACTTTTAGAAGAAAATATATGTTATATATTTGTTCATTTGCTATGTACTTTTGACAAGCAACTAACATTTATTGAACATCTACTACGTGCTTCAAAGCCTGAATGGATGGTGACAATATTAAACAAATACTGTATGATATCCATTAAATGCAGAATCTGAAAAAGCCAAACCTGTAAAAACAGACAGTGAGATGGTGATTACCAGGGTCTGGTGAGTGAGGGGAATAGGAGAGATATTTAAGGGTATAAACTTGCAGTTAGATGTAAGACCTAGAGATAGAATGCACAGTATGGTGAATATAGAAAACAATATTGTATTATAATCATCATACTTACTAAGAAACTAGATCTTAATTATTCTAATAATTAGAATTAGAACTTAATTATTCAAATGAAACTCTATGAAAAAGAAATGATAATTATGTGACATGATAAAGGTGTTATCACTACAATGGCAATCATATTATATATAAAATCAACATGTTGTACACCTTAAATTTACACAATGTTATATGTCAAATATATTTTAATTAAGAAATTAAAAATATAAAATTTAGAGGAGCAGATTTGAAGGATGAAGAAGGAAGCAATAACATATAAAAATTATGGTAATGATAAAATCACACTAATAAATACTATAATTTGGACAAGGTACTGTACTAGTCCTAGTACTCAGAACTGTGATTGTAATTGGTGGGCTTTATCTCACTAAACCTTTACCTGACTTCTTTCTTGCTCAGTATTTGACACTGCCTAGTTGTCCTAGGTGTCCAAGCAAAAACTCTGGACATAACTCTTGCTTCCTTATTTCAACAATCCCAAACTTTCATTCATCAAGTTCTACTAATAATCACTCTTAAACTTCTTTCCAGTTAATAAAATTCTCTCCATCATCATTGTCACTCTCTTTATTGCACCCATCACCCACTGCCACTATAACATAATAAATTATTCCTGTTTTTTGTGGTCCCTATTCTTCACCTCTCCCTGTGTCTACACCTTTGCTATGGCCTCATGGTGAGCTGAGTGTATTTCTTCACCCCTTGACATTGTGTTTGCCCGTGGAGCTTGCTTTCACTAATGTGGTATGGGAGAAAGGAGCCTTAAGAAAACACTGTCCAATATAATTTTCAGTGATTATGGAAATATGCATTACCTGTGCTGTTTAAAACCATATTAGTGGCATGTATCATTTGAGCCCTTGAAATGTGTCTATTACAAAATAAATAGATTTTTAAAAATTTTTTCTTTAATTTTAATTAATTAAAATAAATTTAAATGACCACATGTAGTGAATGGCTACCATATTAGACAGTACAGCCTTGCGGATCTCACAAATTTCTGTTTTCTCTCTACCATCTCTGTTGTCTCTGTGAGATGTTACACATGCTTAGCTTGCCCACTAGTCTTAAAAAAATAAAATAAAAAAAAGAGAGAGACACACATAGAGCAAAGCAACTCCTGCTGAGCCCAGCCTAGATCAGCTGACCTTCAGCTGACCTGAAGTTTACATTAAATAGAATGTATTGTTGTTATTTTTAGTCACCAAGCAGGGGGTGATTTATTATGCAGCAAAGTTAACTGATACACTTGGCCTGCATTGGTGCTTACTCCTTACTTCTTCTATATATTGAAATCAACGTGTTCTTTTACAACTGCGAGTCTAATTTTACTGCTATACTCCTTATCATCCTTCAAAGGCTTCCCACTGTCCTCATAACAAAATGTAAACTTGTTAATATGAGTTCTAGTGTTCTTAATAATTACTCCTTCCTTCAGCAGTCACATACTCTTTCCTTCATATTGAAGACCATCTCAACCCCTATGACTTTCCATATCCTAATTTTAACTTACTTAACTACTACTTATTCTTCAAGTCTTAGCTTGAATCTGTTTATCTTTGGAAATTGTTGACTGACCACACCTTTTGGGCTACAGAGTCCCCTCTTTCTGCTCTATGGAACCATTGAGTCACCCCTTTAGAAACTCTCATCTTCTGCATTACAATCAATATTTTACTTGTCTTTCTCTCCCAGTATATTAATTCCTTGAGGGAAAGACTGTGAGGATAGTAATTCCTATTCTAGAAGAGTTTCTAGGATAGCAAGGGCATAACAAATTAGTTTTGAATAAATGAATTACCATGTAAGTGTTAGAATTAGGGATGAAATTCTGGTAATTGGAATTTTGAGTTTAATATCCCTCTTAAATTGCAGTTATCTTGATCATGCCAAACTCAAGGCAAGGTTGCAAGAAGACACACAGAGTTTTGAAACACTATATATTTTATAGCTGATAGGCTACTTTTATTATTACTTGAATTGTACACACTGTGCATGGCATAGGTAAAGTTGATGGGGGTACAGAAAGAATTTAAGTTTTGGAACCTGCCAGTTAAGTGTCCTTGGCTACATTTTAAAATTAATTTGAAACTTGGCTTCTGCACCTGAAATAAGGACTCTTCATTTCTCCTTCAGAGCATCCATGTGAGGAAAAAGGAAAAATCACAAAATAAATTTCTTGGCTCTGTGCATGACAAACAACAGGTTACCAAGATATTTGTTTTTGCTGACTTTCTCCTTTTTGGCAGTGGTAAAATAAGATTTAATTTTCTTGTCTTTCTTATTTGTGTGCTCTCTTCCCAGAAATCACCAGTCTCTTGCCTGCTTCTTTTCAATATTATTTTTTCACTCAGAGCCAGCTTTAAATATTTGGCCACAAATATTTAGACCTGTTAATAAATTAACGCGTAATATTTTTGGAAAAATGCAAAGTTCTGCAAAATGTTCCCCCGAGTTATAGGTTTACAGTCCTATCTCTTCTCCCCTGTTCACTACCATCATAGTGACACTCTTCTCATTCATTCCTCTCTTTGTCCCACACAAGAATTCTCAAGTATAACACATGGTTTTGTCCTTTAGTACAAACAGAATAGTATAAATATTATTGTTTTTATTGTTTCAATTATAGGATATTTGCTGTCATTGTTAATCGTTTTTTTTTTTTTTTTTTTTTTTTTGCGGTACGCGGGCCTCTCACTGCTGTGTCCTCTCCCGTTGCGGAGCACAGGCTCCGGACGTGCAGGCTCAACGGCCACGGCTCACGGGCCCAGCTGCTCCGCGGCATGTGGGATCTTCCCGGACCGGGGCATGAACCCGCGTCTCCTGCATCGGCAGGCGGACTCTCAACCATTGTGCCACCAGGGAAGCCTGTCATTGTTAATCTTTAAGTAAACATAGAATTTGGAGTCAATACACCTGGGCATGATTTCTGGTTCTGTGGTATGTTACCCCTTGGGTCAATTTTCAGTGCTTAGCATTGAACTCCTGTTTTCTCATCTGCTACAGTGAAACTAATAATGTCTCCCTCAGAGGTTTTTCTAAGAGCTAAGTGAGAGGAGATCCATGAAAATACTTAATATATTGCCAAGCACTTGGTAGACCATAAATATGAGTGGAATCTTGTTTATAGTGTGCTTACTGTGGACAGTGCACTGTGTACTAACTGCAGATATAATTCCATCCTTCACTCCATACAAACACCTGAGCCTTGACATTTTGGAGAGATGTGAATCATTAGTGGACTCCATTACACATGTTCCATGGAATCCAAAAATCTGGCTTAAATTTCACAACCTATGGTGATATGAATTGCCAACAAGGAATGACCAGAGGTGAAGTATTATCCCCCCTATCATCTCCTAGTGTATGTGGGTTACATAACCATATGCTTATACACTTATAGGTATAGATTAAAATACATGAACTAGACAACCACATCTTCTTTCCCACTCATGCACTGATACACTAGAGCAATGTATTTGAAAGTACATGGGCAGCTCTGAGGGTTCTTCTAAATTTTAACCCACAAGTTTATACTGTCTTTGCAATAAGAAGATTCTCTTTCAAATGGTAAGGAGCATTGAATTAGAAATACAAACACCTAGGCTTAGCCTTGATTCTTCCCTTACCTAGCTGTTGGACTTGCATAAACCACATCAGCTTACTACCTGTTTGTAAGGAAGCCCACCAGATTAAATTTACCCACTTCCTCCAGGTTCAACAGAAAGTGAGTGATATTCACTTTAGAGGAAAAACTGTACTCCTGTTTTCCTGTAAGTCATAATGCCTATTTCACAGGCAACTCACGTCCCAGTCGTTCATACTGAGCACTGCATCATCTACCCCTTGAAACCAGTAAGCTTTTAGCCAGCAATAATCCAATGTCTGCAATCTATGACCTAGTAAGCGTTTGGAAAGGGTCAGGTATTATAATTTTGAGAAGATGGAGTCCAGATAGTTCCATGGCACCATACTGCAGCAGCACCTCTAAGATTGCCTAGATGCTTATGTGGGAGGGTCAGGTTGTTCATCAGGACCACTGCTGTCTGTGTCTTTAGGGTCCTCTTTCTTTATCTTTCCAGTATGTAGTGGGATAACTGAGGACATGGAAAGGAGACGTGACCCATGAGCCCCCCCCCCCCCCCCAGCAAACTGGGGACTGGCGAATAAGCCAGAACTGCAAACAGTCCTGATTGCTTTGAGCCCCCCCCCCCCCCCGGCAAACCGGGGGCATGCGAATAAGCCAGAGTTGTGAACAGTTCTGAATGCTTCGAGCGCCCCCCCGGCAAACCGGGGGCCTGCAAAAGAAGCATTGAGTGCTTTGGGCACTGATCCATGAGATGTCCTCAGTATAAACAGAGTGGTGGGAACACAAGGAGATGTGCTTGTGCTAGTTCAGTATAATCAAAATAATGGTGGGAACTTTGTGCTGTTTTTGCGCTCAAGGACGAAGCACGGCAGGTGCTCACGAAAGCCAATTATTGCTTGTATAATTAATAAAAACATAGGTTGCTGCTTTGGCACTTCTGAAATGTTAAGAAAACAAGTCTTAAAGTGTAAACCTAGATAATGCTTTAATAAAAGTTACCACAGCAAGACAGATGGCGCTGTTTTGCCTGAGCGAGCGGCAGCCCTCTACTGCTGTGCTTTGGCACAATTCATCTCGTGTGATGAGCTTACTTTCGGCCCTGTCCTAAGAAACTACAACATTTGGCGCCTGAACAGGGACCTGGAGGTAAGTAATCGCGTGATCGCGGGACCGAAGGGGAAATTGGTCCGCTCAGAGTAAGCGAAACCTTCGGCAACAGTAGACTAACTGTAATGCGGAATTCCCATTCAGTAGAATTTCAATATAGTAAACTCCTGAAACAGTTATTATGGAGTTCAGGAGTAAAAGTGAAACAGGAATCGTTTGATGAATTGTTTGCGCTGGTACATAAACATTGTTACTGGTTTCAACCTACTGGTCATAACCAGTTAAATTTAAAAGTTTGGAAACAGGTTATGCGAGCCTTACGAAGAGCTCATCAGCATGGAGACCCTATATCTGTCCGTGTTTGGTCTCTTTGTAAATTAATTTCCCTTGCCCTGGAACCATTACAATCTGAAACGGAAAGTGACAATGGGGCGCGTCCTCAGCGTCCGAATTCTGCTCCCGATCATTCTGCTGCTTTTCGTACTTTGTTTCGTGAGTCTCCTATAGAAGACCTTCCTCCGCCCCCTCCTCCCCTTGTGTCTGAGACAGGAGAGGATTTTTCAGACTCCAATGATGAAGGGGCTTTTTCTGATGATGATAAAGGTTAGGAGCAGGCTAGCAAACAAAATGAAATGCCACTTTCTCAACAAAATGAGATTTCTGATATACTTTCAAAGTTAAAAAATTTGATGACTAAATTGGAAGAAAATAAAAGCAATACTACTACTCCTTCATATCAGGAGCCATGTCCTACTATTCCTTCGGCTCCTCCTTTAGAATTAGCAGCTTAACCTGTTGGAGCCTCTCGTCAGTTTCGCTTTCCTCTAAAACCTGAATCTAATAGAATATTGTTGGAAGAAGAGATGAATAAACAAGAAAAGCAATATTCTGAATCCTTTTTTGCTTTCCCTATTGTTAGACAAGCTATGCCTGCTAATGATCAATTTCCGAATGGATATGTAAATGTTGATTATAACCATCATGATATAAAAATTTTAAAAATGCTAAAAGAAGCCATTAATGCATATGGAATGCATTCTAATTATGTTCGGGGACTTTTATCTGGTTATGCTACTGAAGACATGTTGAGAAATTAATGTGTTTTCGGAAACATACCTAGATAAAAGACCTTAAAATAGTCACCATGAACTTTCTCCCCAGGCTGAACAAGAACTTAAATGGATAGAAAAACATATACATGATGCACAATTGGATCGAATTGAATCTCTCGATCATTTACGACTTATTGTATTTCATACTCCTCATTCTCCTACTGGTTTACTACAACAACAAGATAATCTCATAGAATGGATATTTTTAGCTCATAAAGCTCAAAAGAAATTGCAATCTTACGTACAAAAAATAGCTGATATTATTATTAAAGGTAGGTTATGATTAAGGCAACTATGTGGTCAGGACCCACATGAACTTATAGTCCTTTTTCAAACAAAGAAATACAAACTCTTTTTCAACTAGAGGATAACTGGCAAATTGCCTGTGCTCATTATATAGGTAAAATACATAATCATTATCCTTCTGATAAACGTTTACAGTTTTTGAAAAAGACTAATTGGATTTTGAAAAAAATAGCTCAATCAGATCCTGTTATAGGACCAACTTTTTTTACTGATGCCAATAAAACGGGAAGAGCAGGATATGCTAACAGTCATGATCATAAGGTGTTACAATCTCCATATGTTTCAGTTCAAAAAGCAGAACTATTTGCTGTAATACTATTGTTACAAGATTATCCAATTGCTCTTAATATAATTACAGACTCTCAGTTTGTGGAATTTACAGTTAAAATATTAAAACCACTTTTATCCCAGATAATGGATCAGAACTGCATTCTTTATTTTTGCAAATACAACATATAATTAGACTACGTACTGTACCACTTTATATTACTCATATTTGTGCTCATACTCATTTACCCGGTCCATTGGTAGATGGAAATGATTTTATTGATACTTTAGTAGGTACTATACAATTAGCTACAGCAGAACATCATAGATATCATATAATGCCAGAGGATTGAAAAATAAATTTAATCTTACATGGAAACAAGCAAAAACTATTCTCCATACATGCCCGCAATGTGCTGCTATTAATCAACCTTGTTTGAATATTGGAGTTAACCCTAAAGGCTTATCTGCTAATACTATCTGGCAAATTGATGTAACTCAATATCCTGGTTTTGCGAAGTTAAAATATATTCATCATTCTGTAGATACCTACTCTCATTTCTCATGGGCATCTCCATTATCTTCTGAAAAAGCTGATGCTGTAATAACTCATTTATTAGAAGCTTTTGCTGTTATGGGAATTCCCGACAGCATAAAAACTGATAATGCTTCTGCATATCATTCTCAAAAATGTCAGACTTTTTTGGCCACACATAATATACAGCATGTTACAGGTATCCCAGAAAACAGTACGGGACAAGCGGTTATTGAACGACAAAACCGCACTTTGAAAGAAATGTTTATAAAACAAAAATGGGGAGATGAGGTACAAAGTCTTGCTTTATTTACTCTTAATTTTTTGAATCATGGAGAAGATGATCTTAGTGCAGCTGACAGACATTAGACAAAAAAAGGAACACAAGAACTTAGACAGACTGTTTTTATATTAAATGAAAATACTAACACTTGGGAACCTGGCGAGATTCTTCGTTGGGGTCGAGGATATGCTTTTGTTTCGGCAGGAGCTGAATCCTATTGGGTGCCGGCTAAGAAGATAAAGCTTCGGGATGGCAACTAAGCATAGCCTTGATGTGATGGGAATGATGAAGGGATGTGCGGAGATGGATTTGAGCAAGAGAGCATTCCTTGTGCCGTTGGATCAAAGAGGGCGTCTCCATTGACTTGGGGGCAAATGAAAAAGTTTGCAGGCACTGCTGAAAATCTTGTCATTTCACAGGGTAAACCCCTCACTAGCACCAATATTTTTGTAGCTATGTTGGCAATGTTGTCTGCACAGGTAATAAGCATATCAGCCAATGAGATAAATTGTACTAACTATACTTATTGGACTTATATTCCTAACCCTCCTCTTAATATGGGGGTTACCTGGTGGGATGCCCCAATTCTTGTATATGTAAATGAGTCTGGATGGTTGCCTGGTCCTTTTGATGATAGAGGCCCTTTGAAGCCAGAAGAAGAAGGAAGGATAATAGAAAATTACACTGTGAGTGTTAATGGACCTCCTATTTGTATGGGAAAGGGAGATCATTGTCTCAAAATGAATTATCAGGCATGGTTAAGTGTTGTCAAAAATGAAAACAGATATCATGGGTTATATCTTTTGAGTGCTTATAGTTTTAAAAGTTTTAATTCCACTCTTAATGAAGATGTTTCTGCACCTTATTTGCCTCCATGCCAGGTGCCTCTTGTGGATCGATTATCGGATTGGGTCCATTGGACTCGATGCCGAGGAGAAATGGCTCGGGTTCTTGTTAATACTTCTTGGGGAAGCGTCATTGATTGGAGCCCTTTTGGCTCCGCCCGAGGAAAAAAGAGTTTAAAGGATTTATACTGGCATAAAAAAGATAACACTATTTATAGCGATACTATTAATGATACCATAGTATGGCATGCTGGAGGGTTTTCTCCTCCTGGTCCTCATTTAAATGGATATCCTATCCAAAAGGACTTGTGAAAGCTTATGGCAGCTCTGAGAAAGATTAATGCCTGGGTAGGACATATGGTTAATAAATCTGAAAATCATAGTTTGATTTTTCATAAAGATGTTACTCGGTATACTCGTAGTTGTGTGAAATTACCTTATATATTGTTAAAGGGACCAGCTGTATGGAATGAGACTCAAGGTATTATAATGTGTAAAAATTGCTCTCTGTATACCTGTATTAACTCTAGTATATCTTTTAACATATCTACTGAAAGTTTGTATATCTTACGAGCTCGGACAGGTCTTTGGCTTCCTGTCAATCTTGGAAGGGAATGGCAAGAATCTCTTCCTATGGCTGTTTTGCAATATTTAGTTGATGCATTAAAAAGAAGTAAAAGATTTGTAGGAATGTTGATTGCAGCTCTCATGGGTATTATAGCCATAACAGCTACTGCTGCAGTTGCTGGATTTGCTTTAGAACAATCTATTCAGACCGTTGACTATATAACTGACTGGCATAAAAATTCTGGAATGCTTTGGTCCTATCAACGACAAATTGATTCGGAAATATATTCGGAAATAGCGGACTTACAACAAGCTGTGGTTATGTTGGGGGACCAACTTGTAAATTTACAAAGACAAATGAAGCTACATTGTGACTGGAATCAAAGTGCCTTTTGTGTCACTTCAGTTCCATATAATCAGTCTGCATTCCCCTCGACAACAATAAAAAAGCATTTATTACATCACAAAAATTTGACAGAAGAAATTGTAAATTTACAAGGGAAAATTCAACAAACTTTCCAGAAGAAATTACAACGACTCAATTCGCAAGAAGTATGGACTGGAATTATTCAAGGACTTAATAATCTAAATCCCATGTCTAAATTACATGCTTTATTTGGTTCTACTGCAGGATTGTTAATGCTCATTATAATAATAATCATATGTTTAATTGTAGTTCGACGACGAGTGAAAGCTACCCGCTATGCAACATCGCAACAAGCTGCTGTGTTTTCCTTGATGCTGCACAAGCTGCAAAATAATTCCATGTAGTTTAGTACCGAGAGTAATGCTGCCGTGTTCTCCTTGATGCTATAAAAATTATAAAACAAAAAGGGGGAAATGTAGTGGAATAACTGAGGACATGGAAAGGAGACGTGACCCATGAGCCCCCCCCCCCCAGCAAACTGGGGACTGGCGAATAAGCCAGAACTGCAAACAGTCCTGATTGCTTTGAGCCCCCCCCCCCCCCCCGGCAAACCGGGGGCATGCGAATAAGCCAGAGTTGTGAACAGTTCTGAATGCTTCGAGCGCCCCCCCGGCAAACCGGGGGCCTGCAAAAGAAGCATTGAGTGCTTTGGGCACTGATCCATGAGATGTCCTCAGTATAAACAGAGTGGTGGGAACACAAGGAGATGTGCTTGTGCTAGTTCAGTATAATCAAAATAATGGTGGGAACTTTGTGCTGTTTTTGCGCTCAAGGACGAAGCACGGCAGGTGCTCACGAAAGCCAATTATTGCTTGTATAATTAATAAAAACATAGGTTGCTGCTTTGGCACTTCTGAAATGTTAAGAAAACAAGTCTTAAAGTGTAAACCTAGATAATGCTTTAATAAAAGTTACCACAGCAAGACAGATGGCGCTGTTTTGCCTGAGCGAGCGGCAGCCCTCTACTGCTGTGCTTTGGCACAATTCATCTCGT
The DNA here is from genome assembly GCF_039906515.1 of Pseudorca crassidens. Lineage (NCBI taxonomy): Eukaryota > Metazoa > Chordata > Mammalia > Artiodactyla > Delphinidae > Pseudorca > Pseudorca crassidens. The sequence continues at coordinate 39,522,119 of NC_090299.1, forward strand.
GTGATGAGCTTACTTTCGGCCCTGTCCTAAGAAACTACAGCACCAGTACAACCAGGCGTTGTAGCCAATGCATCTTACTAGCATCTGAGTACCTTCCCTTTTGCTATCCTGTCTCCAGTTCTCCTGTCTCAAACCCAAAGAGTAGCAACAGGGAGCCTGACCCCATTGTATTTCTTACATTTCACTCCATAATCCAGAGTCAAACCTCCTTAAAGGAAGAGTTTACCTTTGGAACCTTCTAATCTCTTGCTGTAGGAAGCAGTTTACTTTTAAACCATGGGGTGATTCTCAGCTAAAAGATACTTTATGCAGTAAATAGCATCCTTGATAGAGTCCTTTGTCTACACCATGAGAGTCAAGTTATTTTATTGTCCACTATGAACATTTAACGTTTTATGCCGTGTTTTTTGTTGCTGTTGATTTTGTTCCTCCTGCTCAGAATGACCTTCTTCTCTTCTTCTAACATCTTGATTCTAAAATAATGTTTTTGTCTCTCTGCCCCAGTAGACTAAGTTCCACAAGGAGCAGAAAAACATCTTAATTCTTTATTCCCAGTTCCTAGCATGCTGCTTAGCACATTCTAAATGTTCAATGAACAGAAGATATACTGAAATTAATGGAACTAAAGCATGTGTTTGCTTTGCTCACATATCAGCCTCCCTTCTTAGATTCTAAAAACCCCCTGAAGATGGTGATCCCATCACAATCATGGTACATCCTCTAGGCCTAACCTATTGCCTGTCATACATAGGGTTTCAATAAATATTTAAAAAATATGAATAAAAGCACACATGAGAAAAATCTGATATTTACTCTGAAAGTTTAAAGAGCACAACAGTGGTATCATTTGAGTAACAGTTATCCTACAGGCCACTCCTTGATCATTATTTGAGTTCTGATAAAGATGGGACTGTAGGAAATCAGTTTAGTGTCAAAACACCTAATAAGTGTAACTTTTCCCAGGCAGCCACCTATTAAGAGTTCATCTTCCTCTTTACAGCCACTTTCTGTGAAGAGAACACTCTCTACTCTTCAAAGATATGAATATTTCCTTGTAACATGCAATGTTTAATCTCCACATAAAGGGAAAACTTTGTCTTTTTTAGGACAAATATTTGACAGCTTGTTTGGATTGCAAATGAAGCTTGAGAAAGCTCTGAACAAAAATGTTACTGGGAACAGGGTCATTTTCCTAATCAAGGAGTGAAGTATGTCTATTATTTTCCTCAAATATATCCCTCAATGAGAAAAAATAATCTTTGTTGGGTAAATTCCAGCCTGGAAATAGTAGAGGATTTTTTGGGGGTTATTTAAAGACCTACAGCTCCTAGATCTTGGACATTCATGTCTAACCACTTTATTACCCACATTTATTTTAATATATAATGTGCTATGCTCTTCCTCAGACCTATCACATAACCTCTCATGAAATTATGAAATGAATTTTTGATTTTAAAATGTTTATACACATATATGTACATACATATGTACACATGTACTATATATATGCATATATATACACATACATACACATACATACATACACATATACAAACATTTGGTGCCCAAATACTGTAGGATGTATGCAGTCTTGAAACAAACAAGTTACTATCTCAGTTATTTCAGTGAGTTACCAGGATACTTCAAATTTTATATTCAAGTGAATTTAGGTAAAGCAAGTTACTTTAAAAATAGCCAAAAGAAATTCAAATCGCCAACTCACTCTGATTTCACAGTATTTGCTTGGTTAGGAACATTTTCTCACACACCTTTACCTCAATAAACACGTAAATAAATAACTAAAATAAATAATGAAAAATTAAAAGCATTTTAAAGATTTGCTTGTATTGACAGACTATCTTCCTATGGACATATTGCCAACATGCTGAACAAATTATGTCTTTGACCATGGATAAGCAAAACAAGTAAAAATCAAAACATAAATTAAAGCAAACAACAATACCAAATGTGCTTTTGTGTGCATAAGGTGGAATTTGTGGTAAATAAAAGATTAATTATTTAAAAATATTAACATTTCCTGTCCTCTTTACTTATCATTCTTCAAATGATATAGTGTTGACACATAGGACATTAGGCCAGAACAAATGGAGGAGATGGATTTGTTGCTGCAGAAGTGACAGGATCAGACTTCTGTCCCTTAAGTGTCTCCCCAATTTCCCCTTCATCCCTCATACATCCACTGAGGCACCTCCCGACAAACTCAGAGATACACAGAGCACAACAAATAACCTACTTATGTATCCTACTTATAAATGGGTTGGCTTTTCTCTAACTTGTACGTTCATCACACAATGTCATCCAGTTTTATCCTGTATTATAGCTGTTTATATCTGAGTCTACCTCTCCCTGTGGAGAAGGGAGAATTCCTGTGTGAGTAATTTTCATATTCTAACCACACAACCGAAAACAAACAAAAATAACACATTATATAGAAGGCCAAACAATATTTGCTTACTAACTAAAGCTAGTGTGAATGAGAAACAGCCATACTGAATAAGGCATTTTTTGTTGGGATCCAACTGTAGAGGGTATTGTTAATGATATTAATATATCAAGGGTGAATTCCACAGGCAATGGAAATGGACTGGAGTGACATAAGACATCTATGCTTTAGGAAGCGATGCAAAAATAAGATCCTAAAAGAAGCAAAAGTAATTGAAAAGGAAAGAAGAGTAAGATCACTAGATCTTCACTTCTAATCCATATACTAATAGCAGAGGTCATTAGGTTAAATATTCCCAAATCAAAATTGTCTATGGTATATATTCAATACCATGAATTTCTTTATTCCTCAGTTTACCCATCTAGAATATAACAAATAAATTTTTCTACTACCTAGAGTAGCTCTGAGGTCAGTGTGATAATACATGTGAAAGCTCTCTATAAATGGGAAAGCACTATAAGGTATAAGGCATTATTAATATTAGATTAAATATCTTTATTCTTACAGATTCATAAAACACTAATAAACATGAAGAGTTAAAATATTTTACAGACATGAGACATATCACAGGATCAGTTTTCTACAGATTTCTTCTATAAAAATCACAGGCTATTTTGACTATTTGAGCAACAGGGTTAGCTGCTCCCAAAAATGTACATTAGATCATGGAAGAAAATGTTACTTTAAGAAATCAAAATCAACCTATGATAAATATGACTAGCCAAGAGAAGTAAATATAATAATCAATAAAATACATACTAACTCGAATGAAGGGGTTTAATAAATCAAAGTAAGAAGATTAGTTTCAGTCAAGGCAGGTGAGTATATCCCCAGAAAGATACAACTTGACTTTAACTTAATGAAAATAAAATGTTCTTTTTAATAGATTGAATTCTAACTTATTTGGTAGAAGGTCACGTCATTATTGAGGATAAAATGCAGTTAGACTGTTAGAATTGGGCTCCATTTTGCCTGGCGTATAGAAGAGGTGGTTTCACTTCAGATGACCTGCCTGGTTTCTTGGAAAAAATTAACTATAGTCTATATGAAGGGCAGACACTCAATCCATAAGACCTTAAATAAAGTGCTTAAAATATATCCTCAATATTTGCGTCTGTAAAATTAGGACAAGCAGTTCTTAATCCATTTCACAGAATTGCTGCTATAAATATGCAAAGATACAAATGACTATAAATAATTATCTGGAATTCCTAACTCAATGTATAACATATCAATGCAATCAGTGACTGTTGATTTTTTATTGTTATTATTATCATTTTATTCAGTGTATGTCTTATCATGATCTGCCTTCGACATCTTCTTCCAGTTATTTCAACCTATGTGTTCAGATGTCAATAAAATGATACTGAACATACTTGATTCTTTAGAGTCTCCGGAGTTTTTCTCCTTGTATTTGTCTGATGAAAATAATGCCCTACATGTCAAATATCCAAATTCTGCCCTTAATTTAAGGCTCAGTCATATTCTAGGTCTGTCATGAAGTTATCATCAACTACTCCATCTGGAAATGACTACTTCCTACACCAGGCTCTTGCACACCTTTTCTAAACATCTCTTGCCATTTTTGCCTTGCATGAAGAAGAATTTTGGTGGTGTTAAAAGTAACACAGACCAGTCTTTATAACTTGGCTCCATCACATGCCAATTATTTATTCCTGGACAAACAACATAACCTCCTTGCACTTTTATTTCCCTATCTGTACAAACGTGGCCCAGGTATCCGCCTCACCATTACGTGGTATAACACATGCAAGGTGTCTGGAACATATTCTGATATTAATTTGGGGAAGTCCCCTGATAAAAGAGGCCAAGTATTATGTCACTCATCCATGTGTGTTTCCCTGTGATATTTGTTAATTGCTCACTTTGTTCTTTTGCCCCAAACCAAAAACGTAATAAAAATTCTAGTCTACATTGTGCTCAGGGGAACTCCTACTAAGGACCAAAGTTAACAAATTAGTTAAGTGTCCTCAATGTATTACTCTATAATTTATGTCAAATATAGTAATAATTTTAGTTATAATTAATATTTATTTAGTATTTATGGTATACCAGGCATTCTATTAAGTGCTTAGATATGTGGCATTATTTATCAGCAGTCTTATAAATGTATAGTTTTTCCATAATTAATAGGCAAAATAACTGAGGCTTGGAAGGATTCGTGCCCTTGACCAAGGCTACTCTTAATGCAGATATTTACACACAGGAGGTGTGATTATGGAGAGCATGCCTTTGACTACTATAGTATGGAGAATTTATATATTACTTTTAAAAAAATCTCTTGGTTTTACATTTTTGGAAACTGAGGGCATTTCCTTTTGCTTCTTTATATACAGTCCAATAAATATCTGATTGACCAATGGGTATTCTTTATTTACCTACTTCCCAAAGTGTTGAGCCAAATCTATAAAATAGGCTCCAGTTCTCAATTAGATTGATTTACCAGTGTGGGAGGGGGAGTAACAATTGGAACTAATCAGTGTCTTGTAAGTTTGTAGTGGTGTGAACTTCGCTGAGTCTAAATGATTAAGGGCTAGATCTTGAAGAATCATTAAGGTCTCCCAAAAAATTACCCTTTATATTAACATGTACATATTACTATATAAAAAAATAGATAGCCAACAAGGACCTACTGTATAGCACAGGGAACTATACTCAATATTTTGTAATAAATTATAAGGGAAAATAATCTGAAAAATATATATATACGTATATACATTTTATATATATATATATATATATATAAACTGGATCACTTTGCTGTACACATTAAAGTAACACAACATTGTAAATCAACTATACTTTAATAAAAAATAAAATTAAATTTAAAAAGATTAATTTGTGAAAATGTGACTACAGTACTGAGTCTTCCAAGCAAGGAACATGAACTATTCCAGTATCTTATTTAATAAAGTTTTATTTTCTCCATGAAAAAAAAGTTACCTTTAACTCCAAAGGCAATTTGGAAGAAGCTTCAGGATTTTAAATTTGGTTGTTACTAAAAGTTAATCAGAACTGAAATGTTTGAACATAAATAGAAGCTCCATGGGCTTTGCTGTGTAGATTGGTAAAAAGAAAAAATATATATGATTTATGGTTTTGATCTTCAATCTATGGTTACCCTGTTATATCAGTGTGCTAACGTTTATTGGAAAGCTGCTATGCCAAAGGTGTTTTATGTATATTATCTTATTTAATTTCCTCACAAACCCTGTGAAGTAGTAATCATCATTTCACTTTGTACATGGGGAAACAATCTCATCTCTTGTTGAAGCAACCAGCCATCTTTGTCCTGTCATCTTTGATCTACAGCTTACTGAAGACTGAATTGTTTCTGAGAATCTCTGGGCAGGGTAGAATCGTCTCTGCTATAAAGCTTGAAAAGTAAAATAAGACAGGCATATTTCTTAAAATAGGTTTGTCCATCAGATCAGAGACTCCTCCTTCCCCGGCCAGGTACTCTATTACTTCAGCTACTAATGAAAATATTTTCGTGTGACTGTGACCTGACATCCTTCAGTCCCAGTTCATTAGGTAGCAATGATCTTCTTACTTACCTTAATGTTAACATATTCCCTTAGGGCAGGGGCACCTTGGAAAGAACACTGAATGAAAGAACACTGAAAGAACCTCATGAATGAAAAGGGATTGAATGTAGGGAAGGTTCTGTTCTGACTCTATATGTTTGATTCTTAACAGATCTGCTTTGTTAAGAAAGAGTAATCACATTGACTGTTGATGCAAAGGCATTAGTCTCAGGATCACATTTTTATGCATTAAGCATCTGGACTATGACAGGGTAAATCTTCAAACAGTAGTAGATACTGTTCCAGCAAATTAGGCAGTTTGGTTACATGAACAGGGCACTGGACATTGGCCCTCGTCCTGGAATCACCATGGGCTATTTATGGAACCTTGAGAGAGTTATTCCATCCATTAGTTCTCTCAACTGAAAAATGAGGAGGGTGGATTTGATACTCGCTGAGGGTCCTTGTGACCATGTGTTAATGATTTATGTAGCAATAAATGATTATTGTGTTAATGTGTTAATTATCATGTGTTAATGATTTATGTAGCATTCTAAAGTAATGCATACACTACCACCTACTCATCGTTCACTAAGATATTTACTATCACTGCATCACTTATTAAAATCACTGCTTTAAACTTACTAGAATGCTGAAAATCTGTTTTTATTTGATTAACAATAACTGATTTTAAAAATATAGAGTCCTGTATATGTCCATTACTTTTTACAGATAAGCTTCTTTCGGAGAGTTTCAGGGTTTAACCAGGAATGTTAACAGACAGCAAGCTCCGATAGGGGAAGCCACTATTTTGTAAATATTTATACCCTAAATGACTGAATAATGTCTTGTTCATAATAGTCACGCTGTTTTATATTTTAAAAATAGTATTAATAAAACCAAAACAATCATCTTGAGTAATGTGTTTAATTAAAAAAGAAAAGAAAAAGAAAAAGAAAAGAAAAGAAAAAAGACAAGCAATTTAACCTTTTTCATTTTGGCTTGGGGAATACTCCAGCTCTCTTCTGTTTTCTATTTTTATCCACCTCTTTTAGGATTTTTTTAAAATCTCCAATTCCCTTTGGAATTGTATGAGCTATTTTTCAGTCTCTTACCCACTTTGTATATGGAAATAAATCATAGAGTGGGCATCCTTTTTTTGACCTGGCAACCTTTTAGTTTAATGTTACTTCTGAGAATGGCTTCTGGATTGCAGGTCTCACATTCATGGGAGATAGTGGTTACCTTCTACTCTTTCCTGTGTCTCTTTCCTGAAATGGGATTTTAGTTATCTCAAAGAAAATCAAATAGGGTAGTAAGCTAGGGACTCACTAGGGATGAAGAATGTGGGAATGAAGTATGGAAAATAATCAATTGTGGTCAAATAAATACTATCTAGGGAGGTGAAATTTGAGCTAAGACCTCAATGAGGAGAAGGATCCATTCTTAGAAAATCTGTGGCAAGGACTACAGGCAGAGGGAAGAGTAAAGACTTAGGCACTGAGAAACATTATGTGTTTGGAATGTATAAGAAATAGAAAGAAATCCAGTGCAGCAGACAATAGCAAGCAAGGGGAGCATAACTTAAAGAAAGACCTATTGTATAGCACAGGGAACTATGCTCAATATCTTGTAATAACCTATAATGTCAAAGAATCTAAAAAGAATATATACATACACATATATAACTGAATCACTTTGCTATACATCTGAAACTAACACAACAATGTAAATCAACTATACTTCAATAAAGATAAAAACAGTCAAACAAAAAATAAACAAGTGAAAGGTGTAGGCAAAGGCCAGCCCACAGAGAGTTTTAAAGTTCCTAGAAAATCTTGTGTTTTATTATAATTGTAATGGGAAGTTAGGCATTACTGAATATTAAGATAAAGACTAAGAATTGAAGGTTGCAAGTGACTTTGTTCTAACTATTTATTAAGGCCATAGGACATGGCTAATTGATACTTCACCCCTGCTATAGAATATATTGACCTTCAAGAATAAATTCGATTTATTGCTTTCCATTAAAATAGTGAGGACTGCCACTCGTATGACTTGCATAAATATGACATTTGGCTCTGTGGACTGTTTCTTCCTCCTCACCTGTGAGCTCTAGAATCAAAGGACAGGACAAGATCGGGTGAGAACTTGGAAGCTTATGCTACAAATATTGTCTCTTTATCCCTGGCACATGGATACTCTGGTTATGAGGTTAAAGCTTGTAAACATGGAAGATGTGGGTCCATATATGTCAAGCTTAAATTGTGGAATAAATATGACCATGACCAGAAGTTAGCTAAGTATTCATGCTTGGATAGTAACGCATGGTCATTGGGGAATGTTCCACCAACAGGTGTCTTTGAGAGAGAGTCTCAGACAGTACCATAGAGAATTTCCATCTTCTCCCCATATCAAACTCTCCTATTTTCTCTCCTTACAACTCCAAGAGAACATTGGCTAGGTTTTCATGAACATAATTTTGATTAACCATATGCCCAAACACACACACTTAAATTTCCTTCCTTAGTTGGATATTTCTTATATTATTTCTTGGTCTTAGTTCATGAGATCCTGTTTGTTGTAAACTAAATTCTAAGCCCCACAGAGATCTGCATTCTAACCCCTAGATTGTGTGATTATACTACTTCACATAGTAAAAAGGACTCTATATATGTGATTAAATTAAGCATCTTGAGATGCAGAGATTAGCTATGTGAGTTCAATGTAGTCACAAGGCTACTAATAAGAGGGAGACAGAAGGGTCAAAAGGGATGTGACAATGGATTCGAAGGTCTGTGAACCAGAGAGAAATTTGTAGGTACCATGCTAATGGCTTTGAAGATGGAGGAAGGGGCTGCAGGCTAAGGAATGAAGGTGGCCTCTAGAAGCTGGAAAAAGCAAAGGAATGGATGCTCCTCAAGAGTCTCTAAAAAGAACTAGCTTTTGTGAGACCTCAACTTTAGCCCAGCGAGACTAATTTTGATTTTCTTACTTTTGGAATTGTAAGATCATAACTTTTCTGTTTAAACTGTCAAGTTTGTGTTAATTTGCTAGAGAAGCACTAGTAAATTAATACATTGTCATTCTTCTCCCATTCAGCCTTTTTACTCCATTCCTCTCTATGTGCTTTTGGGATCACTTAGTTGACAGAAGATCTTACACTACAGTAGTATCACATCACTTTTATTTATTTATTTTTTCACCATTTTATTGGAGTATAGTTGATCTACAATGTTGTGTTAGTTTCAGTGTACAGCAAAGTGACTCAGTTATACATAGACATATATTCATTCTTTTTCAGATTATTTTCCAATTTAGGTTATTACAGAATACTAAGTAGAGTTCCTTGTGCTATACAGTAGGTCCTTGTTGGTTAACTATCTTATATATAGTAGTGTGTGTATGTTACTCCCAAGCTCCTGATTTATCCCTCCCTCCCACATTTCCCCTTTAGTAAATATAAATTTGTTTTTGATATCTGTAAGTCCATTTCATCACTTTATTTTGTATTTATTTTATTATATTTTATAATCAGTTTTAATATATTAATACAATTTCTTTTTTCCAGTTTAGCTTATCACAACGTAAGGGTTGAGGTGCTGGCAAGAGGCTGTGGGACCCACTGGTCCTTTGCTCTACAATAGATGGTTCCAGAAACAATGGCAGGAGGAATTGAAACTAAATCTTAGACCCATTGTTACATAAAGCTGACTCTCACTAGTAGATGCAAATAATGTACCGATAACTAAAGAATCAATTATTCTTTCTGAGGCCAATTCAATAATAGGAGATAGGATGCCAGAAACGAGCTGAGTTTCAAGGAAATGAATGGAGAGACCGAGGGAGCTTCCAGGAAGATAGTCTAGGATGCAGGATGGTGGTAAGTAGCCCAGAGAGAAGGAAGACACAAGACAAAAGACTGAGAATCAAGCAGCAAAAGAAAATTCAACCTAGAGGAATAATAAAAGAGATATAGTCTCTTTGTGCTGAGACCAAAAATAAAGAAATAATTAACATATATGTCCTTTGTGCATATATTTAAAAAAATTCAGGGAGACAAAGACTCTTAGCAGCATATGGGACAGTAGTTGCTTTCACTCAAAACCCAAGTTGCTTTCACTATTTTCCTGCTCTCTTACTGTTGTAACTTCATATGCACAGATAGTCACTGGATCAAATTAAAAACACTTTCTTCTATATTTGCATTCAATAAAGTTTGAAGTTAATACTATTGAGTCATAGTGAACAATCCTATTATTATCCAAATGTCTAGTTATGACATTAGCAAGCCATGCCTGAAACTGCTGACCTCCCAAACAAAAATGAGATATTAGCTTTAAAGTGCAGCTGACATAAGTTAAGCCATAGCTGGAATAATTTAGTGTCTGAACCATAATATTTAGATCAAAGAGTGGAATTTTCCAATTCAATCTAATTTTAGTGGAAATGTATGGGTTTGTGGTCAATACCAATTAAAAATAAACACCCTAGATAACTTAATCTCGTTCCTGATGGGTCAGACATTCATTTCACTGAGTTGTACTGCCAACGATCCAATTAAAGGAAGGAAAAGAAAGAATTATGCATTGCAATAAACTTTAGTATTTGAAATAGCTTAATAAAATGAACATAATCTCAAAAGTGTTTTCCCTTCTAATGTGTAAGTTTTAATTACTCCATTTTGCATTAAAATAACGTTAAAAATGTCTAATTGCCACTTCCAACTGAATGATGTCGTAAGATTGCTGGGCCTTGCTTCTCTTTAAAGCACCTTGGGTTTGTATTTATAGGTCTTGCAGGAAAGAACTGCAGAAGATTAAGAGTGGCAATTAGTCCTGGATGCCTAGATGTCAGGAAAGGAGCAGAGCTCTGGAGTATGGTACAGAGGCAGGGAGTGGGAAACTGGTTAGGTCAATGTAAAGTAGGAGACACTGGGTCAGTGATCCATAAATAATACATCTTCTTTTTATCTTTAACAAAGTCAGGTTTAATGAGCTAAGAGAGATGGAAATCATTCTGGTATACATGAACAAGCAAGGGAAGGGTGGGGTGCTTTTTATAATTTTGTTTTCTTTTTTCATGCTTTTATTTCAATTTTTTACTTATTAAAAAATAGGACAAGGGTAAATAAAAATAACTCACTCACAATCCCATGACTCTCATGTACCAATATAATTATGTTTTCCTATTAAAAGAGTACATATTCACTGCTGACAATTCAGAAAATTTGAAACCAAAAAGAGGTAAAGAATAAATATATTACACAAAGATGAAAACCTGTTTGAGGAAGGTATTTAAGACTGTGAACTGCTTTCAGATGTTTTTTATGACCTCCATGAACACTGTGACATTGATTGGGGCAGCCACCACCCCAAGAAATGCTGGATGACAGGATGGGGATGGGGATGAGTCTAAGGGAATAGCTATTACTCTTGAGGGTGGGTTCAAAAAACCATGCAGTGGTGAACTTCAGCCAGCAGCATTCTGAACTTCAAGGATCCATCCATGCCTCTGATGGATGGAGATGCAGGGAGCCAAGCTTCTTCAGAGAGGGATAATTATGCAAGAAAAATTCCTTAGTTCTTACAGAACTGACCAAGCATGCTGAGTTTCCTTACTAACAGGGACACTAAGAGTTTAAAACAGGAAACCAAGGACACAGCCTAGCTGTTATGCTGGATGTGCGAAGCAAAGAGGCAAACAGATGGTCTCTTGACACAGTCCATTTTGCCCTTACTGTAGTATTCCAGGAAGGGGACTCTATCAACTGTTTCCACCATTTCATTTCTGTTACGATATCCCTCAGAATAAATCAAGCTTAAGATCTGCTGAGTCTAGATGGTACCTGTAAAAATAAATATCTTGTTTTCAACCCTGAATTATTTTTTTAATAACAAAAGTCAATAGTAATGCCATTCATCTCAAAATTATTTGGAACTTTTTATTTCTTTTAACCACTTTAAGGCACAAGTGAATTTTTCCAAGGGTTTTGGTGGTTTGTATATTATGTTAAAATTGGTAAAGGTAAAATCAGGGGCTCTTAGTATCTTTTTTTGCTCTGAAGTGTTGTAGTTTTTCTGATTCCATGACAGTGGTGATTCAGAATAATCCCTCAGCTCCTCTATTTCCTGTACTTCAATAAGGTCTGTTTGTACCATTTTCAGTGACTACCTCTGTTTCTCCTTCCTTACTCTCCTTTCTTAGAGCTTTATCCTTTAGAAGTATAGACAAATTAAGAGTTCCAGGCCCCTTTCACCTCTTTTATTTTTAATTTTTAATTTTATTTTATTGTGTAGCATAGGTCGTCTCATACAATGTTGAATAACAGTAGTGATAGCAGCCATTCTTGTCTTGTTCCTGATTTTAAATATAGTATTTTAAATGTTTCACTATTGCATATGTGGTTTGTGGTAAATTTTGGTAGATTCTGTTTTGTAGGTTAAGGAATTCTCTTTTCTCCCTAGTTTGCTAACAGTTTCCTTTATGAACAGTTGCTGAATTTTATTGAATGCTTGTTCTGCATATATTGAGATAATGCAGGATTTCTTATTCTCTGGTAATGTGGGTAAACTACATTAATCAATTTTTAAACCAAAAAGAAAGAAAGAACACACTCTAAAATGGAGGTATAAGGACTAAAAAGCCTGAGTTTCAGAAATGTTGAAAGATTAATTCTAAGCACCATTCGCTGGGTATTGTGTGACTAATGGACTAAAAGCATGGTGAATACCGCCCCTGGGCAGAGATGAGCTGGTATATTGAATGTTCTTAACTGTTTGTCTCTTTCCCCATTACAAGTAAACTCCATGAGGGCAGGTTTTGTTTATTTAGTTTTCTGAAGCATCCCTGATGATTAGAACAGTGTCTGGAAATTAGTACTACTCAATAATTATTTTCGTAATTAATTAGTCAGTTAATTAATATGGCTGGTAAATGTGTCATGTCACTAGATACCCAGTGAAGATTTAAAAAGCTAATGAGAGCAGAGTGTAAGGATGAAGCAACAGGACAAGCACAGGAGATGGAATGAGATGACCTGGCTTCTCAGATCCATTGTTCAGCATGTGTATATCATGGACACATTAGCTAATTTATTTCTACCTTGCCTTTCTTATTCATAAAAACAAGAGTGCTGACTGCAGTCAGGCAGCTCTGATTCTGTGCCTGGTGCCATCTCTGATGTTCTATGGGTCATGAGACATTTTACTTAACCTTTGTGTCTTCATGCTCCAGTGTCTCCCTGTATAAAATGTGGACACTAATCACATGTCATCCAAAGGTTTCCTATGAGTTGGTACAAGTTGGGAAAATTTTAAACATGAATAATCTATTGCATATAGGCACTGAGCAGATCTCAGTTCTTAATTTTACTAGTAATGCTATTTATAATTAATTTTATTTATGATTAAAAAAAAGCTTGGAGAGAGACTTTCAAGATGGCAGAGGAGTAAGATGTGGAGATCACCTTCTTCTCCACAAATACATCAGAAATACATCTACATGTGGAAAAACTCCTACAGAAAACTGACTGAATGCTGGCAGAAGACCTCAGACTTCCCAAAAGGCAAGAAACTCGACACGTACCTGGGTAGGGCAAAAGAAAAAACAGAGACAAAAGAATAGGGATGGAACCTGAACCTACTTTAATCCCGTCCTGTCTGAGCAAAGAACAGATACACTAAGATGACCTACACGCAGAGGCTGGGCCAAATACAAAGCTGAACCCCAGGAGTTTTGCAAAAAATGAAGAGAAAGGGAAATCTCTTCCAGCAGCCTCAGGAGTAGCAGATTAAACCTCCACAATCAGCTTGATGTACCCTGCATCTCTGGAATACCTGAATAGACAACAAATCATCCCAAAATTGAGGCGGTGGACTTTGGGAGCAACTGTAGACATGGTGTTTGCTTTCTGAATCTAATTTGTTTCTGGTTTTATGTTTAATTTAGTTTAGTATTTAGAGTTCATTATCATTGGTGGATTTGTTTATTGATTTGGGAGCTCTGTTCCTTTTTCTTTTTAATATATAGATGTATATATATCTTTTTCCTTTCTCTCTTTGTGTGCGTGTGTATGTGTATGCTTCTTTGCGTGATTTTGTCTGTATAGATTTGCTTTAAACATTTGTCCTAGGGCTCTGACTGTCCTTTTTTTTTTTTTTTTTTTCCTTTTTGGTATAGTTTTTAGCACTTGTTATCATTGGTGGATTTGTTTTTTGGTTTGGTTGCTCTCTTCTTTCTTTCTTTTTTATTACTTTTTAATCTTTTTATTTTTAATAACATTTTTTAGTTTTTATTTTAATAACTTTATTTCATTTTATTTATTTTTCTTTCTTTCTCTTTTTCTCCCTGATTTTCTGAGCCATTTGCCTGACAGGACCTTGGTGCTCTGGCCAGGTGTCAGGCGTGTGCCTCTAAGGTGGGAGAGCCGAGTCCAGGACATTGGTCCACCAAGGCCTCCCAGCTCCATGTAATATCAAATGGCAAAAGTGTTCTGAGAGATCTCCATCTCAATGCGGTTTCACTCAACAACCAGCAAGCTACAGTGTTGGACACCCTATGCCAAACAACTAGCAAGACAGTAGCACAACCAGAACCATTAACAGAGAGGCTGTCTAAAATCATAATAAGGTCAGAGACACCCCAAAACACACCACTGGACACGGTCCTGCCCACCAAAAAGACAAGAACCAGCATCATTCACCAGAGCTGAAGAACCAGTACCCTCCACCAAGGAGCCTACTCAACCGACTGAACACACCTTAGCCACTGGGGGCAGACACCAAAAACAATAGGAACTACAAACCTGCAGGCTGTGAAAAGGAAACCCCATACAAAGAAAGTTAAGCAAAATGAGAAGACAGAGAAACACACAGCAGATGAAGGAGAAAGGTAAAAACCCACCAGACTGGTCTTCCCTGGTGGCGCAGTGGTCGAGAGTCTGCCTGCCGATGCAGGGGACGTGGGTTCGTGCCCCAATCCAGGAAGATCCCACATGCCATGGAGCAGCTAGGCCCGTGAGCCATGGTCGCCGAGCCTGCACGTCTGGAGCCTGTGCTCTGCAACGGGACAGGCCACAACAGTGAGATGCCCGCGTACCGCAAAAAAAAAAAAAAAAACCCACCAGACCAAACAAATGAAGAAGAAATAAGAAATCTACCTGAAAGAGAATTCAGAGTAATGATAATAAAGATGATCCAACATCTGGGAAATCGAATGGAGAAAATATAAGAAACGTTTAACAAGAATCTAGAAGAATTAAAGAGGAAACAATGATGAACAACACAATAAATGAAATTAAAAATTCTCTAGAAGGAACCAATAGCAGAATAACTGAGGCAGAAGAACAGATAAGTGACCTGGAAAATAAAATAGTGGAAATAACTAGCACAGAGCAGATTAAGACAAAAGAATGAAAAGAATTGAGGACAGTCTCAGAGAACTCTGGGACAACATTAAGTGCACCAACATTTGAATTACAAGGGTCCCAGAAGTAGAGAAAAAGAAAGGGACTGAGAAAATATTTAAAGAGATTATAGATGAAAATTTCCCTAATATGCGAAAGGAAATAGCTAATCAAGTCCAGCAATCACAGAGAGTCCCATACAGGATAAATCCAAGGAGAAACACAACAAGACACATATTAATCAAACTATCAAAAATTAAGTAAAAATGATCAAAAGCAACAAGGGAAAAGCAACAAATAATACACAAGAAAATCCCCAAAAGGTTAAGAGCTGATCTTTCAGCAGAAACTCCACAAGCCAGAAGGGAGTGTGAGGACATATTTAAAGTGATGAAAGGGAAAAACCTACAATGAAGATTACTCTACCCCTCAAGGATCTCATTCAGATTCAATGGAGAAATTAAAAACTTTACAGACAAGTAAAAGCTAAGTGAATTCAGCACCACCAAACCAGCTTCACAACAAATGCTAAAGGAACCTCTCTAGTCAGGAAACACTAGAAAAGAAAAAGACCTACAATAACAACCCAAAACAATTAAGAAAATTATAATAGGAACATACATATCTATAACTACCTTAAATGTAAATGGATTAAATGCTCCAACAAAACAACATAGACTGGCTGAATGGATACAAAAAGAAGATGCATATAAATGCTGTCTATAAGACCCACTTCAGACCTAGGGACACACACACAGACTGAAAGTGAGGGAATGGAAAAAGATATTCCATGCAAATGGAAAGCAAAAGAAAGCTGGAATAGCAATTCATATATCAGAAAAACTAGATTTTAAAGTAAAGACTATTACAAGAGACAAAGAAGTACACTACATAATGATCAAGGGATCAATCCAAGAAGAAGTTATAACAATTGGAAATATTTATGTGCCTAACATAGGAGCACCTCAACACATAAGGCAAATGCTAACAGCCATAAAAAGGGAAATCGACAGTAGCACAACCAATGGACAGATCATACAAAAAGAAAATAAATAAGGAAACACAAGCATTAAGTGATACATTAACTAAGGTGGACTTAATTGATATTTATAGGACATTCCATCCAAAAACAACAAAATACCCTTTTTTCTCAAGTGCACATGCAACATTCTCCAAGATAGATCATATCTTGGGTTACAAATCAAGCCTTGGTAAATTTAAGAAAATTGAAATAGTATCAGGTATCTTTTCTGACCACACACTATGAGACTAGATATCAATTACAGGAAAAAAATGTAAAAAATACAAACACATGGAGGCTAAACAATACACTACTTAATAACCAAGAGATCACTGAAGAAATCAGAGGAAATCAAAAAAACACCTAGAAACAAATGACAATGAAAACACAATGACCCAAAACCTATGGGATGCAGCAAAGCAGTTCTAAGAGGGAAGTTTATAGCAATACAATCATACCTTAAGAAACAAGAAACATCACAAATAAACAACCTAACCTTACACCTAAAGCAGTTAGAGAAAGAAGAACAAAAAACCCCAAAGTTAACGGAAGGAAAGAAATCATAAAGATCAGATCAGAAATAAATGAAAAAGAAATGAAGAAAACAACAGCAAAGATCAATAAAACAAAAAGCTGGTCCTTTGAGAAGATAAAAAAATTGATAAAACATTAGCCAGCCTCATCAAGAAAAAAAGGAAAAAGACTCAAATCAACAGAATTAGAAATGAAAAAGGAGAAGTAACAACTGACACTTCAGAAATACAAAGGACATGAGCGATTACTACAAGCAACTATATGCCAAAAAAAATAGACAACCAGGAAAAAATGGACAAATTCTTAGAAAAGCACAACCTTCTGAGACTGAATCAGGAAGAAATAGAAAATATAAACAGACTAATCAGAAGCACTGAAATTGAGATTGTGATTAAAAATCTTCCAACAAACATAAACCCAGGACCAGATGGCTTCACAGGAGAATTCAGTCAAACATTTAGAGAGGAGCTACCACCTATACTTCTCAAACTTTTCCAAAATATAACAGAGAGAGGAACACTCCCAAACTCATTCTACAAGGCCACCATCACTTTGATACTAAAACCAGATAAAGATGTCACAAAGAAAGAAAACTGCAGGCCAGTATCACTGATAAACATTGATGCAAAAATCCTGAACAAAATACTAGCAAACAGAATCCAACAGCACATTAAAAGGATCATACACCATGATCAAGTGTGGATAATCCCAGGAATGCAAGGAATCTTCAACATACACATATCAATCAATGTGATACACCATATTAACAAATTTAAGGAGAAAAACCATATGATCATCTCAATAGATGCAGAGAAAACTTTTGACAAAATTCAACACCATTTATGATAAAAACCCTCCAGAAAGTAGGTGTAGAGGGAACTTACCTCAATAAAGTAAAGGCCATATATGACAAACCCACAGCCAACATCGTTCTCACTGGTGAAAAACTGAAACCATTTCCTGTAAGATCAGGAACCAGACACGGTTGTCCACTCTCACCACTATTATTCCACATAGTTTTGGAAGTTTTAGCCACAGCAATCATAGAAAAAAAAGAAATAAATGGAATCCAAATCAGAAAAGAAGAAGTAAAGCTGTCACTGTTTGCAGATGACATGATACTATATAGAGAGAATCCTAAAGATGCTACCAGAAAACTACTAGAGTTAATCAATGAATTTGGTAAAGTAGAAGGATACAAAATTAATGCACTGAAATCTCTGGCATTCCTATACACTAATGATGAAAAATCTGAAAGGGAAATTAAGGAAACACTGCCATTTACCATTGCAACAAAAATAATAAAATACCTAGGAGTATACCTACCTAAGGAGACAAAAGACCTGTATGCAGAAAACTATGACACTGTTGTAAGAAATTAAAGATGATACAAACAGATGGAGAGATATTCCACGTTCTTGGATTGAAAGAATCAACATTGTGAAAAAGACTATACTACTCAAAGCAATCTACAGCTTTAGTACAATCCCTATCAAACTGCTGATGGCATTTTTCACAGAACTAGAACAAAATTTTTCACAATTTGTATGGAAACACAAAAGACCCCGAAGAGCCAAAGCAATCTTGAGAAAGAAAAATGGAGCTGGAGGAATCAGGCTCCCTGACTTCAGACTATACTACAAAGCTACAGTAATCAAGACAGCATGATACTCTCACAGAAATACAGATCGATGGAAAAGGATAGAAATCCCAGAGACAAACCCACGTACGTATGGTCACCTTATTTTTGATAAAGGAGGCAAGAATATACAATAGAGGAAATACAGCCTGTTCAATAAGTGGTGCTGGGAAAACTGTACAGCTACATGTAAAAGAATGAAATTAGAACACTCCTTAACACCATACACAAAAATAAACTCAAAATGGATTAAAGACATAAATGTAAGGCCAAACACTATAAAACTCTTAGAGGAAAACATAGGCAGAACACTTTATGACATAAATCACAACAAGATCCTTTTGACCCAGCTCCTAGAAAAATGGAAAGAAAAACAAAAATAAAGAAATGGGACCTAATGAAACTTAAAAGCTTTTGCATAGCAAAGGAAAACATAAACAAGATAAAAAGACAACCATCAGAATGGAAGAAAACATTTGCAAATGAAGCAACTGAAAAAGGATTAATCTCCAAAATTTACAAGCAGCTGGTGCAGCTCAATATCAAAAACAACAAACAGCCCAATCCAAAAATGGCAGAAGACCTAAATAGCCATTCCTCCAAAGAAGATATAAAGCTTGCCAACAAACACATGAAAGGATGCTCAACATCACTAATCATTAGAGAAATGCAAATCAAAACTACAATGAGGT
Source organism: Pseudorca crassidens (assembly GCF_039906515.1). Classification (NCBI taxonomy): domain Eukaryota; kingdom Metazoa; phylum Chordata; class Mammalia; order Artiodactyla; family Delphinidae; genus Pseudorca; species Pseudorca crassidens. Next base: position 39,541,423 of record NC_090299.1, read on the forward strand.
ATTACCTCACACCAATCAGAATGGCCATCATTAAAAAATCTACAAACAATAAATGCTGTAGAGGTTGTGGAGGAAAGGGAATCCTCTTGCACTGTTGGGTGGAATGTAAATTGATACAGCCACTATGGAGAACAATATGGAGGTTCCTTAAAAAACTAAAAATAGACATATCATATGACCCTACAATCCCACTACTGAGCATATACCCTGAGAAAACCATAATTCAGTAAGAGATATTTACCACTATATTTATTGCAGCTCTATTTGCAATAGCCAGGACATGGAAGCAACCTAAGTGTCCATCAATAGATGAATGGATAAAGAAGATATGGCACATATATACAATGGAATATTACTCAGCCATAAAAAGAAACGAGATTGAGTTAATTGCAGTGAGGTGGATGGGCCTAGAATCTGTCATGCAGAGTGAAGTAAGTCAGAAAGAGAAAAATAAATACCATATGCTAACACATATGTATGGAATCTAAAAAACAAAAGGAATAAAATGGTTTTGAAGAACTTAGGGGCAGGACGGGAATAAAGATGCAGAAGTAGAGAATGGACTTGAGGACATGGTGAGTGGGAATGGTAAGCTGGTATGAAGTGAGAGAGTGGCACGTACTTACATACACTACCAAATGTAATATAGGTAGCTAATGGGAAGCAGCCACATAGCACAAGGAGATCAGCTCTGTGCTTTGTGAACACCTAGTTTGGTGGGATAGGGAGGATGGGAGGAAGACGCAAGAGGGATGAAGTATGGGGATATATGTATATGTATAGTTGATTCACTTTGTTATAAAGCAGAAACTAGCACACCATTGTAAAGCAATTATATTCCAATAAAGATGTTATAAAAATAAATTAAAAAAAAAATAACAACAACAAAAACTTTATGCCAATAGACTCCTGTAGATTCCTGTACCTCCTTTTAAGCTCCTCTTTTTTGCATGACTTATTGTTGCTTTATAAATGGAATAGAAATTTCCATGTAGACAGCAGGCTTATCTTTCCCCCACATTATTTTACCCTCCATAACCAAGCATGATGCCTAACATATAGGAGGCACTTATTAGATATTTTCTGATGATTTAATAAAATGTTGATAGAGGTTTTAAAAAGATTTTTTAAGTGAAGCCGTATAATAATAGAAGTGGTTTTATTTTCATTTCTGGGACCACTTACTTAGTGTTTGGAGTCTTCTAGACTAACAGGATTGTTTTTCCCATCACAATTTTCTTAGCTGTGGTGATAGTAATAAATGCATTCATTGATGTCTTCAAGAAGTCTTTTTAAAAAAGGAAAAATAACATCTTTATATGACATAGAATAGACAATAAAATTTTACCATTAAGATATGGAGTCAATCTAAAACAAACAGGAGGACAATGACACAGATAATGAGGAGATACCATGGTGCACTTTATTATTTAGTCATTCATTCATGTACTTAACAGATATTTAAGGATGCATATTATTCACCAGGTCCAGCTACAAAAATAAAATGATAGTCTCGAAAATTTTAAAGAAATCATAAAGCAGTGTAATGACAAACATAAACAATTACATAATAAAATAAATGATGTCACAGAGATGGGAAAGAAAATAAATGACATTTTGTTTTGTCTAAACTATATGTTAGGAAAAATTTCATGCAAGAAGTGATGATTAAGATTAAAAAATGGGTATGAAATTTCTAGGTGTGCAAATTGGGTCAGATATCCCAGCCAGAGTAAACAGCAACTGTAAAAATTACAAATGTGTGGGTTTTCCTGGTGGTTCAGTGGTAAAGAATCCTCCTTTCAATGCAGGGGATGTGGGTTCAATCCCTAGTCGGTGAACTAAGATCCCTCATGCCGGGGGGCAACTAAGCCCATGTGTCACAACTAGTGAGCTCTTGTGCCTCAACTAGAGATCCCAGGTGCTGCAAACTACAGAGCTCATGCACCCTGGAGCCTGCGCACCACAACTAGAGAAGAGAAAAACCTGCTTGCCACAAATAAGAGAAGCCCATGCACCACAATGAAGATCCCAGATGCTGCAACAAAGACTTAACACAGCCAAAAATAAATAAAATAAATAAATAATAAAGTTAAAAAAAATACAAACATGTGAAATCATGTCATGAGTGTGGAACCATGCATAGTTCAAGATCATTGGTGTGTAAATAAGAGGTGAGGATATGTAGGGTAAATAATATCTATTCAGTAATAGAGAAAAAAAATCTGAAATGTTTTTGGCTAGAGAGAACTGTGTTTGCCTATGAGAAGGCAAACACTGATTTATTGTCCTGTTTGGTCTGTTTGCCTATTAGGGTGTGAGTATGAAGGATTAATTTATTTTGATTTGTAGATAGTTGATGGTAGTAGCATAAGAACTAACAAAGAAGGTATTGTTGAAGATTAGATATTTCAGGAGAAGTCGAGATGGAAAAGAGAAAGTATAGTTAGCAGAACTGAGAAGACTTGGTAACTAGTTAGATATAGGAAATAGAGCTTAGAAAATCATCTTTGTTATATGTGAGATCATCTCTGGTAAAGATAACATGGGTCCTCCTGAGGGACTGTCCTTCTACCTGACTGTTCTAGTACAGGTCACTGATCCCATCCTGGGGACTCCACTCTCCCAATCTCATCTAAACCTAACTTCCTCCCAAATACCCCACCTCCAAATACTACCATCACATTGTGGGGCAGGAGGATGAGTTTCAATATATGAATTTTAAGGGCACACAAACATTCAGTCCATAACAAAAACTCACTGTTACCAATACATATAGGTTTTTTTTTTTGTTTGTTTTTTGTTTTATGCCTCCATGACCTTTGGGAAAACTCTTTGTATGTAGATTTCATGGGAAACAATTACTGACACCATCTCTCCGTTAATACCTCTCATTGTGGAAGCCCAGGAACTAGGTTCTTTTTCTACCCATCCATAATCACAGCTAATTGTTTGGATTGTGAATCCTGAGAAAAGTATGAAGAGGACAGGGGCAGTGTTCAGGAGGTGAGACCTGGTGCAGTGCCTGTAGCAATATTGGTATGGCCCAAACTGTTCCCATGGTATAGCCTTGGCTGTGGTTTCTGGTGCTCCAGTATGGAGATACTTTGATCATTGTCCACATTTTCCAAGTCTTATTCTCCAGTCTCCCAACAGGTCTTTGAGTTCCCATTTCCTCCCAATAAATTCTCTTCTTGCTTATGATAGCCTGAGTTGATTTTTCTTTCTTATAACCAAACCGCTAACATATCCATTCCTCATTTCTTTCAGATACCTGAATGTGCTCCAATTGGTTGAAAACTCTAATTGATTTCAAGAATGTAAGAGCTTTTCTATCATATTCTTATCAGAAAAACTGAAAGAATGAAAGAAAATGAACATTCTTCTTATATTAACGATTAAATTTAATAACATAACAACACTGACTCCAAATCAATGCACTCTTACTTCCTTTTCCTGCCATTAATCTTTTTCCCCTTTATGATGATTTGTATAGGACTTCAGTAGCACTCTAATTCTCAATTTCTGACCTTTATCCTCTGCCTTCCTTTACTACATATCAGGCCTTTCTGGATGGCCTCTTTGGATCTTTTTCTACAGCCATACTGCTTCTGATCATGTGATACAAAAAAAATCTAATCCATAAGAGTTTCAGATTTAGGCTGCTGCCAATAGAAATAATATATACTTAAGTCTGGAACAATACACAAATCTATTTCTTCACCCCTTCTTGAACTATCCCAGAGTCAGGAAATTAATCTGAAAGCTGATGGAAATAGTGAAATCCATAGACATGGCCAAGCTTCAAGAAGATTGAAGTTCCTAGCTGAAAATGGACCTCATTGAATTTTTAGCCATGAGGTCCCAAGATGGGTATGATATATCCTGCCATAATTATGAATATTTATTGAAGACTGGTTATGTGCTGGGCACCATCCTGTGTGATGGTGTAACAGGGAAGAGCCAATCCTGACTTATGTTAGATCTGTTTCTTTCCTTTAACCTTTGCTTCCCATTGCTTTTGTTCACTAAAAGGATACTATCTATACATAATGGCCTGGTAGGGGAACACTGCCCATCTGCCTGACTGTTAAACCAAAGTGCCTTTGTTCAGTGAAACATCCTGACCCTGTCCACCTATGAATGGCTGCAAGAAAGAAGAAATTAACACTTACTTAACACCTGAGGTTAGCCATTCCAGGAGATATTTGCAAGACTTATGGCGTTTTTATTTTACTTCCTCACCTCCTCCGCCTCTCTATTCTATAAAAGAAACTGGCATCCAGACCCCGATAAGATAGTGTTTTGGAGACATTAGTCTGCCATCTTTTTGGTATGGTGGATTTCTGAATAAAGCCATGATCCTTACCTGAACACCTCATCTCCTGATTTATTGGCCTGTCCTGCAGCAAGGAGAGCAAGCTTGGACTCGGTAACAATGGGATTTAGTCATGAGGAAAAAAGACCAGTCCCTACACTTAAAGGCCATGCACTCTAATAAAGAAGGAGGAAATCAATAATTTAATAAATGAATAATATAATTTCAGTTAGTGACAAGCAATAGGAGAAAAAAAAGTGGGAATAGAATAAAATGAGATACTTAGGAGAGAGTATAGGTTCTTTCGATGTGATAAGGTAAGTCCACTCTGAAATGTGATATTTAAGCAAAAATCTGAATGATAAAGAGAAATCAAACCAAATATCCCCAAACACAAAAATATTTCATGCACATGCATGGACTGTAAAAAGGAGTAGTAGCTTATTTTTTTCAAAGATAGAATGCTTGTTGCTGGAGAATTAAGATTGAGGTGTCTCTTAGGAAAAGCAGGAAAAAAACAGAAACTTTGGCATGCTCTTCTCCAGCAAGGCAGAGTTAGTTCTCCCATCCATGTTTCTGCAAGGTCCAAGGCATTTTTATGAGGGATGTGTAACATTTCTGGATGACTCTGCACAATTCACAGAGGACCAAAGTGGAAATCTACCACCTCTTCCAAAGGGGAAGCAAGAGTGAGTAACTTAATGATTATGTTTTAGAATTCTAATTCCTATCTCAGATCTTACCTTAGATTTGCTCACAACCACTGTGGAAAATCCCAGAAAGGACTTGTTGGATCCATCTACTATGAACTAATCCCAAGAGCAAAGGCCAAAGATCTGGCCTTACTATAAATTGTTTGTGTGTGCGTGTGTGTGGTTGTTTGTGTGTGGTGATAAGGTACTTCTTGGCAACATTTAGCTATCTCAGCTCAGCTGTCATCAAAATCTGAGGCTGAAGGAGAGCATCTCAGAATAAATACATTCAGACTTAGCTTTCTAGAAATAACCTAGGGCCTTTGACCACAACCTTCTGTATTACTACATTATCTTCCTTGACATTCCTTTTTATTGTAGTAGGCACCACATTGAATATTCTGTGGGTATTCCCTGTATTTTCTCATTCAATTTTCATAACTATAGGGGAGTTATTAACTTACATTTGGTAGATAAGTAAACTGAGGCCTGATGTTTTTGGTCTTTTCTCTAAATCACACAACTTGTAAATTAAAAAAAATTCAGTTCAGATGTAACTCTGAAGTGTATGTTCTTGTCAATATACTCTTAAGCTTTATTTCAAAAGGAGGACTGTTCGTCAGATAAGAGAAAAAGATTACATAAGCATTCATGAAGGGTATAAAGATATAAACTCTGGTTCTTTTTTCATACACATTTATTTGCATTTTCCAAACGTGGCTTGTTATTTATATTTAAGTTCTGCCACTGGAGAAAATCACATTTTGTCTTTTGTGCCAAGCTGCAGAGTCGGCTCATTTCATTACATTTCTGACTTCTCAGAAAGACACTACACAACTGGAATTTCATCTGTATCAATAGTCTGCTGCCAACTGTCGGATATTGCTGACAGTGGATCAATTTTAATTTACAGCCGATCTTGAAAGGCCATTTAAATAGTGGTAATTAAGAAGCAAAATGTGGATCTGGAAATGTAGAAAAATGTGGATAGATTTAAACAAATGAAGTACTTGAAGCCCTTTCTCTACAAAGCCAAGATGTTCAATGTAAAGTTTCTCTGCAGTATACATAATTATTTTTGGCAGAGTTGAGGAAAATCACAAGGTTCCCAGTGTCAGACTAGATTATACCCATCTACACTGCTATTCCTGAGCCTATGAGAGACAGCCCTTCCCTCATACCTGACTGGGCCTCTAGGCCAAGGAGGTGCTGCATGAAAGGAAATCTGAGGCACAGAGAAGTTAACTCCCTGGTCCAGAATCACAGGAGTACCGTGTGGCTGACAGGGTCTTGGTGCTCCGACCAAGTGTCAGACCTGAGCCTTTGAGTGGGAGAGTCAAGTTCAGGACATTGGTCTACCAGAGACCTCCCAGTTCCATGGGAGAGCTCTCCCAGAGCTCTCCATCTCAATGCTAAGACCCAGCTCCACTCAACAACCAGAGAGCTACAGTGCTGGACACCCTATGCCAAACAACTAGCAAGACAGTAGCAAAACTCCACCCTTTAGGAGAGAGGCTGCATAAAATCATAATAAGCTAACAGACACCCCAAAACACACCACCGGATGTGACTTTACCCACCAGAAAGAAAAGATTCAGCCTCATCAAACAGAACACAGAAACCAGTCTCCTCAACCAGGAAGCCTATACAACCCACTGAAAACACCTTACCCACTGGGGTCAGACACCAAAAACAAAGGGAACTATGAAACTGCAGCCTTTGAAAAGGAGACCAAAAACACAGTAAGTTAAGCAAAATGAGAAGACAGAGAAACACACAGAAAATGAAGGAGCAAGGTAAAAGCCCACCAGACCAAATGAATGAAGAGGAAATAGGCAGACTACCTGAAAAAGAATTCAGAGTAATGACAGTAAATATGATACAAAATCTTGGAAAGAGAACTGAAAAAATAGAAGAAGTGTTAAACAAGAACTTAGAAGAACTAAAGAGCAAACAAACAGTGATGAACAACATAATAAATGAAATTAAAAATTCTCTAGAAGGAATCAGTAGCAGATTAACTGTGGCAGAATAATGAATAAGTGATCTGGATTACAAAATAGTGAAAATAATTACCACAGAGCTGAATAAAGAAAAAAGAATGAAAAGAATTGAGAACAGTCTCAGAGACTTCTGAGACAACACTAAATGCATCAACATTCGAATTATATGGGTCCCAGAAGAAGAAGAGAAAAAGAAAGGGACTGAGAAAATATTTGAACAGATTATAGTTGAAAACTTCCCTAATATGGGAAAGGGAATATTTAGTCAAATTCAGGAAGCCCAGAGAGTCCCATACAGGATAAATCCAAAGAGAAACATGACAAGACACATATTAATCAAACCATCAAAAATTAAATACAAAGAAAAAATATTAAAAGCAACAAGGGAAAAGCAACAAATAACATACATGGGAATCCCCATAAGGTTAAGAGCTGATCTTTCAACAGAAACTCTGCAAGCCATAAAGGAGTGGCGAGACATATTTAAAGTAATGAAAAGGAAAAACTTACAACCAAGACTACTCTACCCAGCAAAGATCTCATTAAGATTTGGTGGAAAAATTAAAAACTTTACAGAAAAGCAAAAGCTAAGAGAATTCAGCACTACCCTATCAGCTTTACAACAAATGCTAAAGGAACTTCTTTAGGCAAGAAACACAAGAGAAAGAAAAGACCTACAATAAGAGAAGGAAAAGACCTACAATAACAACCCCAAAATAATTAAGAAAATAGTAATAAGAACATACCTACAATAACTACCTTAAATGTAAATGTAATAAATGCTTCAACCAAAAGACACAGACTGCCTAAATGAAAACAAAAACAAGACTCGTATATATGTTGTCTACAGGAGATGCAATTCAGACCTAGGGACACATACAGATGGAAAGTGAGGGAATGGAAAAAGATATTCCATGCAAATGGAAATCAAAAGAAACCTGGAATAGGAATTCTCACATCAGACAAAATAGACTTTAAAATAGTCTATTACAAGAGACAAGGAAGGACACTACATAATGATCAAGGGATCAATCCAAGAAGATGATATAAGAATTGTAAATATGTATGCACCCAACATAGGAGCACTTCAATACATAAGGAAAATACTAACAGCTATAAAAGGGGAAATTGACAGTAACACAATCATAATAGGGGACTTAACACCCCACTTTCACCAACAGAGAGATAACCCCAAATGAGAATAAATAAGGAAACACAAGCTTTAATTGGTACATTAAACAAGATGGACTTAATTGATATTTATAGGATACTCCAACCAAAAACAGAATATACTCTCTTATTAAGTGTTCATGGAATATTCTCCAGGAATGACTATATCTTGGGTCACAAGTCAGGCCTTGGTAAATTTAAGAAAATTGGAATTGTATCAAGTATATTTTCTGACCATAGTGCTATGAGACTAGATATCAATTACAGGAAAAAATCTGTAAACTATACAAACACATGGAGGCTAAACAATACAGTAATAAATAACTGAGAGATCACTGAAGAAATGAAAGAGGAAATAAGAAAATACCTAGAAACAAATGACAATGAAAACACAATGACCCAAAACCTATGGGAACAGTTCTAAAAGGGAAGTTTATACCAATACAGTCCTACTAAAGAAACGAGAATCATCTCAAATAAACAACCTAACTTCCAACTAAAGCAATTAGAGAAAGAACAAAAGTCCCCAAAGTTAGTAGAAGGAAAGAAATCATAAAGACCAGATCAGAAATAAATGAAAGAGAAATGAAGGAAACAATAGCAAAAATCAATAAAACTAAAAGATGGTTCTTTGGGAAGATAAACAAAATTGATAAACAATTCACCAGACTCATCAAGAAAAAAAGGAAGAAGACTCATATCAACAGAATTAGGAATGAAAAAGGAGAAGTCAAAGCTGACACTGCAAAAATACAAAGGATCATGAGAGATTACTACAAGCAACTGTATGCCAATAAAAAGGACAACCTGGAAGAAATGGACAAATTCTTACAAAAGAACAATCTTCCGAGACTGAACCAGGAAGAAATAGAAAATATGAACAGACCAATCACAAGCACTGAAATTGAAACTCTGATTAAAAATCTTCCACCAAACAAAAGCCCAGGACCAGATGGCTTCAGAGGCAAATTCTATGAAACATTTAGAGAAGAGCTAACATATATGCTTCTCAAACTCTTCCAAAATATAGCAGAAGGAGGGACACTCCCAACTCATTCAATAAGGCCACTATCACCTGATACCAAAACTAAACAAAGATGTCACAAAAAAAGAAAACTGCAGGCCAATATCACTGATGAATATAGATGTAAATATCCTCAACAAATTACTAACAAAGAGAACCCAACAGCACATTAAAGGATCATACACCATGATCGAGTGGGTTTTATCCCAGGAAGGCAAGGATTCTTCAATATACGCAAATCAATTAATGTGATACACCATATTAACAAATTGAAGGAGAAAAACCATATAATCATCTCAATAGATGCAGAAAAAGCTTTCAACAAAATTCAACACCCATTTATGATAAAAACTCTCAAGAAATTAGGCATAGAGGGAACTTACCACAACATAATAAAGGACATATATGACAAACCCACAGCCAACATTGTTCTCAATGGTGAAAAATTGAAACCATTTCCTCTAAAATCAGAAATAATACAAGGTTGCCCACTATCACCACTATTATTCAATGTAGTTTTGAAACTTTTAGTCACAGCAATCAGAGAAGAAAAAGAAATAAAAGGTATCCAAATTGGAAAAGAATAAATAAAGCTGTCACTGTTTGCAGATGACATGATACTAAACAGAGAATCCTAAAAATGCTACCAGAAAACTGCTAGAGCTAATCAATGAATTGAGTAAAGTAGCAGGATACAAAATTAATGCACAGAAATCTCTTACATTCCCATACATTAATGATGAAAAAATCTGAAAGAGAAATTAAGAAAACACTCTCATTTACTATTGCAACAAAAAGAATACAATACCTAGAATAAACCTACCTAAGGAGACAAAAGACTTGTATGCAGAAAACTATGACACTGATGAAAGAAATTAAAAATGATACAAACAGATGGAGGAATATACCATGTTCTTGGATTGGAAGAATCAACATTGTGAAAAAGACTATACTACTCAAAGCAATCTACAGATTCAAGGCAATCTCTATCAGATTACCAATGGCATTTTTCACAGAACTAGAACAAAAATTTTACAATTTGTATTGAAACACAAAAGACCCCGAATAGCTAAAGCAATCTTGAGAAAGATAAATGGAGCTGGAGGAATCAGTCTCCCTGACTTCAAACTATATTACAAAGCTACAGTAATCAAGACAGTATGGTACTGGCACAAAAACAGAAATATAGATCAGTGGAACAGGATAGAAAGGCCAGACATTAATCCTCACACATATGGTCACCTTATCTTTGGTAAAGGAGGCAGGAATATACAATGGAGAAAAGACAGCCTCTTCAGTAAATGATGCTGGGAAAACTGGACAGCTACTTGTAAAAGAATGAAATTAGAACACTCCCTAACACCATACACAAAAATAAGCTCAAAATGGATTAAAGACATAAATGTAAGGCCAGACATTATAAAACGCTTAGAAGAAAACATAAGCAGAACACTCTATGACGTAAATCATAGTAAGATCCTTTCTGACCCACCTCCTAGAGAAATGGAAGAAAAACAAAAATAAACAAATGAGACCTAATGAAACTTTAAAGCTTTTGCATAGCAAAGGAAACCATAAACAAATTGAAAAGTCAACCCTCAGAATGGGAAAAAATATTTGCAAATGAAGCAATTGACAAAGGATTAACCTCCAAATTATACAAGCAGCTCATGCAGCTCAATATCAAAAAAAAAAAAAACAACAACCCAATCCAAAAATGGGCAGAAGACAGAAATAGCCATTTCTCCAAAGAAGATATGCAGATTGCTAACAAACACACGAAAGGATGCTCAACATTAATAATCATTAGAGAAATGCAAATCAAAACTACAATGAGGTATCACCTCATGCCAGTCAGAATGGCCATCATCAAAAAATCTACAAACAATAAATGCTGAAGAGGGTGTGGAGAAAAGGGAACCCTCTTGCACTGTTGGTGAGAATGTAAATTGATCCAGCTACTGTGGAGAACAGTATGGAGGTTCCTTTAAAAACTACAAATAGAACTACCATACGACCCAGCAATCCCACTAATGGGCATAAACATTGAGAAAAACCATAATTCGAAAAGAGTCATGTACCACATTGCTCATTGCATCTCTATTTACAATGGCCAAGACATGGTAGCAACCTAAGTGTCCATCAACATATGAATGGATAAAGAAGGTGTGGCACATATGTACAATGGAATATTACTCAGCCATAAAAAGAAACGAAATTGAGTTATTTGTAGTGAGGTGGATGGACCTAGAGACTGTCATACAGAGTGAAGTAAGTCAGAAAGAGAAAAACAAATACTGTATGCTAATATATATATATGGAATATAAAAAAAAAGTGGTCTTTAAGAACCTAGGGCCAGGACTGGAATAAAGACATAGACATAGAGAATTGACTTGAGGACATGGGGAGGGGGAAGTGTAAGCTGGGACAGTGTGAGAATGGCATGGACATATATTCACTACCAAATGTAAAATAGATAGCTAGTGGGAAGCAGCCACAGAGCACAGGGATATCAGCTCAGTGCTTTGTGTCCACCTAGAGGGGTGGGATAGGGAGGTTGGGAGGGAGATGCAAGAGGGAGGAAATATGGGGATATATGTATATGTGTAGCTGATTCACTTTGTTTTACAGTAGAAACTAGCACACAATTGTAAAGCAATTATACTCCAATAACAATGTTAAAAATAAAATAAAATAAAATGCTATTCCTTTCTATACTGCATTTCCTTTTCATAATACACACCTCACTGGTACCCCTTGTTCAGTATTTGTATTCTCCACAATCATAATTCCATAGAGTAGAACCTATCTCCACCATATTACCCATACATATAGAACCCATTCAGGCGTATGGTTGATGCTTAGTAATTATTTGCTTGAATCATTGATGACAATATAACTATATCAATAAAAGAAGAGAGCTCCATTTACATATGCAAAGGTATCCATTGATGCATCCCTGAATCTTTAAATGAGACTGCAATAAAAAATAATATGTGTGAAAATACTTCAGACCATACAAGTCTCAGCATTGCAACTCCAGGTTTTGTCTCTAGTATGTTAGTTCTTATGAATTCTGAAACTTGATGAAATCTTTCCTTCTCATCTACGTCTTTGTTTACCCTTTTCTCTTCATTTTCTTGGGGGTCAATCCCTGCAGAAACTTTGTGATGAGCTTCAAGGAGGACAAAGACCATCAGATTTCACAATCTTAATGTAACCATCCCTTTATATATCAACTAATAGGTACTTGGTCAACATTTGTTTTAACTGATTTCAGCCTTTCTCATGACAGGCAGTGAATTGTTCTAAGGTGAGAATCATAGTGTTCAAATTCTAACTGCATTTACCTTTCTTTTTCTTCTTTTATTTTCCAGTTGTACTTCTCAACAATGGATGAAGAAAGCTGGTTTGAAGTCATTCTTGCAGAAGAATACAGTGGTGAATGGTAAGGGGTTGCAATAACTTCAAGGGTTTCATTTTGGCAAATGTAAATGTCAACAGGGAACTGTCATGCAAATAAGGAAAGGAGATGCGGTGTGTACACACACCTATCACAGTACTACGTGCATTACTGGAAATTAATTAATTAATTTATATTTGGCTATGTTGGGTCTTCGTTGCTGTGCATGGGCTTTCTCAATTTGTGGTTAGTGGGGGCTACTCTTCATTGAGGTGTGTGGGTTTCTAATTTCGGTGGGTTCTCTTGTTGCAGAGCATGGGCTCTAGGCATACAGGCTTCAGTAGTTGTGGTGTGCAGGCTTAGTTGTCTGGTGGCATGTTCGATCTTCCTGGACCAGGGATTGAACCCGTGTCCCCTTCATTGGCAGGCAGATTCTTAACCACTGTGTCACCAGGGAAGTCCCAGGAAATTAATTTGAATGTTTTGCATTTCTAAAGTATTATCTACCCTATGCAAATTAAGTAAGACCATCCTACTAAGTCATTTCACGGCCAGCAAGCAATAAGCAGAAACTTTGGGTATCTCAGCTATGTTAATGACAAAACATCTTTGCTCTTAGATTCTTTATCTAAATATTGCAAAGTCTACTTTTGTCTTCCTCCAAAGTCCATTTGTAATCAAAGTCCATTTGTTTCTTAGATCTGACAATGTTTATACCTTTTCAAGCTAACTTGGTATGACTTACATACAGTGCAGTTACTTTCCCTAACATTTGCAATCTTGGTGAATACATTCACCAAGCACAGCTCACAGCCTTGACATTGGCATACCAGCCTGGTGATGCTCCAAGGAATGATCAGAAACATCTGTCTCCTTGGTGCATATGTCTTCATTCTTCCACACTGTACTGCAATGACTTCTTCCCCAGGAAACCTTCCCTAATACCTTTAATGAGATGAGCTCTTTCTTTTTTTTTTTTTTTTAATTTTGTAGAGTCATTTATTTACATCTCCCTTACAATCCTTACCCAGTTCTATTATTTGTACACAAATTACTCTAATGATTAATAGTAAAGTCTTTAGGGGCAGGAATCATGTTCTATTATTCTGAATTCTGAATGCTAACATGTTACTTGATGTAGATTCCCATTCCATAAATATTTTACATGAATGAGTGAATGACTTACAAAAAATGCAATGTTGGATTTATTGTGTACTATACTATATATTTATTTTTGACTCCTGACTTTAAAAAAAATGTTAGTTTGATCTAACTATTATAATGGATTTATTTTCAGTCATATTTAATTCTTTTATATAGTGTTATTTAAATAATTTGATTCTATGTCTCCTTATAACTCTCTTGTGTGGCCTATTGTATTTTCCTTTTTGTTCTTATGATTTTATTTTCAACATGTAAATGGGAAAAAAAAAGTATTATGACGTGGATAAAATCTTACTAAATTAAAAGCTAACTCATCCCTCTTGGATGACCCACCCATGTGACCTAAAGAGCAAGTAAAATGGAAAGGGGCACCACTTTCTTTTTCCCCAATATGCCTAACTGGTATTGAGATGTTTTGAATTATTTATGATGTTTACTGAAAAGGAAAAAAAGACAGAGGATTTCAGTTCTTATAATGAGTAGAACAAAGTGCAAAGATCAAATAAAGTCAAAGAAAAAATCCAATAAATAATAAAAGACTCATGTAAATTAGCATTTGTTTTTGGAATGCCTTGCACTGTAAAGTCATAGATCATGTTTATAGAAGCTTTAGAAATGAATAAAAATTCTCTCATTTCCTGTGCATTGCTTCACTTTTCTTTATTATAGATACATGGGCCAGTCAATGTTGCAAAGTGTCTAGAAGCTCACTTTCTCCAAGGTGGGCTTTGAGATATAGATCCAGAAATTAGACCCTACTCACATAAGCAACATGATTAAGTGTTTAGGCAAAATACCAAAGGTCACTTTTACCCAAATGTGAGGTGTGCCTTGAACAAATAGCAGAAAACACAATTATAAACCATGTTTGGGACAAAAGTTGTGAGAAAGGAAGCTATTGTGCCAGATATCTAGAAAAAAAAAAAAAGAAAATCTGGCAAAAATGGTTACCCTTTCCTATTGTCCAATGTTATGGTAGGAAATAATATGGCTTCTAGTGCCAACCTGCCTTGCAGAATGTGCCAACACATCCAGAAAATAGCCAGCCATTGCATGAACACCAAGGAGCAAGAAATGCCTTACCTCTATGCAGTAGATTACATTGTCTTACCCATTTATTTAAAAAGAGACTTCTTTATGCAGAAGTAAAACAACAATATGTGGTAGAAATACTACACAATCTGAAACCACAAAGATATGAGTGAAGGTTTGGCTTGGCAATTTCCTATCTGTCCAATCTCAGGCATAGCATTTACACGCTTTCCATCCCGTCTTTTCACATAATTTGAACCCTTCATTTATAATGCATTAAATCTCTTAACTTATAAAATACCATCTTTTCTTCCTACCTTAACAGAAGTCAATAACATATATGAGTTAAGTGATAATATATATGAAAGTATAAATTGCTTTTGATAAGTGATGATTATACATGAATATCATCACCTTTATAAATCTTCCAACCATTAAGCCTGTGACTAATATTTGGGCCTGTGGAAGAAAATTCTATTTCTCTAACACTTCAGTACCAACTGGATTATTATTAGGTTTTTCAGGAAAATTAAAATAAATTAGGAGAAACTTAAGACAATAAAGAAGCACTAGAAGAAAACCAGCCACACCATGTATACATGAAGAAAGAACACTATACATGATTGTTATCTCCCGTGTGAAGAAAACAGAAGAAAATTTTAGGGTAATCAGAGAAAGAAGACAAACACAGCAATATAGAAACAGTTGGATGAAAAGAATACATTTCATCTCTAGTTAGATTTATCTGGAGTGAATATGGTTTGATGTAATTGGCATCCTCTAAATGAATGGTAGTGGTATCTCCACAAAATATAAATGTTTAATCACCACCAGGAGGAAAGCGCAGATAGGATTTAGCTGATTCATAACCCTAATGTTTCCTTTTAAATCTACTGATGAAAAATATTGAAAGAAATATTTAATGATGTAGTGCACATTGAGATGAATACATGCAATTTGGCCTGAAGCCAGCCCTTTGAACATAACATCATTATTTCCAAACTTTAATCCACTGGGAGCTTCTAAGATATTTCTGGAGGAATTTCTTACCTTGAAAGATAATATCATTCTGGACTAAAAAAAAAAAATTAGATTGCACATAAAGAAAACTTATAGGAGTTGGATCTTCTCTCCCAGCTGGGAAATGCATAGTGATTTTACTAACTGAGTATTATGGTTCCAAGGGTGAAACTCAAGACAAAATTTTGGATGTAGTTTTCTCTGCATATTAGCAGTGTTCTGTATGTATCACAGCAACATTTCACTCCACACCTAAGTAGAAAAAAATCATTCTTCTCACAGAAACCCTCATCTTACTGATACAAGTTTTAGTAACTGTGACAATTATAGGTGCATAGATGACAATCAACTAGGTGGTTCACAAATTAAGATGAATGAAAAAATAGCCAAAAAGTCTCCCTTTCTCATACTACCTCTATGATTTACCAATATAAAAATCCAGATTTCTTTTCTCTTGACTTAAGGCATTGGCTATTCTGTTAAAACTCATCTACTATGAGAAGAACGAAACCCTTTTCAGACTGAATATATATATTGCACTTTCCAATTAAGCATCTCCCGTGGAGAACACAGAATGAGATGCCTGACATAGAGAATAACAATTGGTAGCTGACTGGTTCAGTAGATATTACAAGTGAGTCTGAATATACAGCATCTATCCCAGCTCAATCATTTATTAGCCTGTGACTCTGAGAACCTTAAGTAATTTCTGTGAATCTCAGAAATGAGAATGCTTATTCCTATGTTGCTCATTGGACAATTATCAGGAGAAAAAAACATTGCATAAAGAAGCAATATATCAACTGTAAAAGCCTACCCAAATGCCGGTCATTGCTTTTATGATTACTATGGAATTCTTGACCAGGGAGCAGGACAGAGCTGTAGAGTGTGACTTCCTTCAGAGAATGCTTCTATATAACATTTATCTTGTTGTCATGGTCATCTGTGGGAGCCTTGAGGGTGGGAAGCATATCCCATTCCTCTCACTTCTTCCACTGCTGTTGCAGAGCTCTCATCATAAAGTGTGTTCTATGTAAGAAGCTATTTAGAACATTTCTGGGTAAAAATAACAAGAAGCTTCTAAAGGGCATGCTTCTTTTCTAGCTTGAAAAGTCTATAAAAATGAGACCACAGTAGAATTAGATTATCCTACCCCTAGAGCCAGATTTTGTCCTCATGCAGGACACTTAGGGAAGTATAAAAAACTTAATTCACCCTCTTAAACCATAAGAATTTAACTTGGATACATGTGAGTTTAAAATAAATATATTTAATTCTATTTAGTTTTTTAACAACTTTATTGAGGTATAATAGGTATACAAAGGACTGCACATATTTAATGTGCACAATTTTATGAATTTGGACATATACAAGCACCTATGATACTATCAGTTCAATTCAGGAAATATATATATATATATCTTTGGAGATATATATATATATGTCTCCCAAACCTCCCAAAGTTTCCTTGTATACCTTTGTTTTTGTTTTGTGTAGTAAGTACACTTAATATGAGATCTATCCTATTCAATTCTGAAGTGCAAAATACTATATTTTTAACTCTAGGCAATATGTTGTACAGAAAATTGCTAGAACTTCTTTATCTAGCAAAGATGAAACTTTGCATCCATTAAACAACTCTCCATTTTCCCCACCTCCTAGCCCTAAGCAACAACTATTGTATTCTCTTCTTCTATGAGTTTAACTATTTTAGATACCTCGTATAAGTGGAATCATGCAGTATTTGTCCTTCTGTGACTGGCTTATTTCACTTAGCATAATGTCCTCAAGGTTCATCTCTGTTGTTACAAACAGCAGGATTTCCTTCTTTCTCATGATTGAAAAATATTCCATTGTATCTATATATCACATTATCTTTATCCATTCATCCGTCAATGGACACTTGAGTTGTTTCTATATGTTGGTTATTGTAAATAATGCTGCAATGAATGTGGCAGTGCACATAATGCTTCATTATCCTGACCTCAATTCTTTTGGATATATACTCAGAAGTGGTATTGCTGATCATATGGTAGTTTTATTTTTATTTTCTTAAGGTACCTCCATACTGTTTCCCATAGTTGCTGCACCAAATTACATTCCCATCAACAGAATACAAGGATTTCAGTTTCTCCACAATCTAGGCAACATGTGTGTGTTATCTTTTATTATTTTAATAATAGTCATCCTAACAGATTTGAGGTGGTATCTCATTATGGTTTTGATTTGTATTTTCCTGATAATTAATGATGTTAAACATCTTTTTATATACCTATTAGCCATTAGTATATTTCTTTGGAAAAATAGCTGCTCAAGTCCTTTGTCCATTTTTAATTGTTATTTTTATTGTGTTTTGTTTTATTTTGTTGCCATTAAGCTGTAAGAGTTCCTTATAAATTTTGGAAATCAACCCTTTATCTGGTGTATAGTTTGCAAATGCTTTCTCCCATTCTTTTGGTTGCCTTTTAATTCTGATGGTTTCCTTTGTTGTGCAGAAGTTTTTAATTTGATATAATCCCACTTGTCTAATTTTGCTCTTGTTGCTTGTGTTTTGGTCATATACAAGGAATCATTGCCAAGACCAATGTTAAGGAGGTTTTACTCTAATGTTTTCTTTTAAGAACTTTACAGTTTCAGGTCTAACCTTTATGTCTTTATCCATTTAGAGTTTATTTTTGTGTATGGTAAGGTAGAGCTCCAATTTCATTCTTTTGCAAGTGGATATCCAATTCTCCCACACTATTTGTTAAAAAGACTATCTTTTCCCCACTGTGCATTCTAGGGACACTTGTAAAAGTTCAGCTTATTGTAATGTTATATATGTGGGTTTAATTCTGGGTTCTCTATACTTTTCCATTGGTCTACAGTTTGGAACTTGCGATACCTCCAGCTTTACTCTTCTTTCTCAGGATTGCTTTGGCTATTCTGAGTCTTTTGTGTTTCCATATGAATTTTAGAATTGTTTTTTCTATTTTCTTAAAAAAATTCCTTTAATGGGGTTAGAATTGAGTCTTTAGATCTCTTTTGGTAGTATGAAAATTCCAACAGTATTGTCAACTAATACATGAACACAGGATTTCTTTCCATTTATTTGTGTATTCTTTCATTTCCTTCATGAATGTTTTATAGCTTTTGTTGTACCTGCTTGGTACCTGTTGTACCTGTTGTACCTGCTTGGAATTTTACCTGCTTGGTTACATTTATCGCTAAGTATTTTAGTCTTTATTATGCTATTGTAAGTGGAATTGTTTCCTTAAACTCCATGTAGGTTTAATCTTCATAGATGAGGAGTGAAATCAATGCAACACTAAACAAGAGATTAAAAATAAAAATTTAATCTAACATGGTAACATAACAAAATAAAAGCATAAAACAGGGGCTTCCCTGGTGGCACAGTGGTTGAGAGTTCACCGGCCGACACAGGGGACACAGGTTCGTGCCCCGGTCTGGGAAGATCCCACGTGCCACGGAGCGGCTGGGCCCGTGAGCCATGGCCACTGAGCCTGCGCGTCTGGAGCCTGTGCTCTGCAATGGGAGAGGCCACGACAGTGAGAGGCCCGCGTATGGCAAAAAAAAAAAAAAGTATAAAAGCAGGGTAAGCATTCAAAGTAAATTAGTGAACACGTGTTGGGATGGACTAGGGAAATAAATATAAGAGCCACTTATTGAGCCCCTGCTCTATGGCAGACACTACATCTAAATTGTCTTTATAATAATAAAATTATAAATTAGGTATTCCTCTTCCCAAATTGCAGGTTTTGAAGGTGAAACCCAAAGATGTTGAATGAATTGCCCAAATTCATATATATTAAAATTCAGGATTTTAAACTCCCATCTGGCCTATGCCAAATTTCTTAGTTTTACATTATTATAGGACGAATGGGTCACATTCATTTGGATTCAAACTATTTTCCAATCTATGTTCATATACTTTCTACAAAGAGTTAGTACATTTTGATGCCTTATAACACAAACCCCAAAATCATCAGATTGCCTGGTTTCCATCATAAATCTACCACTTAATACCTGCTAGGAATTAATACATACATACATCTCACACACACACACTCACAAACAGAGGAAAGCATTAGGTGGCTCAAACAGAGGAAGTTTTAACTAGATTGGAATGAAAATATCAGCTGAACTTCTGATTTGCATATTTCGAAAAAGTGAAAATTGAACACTTTTTTAATTTAATTTTATTTATTTTTTTATACAGCATGTTCTTATTAGTCATCAATTTTATACACATCAGTGTATACATGTCAATCCCAATCAGCCATTTCAGCACACCACCACCACCACCCCACCACCACTTCCCCACTTGGTGTCCATACGTTTGTTTCAATTTCTGCCCTGCAAACTGGTTCATCTGTACCATTTTTCTAGGTTCCACATATATGCGTTAATATACAATATTTGTTTTTCTCTTTCTGACTTATTTCACTCTGTATTACAGTCTCTAGATCCATCCACATCTCAACAAATGACCCAATTTCGTTCATTTTTATGGCTGAGTAATATTCCATTGTATATATGTACCACATCTTCTTTATCCATTCGTCTGTCGATGGGCATTTAGGTTGCTTCCATGACCTGCCTATTGTAAATAGTGCTGCAATGAACATTGGGGTGCATGTGTCTTTTCGGACTAGGGTTTTCTCTGGGTATATGCCCAGTAGTGGGATTGCTGGGTCATATGGTAATTCTATTTTTAGATCTTTAAGGAACATCCATACTGTTCTCCATAGTGGCTGTATCAATTTACATTCCACCAACAATACAAGAGGGTTGGGGGGACCTTGAAGATGGTGGAAGAATAAGACGCGGAGATCACCTTCCTCCCCACAGATACACCAGAAATACATCTACACGTGGAACAACTCCTACAGAACACCTACTGGACGCTGGCAGAAGACCTCAGACCTCCCAAAAGGCAAGAAACTCCTCACTTACCTGGGTAGGGCAAAAGAAAAAAAGAAAAAACAGAGACAAAAGAATAGGGACGGCACCTGCACCAGTGGGAGGGAGCTGTGAAGGAGGAAAAGTTTCCACACACTAGGAAGCCCCTTCACGGGCGGAGACTGCGGGAGGCGGAGGGGGGAGCTTCGGAGCCGCGGAGGAGTGCACAGCAACGGGTGCGGAGGACAAAGAGGGGAGATTCCCGCACAGAGGATCGGTGCCGACCAGCACTCACCAGCCCGAGAGGCTAGTCTGCTCACCCGCCGGGGCGGGCGGGGCTGCGAGCTGAGGCTCGGTTTCGGTTTCAGACGGAGCGCAGGGAGAGGACTGGGGTTGGCGGCTTGAACATAGCCTGAAGGGGTTAATGCACCACGGCTAGCCGGGAGGGAGTCCAGGGGAAAGTCTGCACCTGCCGAAGAGGCAAGAGACTTCTTCTTCTCTCTTTGTTTCCTGGTGCGTGAGGAGAGGGGTTTAAGAGCGCTGCTTAAAGGAACTCCAGAGACGGGCGCAAGCCGCGGCTAAAAGCGCGGACTCCAGAGAAGGGCGCGAGCCACGGCTAAAAGCACGGACCCCAGAGACGGGTGTGAGCCGCAGCTAAAAGCACGGACCCCAGGGACGGGCGGGAGATGCTAAGGCTGCTGCTGCCGCCACCAAGGGACCTGTGCGCGAGCACAGGTCACTCTCCACACCCCTCTTCCGCAGAGCCTGTGCAGCCCGCCACTGCCAGGTGCCCGGGATCCAGGGACAACTCTCCCGGGAGAACGCACAGCGGGCCTCAGGCTGGTGCAACGTTACGCCGGCCTCTGCCGCCGCAGGCCCGCCCCGCACGCAGTGCCCCTCCCTGCCCCCTGGCCTGAGTGCGCCAGAGCCCCCGAATCAGCGGCTCCTTTAACCCCGTCCTGTCTGAGCAAAAAACGGACGCCCTCCAGTGACCTACACGCAGAGGCAGGGCCAAATCCAAAGCTGAGCCCCTGTGAGCTGTGAGAACAAAGAAGAGAAAGGGAAATCTCTCCCAGCAACCTCAGAAGCAGCGGATTAAAGCTCCACAATCAACTTGATGTACCCTGCATCTGTGGAATACATGAACAGGCAACGAATCATCCCAAATTGAGGAGGTGGACTTTGAGAGCAAGATTTATGATTTTTTCCCCTTTTCCTCTTTTTGTGAATGTGTATGTGTATGCTTCTGTGTGAGATCTTGTCTGTATAGTCTTGCTTCCACCATTTGCCCTAGGGTTCTATCCGTCCATGGTTTTTTAAATTTTTTTTCTTAATAATTAATTTTAATAACTTTATTATACTTTTCTTTCTTTCTTTCTTTCTTTCTTTCTTTCTTTCTTTCTTTCTTTCTTTCTTTCTTTCTTTCTTTCTTTCTTTCTTTTCTTTCTTTCTTTCCTTCCCTCCTTTAGACAACGAATCATCCCAAATTGAGCAGGTGGTCTCTGAGAGCAAGATTTATGATTTTTTCCCCTTTACCTCTTTTTGTGAGGGTGTATGTGTATGCTTCTGTGTAAGATTTTTGTCTGTATAGCTTTGCTTCCAACATTTGTCCTAAGGTTCTATCCGTCCCTTTTTTTTTTTCTAAATAAGTATTTTTTTAATTCAATAACTTTATTATACTTTATTTTATTTTACTGTATCTTCTTTCTTTCTGTCTTTTTTCCTTCTTTCCCTCCTTCCTTCCTTCGTCCCTCCCTCCCTCCTTTCTTTCCTTCTTGCCTTCTTTCCTTCTTTGCTTCTTTTTTCTTTCTTTCCTTCTTTCTTTCTTTCTTTCTTTCTTTCTTTCTTTCTTTCTTTCTTTCTTTCTTTCTTTCTTTCTTTCTTTCTTCCCTCCTTTCCTTCTTTCTTTCTTCATACTTCTACTAATTATCTCTACTTTTTCTCCCTTTTATTCTGAGTCGTGTGGATGAAAGACTCTTGGTGTTCCAGCCAGGAGTCAGGGCTCTGCCTCTGAGGTAGGAGGGCCAACTTCAGGACACTGGTCAACAATAGACCTCCCAGCTCCACATAATATCAAACAGCGAAAATCTCCCAGAGACCTCCATCTTAACACCAGCACCCAGCTTCACTCAACGACCAGCAAGCTACAGTGCTGGACAACCTATGCCAAACAACTAGCAAAACAGGAACACAACCCCAGCCATTAGCAGAGAGGCTTCCTAAAATCATAATAAGGCCACAGACACCCCAAAACACACCACCAGACGTGAACCTGCCCACTAGAGAGACAAGATCCAGCCTCATCCGCCACAACACAGGCAGTAGTCCCCTCCACCAGGAAGCCTACACAACCCATGGAACCAACCTTAGCCACTGGAGACAGACATCAAAAACAGCAGGAACTACGAACCTGCAGCCTGCAAAAAGGAGACCCCAAACACAGTAAGATAAGCAAAATGAGAAGACAGAAAAACACACAGCAGATGAAAGAGCAAGATAAAAACCCACCAGACCTAACAAATGAAGAGGAAACAGGCAGTCTACCTGAAAAACAATTTAGAATAATGATAGTAAGCATGATCCAAAATCTTGGAAATAGAATCGACAAAATGCAAGAAACAGTTAACAAGGACCTAGAAGAAATAAAGATGAAATAAGCAACGATGAACAACACAATAAATGAAATTAAAAGTACTCTAGATGGGATCAATAGCAGAATAACTGAGGCAAAAGAAAGGATAAGTGACCTGAAAGATAAAATAGTGGAAATAACTACTGCAGAGAAGAATAAAGAAAAAAGAATGAAAAGAACTGAGGACAGTCTCAGAGACCTCTGGGACAACATTAAATGCACCAACATTCGAATTATAGGGGTTACAGAAGAAGAGAAAAAGAAAGGGACTGAGAAAATATTTGAAGAGATTATAGTTGAAAACTTCCATAATATGGGAAAGGAAATAGTTAGTCAAGTCCAGGAAGCACAGAGAGTCCCATACAGGATAAATCCAAGGAGAAATACACCAAGACACATAGTAATCAAACTGTCAAAAATTAAATACAAAGAAAGCATATTAAAAGCAGCAAGGGAAAAATAACACATAAAGGAATCCCCATAAGGTTAACAGCTGATCTCTTAGCAGAAACCCTACAAGCCAGAAGGGAGTGGCAGGACATACTGAAAGTGATGAAGGAGAAAAACCTGAAACCAAGACTACTCAACCCAGCAAGGATCTCATTCAGATTTGATGGAGAAATTAAAACCTTTACAGACAAGCAAAAGCTGAGAGAGTTCAGCACCACCAAACCAGCTTTACAGCAAATGCTAAAGGAATTTCTCTAGACAAGAAACACAAGAGAAGGTAAAGACCTATAATAACGAACCCAAAACAATTTAGAAAATGGGAATAGGAATATAAATATCGATAATTACCTTAAATGTAAATGGACTAAACGCTCCCACCAAAAGACACAGATTGGCTGAATAGATACAAAAACGAGACCCTTATATATGCTGTCTACAAGAGACCCACTTCAGACCTAGAGACACATACAGACTGAAAGTAAGGGGATGGAAAAAGATATTCCATGCAAATGGAAACCAAAAGAAAGCTGGAGTAGCAATTCTCATATCAGACAAAATAGACTTTAAAATAAGGACTATTAGAAGAGACAAAGAAGGACACTACATAATGACCAAGGGATCGATCCAAGAAGAAGATATAACAATTGTAAATATTTATGCACCCAACATAGGTGCACCACAATACATAAGGCAAATACTAACAGCCATAAAAGGGGAAATCGACAGTAACACATTCATAGTAGGGGACTTAAACACCCCACCTTCACCCATGTACAGATCATCCAAAATGAAAATCAATAAGGAAACACAAGCTTTAAATGATACATTAAACAAGATGGACTTAATTGATATTTATAGGACACTCCATCCAAAAAACAACAGAATACACATTTTTCTCAAGTGCTCATGGAACATTCTCCAGGATAGATCATATCTTGGGTCACAAATCAAGCCTTGGTAAATTTAAGAAAACTGAAGTTGTATCAAGTATCTTTTCCGACCGCAACGCCATGAGACTAGATATCAATTACAGGAAAAGATCTGTAAAAAATACAAACACATGGAGGCTAAACAATACACTACTTAATAATGAAGTGATCATTGAAGAAATCAAAGAGGAAATAAAAAAATACCTAGAAACAAATGACAATGGAGACACAACGATCCAAAACCTATGGGATGCAGCAAAAGCAGTTCTAAGGGGGAAGTTTATAGCAATACAAGCCCACCTTAAGAAGCAGGAAACATCTCGAATAAACAACCTAACCTTGCACCTTAAGCAATTAGAGAAAGAAGAACAAAGAAACCCCAAAGCTAGCAGAAGGAAAGAAATCATAAAAATCAGATCAGAAATAAATGAAAAAGAAATGAAGGAAACAATAGCAAAGATCAATAAAGCTAAAAGCTGGTTCTTTGAGAAGATAAACAAAATAGATAAACCACTAGCCAGACTCATCAAGAAAAAAAGGGAGAAGACTCAAATCAATAGAATTAGAAATGAAAAAGGAGAAGTAACAACTGACACTGCAGAAATAAAAAAAGATCATGAGAGATTACTACAAGCAACTCTATGCCAATAAAATGGACAATCTGGAAGAAATGGACAAATTCTTAGAAATGCACAACCTGCCAAGACTGAATCAGGAAGAAATAGAACATATGAACAGACCAATCACAAGCACTGAAATTGAAACTGTGATTAAAAACCTTCCAACAAACAAAAGCCCAGGACCAGATGGCTTCACAGGCGAATTCTATCAAACATTTAGAGAAGAGCTAACACCTATCCTTCTCAAACTCTTCCAAAATATAGCAGAGAGAGGAACACTCCCAAATTCCTTCTACAAGGCCGCCATCACCTTGATACCAAAACCAGACAAGGATGTCACAAAGAAAGAAAACTACAGGCCAATATCACTGATGAACATAGATGCAAAAATCCTCAACAAAATACTAGCAAACAGAATCCAACAGCACATTAAAAGGATCATACACCATGATCAAGTGGAGTTTATTCCAGGAATGCAAGGATTCTTCAATATACGAAAATTTATCAATGTGATAAACCATATTAATAAATTGAAGGAGAAAAACCATATGATCATCTCAATAGATGCAGAGAAAACTTTTGACAAAATTCAACACCAATTTATGATAAAAACCCTGCAGAAAGTAGGCATAGAGGGAACTTTCCTCAACATAATGAAGGCCATATATGACAAGCCCACAGCCAACATTGTCCTCAATGGTGAAAAACTGAAATCATTTCCACTAAGATCAGGAAAAAGACAAGATTGCCCACTCTCACCACTGTTATTCAACATAGTTTTGGAAGTTTTAGCCACAACATTCAGAGAAGAAAAGGAAATAAAAGAAATCCAAATCAGAAAAGAAGAAGTAAAGCTGTCACTGTTTGCAGATGACATGATACTATACATAGAGAATCCTAAAGATGCTACCAGAAAACTACCAGAGCTAATCAATGAATTTGGTAAAGTAGCAGGATACAAAATTAATGCACAGAAATCTCTGGCATTCTTACATACTAATGATGAAAAATCTGAAATTGAAATCAAGAAAACACTCCCATTTACCATTGCAACAAAAAGAATAAAATATCTAGGAATAAATCTACCTAAGGAGACAAAAGACCTGTATGCAGAAAATTATAAGACACTGATGAAAGAAATTAAAGGTGATACAAATAGATGGAGAGATATACCATGTTCTTGGATTGGAAGAATCAACATTGTGAAAATGACTCTACTACCCAAAGCAATCTATAGATTCAATGCAACCCTATCAAACTACCACTGGCATTTTTCACAGAACTAGAACAAAAAATATCGCAATTTGTATGGAAACACAAAAGACCCCGAATAGCCAAAGCAATCTTGAGAACGAAAAAAGGAGCTGGAGGAATCAGGCTCCCTGACTTCAGACTATACTACAAAACTACAGTAATCAAGACAGTATGGTACTGGCACAAAAAGAGAAAGATACATCAATGGAACAGGATAGAAAGCCCAGAGATAAACCCATGCACATATGGACACCTTGTCTTTGATAAAGGTGGCAGGAATGTACAATGGAGAAAGGACAGCCTGTTCAATAAGTGGTGCTGGGAAAACTGGACAGATACATGTAAAAGTATGAGATTAGATCACTCCCTAACACCATACACAAAAGTAAGCTCAAAATGGATTAAAGACCTAAATGTAAGGCCAGAAACTATCAAACTCTTAGAGGAAAACATAGGCAGAACACTCTATGACATAAATCACAGCAAGATTCTTTCTGACCCACCTCCTAGAGTAATG
This sequence comes from Pseudorca crassidens, assembly GCF_039906515.1. Lineage (NCBI taxonomy): Eukaryota > Metazoa > Chordata > Mammalia > Artiodactyla > Delphinidae > Pseudorca > Pseudorca crassidens. The sequence goes on from NC_090299.1 coordinate 39,568,554, forward strand.
GAAATAAAAACAAAAATAAACAAATGGGACCTAATGAAACTTCAAAGCTTTTGCACAGCAAAGGAAATGATAAGCAAGACCAAAAGACAACGCTCAGAATGGGAGAAAATATTTGCAAATGAAGCAACTGACAAAGGATTAATCTCCAAAATTTATAAGCAGCTCATGCAACTAAATAACAAGAAAACAAACAACCCAATCCAAAAATGGGCAGAAGACCTAAATAGACATTTCTCCAAAGAAGATATACAGACTGCCAACACACACATGAAAGAATGCTCAACATCACTAATCATTAGAGAAATGCAAATCAAAACTACAATGAGATATCATGTCACACCAGTCAGAATGGCCATCATCAAAAAATCTAGAAATAATAAATGCTGGAGAGGGTGTGGAGACAAGGGAACACTCTTGCACTGCTGGTGGGAATGTGAATTGGTTCAGCCACTATGGAGAACAGTATGAAGGTTCCTTAAAAAACTACAAATAGAACTACCATATGACCCAGCAATCCCACTACTGGGCATATACCCTGAGAAAACCATAATTCAAAAAGAGTCATGTACCAAAATGTTCATTGCAACTCTATTTACAATAGCCCAGAGATGGAAACAACCTAAGTGTCCATCATCTGATGAATGGATAAAGAAGATGGGGCACATATATACAATGGAATATTACTCAGCCACAAAAAGAAACGAAATTGAGCTATTTGTAATGAGGTGGATAGACCTAGAGTCTGTCATACAGAGTGAAGTAAGTCAGAAAGAAAAAGACAAATACCATATGGTAACACATATATATGGAATTTAAGAAGAAAAAAATGTCATGAAGAACCTAGGGGTAAGACAGGAGTAAAGACACAGACCGACTGGAGAACAGACTTGAGGATATGGGGAGGGGGAAGGGTGAGCTGTGACAGGGCGAGAGAGAGACATGGACATATACACACTAACAAAAGTAAGGTAGATAGCTAGTGGGAAGCAGCCGCATGGCACAGGGATATCGGCTCGGTGCTTTGTGACCGCCTGGAGGGGTGGGATAGAGAGGGTGGGAGGGAGGGAGATGCAAGAGGGAAGAGATATGGGAACATATGTATATGTATAACTGATTCACTTTGTTATAAAGCAGAAACTAACACACCATTGTAAAGCAATTACACCCCAATAAAGATGTTAAAAAAAAATACAAGATGGTTCCCTTTTCTCCACACCGTCTCCAGCATTTGTTGTTTGTAGATTTTCTGATGATGCCCATTCTAACTGGTGTGAGGTGATAACTCATTGTAGTTTTGATTTGCATTTCTCTAATAATTAGTGATGTTGAGCAGCTTTTCATGTGCTTCTTGACCATCTCTATGTCTTCTTTGGAAAAATGTCTATTTAGGTCTTCTGCCCATTTTTGGATTGGGTTCTTTGTTTTCTTAATATTGAGCTGCATGAGCTTTTTATATATTTTGGAGATAAATCTTTGTCCGTTGACTTATTTGCAAATATTTTCTCCCATTCTGAGGGTTGTCTTTTCGTCTCGTTTATGGTTTCCTTTGCTGTACAAAGGCTTTTATGTTTCATTAGGGTCCCATTTTTTTATCTTTGTTTTTATTTCCATTACTCTAGGAGGTGGATCAAAGAAAACATCTTGCTGTGATTTAAGTCAAAGAGTGTTCTTCCTACGTTTTCCTCTAAGAGTTTTATAGTGTCGAGTCTTACATTTAGGTCTCTAATCCATTTTGAGTTTATTTTATTGTGTATAGTGTTAGGGAATGTTCTAATTTCACTCTTACATATAGCTGCCCAGTTTTCCCAGCACCACTTATTGAAGAGACTGGTTTTTCTCCATTGTATATCCTTGCTTCCTTTGTCATAGATTAGTTGACCATAGGTGCATGGGTTTATCCCTGGGTTTTTATCTTCTTCCATTGATCTCTGTTTCTGTTTTTGTGCCGGTACCATATTGTCTTGATTACTGTAGCTTTATAGTATAGTCTGAGGTCATGGAGTCTGATTCCTCCAGCTCCGTTTTTTTCCCTCAACACTGCTTTGGCTATTTGGGATCTTTTGTGCCTCCATACAAATTTTAAGACTTTTTGTTCTAGTTCCGTAAAATATGCCATTGGTAATTTGATAGGGATTGCATTGAATCTGTAGATTGCTTTCAGTAGTATAGTCATTTTCACAATGTTGATTCTTCCCATCCAAGAACATGGTATATCTCTCCATCTGTTGGTATCATCTTTAACGTCTTTCATCAGTGTCTTATAGTTTTCTGCCTACAGGTCTTTTGTCTCCCTAGGTAAGTTTAATCTTAGGTATTTTATTCTTTATGTTGCAGTGGTAAATGTGAGTGTTAATTTAATTTCTTAATTCTTAATTTCACTTTCAGATTTTTCATCATTAGTGTATAGGAATGCAAGAGATTTCTGTGCATTAATTTTGTTCTGTGCATTAATCCTGCAACTTTACCAAATTCATTCAGCAGCTCTAGTAGTTTTCTGGTGGCATCTTTAGGATTCTCTATGTATAGTTTCATGTCATCTGCAAACACTGACAGTTTTACTTCTTCTTTTCCAGTTTGTATTCTTTTATTTCTTTTTCTTCTCTCATTGCCATGGCTAGGACTTCCAAAACTATGTTGAATAATAGTGGCGAGAGTGGACATCCTTGTCTTTTTCCTGATCTTAGAGGAAATGCTTTCTGTTTTTCATCATTGAGAATGATGTTTGCTGTAGGTCTTTCATGTATGGCCTTTATTATATTCAGGTAGGTTCCCTCTATGCCCACTTTCTGGAGAGTTTTTATCATAAATAGGTGTTGAATTTTGTCAAAAGCTTTTTCTGCATCTATTGAGTTGATCATATGGTTTTTATTCTTCAGTTTGCTAGTGTGGTATATCACATTCATTGATTTGCATATATTGAAGAATCCTTGCATCCCTGGGATAAATCCCACTGATTATGGTGTATGATCCTTTTAATGTGTTGTTGGATTCTGTTTGCTAGTAGTTTGTTGAGAACTTTTGCATCTATATTCATCAGTGATATTGGTCTGTAATTTTTTTTTTTCTTGTACAATCTTTGTCTGATTTTGGTATCAGGGTGATGGTGCATTCATGGAAAGAGTTTGGGAGTGTTCCTTCCTCCACAATTTTTTAGAAGAGTTTGAGTAGAATGGTTTTTAACTCTTCTCTAAATGTTTGATAGAATTCACCTGTGAAGCCATCTGGTGCTGGACTTTTGTTTGTTGGAAGACTTTTAATCACAGTTTCAAATTCATTACTTGTGATTGGTCTGTTCATATTTCCTATTTCTTCCTGGATCAGTCTTGGAAAGTTATACCTTTCTAAGAATTTCTCCATTTCTTCCAGGTTGTCCAATATATTGGCAAAGAGTTGCTTGTAGTAGTCTCTTAGAATGCTTTGTATTTCTGCAGTGTCTGTTGTAACTTCTCCATTTTCATTTCTAATTTCATTGATTTGAGTTCTCTCTTTCTTTTTCTTAATGAGTCTGGCTAACAGTTTATCAATTTTGTTTATCTTCTCAAAGAACCAGCTTTTAGTTTTATTGATTTTTGCTATTGGTTTCCTTGTTTCTATTTCATTTATTTCTGCTCTGATCTTTATGATTTGTTTCCTTCTGCTAACTTTGGGTTTTTCTTTGTCTTTTGCCTAGTTCCTTTAAGTGTGAGATTAGTTTGTTTATTTGAGATTTTTCTTGTTTCTTGAGTTAGGCTTGTATAGCTATAAACTTCCCTCTTAGAACTGCTTTTGGTGCATCCCATAAGTTTTGGATCATTGTGTTTTCATTGTCATTTGTCTCTAGATTTTTTTGATTTCTTCAGTAACCTCTTGGTTATTTAGTAACGTTTTATTTAGCCTCCATGTGTTTGTGTTTTTTATGATTTTTTCCCTGTGATTGATTTCTAATCTCATAGTGTTGTGGTCAGAAAATATGCTTGATATGATTTCAATTTTCTTTAATGTACTGAGGCTTGATTTGTGACCCAAGATGTGATGTATCCTGGAGAATGTTCCCTGCACACCTGCAAAGAAAGTGTAATCTGCTCTTTATGGATGGAATGTCCTATAAATATCAACTAAGTTTATCTGGCCTAATTGAGTCATTTCAAGCTTCTGTTTCTCTATTTATTTTCATTTTGGATGATCTGTCCATTGGTGTGAGTGAGGTGTTAAAGTCCTCCACTATTACTGTGTTACTGTCAATTTCTTTTTTTATAGCTGTTAGCAGTTGCCTTATGTATTGAGGTGCTCCTACTTTGGGTGCATATATATTTATAATTGTTATATCTTCTTCTTGGATTGATCCCTTGATCATTATGTAGTGTCCTTCCTTGTGCCTTGTAACATTCTTTATTTTAAAGTCTATTTTTTTTCTGATATGAGTATTGCTACTCCAGCTTTCTTTTGATTTTCCTTTGTATTGAATATCTTTTTCTATCCTCTCACTTTCAGTCTGAATGTGTCCCTAGGTCTGAAGTTGGTCTTTTGTAGACAGCATATATAAAGGTCTTGTTTTTGTATCCATTCAGCAAGCCTCTGTCTTTTGGTTGGAACATTTAATCCATTCACGTTTAAGGTAATTATTGATATGTATGTTCCTATGACAATTTTCTTAATTGTTTTGGGTTTGTTTTTGTAGGTCCTTTTCTTCTATTGTGTTTCCCACTTAGAGAAGTTCCTTTAGCATTTGTTGTAGAGCTGGTTTGGTGGTTCTGAATTCCCTTAACTTTTGCTTGTCTGTAAAGCTTTTGATTTCTCCATCGTATCTAAATGAGATCCTTGCCATGTAGAGTAATCTTGGTTGTAGGTTCTTCCCTTTCATCACTTTAAGTATATCATGCCACTCCCTTCTGCCTTGTACAGTTTGTGCTGAGAAATCAGCTGTTAACCTTATGGGAGTTCCCTCGTATGTTATTTGTCATTTTTTCCTTGCTGCTTTTAATAATTTTTCTTTGTCTTTAATTTTTGCAAACTTGATTCCTATGTGTCTTGGCGTGTTTCTCCTTTGGTTTATCCTATATGGCACTCTCTGCACTTCCTGGACGTGGGTGGCTATTTCCTTTCCCATGTTAGGGAAGTTTTTGGCTATAATCTCTTCAAATATTCTCTCAGTTCCTTTCTCTCTCTCTTCTCCTTCTGGGACCCCTATAACGCTAATATTGTTGCTTTTAATATTGTCCCAGAGGTCTCTTAGGCTGTCTTAATTTCTTTTCATTCTTTTTTCTTTATTCTGTTCCACAGCAGTGAATTCCACCATTCTGTTTTCCAGGTCACTTATCCATTCTGCCACAGTTATTCTGCTATTGATTCCTTCTATTGTAGTTTTCATTTCAGTTATTGTATTGTTCATCTGTGATTGTTTGTTCTTTAATTCTCCTAGGTCTTTGTTAAACATTTCTTGCATCTTCTCAATCTTTGTCTACATTCTTTTCTGAGGTCCTGGATCATCTTCACTATCATTATTCTGAATTTTTTTTTTCTGGAAGTTTGCCTATCTCCACTTCATTTAGTTGTTTTTCTGAGGTTTTATCTTGTCCCTTCATCTGGTACATAGCCCTCTGCCTTTCATCTTGTCTCCCTTTCTGTGAATGCGTTTTTTGTTCCACAGTGTGCAGGATTGTAGTTCTTCTTGCTTCTGCTGTCTGCCCTCTGGTCGAAAATTGAACTTTTGAAATTGAAGACATATGTAGCTCACCTGTGATTATACAGTACTACTATTAGACCTCATATCTATAGAATTTCTATTCCATGAGACTTCATTTCCTATCTTATTTCTAAAAACCTATCTCTGAGAGATTGTCTCATCTCAACAAATATTTTAACAAAAAAGTAATTATGAATTATTGGAAAACAGAAAGATAACATTATGCAATTTATATAATTTATAGAAGATTTCTGATATAAACTGCAACAATGTGGTTAAAAAAAAAAAAAAAGAGTGCAGACTTTGAGGGTCAAAGACCTGAAACTGAGTTTCAGACTTTGCCAGAGATTTATGATACATATGGAGAAAATCATATCTAGGCCTCCTCAACTCATCTCTATGAACGACTGTTACTTTAGTAATGTGGTAAAACCATCATTACTATCTATTTGTAAAAAGTTCCTATCACCCAAACAGAAAATTTGTATCCATTAAGCAGTGTCACCATTCCACTTCTCCAACTTATGGTAACCTCAAATATATTTTCCATCTGTATGAATTTGCCCATTCTAGACATTTCTTATAAATGCAATCATACAATATTTTTCCTTTTGTGTCCGACCTACTTCACTTAGTTTCAAATTTGGGTTGTTTTCAAGGTTCGTCTATATTGTGTATCAGAATGTCATGCTTTTTTTTATAGTTGAATAATATTCCATTGCACAAATATATAGAGCCACATTTAATCACCCTACTAAGGTATGCTGAATCATGTTAAGAGGTAATGATGGTTCTCATCTTCCAAGAAGGTTATAAAATTTAAATATGACAATGAAAGTAAAAATATTTTGTAAAGAACTATACACGTTTTAAATATTATTTTCTCTGAAGTTTTATTTCTTAGCTAAACCTCATTTCTTTCATCATAATATGTAAATAACACATCTGCCACTAATGAGAGGTTTAACCTGGAATCACAAGTTTTTAGGTAACTGTTTCTTCATCTTTAATAGTAAGGATCAGTATGGTATTTGTAGAGGGTGGTGTTGCCCCTGTTTTCAGGAAATATCCTAGTTTAAGTCCTGATTCTACTGCTAAAGAATTATTTCACTTAGGCCATTTACTTAGTCTCCCTGAGCCTCAGTTCCTGGCTGTGTAGGGAAGGGGTAGTTGCTCTCAAATACCATCAGCTCTAACATTGTGTAGATCCATCTAAAGAACAACTGAGGTGAGCTATAAGACATATTAATGACTAGAGTCAAGCATTTATTTATTTATTTATTTTTGATGCAAGGAATACAAATTCATTCAGAAAGCTGGCGGACCACGAAGATGGCAGACTAGTATCTCCTGAAAAAATATCTTATTAGGGTTTGGATGCCAGTTTCTTTGATAGCACAGGGAGGGGGAGGGGATGAGGAAGTAAAGTAAACAGGCCATAAGATTTGCAAATGTCCCCTGGAATGGCCAGCCTTGGGGAGGTGATGTGTTAATTTCTTCTTTCTTGCAACCATCCACAGGTGGACAGGGTCAGGATGTACAAAGGCACTTTGATTTAATATTCAGGCAAGGGGGCAGGGTTCCCTGAGGTAGGCCATTCTGTATGATTATAATAACAAAAGCAATGAAAAGCGAAGGTGAAAGTCGAAGAAACAAATAAAACTTGGAGTCCGATTTGGCTCTTCCCTGTCAATGTCCATTCCACAATCTTGTGGAAAAAGGTGTGACAATATTCTAACTGCCCCATCAGATGGATCTTTCCAGGAGTGTCCGCTATCGGTGTCAGTGTTCCAAGTGTTGAGATTTGTCTTTTGTTCTGCTTTGGAAGTGTCTACTTTACACCTGTAGATTTAAAAATATTCACAATCTAAAAGTTGAGAGTTATCAGGAATTTTGAGAGCTTCAAGCCCAAGAGGCCACATCATAAGTTAAGGAATTTAGCGTTTTTCTATGTATGGTAAGATGCAAGAGTCTGGGCTCACCAAAATCATTTTTTTTGATAGGTACCATAGCTATCTGGGGCCTGTATCCTGTATTTGCATATCCTGAGCTTCCTCAGGGTTCAGCAGCTCATGTTGGAGGGCTGCCATCGCTGATGATTGATTCTCTCCTCTTGGTCAGGAATTTGCCCAATATTTGGGAGACATTTCATTATCAAACTTTGTCCCACAGTCCTGGGAGGCTTATCCCAGGTCAGGCAAAAATTCTCGATATGCCACTGCAGGTGCTAATTTTCAGATTAGGCCTACTGATAATTAAAGATGCTCTAGATCCTCTGTCTAACTATGATCCAGTCGAGATTTTCCCTTGTTGTTTCTTCCCATACCTAGAATCACATTATTATAATTTTTCTACGTTATAAAAGTGATCTATTTCCTTAAGATGTTTAGCCATAGAAATTTTGTTGGAGGCCTAGTTACACACTGGGTACTGCAAGAGACAGCAATCTTATAAAATAGACAGGATATAAGTAATACAGCTGGTAACACTGACAAAGACATAGTGCAGCAGGGAGACACAAAGCATAAACGATTTTTTAAAACATTTTTTGAGATGAGGCTTAATCTTTCAGAGATAGATTTTTAGAAATAAGATAGGAAATGAAGTCTCGTGGAATAGAAATTCTATAGGTGTGATGTCTAATAGTAGTTCTGTATAACCACAGGTGAGCTACCATGGAATATTACTCAGCCATAAAAAGGGACAAAATTGGGTCATTTGTAGAGATGTGGATGGACCTAGAGACTGTCATACAGAGTGAAAGTCAGAAAGAGAAAAATATCATATATTAATGAATATATGTGTAATATAGAGTCAAACTTTTAGAAAGATAAAATTAATTATTTTGGAAATGTATTCTATGATATAGGATGATTTTCTGGAGAACATTCGAGTCATTATCAGGAATGTCTTAAGAAAAAAGTGATTTTGGATTATTCCCAAATTGAACTGATGAGACTATCCCCAGCTAATGTCAATTACTTTAATTAGCCTACTACATGTACACTAATTAATTAATCTTCAAATTCCCTCTATAGAGAAGAACATTAATGAGGAAATCAATTTATTAACAGATATTAAATACAGATATGATATGATTAGCCCAAGGATATGGAGTAAGTCATAGTCCAGGTTTGACTGTGGAAGCAGAGCCCCCAGCCAGACCTGGGCCATTATGGCCCTGTATAAAATATGATTTAATGAATATCCCTAATAGGGGTTTCAGTCAACTCACTGAGGGTCTTGAGGTCTGTATCCCTCAGTTCTTAGTATTTTCCTTGAAGTTATATCTCCTGCAAAGTTCAGTCTTTCCTTCTTTTCTTCTCTCTTACTGAGCCATTGGTTTCCACTGGCTATGCTATTAGATGGAATATACACGATGATGAATAAGTCATAGGTATTTCTAAAATAGAAAATCAACAGTAACATAATAATAGTGGGGGAATTTAACACCTCACACCAATGGACAGATCATCCACACAGAAAATTAATAAATAAACACAAGCTTTAAATGACACAATAGACCAGATAGATTTAGTTGATATTTATAGCACATTCCATCCAAAAGCAGCAGATTACATTTTCTTCTCAAGTGCACATGGAACATTCTGCAGGATAGATCACATCTTGGGTCACAAATCAAACCTCAGTAAATTTAAGAAAATTGAAATCATATCAAGCTTCTTTTCTGAACACAATGCTATGAGATTAGAAATCAATTACAGGGAAAAAAATGTAGAAAACACAAACACATGGTGGCTGAAAAATACGTTACTAAATAAACAAGAGATCACTGAAGATATCAAAAAATACCTAGAGACAAATGACAATGAAAACACGACGATCCAAAACCTGTGGGATGCAGCAAAAGCAGTTCTAAGAGGGAAGTTTATAGCTATACAAGCCTACCTCAAGAAACAAGAAAAATCTCAAATAAACAATTTAATCTTACACCTAAAGGAACTAGAGAAAAGAACAAGAAAAACCCAAAGTTAGCAGAAGGATACAAATCATAAAGATCAGAGCAGAAATAAATGAAATAGAAACAAAGAAAACAATAGAAAAGATCAATAAAACTAAAAGCTGGTACTTTGAGAAGATAAACAAAATTGATAAACTGTTAGCCAGACTCATCAAGAAAAGGAGGGAGAGGACTCAAATCAATAAAATTAGAAATGGAAACAGAGAAGTTACAACAGGCACCGCAGAAATACAAAGCATCCTAAGAGACTACTAGAAGCAGCTCTATCCCAATAAAATGGACAACCTGGAAGAAATGGACAAATTCTTAGAAATGTATAACTTTCCAAGACTGAACCAGGAAGAAATAGAAAATATGAACAGACCAATCACAAGTAATGAAATTGAAACTGTGATTAAAAATCTTCCAGCAAACAAAAGTACAGGACCAGATGGCTTCAAAGGTAAATTCTATGAAACATTTAGAGAAGAGCTAACACCCATTCTTCTCAAACTCTTCCAAAAATTTGTGGAGGAAGGAACACTCCCAAACTCATTCTATGAGGCCACCATCACCCTGATACCAAAACCAGACAAAGATACTACAGAAAAAGAAAATTACAGATCAATATCACTGATGAATACAGATACAAAAATCCTCAACAAAATACTAGCAAACAGAATCTAACAACACATGAAAAGGACCATACACCATAATCAGTGGGATTTATACCAGGGACGCAAGAATTCTTCAATATATGCAGTTCAATCAATATGGTACACCATATTAACAAATTTAAGAATAAAAACCATATGATCATCTCAACAGATGCAGAAAAAGCTTTTGACAAAATTCAACACCCATTTATCATAAAAACTCTCCAGAAAGTGGGTATAGAGGGAACCTACTTTAATATAATAAAGCCCATATACAACAAACCCACAGCTAACATCATTCTCAGTGGTGAAAAACTGAAAACATTTCCTCTAAGATCAGGAATCAGACAAGGATGTCCACTCTCGCCACTACTATTCAACATAGTTTTGGAAGTCCTAGCCATGGCAATGAGAGAAGAAAAAGAAATAAAAGGATACAAACTGGAGAAAAAGAAGTAAAACTGTCAGTGTCTGCAGATGACATGAGACTATACATAGAGCATCCTAAAAATGCCACCAGAAAACTACTAGAGCTGCTGAATGAATTTGGTAAAGTTGCAGGTTGCAAAATTAATGCACAAAAATCTCTAGCATTCCTATACACTAATGATGAAAAATCTGAAAGTGAAATTAAGGAAATGCTCCCATTTACCACTGCAACAAAAAGAATAAAATACATAGGACTAAACCTACCTAAGGAGAAAAAGACCCTTATGCAGAAAACTATAAGAATCTGGTGAAAGAAATGAAAGATGATACAAACAGATGGAGAGACATACATGTTCTTGGATTAGAAGAATCAATATTGTGAAAATGACTATACTACCCAAAGCAATCTACAGATTCAATGCAAATCCTATCAAATTACTAATGGTATTTTTTACAGAACTGGAACAAAAAATCTTAAAATTTATATGGAGACACAAAAGACCCCGACTAACCAAAGCAGTCTTGAGGGGAAAAAAAGGAGCTGGAGGAATCAGACTCCCTGACTTCAGACTATACTACAAAGCTACAGTAATCAAGACAGTATGGTACTGTCACAAAAACAGGAATATAGATCAATGGAACAGGATAGAAAGCCCAGAGCTAAACCCACCCACCTATGGTCAACTAATCTATTACAAAAGGGGCAAGGATATACAATGGAGAAAAGACAGTCTCTTCAATAAGTGGTGCTGGTAAAACTGGATAGCTACATGTAAAAGAATGAAATTAGAACACTCCCTAACACCATACACCAAAAAAACCCTCAAAATGGATTAGAGATCTAAATGTAAGACTGAGCACTATAAAACTCTTAGAGGAAAACAAAGGAAGAACACTCTTTGACATTAATCACAGCAAGATCTTTTTTGATCCACCTCCTAGAGTAATGGAAATAAAAACAAAAATAAACAAATGGGACCTAATGAAACTTAAAAGCTTTTGTACAGCAAAGGAAACCATAAACAAAGGAAAAGACAACCCTCAGAATGGGAGAAAATATTTGCAAATGAATCATTGGACAAAGGATTAATCTCCAAAATATGTAAACAGCACATGCAGCTCAATATTAAGAAAACAAACAACCCAATCCAAAAATGGGCAGAAGACCTAAATAGACATTTCTCCAAAGAAGACGTACAGATGGCCAAGAAGCACATGAAATCTGCTCAACATCACTAATTATGAGAGAAATGCAAATCAAGCCTACAATAAGGTATCATGTCACACCAGTCAGAATGGCCGTTATCAGAAAATCTACAAACAACAAATGCTGTAGAGGGTGTGGAGGAAAGGAAACCCTCTTGCACTGTTGGTGGGAATGTAAATTGATTCTGCCACTATGGAGAACAGTATGGTTGTTCCTTAAAGAACTAAAAATAGAACTACCATATGACCCAGCAATCCCACTACTGGGCATATACCCAGAGAAAACCATAATTAAAGAAGACACATGCACCCCAATATTCATTGCAGCACTATTTACAGTAACCAGGTCATGGAAACAACCTAAATGCCCATTGACAGAAGAATAGACAAAGAAGATGTGGTATATATATATACAATGGAATATTACTCAGCCATATAAAGGAATGAAATTGGGTCATTTGTAGAGATGTGGATGCATCTAGAGACTGTCATACAGAGTGAAGTAAGTCAGAAAGAGAAGAACAAATATCATATATTAACACATATATGTGGAACCTAGAAAATGGTACAGACGAACTGGTTTGCAGAGCAGAAATCTAGACACAGAAGTACAGGAAAAACGTATGGATACCAAAGGGGGAAAGCGGCGGGGGTGGGTTGTGTGTGTGATGAATTGTGAGATTGGGATTGACATGTTTACACTGATGTGTATAAAATGGATGACTAATAAAAATAAATAAATAAACATAAAAAAAATCCAAATGACAAAAGCGTGTTGTGATTGTGCAATGCACGTCAGACCTGGAGGAGTGTAATGCAGTAAATATGAGTGCTGCCCCTGAAGACTTTGTAACGTAAAAGGCAACACAGTGACAAAGGCAGAGACAGTCGCTGTATCCTTCAGAAATTGACAATGGATAAATTGCAGGAGACTCCAGTTATTAAGAAACAATCTTTCATAATGGAAGATAAACGAACAGATTAAAGCTTACTCAAGAGGAAATGTAGGATCCACGGTGGACCACAGGGTGAACAGCTATCAGGAGCTCAGGCATCCTGCTGTCGAGTGGGAGCGTGAGCTGTGACGTCACGCAGACTGAAGTCTGAAATTCTCCATCACTCATTATCTCTGTGACTCTGCAAAACCTCACTGAATCTCAGAAGGAAAAAAAAAAGAAAAAAATATGTTTCATTTAAGTGTGCGATTTGTTACTCAGTAGGACCTTAGTACATACTTCTTTGCTTCTTATCTCCCTCTATTATTCACAAAAGTAAATGAAATATACCGACTATAATACATTTGAAAACTGGCAGTAACTCCTTCAACATCATCATTTAGCAGAATATAAGGGAATTGCAGTTATGAAATTTGGAAGCTCGTTTAAGAGAAATGACTTGTCGTCTTTTTTAATATGAGCATTTAAAGCTATAATTTCCCTCTAAGCATGTCTTCACCACATCCCACAAATTGTGATGTTGCATTTGCATTTTCATTCCGTTCAAAATACTTTATTTCCTTTGTCACTACTTTTATGACTTGAGGGTTATTTACACATATGTTGTTTAATGTAATACAATTTTTGAGAATTTTGTGGATATCTTGGTTACTATTTTTAATTTAGTTTATTTGTGGTCAGAGAACATGTCCTATATAAATTCAGTCCTTTTAACTATATTGAGACTTGTTCTATGGTTCAACATACAGTCTGTTTTGATTGATGTTCTGTGTGTATACTTGAAAAGAATGTGAGTGCTGCTGTTGTTTGGTGGAGTGCTCTATAAACATGAATTAAACCAATTTGGTTCAGACTATTGTACAAAAACAAAACAAAACACAAGAAAACAAAACAAAACAAAACCAAAATAAGCCCTGATCAATGATCACTGTTGAGTAGCCAGTCATATGAGGCAAACTCAGATTTAAGGAACTACATGCCTGTACCAAATGAATATTATCAATATTTCTAGACTAAGTGTGCTCGGCTATCTTGCCTGATCTGCTTCATGTGACTATCCAACTTTTAGCTGATCATGGAACTTGCTGGGTGTTTCCATAAAAGCAAAACAATATATTGCAGCATGACTCAGTAAAGGCATTTCAAATTGGATATGGCTGTTTGAGGAGCCAGAATGCCAAGATCTATATGCTATGACGATGATCATCATCATTGTCATGATCTTAAATTCTTTGTTCAGGGCCCATAATGTTCTTGGCGCTATATGTCCTAGGCATGGCCATTTTTGATAATTATTTCAGGTGCTTCAAAGGAAACTATCTAAAAAATACCAAGGTGAAAGGACTTGCCACTGAGCTTCTGTTTGGACTTTTTTTTTTTTTTGCATTGTTTCCTATACACTGACTGCTGTGCACACATTTCCCACGGTTGACGAGGATGAGTAAATTAACTCTGTTTAGCATCTTAGCCAGTATATCAGAGAATTTAGATTATAAGGAGCATCTCAGCTCAAGGATGCCATTTGCCATTACACTTATTTTTGATGACACCACCATTCCACTTTTATTTGGTAGGATGGGAGATGTTCTGATATCTGAGAAGGTCTATTTATTCCCAGATGCATCTTTCTCAGTGATTCGAATGGATGCTATAAATGCTAAAAAGAGGACTTGGAGCTTGAGTTAGGGTCTATAGGAATATTGACTGGAGCGTCCAGAAGTAGGACATACCAGGGTAGATGCAAACTGAACATAAATATGGAAAAACACGGAGAAAGCCAGACTGTGTTTACACCTAAAGGGACAATTTCAGATAAAACAATAGAGGAGCAGGACAGCAAGATCCCAGTGAACACAGAGATGAGGCCTTTGATGATGAGACCCTTTGATCAAAGCTTGGTGAGCGTTAAAGTGCACATCTGGCCAGGTGAATCTAGCGTGAAAGACTAGAGGCACATTGGGCTCTTTGGAGAAATGAGAAATGGTGAGGAGGAAATTCTGGATCTCTGCAGATAGACAGTGGGCATGGAACTGTGTGCCTGTGGAGAATCTGGGAAAACCAGAGTTGATGGGAGCTGACCTATGGGGTTCTGCCTCCAGAAGTGTCCAGGGGAGTGAATAGGGAGCCCAGCAATTCAACAGATGCTGTCTTGGGTAAACCTCACAACATCACAAAGAGCAGCACATGGTGGGTATACAAACTCTTTTTCACCAAGAAAAAAAAAAATAAGGTTCACAAGAGCTGAAAGGACTGTAGTTAAGTCAAACAGTCAGGCAATTGCAGACTCAGGACTCAAATTCGATCAGCTTACTCTCAGCCCAGGGCCCTTTTCACCCTAAGAACAAGCCTTCTCTCAAGCTTCTTTCCTTATCTTTTGGTCAGAATTATACCTTCTTATTGTATCTGTTATAACTAACTCAATTCATCCTGGGTAGTAGTTAGTAATTTCCATGTCTCATACCATATTAAAACCTATAATAATAATAACAATAACAGTAATAAAATGGTAATGATGATGATGACAGTGGCTAAAATCTATTATGGACAATGCACTAGGTGCTAAGCATTTTACACATATAGGTATTATCCAATTTAATTACAGTAAGCAAGAAGATAGGTACTGTAATTATCTCCATTTTATAGAATGGGAAGCTGAGACTCATGGTGCTTGAGCTACTTTCACATAGCTGGTAAGTGGTAGACGTGAAATATTGAACCCAGATCTTCTGACCCCAGAGATACCCTTCTTTACCCCTCAGAATAATGTGTCCTTCCATTGCAAGCAGGGATCAAGCTGTTCTTATTTTTATTTCTACAGCATCGTGCATCATGGTTTGTAACTATCTACTGCACTACATTTGTTTAACATGACATTTGCCAAAAAAAAAAGCTTGTTGAAGTGAATCATAGCTTGATACTTCAGGAGCATTGAGTCAATTATTAAGGAGAACACCATTGTCAGTTGAGAAACAGTGGTTTGATATAAACCAGAAGTACATTGTCTGCCTGTACCCAGATGTGGAAAGTGTGAAGCAGAGATGACAATAAGAAAGAACATATAGTGAACCCTTTCTATGACTCAGGCAAATTCTTCTAGAGGCAAGTTTGGGAGAAGTAAAGTGGACCAAGAGAATATGCAGCTTTGAAGTTCAGACCTGGGTTTCAATCTTGACTAGCTATTTGGCTTAGTTCTGTGTTATTAGACAAAATAGAGTAGCTTCTCTGAGTCTCAGCTTTTATCATTTCTACAATGAATATAGCAATCAGCATTTTGGAATCATGTAGAAATTAAATCAGATAATGTATACATCAGCCTTCTGAAGGTTCCTATATCTCTCTCTCCTGAGTTATGTCACTATCAGATTTACATGTGGCTTCTTTATCTGCTTTTAACTGATTAAATTTCATAGAATCTTGAAAGGCAGTTATGATTATCCCTATTTCACTAATAAAAAAGTGAGTCATGGTAGTTAAGTATGTATATTGAGGAGAAGAAAAGGGCCCAGATGGGGTTGATTGAAAACCCCATAGTTTTCCCATAATATATGTAAAATATTCCCTCATCAGAGATCTCCAGGACTATTTTAAGACCCTCTTAAATAGTGTAGAGGCTATGGTCACCCATTTTTAGTTTGAATTCCATTTTGCTACATGGTCAACCTGTGTTGAAAGCCATTCAATAGATAGTTTCAAAATTCCACAAGAAAGCTTAAAAGGCCCTTTGTTGACAATTCTCTTCTTATATTTTTGTGCCTCAGTCTTGGACTTTTCTGCATTTTCATATTGATTTCATTAATATCTAGTTGCTTATTTTTCTCAAATGTACTGGCTACGATTTTGCCTCTGTAATTTGGAACACAATGTTCACTCTGCTTGAAAAAGACTCACCTCACCTGGTTTGCTTGGTGAACTCCTATACATCCTGAAAACTCCCATTCATATTGTTCCTCCCTTTTTGCCATTCCCTGGATCCAGGGTATCCCTCATTATTCCCATAACACCTGGTGCTAACCTTCAATACAATATTGCCTAAACCTGCCAATCTTAAAACACACACACACACACACACACACACACACACACACACACTTAGGAACCTTTGAAAAACAGATTCCCAGACCAGATCCAAGTCAGTGCAATTAAAACTTCCAATGGAGGCACATATAAACCTTAATGTTTATAAGCTCTTCAATCAATTTTATGGTCTGATAAGTCTAGTACTACTTAAATGAACCAAACAGTAAGTTGCAATAAAATTGTCTATGTGCAGGCTTCCCTGTTGGTGCAGTGGTTGAGAGTCCACCTGCCAATGCAGGGGATATGGGTTCATGCCCCGGTCCGGGAGGATCCCACATGCTGTGGAGCGGCTGGGCCCGTGAGCCATGGCCACTGAGCCTGCACCTCTGGAGCCTGTGCTCCACAACGGGAGAGGCTACAACAGCGAGAGGCCCACGTACCACAAAAAAAAAAAAAAAAAAAAATTGTCTATGTGTGTCTGTCTGTCTCTATCTAGCTTGTGGTGTCCTTTAAGAATATAACTGTACCTTTTTCAGGATTAATTTTCTAGTTTATTGCCTGGAAATACAGTCTTCAGAAATTATTTGATGAATGAATGAGCTAACAAAAGAATAGAATGAAAACAAGCCTCTCATATTATCTCTAGAAATCTTTCCAAGTGATCATGAATAAGAATTCTAGATGTCCTGTTGCAGATTTCTATCTGGCACTATGTGTTTTGTTTTCATTAAAAAAAATGTTTGGTGTTAGATCAGCAGAGACTCTTTGACCTGAAGACTGGACATGAGTTCTGAAGCAGCTGATCATCAGAGTCAAATTAGATTGGTGAAATTTTGACTGTAGACAAGTATATATCCAAAAGTCATTTAACATGCATATAGACTTGAATTTGTTGAAGCTCATAACAGGTAATATATACTGAAAAAAAAAAAAGATCCTTCCTTTAAAAATTCTAAATGATGATAGAGAAGAAAAGTAGTGATAAACAAGAATATCAGAGAAAAGGTAAGGACAGCAGACAAAAGATTAAAATATATCCCTGAGTTCTAGGACTTCTATAATCACTAAGGACCTCTTCAGTTTATAACATGTATCTCTCTTCTTTGCATTATAAAGTCCACACTCCTCCTCATGGCATATAAGGCCCTCCAAGTCTTGACCAATCAACTCTGAAAATTTCATTTTATTTTGTTTCACCACTCATCCATAGAACCACTTATAAGAAACACCTCTTTTTTCCCTTTCCCTCTTCTTCTTTCTCTCTCTCCCTCATGAACTGTTTCATCAAAGAGAAATAAGCTAGACACTAAAGAAGGATTTACCTTGTACACTTTCTACAACAGGGAAGAAGGTCCAGTGTAAACTGAGCTCGACTTTGCCTAAATAAAAAGCAGGAAACCTTTTAAATGCTAGAGTGTATTAAAGGAAAGGTGCTCAAGGGCATTGAAGGCAGTTTGGTTCATGTGACCACATCATCTGTGTTTGCTAATCAGAACTTATCTGGAGGGAGGGGAGACAAATTTCTTGATGACAGGACGCAGTTGTGCAATTTGGAGCAAAGTTCCAATCAAGCTAGGCCTTTACCCTCCCAGAGGACTGGGAGGTTAGAATTATCTCCTAAATTGTCTGCATTTCAGAGAGTATGCTCCTAGGTCCTTGAGGAGAGAGTTCAGGTTGATAGAAGGTTCATATCCCAAAGGGCAGGTAAATGATTTATCACTGCCTCCTTAGCTGTTCTAAAAGGGGTTCAGGGATTTACAATCCTATCATCAAGTTTTGGCTGGAATAAACAGTTAGTTCTCCTGGCACTGCTGAGACTTTCTTAGGCCGGCATTTTTAAGGAGTCTGGGGGCATCCTGGGGACACAGCTTTAAGCTGCTAGAATCCATGTTAGTGTTTGATCAAATCTCTAAGTGAAGTGGTTCAGACTGAATCATTAAATGCAGAGAGAGTTTGCATTTCTCGCTTGATTCTGGGATACACCTAATTTCATTTTTCCCTAGAGAGCAAATTCAAAAATAAAATCACAATGATATAATAATAAAGCTAATATTCAGGATGAACAGTGAGGGGAGAAAATAAATTCTATTTCCCAGGCAGTGAAAATAGCATGTACCAAGAAAGAGTAGTAATAAAGAGTCTGGAAAATTCCAGAAAAGCAAGAGGATGGTCATTGTTGTTAACAAGTTAACATCTCCATTCTTCAGCATGACAGGCAAATAGTCATTTACTTGTCTTGAACAAGGGAGGCAAAGGGAATCCCTGGGGGAAGCAGGTGCCTGAGGAGACAGACATTTTAGTTATCTATTGCTGTACAGCAAGCTATCCAAAGCTTAGTGACCTAAAAGAACAAAGTTTTTCTTACATCTCATGCTTTTGTGGGTCAAGAACTCAAGCAGTGTTCAGCTGGTCAATTTTCTGCTTCATGTGGTATCGGTTGGGTCATTCTGTGATTTTTAAGTGGTGGCTTCACTCTCATGCCTGTGCCTTAGAAGGGGAGTTGGAGGTCGGACTTAGCTGTGCCATCTCCCCCTCCCTTTAGAGCTCTTCCACATGCTCTCTCTAGCATGGGAGTTGGGGGACTCAGGGCTTCCAGAGGCAAGGCAAAAGCTCCCAATCCTCCCAAAGTCTAGATTCAGAACATGGAACATGCAAAGCATCACTTTCCCTGTGCCCTATTGGTCAAACAGCCACAGGTCAACTCAGGTTCAAGGGGAGGGAAATAGGTCTTAACTTTTGGTTAAACGAGTGGTGAAAAATGTGTGGCCATCTTTAATCAACTACTGCAGACTTATACAGATGTTACTTATTCACCCAGAATCGATGTCATAAGAAGAGAGAATGTTTGGTCTTTTTATGGTTGTGTTTATATTATCATATTAAGTGTCTAAAGATACCAATGTGACAAGTAAAAATAAATAAGATGGCCCCTAATGTCTACTGAGTATACAAAATATTTTTGTGTTCATTAGTAATGGTGTTAATTGCTATTATTAAACACCTCCTATGTGTCAAAATTTATACTTGCAACACTTCATACAATTCTCACAACCATTTTGAGAGAGGCATTTTATCTTCATTTTGCAAGTTAGAAAACTGATATTCAGAAACACAAATTTTGTTGTCCCAGGGCACATAGTTAGAATTCTGGAGTTGAAATTCATGGACATCAAAGTTCGGGGTCTTTCAATGGAGTCACATCACCATCCCACATGCCACATAAAGACACTTGTGCTGCCAGAACAGTGGTCATTATTTCTGTTTCACATATAATATGACACAGGCTTAAGGTAAGCAGTTTACCCAACAGTGTAAAGCTGAAAAGTAAAGTGCACGGACTCATCATACCATGCAATTTTTTTTAATTTAACATCTTTACTGGAGTATAATTGCTTTACAATGTTGTGTTAGCTGTGGCTGTATAACAAAGTGAATCAGCTTTATGTATACATATATCCCCATATCTCCTCCCTCTTGCACTTCCCTCCCACCCTCCCTATCCCACCCTTCTAGGTGGACACAAAGCACTGAGCTGCTCTCCCTGTGCTATGTGCTGCTTCCCACTAGCTATCTATTTTATATTTGGTAGTGTATATATATCAATGTCACTCTCGCACTTTTTCCTAACTTATACTTCCCTCTCCCCATGTCCTCAAGTCCATTCTCTACATCTGTGTCTTTATTCCTTTATCGCTAGGTTCTGCAGAATCATTTTTTTTTTTAGATTCCGTAAATGTGTGTTCACATATGGTATTTGTTTTTCTCTTTCTGACTTTCTTCACTCTGCATGAGAGTCTCTAGGTCCATCCTCACTGCAAATAACTCAATTTTGTTTCTTTTTATAGCTGAGTAATATTCCATTGTATATACGTGCCACATCTTCTTTATCCATTCATCTGTTGATGGACACTTAGGTTGCTTCCATGTCCTGGCTATTGTAAATAGATCTGCAAGGAACATTGTGGTACATGACTCTTTTTGAATTATGGTTTTCTCAGAGTATATGCCCAGTAGTGGGATTGCTGGGTAATATGGTAGTTCTATTTTTAGTTTTTTAAGGACCACCATACTGGTCTCCATAGTGGCTGTTTCAATTTATATTCTCACCAACAGTGCAAGAGGGTTCCCTTTTCTCCACACCCTTTCCAGCATTTATTGTTTGTATATTTTTTGATGATGGCCATTCTGACCAGTGTGAGGTGATACTTCATTGTAGTTTTGATTTGCATTTCTCTAATAATTAGTCATGTTCAGCATCCTTTCATGTGTTTGTTGGCAATCTGAATATCTTCTTTGGAGAAATGTCTATTTAGGTCTTCTGCCCATTTTTGGATTGGGTTATTGTTTTTTTTGATATTGAGCTGCATGAGCTTCTTGTATGTTTTGGAGATTAATCATTTGTCAGTTGCTTCATGTGCAAATATTTTCTCCCATTCTGAGGGTTGTCTTTTCATCTTGTTTATGGTTTCCTTTGTTGTAAAAAAGCTTTTAAGTTTCATTAGGTCCCATTTGTTTATGTTTCTTTTCTTTCCATTTCTCTAGGAGGTGTGTCAAAAAGGATCTTGCTGTGATTTATGTCATAGAGTGTTCTGCCTATGTTTTCCTCTAAGAGTTTTATAGTGTCTGCTTTACATTTAGGTCTTTAATCCATCTAGAGTTTATTTTTGTGTATGGTGTTAGGGAGTGTTCTAATTTCATTCTTTTACATGTAGCTGGCCAATTTTCCCACACCACTTATTGAAGAGGCTGGCTTTTCTTCATCGTGTATTATTTTCTGCTTTATCAAAGATAAGGTGACCATATGTGCGTGGATTTATCTCTGGGCTTTCTACCCTGTTCCATTGATCTATATTTCTGTTTTTGTGCCAGCACCATACTGCCTTGATTACTGTAGCTTTGTAGTATAGTCTGAAGTCCAGGAGCCTGGTTCCTCCAGCTCCATTTTTAGTTCTCAAGATTGCTTTGGAAATTTGGGGTCTTTTGTGTTTCCATACAAATTGTGAAATTTTGTTCTAGTTCTGTAGTTTGATAAGGATTGTATTGAATATGTAGATTGCTTTGGGTAGTATAATCATCTTCACAATGTTGATTCTTCCAATCCAAGAACAAGGTATATCTCTCCATCTGTTTGTACCACGTTTAATTTCTTTCACCAGTGTCTTATATTTTTCTACATACAGGTCTTTTGTCTCCTTAGGTAGGTTTATTCCTAGGTATTTTATTTTTTATGTTGCACTGGTAAATGGGAGTGTTTCTTTAATTTCTCTTTCAGATTTTTCACCATTATTGTATAGGAATGCAAGAGATTTCTGTGCATTAATTTTGTATCCTGCTACTTTACCAAATTCATTGATTAGCTCTAGTAGTTTTCTGGTAGCATCTTTAGGATCCTCTATGTATAGTATCATGTCATCTGCAAAGAGTGACAGATTTACTTCTTCTTTTCTGATTTGGATTCCTTTTATTTCTTTTTCTTTTCTGATTGCTATGGCTAAAAATTCCAAAACTATGTTGAATAATATTGGTGAGAGTGGACAACCTTGTCTCATTCTTGATCTTAGAGGAAATGGTTTCAGTTTTTTGCCATTAAGAACTATGTTGGCTGTGAGTTTGTCATATATGGCCTTTAATATGTTGAGGTAAGTTCTCTCTATGCATAGTTTCTGCAGAGCTTTTATCATAAATTGGTGTTAAATTTTGTCAAAAGCTTTTCGTTTTTTGGTTTTCCTCCTTCAATTTGTTAATATGGCATATCACATCAAATGATTTGCATATGTTGAAGAATCCTTGCATTCCTGGGATAAACCCCACTTGATCATCGTGTATGATCCTTTTAATGTGCTGTTGGATTCTTTTTGCTAGTATTTTGTTGAGGAATTTTACATCTATGTTCATCAGTGATATTGGCCTGTAATTTTCTCTTTTGCGCCATCTTTGTCTGGTTTTGATATCAAGGTGATGTTGGCCTCGTAGAATGAGTTTGGGAGTTTTCCTCCCTCTGCTATATTTTGGAAGAATTTGAGAAGGATAGGTGTTAGTTCTTCTGTAAATGTTTGATAGAATTCACCTGTGAAGCCATCTGGTCCTGGGCTTTTGTTTGTTGGAGGATTTTTAATCATAGTTTCAATTTCAGTGCTTGTGATTTGTCTGTTTATATTTTCTATATCTTCCTAGTTCTGTCTTGGAAGGTTATGCTTTTCTAGGCATTTGTCCATTTCTTCCAGGTTGTCCATTTTAATGGCATATAGTTGCTTTTAGTAATCTCATGATCCTTTTTATTTCTGCCGTGTCAGTTGTTTCTTCTCCTTTTTCATTTCTAATTCTATTGATTTGAGTTTTCTCCTTTTTTTTCTTGATGAGTCTGGTTTATGGTTTATCAAGTTTGTTTATCTTCTCAAAGAACCATCTTTTAGTTTTATTGATCTTTGCTCTTGTTTCCTTCATTTCTTTTTAATTTATTTCTTATCTGATCTTTATGATTTCTTTCTTTCTGTTAACTTTGGGGATTTTTTCATCTTCTTTCTCTAATTGCTTTAGGTTTAAGGTTAGGTTGTTTATTTGAGATGTTTCTTGCTTCTTGCGGTAGGATTGTATTGCTATAAACTTCCCTCTTAGAACTGCTTTTGCTGCATCCCATAAGTTTTGCATTGTCATGTTTTCATTGTCATTTGTTTCTAGGTTTTCTCTTTTTTTTTTGATTTCTTCTTTGACTTCTTCAGTGATCTCCTGGTTATTTAGTAGTGTATTTTTTAACCACCATGTGTTTGTATTTTTTACAGATTTTTTTCCTGTAATTGATATCTAGTGTCACAACGTTGTGGTCAGAAAAGATATCTGATACAATTTCAATTTTCTTAAATTTTTCTAGGTTTCATTTGTTACCCAACATATGATCTATTGTGGAGAATGTTCCATGAACACTTGAGAAGAAAGTGCATTTTGGTTTTTTTTGGATGGAATGTCCTATAAATATCAATTAGGTCCATCTTATTTAATGTATCATTTAAAGCTTGTGTTTCCTTGTTTATTTTCATTTTGCATGATCTCTCCATTGTTAAAAGTGGGTGTTAAAGTCCCCTACTATGATTGTGTTACTCTTGACTTCCCCTTTTAAGGCTGTTAGCATTTGCCTTATGTATTGAGGTGCTCCTATGCTGGGTGCATAAATATTTACAATTGTTATAACTTCTTCTTGGATTGATCCCTTGATCATTATGTAGTGTCCTTTTTGTCTCTTGTAATAGTCTTTATTTTAAAGTTTATTTTGTCTGATATGAAGAATTGCTACTCCAGCTTTCTCTTGCTTTCCATTTGAATGGAATGTCTTTTTCCATCCCCTCACTTTCAGTCTGTATGTGTCTTTAGGTCTGAAGTGGGTCTCTCGTAGACAGGATATATACAGGTCTTGTTTTTCTATCCATTTAGCCAGTCTACATCTTTTGGTTCAAGCATTTAATCCATTTACATTTAAGGCAATTATTGATGTGTATGTTCCTATTACCATTTTATGAATTGTTTTGGGTTTGTTATTGTAGGTGTTTTCCTTCTTTTGTTTTTCCTGCCTAGAGAAGTTCTGTTAGCATTTGTTGTAAAGCTGGTTCATTGGTGCTGAATTCTTTTAGCTTTTGTTTGTCTGTAAAGGTTTTAATTTCTGCCTCGAATCTGAATGAGATCCTTGATGGTAGCGTAATCTTGGCTGTAAGTTTTCCCCTTTCATCACTTTTAATATATCTTGCCACTCTCTTCTGGCTTGCAGAGTTTCTGCTGAAAGATCAGCTGTTAACCTTATGGGGATTCCCTTTTATGTTATTTGTTGTTTTTTTCCTTGCTGCTTTTAATATTTTTTCTTTGTATTTAATTTTTGATAGTTTGATTGATATGTGTCTTGGTGTGTTTCTCCTTGGATTTATCCTGTTTGGGGCTCTCTACACTTCCTGGACTTGTTTATTTTCTTTCCCTTATTAGGGAAGCTTTCCATATAATCTCCTCAAATATTTTCTCAGTGCCTTTTTTTCTCTTCTTCTTCTGGGACCACTATAATTTGAATGTTGGTGTGTTTAATGTTGTCCCAGTGGTCTCTGAGACTGTCCTCAATTCTTTTCATTCTTTTTTCTTTATTCTGTTCTGTGGTAGTTTTTTCCACCATTTTGTCTTCAAGGTCACTTATCCAGTCTTCTACCTCTGTTATTATGCTATTGATTCTTTCTGGAGAATTTTTAATTTCATTTATTGTGCTCTTCATCAGTGTTTGCTTGCTCTTTAGTTCTCATAGGTCCTTGTTAAATGTTTCTTTTATTTTCTCCTTTCTTTTTCCATAATTTTGCATCATCTTTGTTTTCATTCCTCTAAATTCTTTTTCAGGTAGACTGCCTATTTCCTCTTCATTTGTTTGTTCTGGGTTTTTTTTACCTTGCTCCTTCATCTGCTGTGTGTTTCTCTGTCTTCTCATGTTGCTCAACTTACTATGTGTGTGGTCTCCTTTTTGCAGGCTGCAGGTTCTTAGTTCCCATTGGTTTTGTTGTCTGCCCCCAGTGGCTAATGTGGGCTCAGTGGGTTGTGTAGGCTTCCTGGTCGAGGGGACTGTTGCCTGTGTTCTGGTGGAGGTGGGCAGGACTGCATCCAGTGTTGTGTTTTGGGGTGTCTGTGACCTTATTGTGATTTTAGTCAGGCTCTCTGCTAATGGTGGGGTTGTGTTCCTGTCTTGCCTGTTGTTTGGCATAGGGTGTCCAGCACTGTAGCTTGCTGTTCACTGAGTGGAGCTGGGTCTTAGCATTGAGATGGAGATCTCTGGGAGAGCTTTCACCATTTGATATTACCTGGAGCTGGGAGGTGTCTGGTGGACCAATGTCCTGAACTCAGCTCTCCCAATGCAGAAGCTCAGGCTTGACACCTGGCTGGAGCACCAAGACCCTGTCAGCCACAGCAGCTGTGTGACAGCAGGTGAAGGATTCCACCTCTGTGCCTCAGTCTTCTCTTCTCAGCACTCTTTACTGGCTTTTCCTGAAGTCGTCTTCTCCCTTTGATCTTCTTTCTTATCTTCAATTCCACCATAGATGATGAAAGCCTCTCTATCTTTGATGTCGATTGATGGGTCTGGTGACATCTGGCTCACCAGGTCTGGGCCTAGGCCGCGCCAGATGATGGATGGATGTTCATGGCGAACTGGGCCGCACTTCTTATTCTGCCTGGGGCCCCTCACCTCTCCTCCCCACCTGTCGGTGGTGTTGGAAGACAGGGGGTGTGGCATCCAGTCTGACCCCTGGTCTCCCAACCCCAGCCTTGGGGTCTCAGCGGGCTGGGGTCCTCTGACACTCTTGCTTCACCTCCTCAGTGTGTCTCGCGAGAAGCACTCTACCCATGAATATTTAAGCTCCAGAAATTTTAGGTGTTACACACACCATTTATTTGTGATAATTTCAATCATGTTAAAGAACATCCAAACTGTGTGTAACCTTTTGTCATTTCTATGCTTTTGACTGTGTGCTCTTGGAAAATGTAAATTCTTTGCAATTTACAGTGGATTTTCCATTAATGGCAGTGTTCCCATTGTTTCGTTATCTCAGTTTGTTTTAAAACATTTATTACTAATTTGACACAGTGTTTCTCTAATTAAAGTTCATTCTCTAACATGAAATATAGTATTTTATAAAACAGCAAGGACATTTCATTTCCATTTAGAGTGCCAGATATTTCATGGGTGGTTTACAGTACATGTTGCAAGTAATTTTGTTTATTTGTTTAGGAAATCATCATTCCCATCGTTCTTACTCCATATTACCACCCTTAATTTTTCCAGCTAATTCTTGTGTTTCATTCAAAGCTCTTTTATGCAATAGGTTTTGTTTAGACACAATTGTTAATTAAAGTAAGTATATGAATTGCTAAATTGCCTGACAGAAAATATTAGATTTTTCCAAGCAAGACTTATGCTTTTAGCAGAAAGATTATAAAAAACTTTCATACTTAAGGGAAAAAGTGTTTTGAAGACAAAATGAAATCATACTAAACCCTTTTAACCTAAGCAGAATCTAAATTAGCTCTACTCAGTAGCCATCCCCTGTTGGTTCTACTTCCTAAATACATGTTACCAGTGTCTTTTTTCCACCCTACTCCCTTTCCTCCATTCTAGGTCACTGGTTGGTTCTCAAACTCTACATTTTTACCACCCTACCCATCCCCAACATTTTATTTTTTTGTCATATTTTACATCTTTTTATTTTGTGTATCCCTTAACAACCTACTGTAGTTATCGTTGATTTTACACTTTTGTCTTTTAACCACCATACTAGATTTTTAAGTGGCCAATCCACTGCCTTTACTATACATCTGCCTTTACCACTGAGATTTTTCCTATCACATATTTTGTTATTTCTTGTTGTGGCCTTTTCTTCCCACTTTAAAAGACCCTTGCACATTTCCAGTAAGTCTGGTTTAATGGTGATAAACTCTTTAGTTTTTCCTTGTCTGGGAAACTACTGCTCCCCAGTTCTGAATGATAACCAAGCCAAATAAAGTATTCTAGGTTGAAATTTTTTTTATTCCTTTTTAAATTTCTTTCTGGCCTGTAAAATTTGTGCTGCAAAATCAGCTGAGAATCTTACAAAGTTTTCTTTGTGTGTGGCTAGTTGTTTTTCTCTTGCTGATTTTAAGATTCTGCCTTTATTTTTAACCCTTTCCATTTTAAATATAATATATGGGGGTGTAGATCTCTTTAGACTCACCTTGTTTAAGACTCTCTGTGATTGCTGCTCCTGGATGTCTGTTTCCTCCCCCAGGTCAGGAAAGTTTTCAGCCATAAGTTTTTCAAATAAGTTTTCTGTCCCTTTCTCTCTTCACCTTCTGGGACCCCTATAATATGAATGTTAGCATTCTTGATGTTGTCTCAGAGGTACCCTAAAGTCTCCTCATTAAAAAAAAAAAACAAATTCTTGTTCTTTTTGCTCTTCTGATTAGGTGATTTCCATTATTTTGTCTTCCAAATCACTTACCCATTTTTCTGTATTATCTAATCTGCTGTTGATTCCCTCTAGTGTATTTTTTTATTTCAGTTGTTGTATTCTTCAGTCCTGATTGGTTCTTTCTTATATTTTCTAAGGCCTTGTTGAAGTTCTCACTGAGTTCTTCCATTCTTCTCCCGAGTTCGGTGAAATACTTAAAACATTTTCTTTGAACTCTTTAACAGGTAAATCACTTATCTCCATTTCATTATTATTTTTTGTTTGTTTCTCTCTGCTGGAGTCTTATTTTGTTTCATTTGGAAAATATTTCTCTGTCTCCTCATTTGTTTGGCTTCTGTTTTTTGTTTCTCTGAATTAGGCAAAACAGCTACCTCTCCTTATCTTGAAGAAGTGGCCTTGTGTGGGAGCATGCCCTGTGTAGACTGCTTGCAGCTGGTGGTTTTGTCATGCAGGCTGGGGAGTGCTGCACCCAAGCTGACTCTGCAGGGTTGCTGAGGCTAGAGTGGGTGTGTGCCAGGGGAAGTCTCTGGGGGGAATCAAACAATGATGCTCACTGATGTCTCCAATCCTGCGGTTGGTTCCAGAAGTTCCCTGCCCATTTGGCAGAAGCTCTAGGGTTAGTAAATGGATTTCCTTCTCATATAGTCCATGTGTCCTTTAAACTGCTGTTTTATCACTGTATCCCAAAGTGGGTAAGTCTGCTTTGGACCCCTCAGCATTATCACTGCCTACTGCATTGGGGGTGGAGTTCCCATGGATACCATGTCTCTGCCTTTCCTACCCATTTCTATGTGGTTCTTCTGTGTGCAGTACCTGTTCAGTCAACCATCACATGTTCTTTAAGAAAAACTGCTCTATATGTAGGTGTAGACTCAGTGTGTCCATGACTTCAGGATCTTTCTACACCATGACTGTGGACCCCTCCTCTTCCCCTTTGTTCTTAATATAAAAGGAAAAACTACTGAATTAAGGAGAAAATTCTTTTCTAGGAGCCAAAAAAAAAAAAAAAAAAAAAAGGACAAAAAAGAATACCTCTTCAATTCTTTTTTGAGAAATCTGCAAAGCACTTAAAATATTTTATACTTCATATTAAATACTTCAGTTACATTGGAAAGGTTCATAACTTCCAGTGCATAGTCCTGCAATTAAAATATTTAACTGAAGAAAAATGGTATCATTTTTCCCCTACTGAAATTTAAAGTTAGTTATTTTTTGATTGTATAATGTTACCCTGGACTCCCACAAGGCCTTACCCTACATTAAAAATATTGTTTTGTACTAAAAATTCTTTTATTCCTAGCTCTCAAATTGTAAATAATGTAGAAGCATTGCTTAAAGTGTTAAAATAAAAAATGAATCATTTCTTTTTAATAGTCTGCTTGAATAATTATTGGATCAATAGTTCACAGTATACAACCTGCAATTAAATATATTCATTAATTCGATAAAATGGCCATATTTTATACTTGAAAGCCATTAAAGTAATATTATGTAACTCCTAATATAAGACCATTCTTCAGTTATAACATGTTTTTTTTTCAAATTTTCAAAAGTAATTGATTCCTTATTCCAAAAAAAATTTCCCTGAATGATTAAATAAATAAAAAAATATTTAACTCTTTTATGGACTGTATTCAATTAACAAAATCATAATCCTCAGCATAGTGAAATGTTTAAGTCTGAGCAAACACATTTAGGATTTTAACTCAGAAACATTTGTTACAAAAATGTTGAATAGAGTCCAAATCTAGATATTTTGAAAGCAAAAGCAAAAGGCTTTGAAATCAGTTCATAACTGGTTTATGTTAAGAGATATCAATCACTTTTCTTTTCAATCATTTTAGTGTATACCATTGGCCTTAGAAGTCACCATATGCTTGTTCTCATAGACCCAAACATGGAATGTAGACTCAAAACTATTTCTTGAGTGAACAGTTAACTTGATATTGTGCTGGAGAGTCTGGCTACTCAAAGTGTGGCTTCTGGGCCAGCAATATCGGCCCCACCTGAGACCTCGGCACAAAGGCAGAATTCAGACCTGCTTCAGTTCTATCGAATTGGAATCTTCATCTTGAATAGAGTCACATTTTTTTGAATGCACAACATTTGAGAAGCAGTGCTGAAGGAGTTAACAGGACCTTAACTATTAGGAATCTGGATTTATTCTGCTTCTACCAAGTCATGGGTCTATCACTTTGAAGTGCCTTATAAAGTGTAAATGATCTATAAATATGCATTAATATTATTTCCCATGGTGAAGAGAGGTCATCTTATTGCTTATGTCACAAGGCCACCTGTGGTCTAGCAGAGTGAACTCTTGACTTTGAATCAGAAGATATGAACTTAATTATTAGCTTTGTCACCTCCCACTTGTTTTATCTCAGTTTCCCTGTTCAATTCTCTGAGTTTCAGATTCTAGGTCTGTAAAACCAGAATAATGACATTTCAGGGTTAATGTAAGGATCTAATGAGATAATAATATGAAATCACTCTGTAAGCTTTACAGTTCTACACATGTATTAAATATTAATATTGGAGAGCAATTGATAAATTGGTACAGGCTCTGATGACATGGGGTGGAGTACCCCAACCATATTTCATCATGTCTCTCTCCTTCCCAAAACCTTTTGATGACAAAAATCCAAACTCTTTGGCCCTCAGGTTTCTCCCTGAACTGAGCCCTGCCTCCCTCGTGGACATCACTTCCTACCCCCTATTCCTTTTCTCTCATTCTTACAGTCATATTGGGCTTGAGGTCTTTCTGTGAAGACAGCAATTATGTACTTGGCATTTGTCTCCTGTCCTTGCCATTCCCTAGGGCTGGAACTCACTTCCCTCAGATATCATCATGGCCTCAGCATTCAGTTCTCACTGCAAATGCACCTCCTCAGAGAAACCTTCCATGATCTCTGAAAGAGAACTTCACTCACTCTCTGCCCATTTACTCTGTTTCCTGTTTCACTGAATTTATTGTTACCTGACAGTATAATTCAGGGTTCAAACAGGAAATCAGAAAACACCTTAGGTATTTTGAGAAGGAAAATTTTAAAAGAGGAAACGTTTGCATAACAAAAACATTGGATGGTCTGGGAGAACAAAGATCAGACAGAGCCTTACATAACAGCAGGAAATATGGAAGAGCTGAAATTACAAGGAAACTACAACCATGGCCTCAGCTGCCAGAAAAACCTCAAGACTGTGGTTACACAGGAGTTAACCTGGTAGCTGATGCAAATGCCACCTTGGCTGTCTGCTCAATGGTCTGCCTCAGCTTCCACAGGTGGATATTGGCTCTTAGTTCTCTTTTCCTTTTCAGATCTGTGAAAATTGCCTCTTACTGATGGGCTCCTATAGGAGCTCTGACTGCCTGCAAGAGTGTCCAGAAAACAGTTTTGAGAGCTCAAGGCCTCGCATCCCCAGGAATGCTTAGAAGAGTAGATATAAGAAAATGACAACAATATCTGGTACGCATGTATAGTTACTTTCCATCTACCCTACAAAACCATTCTCTCCATGAGAGCAAAGATTTCATCTATTTTCCTGATACAGTAAAAAAATAAAAGAGTAACTGAAATCTAGTTGACAGTCAAAATTTTCTTGTTGAATGAATAATTGAGTGGGTGGATAGTGCTTGAATGAATGGCAGAATCCCCAAAGCTAGTATTATGGTCACTACCTGGATTTCACCCTTTGGTGTGCTACAACTGCAAGTCAAAGGAGCACCCCTCTGCTTGTGGAGTTTGCAGTCACCCTTCCGAACCTGCAGGCATCTGCAGGGTCTCATGTGTTTACATATTTCTCTGTGGGGTAGGACAAGCTAAACCACAGTTAGACAGGGCCCTGGACTGAGAGTTAAGAGACTTGGGCTTCTAGCCGGATCTATTTTTCTGATAACTGGGGATGGGGGTTGAGGAGGTACTTAGAGAAGACACTTTACTTCTCTGAACCTCATTTTTATTTTCTGGGAAGTGGAGACTATGCTTGGTACCCTACTTAGCTCACAGGGATATTGGGAGGACCAGTGGAGACAACGTATTTTGCTACTCATTTATTCATTCACCAAACACTTACTCTATTTCAGGAACAGGGAAGACTCTGGGTATACAACAGTGTGTAAAACACTGTCCTTGAGCTTGAGAAACTCACCACTGTGGAATCTAAATCAACTGCCAATGAAATGAACCTGACAAGAGTTGGAAGGGGACGAGTCAAGTCAGAGTGGTGTGGGAACACATGGGACAGGGGTTTATTCTACTAAAGGAGGCACTAACTCTGTATAGGTGCATTGGCATTTCAGCAGGATCTCCAGGGGCATTGAGTGTTGTCAAGGGGAGAACCAGAAGGAAGCGTGTGTTGCTGTAAAATGTTAAACACATAAGATAGAAAATTAAAAAAAATAAAATTTTGAATTTGGATAAACAATAAATATTCCTCCAATGGTAATGGTGGATGTGTTCTATGTTTGATAATACATGTCTCTATGGAATGGTGTGTCTGTGCATCTATGTGTGTGTATATGTGTGCATGTGTGAGGGTGTGTTTTATAGCATAGTGAATGCAATTCCCACCTAAGGAGGTGGATTGCTTAAATTCAAATTCTAGCTCTACCACCTACTAGCATGTAACTGTGGGCCATTAACTTAACTTATCTATGTATTAGTTTACTTACCTTAAACCTCATTTAATAATAGTACCTACTTTATAGAGTTGTGAAAACTATATGAGTTTATACATACAAACTTCTTTTAATAGTGTCTGACTATTGAACAGCGTAAACACAGAAAATCCAGCTATTATTACAATAACTGTGGTCTCTTACTTCAATTGTTGCTATTATTATTACTGATAGAATTTACTTCTCTGTAGAAACTGTTCTGCCCAGTGTGAGACCTCGGGATTCAGAACCATCAAAAGTAACAGCTTGAGTCCAGCCGATCTATGTACCATTTTCTTCCTCAGTAACTTGACACCCCCAAGGCCAGATGTTCACACAGTGTTACTCTAGCCCTGTACAGCCTCCAGGTCCAGGTCAGCTGAGCTGGGCACACCTCAGGATACACATGACTCAATTCAATGAGAATTTCTGCTGCTAACTTTCTTCTCTCGTTCTGCCATGTCCTTAAAAAATGTATTTATCAAGTTTTCTTTGATGTGCTTTCATCTGTTTAGTATATACACTTCCATTCAATGTTATATGAGAAAGGAAGCTGGGAGAACATGTTATCCTATCACTTCACTTTACAGATGGTGAATCTTCACTGAAGATGGCCTATCAGTTAAAATCTGAAGACACCTGGAACCTGAAGACCAGAGAGAGAGAAAGAGAGAGAGAGAGAGAGAAACAACCTATCCCGAGGTAACAGAGTTAAATAATGAAAGGAGTATATCCACAACAAAAATCTGCTCAGTCCCAGACCAATGCTCTTTTCCAGGCCCTTGTTCTCCTTCTGAATTACCGGAAAATAACAATTAAACATGCCATAACACTAAAAATGTGTCAGATTTACCTCATTGTGTTTTTTTATTTCAGCCTTAGCAAACACTATTGTGTTAGCAAATGTTGGTTTTAAAACCCAGGTTTAACAGCCACAGTACATGGATTGAGAGGATAATGGTGCACACATTAATAACGATAATGCTAGAACTGACAATTATATGCCACATTACAGTTCACAAAGTATTGTACACACATTGGTTCAATTGTTTTCTGTTCAGCATAAACAAACACAAATTTTGACATGGAAAGAGAATTCTGGCATACTCCTGTTTTCAGTTTGTACAGACCTTTCCCATTCTTCCAGGCTCATAGTCATTTCTGCCACACGAAGCTTGTGCTTTTGTCATAGGCTTAGAGAACAGTCTCATAACCTCCTTTTAACTACAATGTCCTTTAATCCTACTGGTGAGGGATGGGGTGTGTGTGTGTGTGTGTGTGTGTGTGTGTGTGTGTAGCTTTTTCAACCACTAGGAGCTCCTTTGGAACAGTATCTTGTCTCAGCAATTAGCAGAGTAACAAGATGCGAAGCAAATAAAGCACCAGTATGCAAATAAATGCCTGCAAATTCACGGATTGGATAAGGCTCATGTAGAATATCTAAGGAAGAAGTTATTGCAATATTGAAAACAACCTCTGTGCTTACACTTTTGGGTGGTTGTCAGAAAGGGATCAGGGATGAACAGAGTCATGGATACAGCACATCAAATTCACTCTATTGTGAAGGAAAATAAAAAGGGAGATTCAGGTAAAGGATTGGTTAAAGATTTATATGTATCTGATGCATTGAGAAACTGGGAACATCTCTGTTTAATGGGTTGATTTGGGGTGGTGAAATCCACAGGTTGATGTCAAGTGAGGCATCTAGTTATTAATGTTTCCAAAATACAACTCCTAATTTCTTTATCCACCTGTCTTTCAAAACCTTCCTTCCTTTAGTCTCAGTAAATATCCTTAAGACCTGCTCATTGATCCACCCAAAACCTAAGGGTTACTGTTGCATGATTTTTCTCCCTCCGTCAGGACAGGAAATCTTTGCAAAGCCCATCAGTTAAAATTTGAAGACACCTGGAATCTTTTCCTTCCTCTCCACCTCCACTACCCCAGCTCAAACCTTTATTTCTTGCCTTGACTACCACAATTCTTTTTAAATTTGTATTATCATTTAATCTTCATGCCTATAATCTAGTCTTTCACTCTATATGAATTTACATCAGTAAATTAACCCTTTTAGAGCTCTATGAGTTTTGAAGAATACATACAAAATGGTTTCATTGCTTGCCCAAATTCCCTCTTACTTCTCCTTTATAGTAAATCCTACCTCCCACTCACAATCTCACTGATCTGCTTTCTGTTCCTGTTAAGTCTACCTTTTCTAGGACATCCTATAAACAGTATCATATTCTCTCACTTAGGAAAATTCATTTGAGATTCATCCATATTGTTATGTGCAGTTTGTTCTTTTTCAATGCTGAGTTGTATTCCGTTGTGGAGATATATTACAATTTATTTACCCATTCACAAAGTGCAGGACATTTGTGTTGTTTCTAGTTTGGGATGATTATGAATGAAGTTACTAGATACATTCACACACAGGATTTTTTGTGAACATAGCTTTTAGTTTCTCTTTGATGATTTCCTAGAAATTGGATTGTTGGATCATATGGTATGCATACATTTGACTTTATAAGAAACTGCCAAATTGCTTTCCAGAGTGGCTTTACCATTTTTCATGTTTATGAGAAATGAATGAGAAATCTCCATTTACTGTGAATCTTTGCTAGCAAATGAGTATTTGGAGACTATATGTATTATAATAGTATGTATTATACATATTATATTAGTATATATTAGTATATATAATATAGGACATCTTTTCATGTGCTTATTTGTCATTTGTGTATAATTTTGGTGAGAATCTGTTATATATTCTTTGTCAGATATGAATTTTGCAATTATTTTATCCCAGTCTATGTCTAGTCTTTTATTCCCTTAGCCGAGTCTTTCACAGAGAAAACATTTTAACATTTAAGTTTAATTTATCTTTTTTTCTTCTAGATCAGGATTTTCATGTCATATCAAAGGTATGTTCACTTAGACCAAGATCACAAAGTTTTGTAGTTTTAGGTTTTATATTTAAATCCATAACCAATTTTGAGTTACATTTCTGTAAAGATACAAGATATGGGTCAAAGTTCTTTTCCCTTTTATTTTTGCAGATGACATGCATATAATGCATTTTTTAAAATACTTCAGACACTACATGTTAAAAAGCATATATTTTCCCATTTAACTCTCTTTTCATTTTTGACAAAAAACAATTGACCATATATGTGGAGCCTATTTCTGGACTCTCTATTCTACTTCATTGGTCTATGAATTTATCCTTTCATTAATACCACATTTTCTTGACCATTGTAGCTTTATAATAAGTCTTGAAATCAGGGAGTCCTCCAAATTTCTTCATTTTCAAAATCATTTTGGTTATTTCAAACCTTTGACTTCCCATAAATTTATAATAAGCTTGTTGATAACTACCAAAAAAATCCAGCTGGTATTTTAATTGAGTTTTCATTAAATCTATGGAACAATTTGGGCAGAACTGACAATTTAATCTTGTGTCTTCTAATCCATGAACTCAGTATATTTATAAACTTTTATGTTTTTTTCATTCATTTATAAACATAAATTACCTTTTATATTGACATTATATGCTACAAACATGTTAAATATAATTAGTTTGAGATTGATTGAGCCTTTTTTAGTAGGAAATAATGAATTGAGGCAGTTTTATTTCCTTTTTCAATTCATATCCTATCTATCATCTATTTATCTAATTATCTACTTATCTACTTATCTACTTTTTTGCACTGTCTCAGACCTCTAGTTTGATAATGAATTAGAGTATAAAGAGCAGACATCCTTTCTTGATCTCAATCTTGGGAAAGGAATATTGTCTTTAACCATTAAATTTAAAGTTAATAATGTTTCCTTCTTTTTCTTTTTGCTAAGTGTTTTCAATATGAATGGATGTTGAATTTTGTCAAATGATTTCTTTGCATCTATTGAGATGACATTTTTATTTATCTGCTAATATGGTGAATTACATTACTTGATTTCCAAATGGTGAATCTGCTCTTTTTAATATTAACATTAATTGATCATGATGCATTATTTTTTATATATTTCTGTATTTGATTTGTTAATATTCTGTTCATTGCTTTTACATCTACATTCAAAGGAATATTGATATGTAGTGTTAATGTTTGACTCTGGATTAGATCTATCTGGATTTATAAAATAAATTCAGAGTGTGCACACATTTTATTTTCTGGAAGAGTTTGTATAGTATGGGTATTATTTATTTCTTAAATGTTTAGTAGGAACCACCAGTACAGCCATCTGGGATGGAGGTTTTATTTCTGTAAATTATTCAAATAAGAATTAAAATTTGTTGCTAGATATAGGATTATTCTAGTTTTCTAATTCTTAGTGACTTCTGCTTGTGTTCTGATAGACTGGTTTATTTAAAATAATGAATTTTTAGCTATGAAATTAGCCCTAAATGTTTATCAAGTTATTGACATATTCAAAGAAACAGCTTTGTTCTCACTGTATTTGTTTCAGTTTTTCTGATTTCAATGGAGTTGAATTCTGTTATTATCTTTATTATTTCTCTTATTTTGTTTGCTTTTGATTTCATTTGCTCTTATGTCTTTAGTTTAATTATTTATTTAATTTTAATTTTTAAGGGAAATATAAGATTACTGATTTAAACTTTTGTTTTTATTCTAATAGAAGTATATAATGATATAAATTTCTCCCTAAGTACCGCCTTAACATAATCCCACCCTATTTTCATTCAATCACAATATTTTCCACCTTCACTTTGAATTCTTCTTGACTCATGGATTTTTTAGAAGTGTACCTAGTTTTCAGATATTTGTAGATTTTTAAGATATCTTTTTGCTACTGATTTTAATTTTAATTATTTTAAGATTACAAACCATACTTTAGATTTTTTTTAGCCTTTGAACTGCTGAGTTTTAGTTTTTGGCTAAGAATATGTCTTATCTTGACAAATATTCGATGTGCACTTAAAAAAATGTATCCTGCTGTTTTTGAGTGGATTAGTCAATAAATATCAAATAGATCAAATCTGCTTTTAGTGCTGTTCAGGTCTTCTATGTCCTTACTGATTTTCTGTCTCCTTTTTTGATAACAAACAAGGAATGTTGAAGTCTCCAACTAAAATTTTTGGATTTGCTTATATCTACTTCAGTTCTATCAGATTTTACTTCATGCACTATAACTTTCTTCTTAGGTGCATACACATTTACAAATTTTAAATCTTCTTGGTAAACTAACTGTTATATCATTATATAATTTTTCTCTTCATTTTGGCTATTTTTTCTTATGCTGAGGTTTCCTTTCTCTGATATTAATTTTGTCATCCAAACTTTCTTTTGATTCATGTTTTTTAAATGATATCATGTTTTCTATTTTTTAGAAAAAGATTCTCCTATCTACATATTTATATTTAAAGTAAACTTTTTTTTTTTGTGGAAAATATGTGGTCAGAACTTCTTTTTCTATACAGCTCCACAGTCTATGGTTTTTTAATCACTGTGTTTAGACCATTTACATTTACTGTGATATTGATATAATCTGACTTAGATCTGTCATTTTACTATTGGTTTTATGTTTGTATTTTTTGAGTTTTGTTTCTCTGTTCTCCTTTTCCTGCTTTCCTTTTAATTAGTTGAATTTTTATCCTTGGAGTTTTTTGGCCATATCTTGTTATATTTATTTTATACATTTATTTATTTTTGGCTGTTTTAGGGATTAAGCTTTCACTGTTTACATAAAATTATTATTTTATCATTTCAAGAAAATAAGTTTTATAACCATATCAGTATGGTTTACCCTTCCTCACTGACATTTATGTTATAATGTCATGTGTATTATATCTATATTTAATGCCCCACCAAACAACGTCACCACTTTTTCTTGCAACTCTCATGCATATTTTAAAGGATTTCAGAGGATAAACTTGACTTTTAAATTTACCTGTACATTTACAATTGCTGCTGTTTTTGCCTTTATTTCTGAAACTCCAAGTTTCCCTTCAATCTAAAGACATTATTTTATCATTTCCTTTAGATCAAGTTTTCAGGAAATTAATCCCTGGATTTATCCTTCATCTAAGAATTCCTTTAATTTGTGATCATTTTTGTAGGATATTTCCACTGGATATGGAATTCTGAGTGGGTGGTTCTTTCCTTTTAGCATTTTGAAATGTTGTTCCACTCTTTTTTGTCTTCCATAGTTTCTGGTAAAATATCCATAGCTTTTGAACCGTTGCTTCCCTACATTATGTAATGTGTTATATTCTCTAGCTGCTTTAAATAGCTTTAAAAAAATTTTAGTTTTCAAAAGACTGATTATGATCTGTCTAGGTATTATCTTCTTTTAGTTTATCCTTTTCAGGATTCACTGAGCCTTTGAACATGCAAATTTATATCTTTCATGATACTTGGGCAGTTTCTGGCTATTATATACTCAAAACTTTTTTCTGTGCCCTTCTTGCTCTTTCTGGGACTCCAATGACATGGATGTGCAATACTATGGCATGGGCCTGACCTTGGAACAAGCCACAAGAGTAAGAAGGAAATAAGTAATCTCACCCCTGTACTGCCTGCTCTCTAAATTCTAACGCTTCACACTCTTTCTGCCTTGTTTACCTTTTAAGGTTTTCACATAGTTGCTCTTTTGAATTTTATACAGAGTTTTTAGTGTAATCTTTTGAAGAGATTAGCTGTGGTGAGTTTACTCTTTCTTGGCCTGAGCTAGAAGTTACAATCTTTTACACAGCTGACAGTATCTTTTGAAAAATATATTTTAGATTCAGTCATTTCCTGACTTAAAATATATTAACTGTTTTTTTTTTAATATGGAATACGTTGCCATCTTTTAAAAATAGGTTATTCTAGACTTGACTATCTCTCCAACCCCACTTTGCCCCTAAATTACAGCACTGGAATCATACTACCCACCATTTATTATTAATTAATGAATAAATTAATTAATTTACTAGAACATGGTACTGTTTTCCTGGCTCAGAGTCTTTGTACTTATTATTCTATTCTTATGAAATATTTTCCTTTTTTCTTAGATTATCACTTTTCATTATTCAGATCTCAGTTCAAATGTCTCCCTCGGACAGATTTTCTGGCCACTCAGTCTGAAGTAACTCTCTTTTTTTCCTCCATTCCAGCCAATATGTTCTCTATACCAACATCCCTAGTATTCAAAACTCTTATCACACACTGCATTTATTTTTTAAAATACTCATTTCTTATTTTTCTTCCCCTCTATAGTGTAAGTTACCTTGAGAAAGTAACTAGTTGTTTTGTTCAAGCTGCTAGGAACTGGATATATCTCCCACACCTAAAATAGGGCCTGATTCTTGTTGGCAATCACTAATGAGAAATTGGGCTCATTGAAGGTTATCTTACCTTTTGTTTGCAGAAGAGAGGACTCTCCCTTTCACATTAGGTATGCAAGTTTGGTTGTATGAATCTATAGTACTAATTGTGGTTCTCCTGGAGCCCTCTAAATTCAAGGCTTTGTGGTTCAAAAGACCTATGGTTTTGACCCAAACATTAGAAATTTTCACACATAGTGATTGATTTGGTGACCATAATTTGATACCACCCAATGGTATAATTTCATGGTAGGGGGTGCTCTTCTATATCACATACAGAATGTTTTTCCTATTTATTTCTGAGTAAATGTTATGGGATCAATTATGTCCCCTCAAAATTCATATGTTGCAGTCTTAACCTCCAGAAATCATACTGTGACTGTACATGGAAATAGAGTCTTTAAGGAGCTAATTATGGCTTAAAAAGTCATACAGGGAGATCCTAATCTAATCTGACTTGAGTCCTCATAAGAAGATAAAATTTGAACACACAAAGAGAGACACCAGGGTTGTATGTGTACAGAGGGATGGCCATGTGAAGAGGCAACAAGAGGGAGGCCATTAGCAATCCAAGGAGAGAGAGTTCAGAGGAAATCAACTCTACTGGCACCATAATCTTGAACTTCAAGCCTCAAGAACGGTGAAAAATTCCTGTTGGTTAATTCAACCAGTTGGTGATATTTTGTTATGGCAACCCCAGCAAATGAATACAGATTTTCGTGCTGAGAAGTGGGATGCTGTTCAACAAACACCTAGAAATATGAAAGTGGCTTTGGCACTAGGCAACAGATGGATACTAAAAGAATTTTGAGGCACATGCTAGAAAAAGCCCAAAAGGGATTGTTGGTAGGAAAATGGATCTTAAAACTGATTTTGGTGCATTCTCAGACAGAAACGGGGAACATATTATTGGAAACTGAAATAAAGGTAATCCTTGTTATAAAGTGGCAAAGAACTTGGCTTAATTGTATTCTAGAAAATAGAAATTGTAAGTGATACACTTGTATATTTATTTCTAAACAAAATATTGAAGGCTTAGTCTGGTCTCTCCTTACTGCATTCAAGAATATATGAGAAGAGAGAGGTAATTAATGGAACTATTAAGCAAAAACAAACCAGGACTTGAAGATTTGGAAACCTTCATTCTATCCATATTGAAAGAAATGAAAAAAAAAATTCTTGAGAGAAGAACAAGAGCAAGGCTCAAAAAAAAAAAATCACTTGATGAAGAGATTATGGGTGTGACTCATGGACCTAATCAGGCATCTCAGCAGAAGACAGGAATAGAGATGAAGTTATACCCAGAAACACTGCCAGCCTGGATTTCAAGGGAAAGAGAAGGGACAAAATGTAGGAAGGCTGGCAGACTTCTGTGATTCTACAGTGTGAGCCACTAGGGTGATCCAGCTGCAAAAGTGTTATACTTTTTAAAAAAATGACAAATGACCCAAAAGGTGGGGCTATCTCTTCTAAATTTCCAAGGTGGGACCACCTCCTCTGGAAACTTCTAGCATCCAGAATTGTGAGAAAATAAATTTCTGTTGTTTAAGTCACCGAGTCTATGGTA
Source organism: Pseudorca crassidens (assembly GCF_039906515.1). Classification (NCBI taxonomy): domain Eukaryota; kingdom Metazoa; phylum Chordata; class Mammalia; order Artiodactyla; family Delphinidae; genus Pseudorca; species Pseudorca crassidens. The sequence goes on from NC_090299.1 coordinate 39,609,947, forward strand.
TTTTTTTTATGGTGGCCCTAAAAATCTAATATAGTAATGAATTAAATTGTGTTCTCTAAAAAGATAAGTCCAAGTCCTAACCTCTCTTACCTGTGAATGTGACCTTATATGGAAATGGGGTCTTTGTATATGTAATTAAAGTAAGGATCAAGATGAGAATATCCTTAGTTAGAGTGGGCCCTAAGTCAAATGAGAGTGTCCTTACAAAAGAGAGAAAAGGAGAGGACACAGTATGATAGTGAATTGTATGTGTCAGCTTGACTGGGCCGTCAGAGTGCTCCAATAGTTGGTTAAACATTATTCTGAGTGCATCTTGAGGGTAATTCTAATGAGATTAACATGAGAATGGGTAGACTGAATAAAGTAGATTGCTCTCCCCTGCATGGATGACCTTCATCCAATCCATTGAAAGCCTGAATAGAACAAAAGGGAATTCACTCTCTCTACCTGACTGTCTTTGGGCTAGGATATGAGCCTTTTCCTGTCTTTTGACTCTGAGTCAAACCAGAACTTACACCATCCACTCTCCTGGGTCCCACACCTTCAGATTTGGACTAACTATACTGCTGGGTCTCCCACTTACCAACTGTTGATCTTGAGACTTCTCATCTTAACCAATTCCAGATAGATAGATAGATAGATAGATAGATAGATAGATAGATAGATAGACATAACTCCTCTTGGTTCTGTTCCTCTGGAAAATCAAGGCTAATAAACACAGAAACACATAATGTTTATGTAAAGACTGAGGTGGCAGCTACAGAGTTTGGAGCTATGCTGCCACAAGCCATGGAATGCTGGAACTATCACAGTCTGGAACATTAAAAGAAGTATCTCCTAGAAACTTTGGAGGGAGTGTGGCCCTTCTGGTACCTTGATTTCAGAATTCTAATCTCTAGAATTGTGAGAGAATAAACATCTGTTGCTTTAAGCCACCCCATTTCTGGTAAGTTGTTATGCAGCCACAGGAAACGAATACAGTTTGTCTGAAGTTACACAACCATCCATTCATATTCCTAGTTTTGAATCCTAGTCTACTGGACATCAAAGACCTTGCTCTTATCGCTACATTATACCTCTCCAGAATTAGCTTTTACAGCACAGATTTATGTGGTGGTCATGTAGCTTTCTTTGGGAGACAGAACATGTACAAAATATTTTATCCTCCCCATCATGTTTACGTATTCATTGATTTTACATTTTATTGAAGTATAGTTGATTAACGATGTTAGTTTCAGGTGTACCACACAGTGATTCAATATATCTATAGATTATACTTCATTTAGAGTTACTATACTTATTGGAAAAATTATATTCCTTGTGCTATACATTGCATCCTCATATCTTATTTATTTAATATCTAGCAGTTTGTTGATTTCTGTGTGACAGTCACTGTGCTGAGCAGTGTGAGTTCCACAAATGAGAGAGGCATGGCTGATGCTCATGGAGCTGCCAGTTTAGTGGTGAGAACAGATCATAAATAAATCTTCTGATAAACACGTAACTACCAATAATGTTATATACCATATAGTAAGGGAATAAGGCAGTAAGAATGATAGAATACATGAGACTATGGTTGACAAATTTAGACCTACACAGGAATTTTTTCTGTATTGTCAAGAATTTTAGATTCATGCTTCAGTTCAGAATTAAACTTTGAACAGAAGTCAGCTTGACCTAATAGTCTAAATTGAGATTGGTATGTGTAGACTGAGTGCTGGAGGCACAGGTTAGGAGCCACTTATTTTTTATTTTACTGCAAACTAAAAAAGGCAAATCAAATAGCCCACCCTGAAAATATCCAGGCATTTCCAACTGTGAGTTATTTAAATGTGCATGAAAACAGCTTAACGATATTTCAGTGGGCAGTGTTTCAGGGTGAAAATGTGATATAAAGAAAACCAGAGACACACATTGTCAGAGACTCTAAGATGCTTTGGGGCTGTCCCCAGGATAGGCAAGGTCTTGCTGCTTTCAGATCTATCTTCCTCGTGGTTGCCAGAGTGATCTTCCTAAAGCAGAAATGTCACCAGATTTCACCATTGATTAAATTTTCTCATTGCCCACCAACTGCCTCTAAGAGTATAACTGCTTTGCCTGACTCAGAAGGACCCTTGTGAGCCTGGTTTTGCTTTTTACTCTTGCTCCATCTCCTGCAGCCACCCATATCATCATTTTCACTCGAGCAAAGCCAGAGTGTTTATAATTACTCCCTCCCAAGTCTCTCCACACATACATACACCATTCAGTTTCAAGTTTCCTTGTTTTCCTTATATCCTCTCCACTGTTTCTTGTGCTCTTGTCATTCTCAACATTTACTTCTATCATATCCAGTTTCACTGCTTTATAATTACTTTCTCTACTCAGACCATAATATACTCAATGACTTCATATCTTATCAACTGCTTTTAATAGATGTGGGGGAAGCAATGGTATGTGACTTCCAAGATTTGGCCTTAAGATGTCTTGAAGTTTAGATGCTCCATCCAGCCAAGAGCCCCAGCTAAATGTCAGATACATATGAGGCCATCTTGGAGCATCCACTGAAATTCAAGCTCCCAGATGAGTGCAGCCACAAGAGTGACACCAGGAACGTCCAGCAGAGGAGCTGATCATCTGAACCCAGTCTGAACTGCTGAGACACAGAACTCTGAGAAAGAGCAAAATAATTGTTATCTTAAGCCACCAAATTTGGGGTGGTTTATTATGTAATAGTAGTTAAGTGACACAGGGCTCTAGCTAGTTCAAGCAAAAACAATTTATTAAAGGCACTAGGAAGTACATAGGACATCCAGCAGGGACAGAGAAACAGTGTTGGATATTACCCAGTCAGGAAAATGAAGCCAAAGAATGAAGCCCATCATGTTGGAGGATTGAGGTGGCACAAACACCACTGCTATCATCACCTACTATTTGCCATTGACCACATTTATGACAGTGTGTGAAGAGCTATAATTACAACTGCCCCTTCTCACATTCTGGCCAAAAGATCGATCTTCCCATTTCATGGATGCTGCTTCCTGTTACTCTCTTCCTCTTCATTCTCTTGCATGAGTCATCTGATTGGCTAAACCTAGGTCATATCTGGCACCCTCACAACAAAAGGATCTGAGAAAACTAGTCATTACTGTTATAATTGCTGCTGATTTGGTTGGCAGTAGTTTGGTGAAAAAACATCCAAATATTAAGAGGAACTTGAAAGATTTGGTCAGCCAAGCATAACAATAAAAAATGAAAGATGTTTATCATATTCACCTTCATGCTTACTTAGTGTGTGGGCTTCAGACCAACTGGACTATGTACTGAGACTTCAGAATTTTGGGTGCTTTACCACTGTTAGTGTACTTTCTTACGCAAATTCCCACCCCTGTATCTGCTGGCCATGTTTGCCATGATCTCTTCTTGATATCTGGCAAACCCTGAAAACCAATCATACAATAATTCAACCTGTCCTATCAGGATCAAATGTTGTTTACCCTGCACCAAAGTGATAACTAATAAAATGCCAATGGCTGTACCTTTACCTTGAATACTGCTAGTAGTATATTATTTTACTTAGAGAGGCAGTATTTCACCATTGGTGACACCAGGGTCTCTAAAAACAAGTCTACTAAGGTTTAAATCCCAGCTCTTCTTACAATGCTGTGTGACCTTGGGTACATTACTTAATCTCTCTGTGCTCTATTTCATTGCTTTTTATTTATGAATATAGGCTAATATTAACATGTAATAATAAATGTTCAATTATACTTATATTATTTATGTATTTATACACACACAAACACATTCACATACCTGGAACAGCATCATATACACATTGTAAATGCTGTGAAAGTGTTAACTATTAGTATTCTCAGTTATTATCATCAATAAATACTTAAACTCCTTAGATTGGAAGAACGAAAAAGGCATTAGAGAATAGGGACTCAACTGACTTTGCAAACAAATTGTTTATGTTGAATCAGTAAATCTGATAGGTGTGAGCTTTGTGACCAATTCCCTTCTCCCCCCACATAAAACATACATTCATTATAAAAAATCAAATAAGACAAATATGTTCTATACCACTGTGATTCGTGTAGACCACGGTACTCATTCAATACATATTAACATTATTGTTTATAGTCATGTATGTATATAGTCTTTTATTTATTTATAGGGAGTACAAATTACCAGACCCTATAAGAAAGGTATATGACCCCAAGCTTTCTTTACTTCTCAGATTATATCATTTAATCTTAGCTACAATTCTGTAAAGTAGTCAGTGCATGAACACATAAACCCATAATACGTATAAGAAAACTAGCTCAAGAGAGTTGAAATGACTTCTGAAAGGTTATATATCAAGATGATTGTGAAGATGGTATTATAAAGTAGCTACTCTTGACTCTAAAGTTTGTACCCCTTTGTACCCACCAGCCTGACTAGAATAAACTTGTCTTTACTGCAAAATTGCAAAAATTTAGAATCTGGTGTCCAAAGCCTGCACATAACAACTGCTGAATTGTAATCTGATTTTATAATGTTTGGAACTCAAATGTTGTGTGATCTGATCCTATTAAGACTCTGGACCAACCAGCTGAAGGACATTTATATGATAGTAACCCAATACCAAGGTGTTTAAGAGCTGGAATAAATCTTTACACCAATAGCAGTCACACTTTATGGTGCATCAGAATTACCTGGATGGCCTGTTAAACACACATTCTGGGTCTCCACATCTTGAGATTCTGGTTCAGTAAGACTGGGGTATGCCAGAGAATTTGTATTTCTCTCAGTTTCCCAGATGACACCATTGCTACTGGTTCAGGGACTATACCATGAGAATCAGAAATACCTAGGCTAGCTCAATCATTTCAAAAATAAGGCAATGGGTTGAGAATCAGGATAGACTGTGAAGTTTATCCGGGAAATAGACTCTGAAATAGGAATTTGTTTGCAGGCAGCTTGTTGAAAAGTGCTCTCACAAACACCAGCACTGAGGAGGTGAAAACAAGGAGATCAGGATAACAAGAAGTGAACTTGCAATGACATTGCAACAAAGGTTTTAGCTCATGCTGGGGAGGGTTCTGGAACAGGTTTGGACCTGCAGAGCACTGTTCAGTTGAGACAAAGTTGTGTCTTTGTAAAACTCTTCCCTTCTCTCACATTGACACGTCTTTGGATGTGGTCTGCCCCCCATGTTTGGACCCCAGACCCCTGGGAGAATGAATTCCTGGGTCCAGGAGGCCTGACGTCGTCTTCTTGCAGGATACTAGGAAGAACATAGGAGTTGGACCTGTAAGTTCAGGCAGGTTGCCTTGTTTGTCTATGTGTTAGCTGTTTAAACTGAACTTTGAACCCTAAATCTCTGAACATGTTGTGATACAAAAAAATAATTTTAGATTTCTCTAGAACTGAGTTTGAATTCTCACTCTACCATACAAAAGCCTTGTGGCTCTGAGTTGCTCAATGATCCTCTCCAGCCTGTTTCCTGATTTTCCAATAGTGGATAATAATAGTGATTATATGCCTTTTTTATTTTATTTACTTACTTTTTTTTGGCCGCACGGCCTGTGGGATCTTAGTTCCCTGACCAGAGATTGAACCGGGTCCCTCAGTAAAAGTGCCAAGCCCTAACCACTGGACAACCAGGGAATTCCCTATATGCTCTTTTAAAAGGGAGCAGGCTTTAACATGTGCTTAGGAAGCAAAGGTGCTATGTAAATGGTTCTATTAGTGCTTTAATCATTATCTATTCCTATTATCTAACTAATTATCCTGACTTTAGTGCCTCCAATGGTGAACATTTATTACTTCATAGTTTCTGGGCATCAGAAAACCAAGAGAAGGTAAAATGAGTATTTCTGACCCAGGGTCTCTCATGTGGTTGCAGTCAAGATGTTGGCCTGGTCTCCAGCCGTCTGAAGACTGGGCTGGGCTGGAGGTTCCATACCTAAGATTGCTCACTCATATGGCTATTGGCAGGGGGCCTCGGTTCTTCACCATATGAGCCTTCATGACATGGCGACTGGCTTTCCCTGGTGAGAATGACCCAAGAGAGCAAGGTAAAAGGCACCATGCTTTTTATGCCCTAACCTCAAAAGTCATACTCCCTAATTTCTGCAATATCTTATTAGTTACCCAGGTCAGCCCTATCCAGTGGAGGAGGGCAGTATGAGGAGGAAAGAATCATTAGGGACTACTTTGAAGATTAACTACCACCAGTGCTTAATGCAGTTTTGCTTGAGTGGCCTGAGGCCAGAGACATCTCATTCTGCCTAAGACTATTTGCCTCTTCCTCAAGATCATCTGTCTCTTAATTGGAACCAAGGGGTATTAAGCTAAATGTTCTGGTCATCACCATCCAAGGAGAAACTAAATCAATGGGAATTACTGGCAGTCAAGGATTCTGCCTCACATTGAACATAAATATCATATGATATCACTTATATGTGGAATCTTAAAAAATGGTATAAATGAACTTATTTACAAAACAGAAATAGAGTCACAGATGTAGAAAACAAACTTATGGCTACCAAGGGGGGGGGAAGGGGGGAGGGATAAATTGGGAGACTGGGATTGACATATACACACTACTATATATAAAATACATAACTAATAAGAACCTACTGTACAGCACAGGGAACTCTAGTCAATACTCTGTAATGACTTATATGGGACTGATTCACTTTGCTGTACAGCAGACAGTAACACAACATTGTAAATCAACTATACTCCAACAAAAATTAATTTAAAAAACAGAATTTGAATTGTTGAAGAGAGTATCAATTCAGATCAAATCTGCTCTCCTCTTTGAGGTTTAAGTGAAAAAGGAAGGCTTTTTACTTCCTTCTATTTTTACTGCTCCATTACTTTGGTTGAACCCTGGTCATATGTATTTTTCGATATGTTTGCCAGCTGAAAACTATTTAGAGGAAAAGAGACCTCATAGAGATTTAATTTTACCTGCTGGCAAGTTAATAAGGAAACTTTCTCCAACAAAAGCCTTTGATAGCATCAATATTTAAGATCATCACTTGTAAAATTCACCTGTTCAGTCTTTTCTTTTGCACCAAAGAGTGGCCTTTAATTTATGGCAAAGAGAGTGTCTGAGTTTTCAGAAGAGACATAATTTCAGAAATAGGAAAAATTTCTGTATATAAAAAGAAAACTAGTTATCTCATTAATATTTTTTATTAAGAGTTTTTCTCTACTAAAATGAACAGCCTGTTATGTGAGAAAAGGCTAAACATCTAAATCTTGCTTTAATGGTGATAAAACGTATTATTCATATTAACAACCCCAAGGTTATTTTTATGTGCATATAATGGTTATGCTGATCTACTTTCAGGACATAATAATCCAGATTTTCCACTCAGCAAGACATCTTATTCATTTAAATTTATTGCATACATTTAGGAATATATATCAGCAGTGAATACAACCTAAATTGCCAGGTATAACACTGCAACAAGAGCCTGAATTAGAAGGGAGACTAAATATAAAGGTGGCTGTAATAAAAGTGCCTGCCTGCTATGGCTGAAATAGAAGGCAGAGCCCTGCATTCAAGTCAGAAGGATTGGGTTCTTGTTTCCCCTCTCCTTTCAATGATTGTGTAACTGTGACCCTGGGGAAAATATTTGACCTTGGTGAGTCCCTGACTTCTCACCTAAAAGTAGAATTGTTAGGCCTACTAAACCTGACTGTACTATCTATGGAGGTTAAACTCTTCTGATGGAGATAAATACATGAACAACTTATTTTATTCATGAAATAAATAAATAATTTATTCACAAAGTCGACAATTTATTCATTGAAGTGCGGTGTCAATTGTATATTACTGGGATCTAAGGACACAGTAGTAAACTAGGCAGGTTATGCTGCCAACTCTTCTGGCATGCATAGTACAGTGGAGAACTTAAAGAAGTAATCTAGATTACTGAAACAGAATGTGATGAGTGCCATGACTTAGAGAATACGGCCTCAGTGAAAGACCATATGGAGCTTAGGGGGATCCAAACATATTTAGGAGGACCATGGAAGGCTCAGGACCTGTCCACAAAGAACAGCAGGAGAACTCAATAATAGTAGGTAGATGCCCTGAGCACTGCATGATCTACAAAATAAAGTCTTGTCAGACTGAGAAGAATAGCTTTATGGACACACCTGGATGTGCAAAGCTTCTCAGATATAAATGGTGAGAAAATGACCCAAGAGAGAACATTAAAGTAGGTGTCTTTGGATAAACAAGAATGCAGGATGTTGTGACAGAGCATGAACCTATAATTCATCAAGACAGCAGAGAGATGTGTTACAAGAGGTCTAGGAAGAGATAAAATGCCCTTACATACAGCCTGAGAAAGGACTGAGGTGAATATATTGGGTACCTTCCATTTGTACGGCCCCCTTTAGTATGAATTGTTGGCCATGCTCTTTAGCAGTGACATTGAAGGTAGGTACTTCCAAATAACAAATTCCCAAGCAGACAGTTGAGCTCAATCATCAAACTCCATATTTTAAAAATATCCTAACTTTTCCAATAGGTTTAGCTTAGAGTTTCATTTTGTAACCAGATAAAACTGGGTCAATATCACTGTTTAAACACAGCGTCTTCTCCTCATCCACAGTGCCATTCAAAGTTGTTTATTGCCCACAGGGACTCATCTATAATAAATACTCTTCCAACTAAGGGAGCTTTACTAATATTCCTGCTAGCTGATGGGATAATGTAACAATGAGTATCATGACAAGTATATCTTGCATATGCACAATATACAAAGCTTCTGAAGTGTGATATGCCATTTAATTCTTAAAATTACAGAGGTATTATCATTCCTCTTTTATGTGTGAAAAAATTTGAGGCCTAAAGAAACAAAGTTGTCTGTTTGAGATATGGGGCCAAGCTTTGAATACATATCTGTGGGCTTTCATATTCTACATATTTTAGATAAAGGTAATAGGAGGGTTTCAACTTTTTTCCAACTTTTTTCATTTGTCTTTAATTGTAACTATTATAATTGCACTTAGGTTGTTAAGATTTTAAGACTGTTACATACCAGCTGGTGACCATGGGAAGTCATTTCTTTCTGAACCTCAGTTTATTCGTTAAGTGGTGAAAATAATACCAACTTCAAAATATATTTTAAGGATTAAATAATATAAAATATATAAAATGTCTAATATAGGACATAGGAGTACAACCAATGGTAACTCGATAATTTTTATAGTACTTGAACATTTATAATCTTCTTTGATTCTCAGCTTTATTTTGCCAGGTAGGCTTTGGGAAAACTTCATAATGAAGTGATTAGGCATCTGAGTTTGAAGCTGGACAAACACCACTTAAACCCAGTTGTACTATCTACTATCTTGATAGACTTGGATTCTTTTCACATCTGTAAAATGGGACTAACTATAATTTCCCACTCATTAAGTTGATTTGATTATTACATGAGGTAATGCAGGTAAACTACAGGTGGCCTATACAGATTATGTACTCCATAAATGTCTGATAATATGTTAATCTAATCTGACAGAGGAAAGAATTGTGATTTAATGACGAGATTAAATGAAATTGCTTAGATCTTGGAACCAGCAAAGAGTAGAGCCCAGGCTACTCATTGCCCAATAGACCATTCTAAGACTGGTCTATTGGCCCAATATTTGTCTCATTAACAACTTAGTTATCCTTTCTAATAGTTTCTGCCTCAACTATACTGAAGTGTGGTCTGTCAATCATCCAGCATAATGCACACAAATACTCTCTATAAGAGAGTTATTTCTTACCTACAAGCATTTGTTAGCACCTATTCTGTGCCAAGCACCGTGCTTGGAGCATTACATACAGAAGAGAGTAAGACAAAATATCTATCCTGAGGAGCACTCAGTCCAGTGGTGGGAAAAAGGGAACAAAGAATTGCAAATGTGTGGCATGTGTCCTTTTAGGTTAAGTCATAGAAATTGCTGTATTTCTATGTCAAAACCAGCTGACTATGATCAATTTCATATGTTTCAAATTGATGCATGAGGTATATGCTGGAGTCTATGGGACAGATTGTTATAAATTATGACTAGTATTATTGTTACTTCGGCACATATTTCTAGAAAAAAAACTATGGGGGACCATAGAAGTAGGTTTGAGTTAATGAAATGTGGGGAAAGCAAGAATTGTTTAACTGAATTCTATTCTATCTTCACGATGCAGTTGCAAAGTGATTCATCACCAATAGGCTTACTCAGCCAATTTCCTTGGATACATAGAGAGACAAGATTATAGATACGAGCGTATGTGTGTGTGTGTGTGTGTGTGTGTGTGAGTGAGAGAGAGAGAGAGAGAGAGAGGCTGAGAGAGACAGAAAGAGACAGAGAGACAGAAAGAGAGAAAGATGGAGAGAGACAGAGACACAGAGAGACAGAGAGAAACTGAGGTTACTGCACTGGTAAGCTTATGAATGCAGGGTGTTCCTTGTGATATTGCTTTCAATGAGAACTGCATGTCTGTTGATTAATTTACTTTCTGTAAAAGAGCTATTTTTGAACACTGCTTAAAGATTCAAAGGAAATGTAAATGAGTAGTTGGAAAAATTTAAGTGCTGGGGAAAGAAACTAGGTGGAAGGGCTTACTCTATTTTATGGGTGCTGATATGAATGTCAGGTGCCTCTTTATATCCAGACAGCCTATGCCTTAAGGGTTTTTAAATAGCTTTAAAGGCATTTATTTTCACATTGATATGATATTGAGGAAATTTTATTCATTAAATATTTATTCATTCAATATTGAAATCCTTGGGGACACAACGTATATTCTTACATATGAGGGTGTATCATAAAAATTTAGCTGTTTAGACAGGAAAATAAATGTATGTGTAAGGAAGACAGTGTTTTATATCTAGAGAAAACTGAGCAGGGAGCCAGGAAATGTGGGCTTTAGACATTAACAGTGATAAAGGGACCGTAACCAATAGTTAGCAAACACCCACTGCATGATGTCAGGCACAGTGTAAGCTAAGGAAGACTCATCTTACCCATTAACTCATGTTAACTCTCTATAGCAAGTGCAATCGCTAATTTTTCACATAATAAGGCTCAGATAATGTCTATATTTCAAGCCCAGGGCATAGTGTTGAGTCCCTTGTAGTCTTTATTAAATGTTAGTTGAGTTAAAAAGTGAGTGAGTGAGCCAGTGCATGAAATGAAGGCTTAGTTTTAGTGGCTCAAAAGCCAACATAGCCTGGATGAAAAACCTGTTAAAAATTTAATACTACTTTAGAAGGAAAGGAATCATCAAGCCTTGATGGAGTTAGTGAGGTTATAGACGAGAAATGGCTGAGTTGTTTGCATTTTTATTGCTTTATGATTTGCATAGCAAGCCCACAAACATCACATCTTTGTATCCTCCCACTAACCTTATGAGGCTACAATGTTCTTTCTTTTTCCTCATGAAAACGAAGAACAGAAATTTTGCGTGACTTTCCCAAGGTCATGCAGCTAGTCTGTAATTTCCTAGTTCATTGTAGTATTCTAAAAATACTCATTAAGTGGTACGCTTAAGTCAAAATAAAGCTTTTGTTTTCTTATTTCAAATTTGTTTATGTTTGTTCTCAATGTTTTTTATGGGATCATGGAGGTAGCATTTAACAGTCCAAGAAAGATGAGAAGCAAAGAAAAATGCTTTACACTTGAATGGCTGGGTGGGGAGGAGTGAAGAAAATGATGTCTTTTTTGTAAATGGTAAACATAAAAATAGGAGTATTTTGGAAAGAGAAGATTAATGAGTCTAATTTGAGGCATGTTGAGTTTGAGTTACTGATGGGTTATGCACGTGGAGCTGCCCAGCAAGAACATAGAAATGCAGTCCAGGAGATCTGGAGAAGGCTCAGAGTTGAAAACAATTATTTGTTTCTAATCATCCCAACGACAAAACAAAGGATTCTGTGAAAATTACGTGAGATTTCCAAGGGAGAATATATAGAAGAAGAAAATTTGATAATGTTACTGTATTTGATACCTGTTACTCTTATCTATTATTTATACTCAAAACATTAATGTTGGTAAAAGATTAAAATTCATTGTGCCACACAGTTAAATCTTGATGTGCACATGTGTGTATGCATGCATGTGTGTACATGTGTGTGTGTGACACCAGAAAGAACATTGCATTCTAAGTGGTATTGTATTATACCTGCAGTGGTTTCCCCCAAGAAGCTGAAACACTGCTTCACTAAAACCCTGAGATACAAGGCAGCCCACTGAATTTCTTTCCAAGCTCTAAAAGTTTTCTCCTCTAGTGATAAAGTATACCTCAGATGTTCACACATAACGGTGATAATCTGCAGTAAGCTTTTCAGAGGAATTCTCAACAAAAGCTCATGGAGTAATAGACAACTCAGAGGATTTACAATTTGCCAGTCCCTTGTTCTGCTAAGCCCTTCACCCTAATTTGCCCCTGGGTTGATTTATATAGAATTACTCTTTTTCATTACTCACCCTGTCCTTTTAAACAACACTAAATCCCCTGTGGACACATATTGCTACAATAAATACCTTAAGAGAATGCATTCTTGCCTCACAAGGAAGTGTTGGATGGTTACTTACAAGAGTCTATTTTAAACAGTTCTCTACATGTAGAGGTCATTTGCTCTGCTGGGTTGATGCATGCTTGCCAGTGTTTTGGAAGCTGTTCAATTTTCCTCTATTAGCAGGAAGCTGACTTGACCAAGAGGAAAGGTAAGAAGGGTGGGCAGGAATGACTTGGTCCCTTATTCGCCATAATAGAGCATGAAATTGAAGAGCAAATGACAAAAGGTGGGTTGCCAAAAAGAATACAAGTATTACCCAGTAGTGTAACCTATGGAACCTTCAAATCCTATGGAATCTTAGCTCTAGAAGATACATCCCTCCAAAAATTGTTCTAATACTTTAAAAGCCTGATGATTGCACTTCTTTTGGAGCAATCCAAAGCACATTGGCATATACGCATTTCAGATAATTCCTACAGTAACATAATGTATTTTACTTCATATAATACAGTGATCCCCAAATCTATTTGACCATAGGATCCCTTTCTGCCTTCTCACTTATTAACGTATGACATTTCTGGTGTGCACCAAGCCACAGTTTGAAAAATATCACTAGACTACAGAATCTAAACCTTTTCAGGGCAGGTATTATATACATATTATCCATCCTGGATCTTGCATGTAGTGCTTTGTAGACTATATAGACTTTCAATGAATTAAAATAATTGGAAAGTGATGAGTTTTATAAATTGACTAATTGCATTTTTAATATAATTTACTTAATTATAAGTATGTATAATTTAGCATTTAATGGAGACTGTGCTCAGCAAGAGACTCTAAAATTTCTTCAAACTTAACAATCAACTCAATTAGGGATAGGAATCAGAAAAGTTACCCCAGAAGATTATATAATGAAGATAGCTAGAGTTGTATGTCAGAGCTGAATTGAGAATGGGACACAGATAGTTAAAAATCCAAGGTTGATGGTTATAAAGAACAGTAGCTCATGGCAGCCAAATAAGTTGTGATCTGGAATTAATTCAGATCAGTTCTGTCCTTATTGTGAGGTTTCCTAGATGAGTTCACATATTTAAAAAATATTTTTGGTCATTGTCACCGCTCCTCAAGGGATATCTTGCAGAAATATCAAACTCCCTTTACACAGTAGTGGCACCTGTTTATATAATGTGAGTACAACAAGCTCTTTGTTAAAATACTTAACCTTCTTCAGTTTGAAGGGTGATTTGTGGTATAATGGATATAAGAATTATAAGGTAAAAATGGGAAGGTGATGTATTATTTGAATGCTAATACATCCAATATCTTTTATGTCTACAATTTCTCTTGAAGTATCTTAGACACATGAGTTTTGATAAATAAATGAAAGATACTTGGCTTCAATGGGTTTCACAGTAACAAAGGGCACAATTAAGGTAGCTCTGGCACTTGCCATTATCAACTGTAGTCACACAACAATATATTTTCCTCCAAAGAGATTTAAATGCAATTATGTATGTACATGGTCTCTGACATTCAAATCACTGTGTTTCAGTAGGTTTTTGTACATCCATTCATCACCTTCCCCTGCTTCTTCTATTTTCTATTAACTTTTTTAAGGACATCTTTATTTTAAATATGAATGACATTAAGAAATATGTAGGGGCTTCCCTGGTGGCGCAGTGGTTGAGAGTCCGCCTGCCAATGCAGGGGACATGGGTTCGTGCTCTGGTCTGGGAGGATCCCACGTGCCGCGGAGCGGCTGGGCCCGTGGGCCGTGGCCGCTGGGCCTGCGCGTCCGGAGCCTGTGCTCCGCAACGGGAGAGGCCACAGCAGTGAGAGGCCCGCGTACTGCAAAAAAAAAAAAAAAAAAAGAAATATGTATAGGAAGTGTCTTAAGGGTATTAATGTTTATTGAATATGTTATGTATCTTAGGCAATTTATTTAGTGTCTCATTTCATTCTCACAAAAATCTTATGAAGAGTTTAAAAAAAGATTAATACCTAGCACAATTTCAAATAGCTAGTGCATGGCAGCACTGGGATTGATTGTAGTTCTGTCTAATTCTTTAACGGGCATATGCTATTTTTTAAACATGGCAAGTCTTTCTTTGAGAAACCCCGCCCCCCATTCTTTTTTTTTTTTTTTTTTTGTGGTACGCAGGCCTCTCACTGTTGTGGCCTCTCCCGTTGCGGAGCACAGGCTCTGGACGCACAGGCTCAGCGTCCATGGCTCACTGGCCCAGCCGCTCCGCGGCATGTAGGATCTTCGCGGACCGGGGCACGAACCCGTGTCCCCTGCATCGGCAGGCGGACTCTCAACCACTGCACCACCAGGGAAGCCAGCACCCCCCCCCCACCATTCTTAATAATAACATTGGTTCAGAGAAGTCCAAGTGGAGCTGATCCTAACCCCTCTAAATCCAGAGGAACTATTTCAGCCTCCTGGTAATAGTGTATGGTTCAAGGTGAGGGAAATGAATCTGAGTTCTCTCCTGGACAATTAGGGAAATAATGCCCTTGTTTTCCCTGGAATTATGAGCTAAAAGTTTAAGGTGGGTTTGGAGCTGAGTAAAGCTTTCTTAACATGATTCATTAAAAAATTTGTGAAAATAATATGTATAACTGAATCACTTTGCTCTACACCTGAAACTAACACAACATTGTTAAACTGTACTCCAATATAAAATAAACATTTAAAAAATGTGTGAAAATAAGGCAAAAGCAAATGGAGTCCAGAAAGAGAGAAAAATGGGGACTTTTCAAAGACATCAATGTTTGAAAACATGAATACAACACTATCTGAAATGACTTCAACCTAAATGCTCCCCAATTATATAAGCCAACAGTCCTCTTTTGCTTAAACCAGTTTAAGCTTGGTTTCCTTCCCTTGGAACAGAAGTATACTGACTAGTATAGATGGCTAAGCTAGTGCCATTTTCTTGCAGCCCACCATTTCTCTTCTATAAATTTCAATGATTGGGATAAGTAATTTAACTCAAAATGCATTATTAGAGTCTTACAAAGCAGAGTGAATCATAGAAACACTGTGAGCATTCAGAGGTGATGAACAGCATGATCCCTGTTGTTTGAGAACTTAAAACTAGTTTGTGAAAGACAAACCAATATGGGGGCAAACATTACTAATAAAAAGCAGAAAGAGTGTAGTAAATCCTGTACTAGTAATTCAGTATGCCATGCCTCAGTGAAAGGATTGTTCATGCCCCACCCTTACTTGGGCTGGTACCCTACCTATGGAGGTGTATCTCATGAAATGTTGCTTTTGACTAGAAGAGTGAGCCCAGCTAATTCTGGGGTCTACTGAGTGTAAGCTGACTTGCTCACAGATATGTCCACCATAAGCCATGTTTTCTACCTAGATTTTATTAATAGTAAAGATGATAATGTTTTTTTAATTTTCCATTTCTTTGTTATATTTTTTCTGGGCAGAGAAGCAAGGTGCTATTCATTGGGACACCTAAAGATCCCTACAGTGGGTGAATGGGTCAGGACAATCATGAAATGAGATAAGGGGAAAATACCATGGAGCAAGACACCCAGGGAGTGGTTGACTGGGCTGGTTTGCTTCATCTTTGGACTTTGGACTTCAGTACATGGGTCATGCATTTTAATCATGGTGGTTTGTAGAGGCATATGTTAGACTGAGCAGGTTGTTATATTTGTGTGATGGTCTTTTAACTGCTGAAGCTTAGCCAAAATGATTTAGCTAACCATAGGCTGTTTGGACCTTGGTGGATGACTGCAGCTTTAGGCAGCTTTGTCCAAAGAAAATAGGCAGACATGGTTATGGGGGTGCTCAGGCCTCAGTAAAGCCTCTGAGCTTCATAATTAGTCCCAGCAGACACAACATCCTAGATAAGGAATGGTGGCCTCTCTGGCCTCAGCAAAGATGTAGGTGACTCAGAGAAGATGATGTTAGAGTTCTTTCTACTGAAAATACAAACTACATTTAGCTTACTTGGAGAGACAGTGGGATCCTCAATAAGGATAAGAGGTCAGCAAGATGGGGAGGGACCCTATAATGCCTTATAGCATCAAGGCTTACTGTAAAGGAAAAACTTTTCCTAAGCAACATAGAAAAGGCAATAATACAATCATAAGGGTAAGAAGCTTTCTACAGACAGGTGTTGGTGTTTTAAACTTCAAGGCAGCTGAGTTCTGGGTGTACAAAAATGAACTAATAAAGTTATAGCTTAAAATGTCCAGGCCAGGCTTAGGTAGGCAGTGAATGACAATTCCATTAAAACTGGAAATGTCTGGACTTATTAAAGTGGCACATTACATAATTACAAAGAGCTTGTACTCATTTTAGTGCTGACATACTAAAAACGTGAGACTCAAAAGAGAAAATGGAATTTAAAATATTATGCATATGTGGACACCTCCCCAACAAATCTCCTTCCCTGAGAAATATGGCTAATGGATAGAACCAAAAGTAATCACCAGTTGAAAGTTTATTTAAGCTCAGTTCAAGCGTATTTGTTGTGGGCTTCAGACAACTGGTATACACTAATATCCCTTACTAGGACAAAAGCAAGAAAACTTATTTTTGTTTTCTTTTGTCCCCCATCTTCTTTTATTCAGATACCACTGAGCCCTTGCTGTGATTGACTATGATTCAACCATAGGTGTAAGAATCATTCTGAATACAGACCTTACTGTTTTAAACTTCAGTTTTTATCAAGGCTAAATACACAGTCTAGGAACACAATTGTCCCTGGGTAGCATTTTTAAGAGTTGAGTATTGACCTCTAAATTCAATATATATAGAACCAATACTTTGATACTCATGGATGCTTACTTCAGTCTTAGGGCTTCTTAAAAGTGAGATTCCTGAGAGTTTCATGTTAAATTAATACAACCATAGGAATGTTATCCAGAAAGAGCCTACTTGGTAGTTGCTAAAGGAACCCCAGTCTACCTAGATACTGACAACCCTCTAGCTGAGACTGAGAATAAAAAGGCAAAGACAATTAATTTTAGACTTTAACTTCTTTAAATTTTAACTCACAAGGGCAAGACAATTTGATTTTGGACTTGAATACCTTCCAACTTTAACAACTTTGACCTTAAAGTACAATGGGAAATAATCTTTAAACTTTATTTTTTCCTTGAGAATTTTATAATTAGAGGCTGTTTACATTTAAATTTGGGGTATGTCCATTTTTTGGCATTTTATTATCTGAGTGTCACTACGCATTTTTATTTTTGATCAATATTTTTTAAAACAATTTTATCTCATGCAAAACTGTTGATATACTGTGTTGAACAATTTGGCTGGATGTAAATTGGGATGGGAAATAGAATAAGGAATGAATAAGGAATAAAGAATGTAAAGTGACAGTGGGATTCATGTAATTAATATCCTGTCTGATGTAATTGAGAGCCTTTCGGGGGCAAAATGTAAACTACAGAGTAGGGATTCAGAAAGGGGATAGTAAAGGAGCAGTGGGTGTCATTCTTCTGTTAATTGTCCAAGGATAAAAAACCACGTCCAGCAGTCCAGCAAGCCAGGTCTTCTTGGTGATGAAGGGCATCTCTTGCCCTCTTCTCTTTGCAGTTCCTTTCTTTCATGCCTCCATTTTTCAGAATTTCAGAAAGAAAACATAGTGTCATTTATAGTGCAGCCTCTGAACCCAACATTTTCCTCAACTGATAGTAGCTTTCTGATTCAAATTCAAGAATGCTAGATTCAAAAAAATATTCTTTAAAATTGACAAAAAATATTTTAAGCATAGTTGTCATTTTCCCAAAATGAGTAGAAAATGGCAGAATCTGTTATATAATAGTATTTTTAAAGTGAATTTATACAGTGACATTTAAAAAGTACACTGAGCTATAGGCACCATACCAAATTTTACAGGCTCTCTGTTTTGGGGCCATTCAGCTGATCTACTGGAGCCTTATTCATAAAATAGGAATAATAATATGTAACTGGGGTGAGGTCAGGAAACTGGGTTAGATGGTGTTCTATGGTATATTCAAGGTAAAAACCTACAGTTTGATTTTGCAGGTATTTACACCCATTACTACATATATAAGCACATACGTACATACGTACATATTTTTCTTGTTATCTAGGGTAATGTCCAATAGAAGTGTAAATAGACTATCTAATATAAAGTTTTCTAGAAGCTATATTTAAAAAATAAAAGGAAACAAAATTATTTTAATAGTGTATTTATCAAAATATAAAGTTTCAATATGCAATTAAAGCAAAATGTACAATGACATTTTAGACAATTTTTAAATGTCTTTAAAACACAGTGTGCATTTTATACCCACAGCACATCTCAGTTTGGACCAGACACTTCAGTTGTTTCATAGACACATGTGGCTAGTGGATTCTGTATTAGGCAGCACAGATACAGAATAATGAAGACAGCTATCTTGGGAAATTAGGGCTATCTGGAGCAAGATATTCTAGAGTTGGTATCATGGTTTAAAACTCTCATAGGTAATCATGATAGGCTCAAATAATAGAACACTCATAACATTTTAGATCTGGGAGAAACTGGAGAGATCATTTGATCTAAACATTTCATTTTTAGGTGCAGGAATTGTGCTCAAGAGAGGATGCATGACCTACAAAGGCCACGCAGGGAACTGACAACAGGACTGGAACCAAAGCCAATATAACACTGTGATGTTCCCTTATCTGAACCTGTGAGAGTATTATACCTACTCTTAAGTGAGCAAAGAAGGAGAGAAGCACCAAGCACCATGGAGATCCTACAGGGTCCTGGGTGCCTTATAACCATCCATGTTTTTTAGCATTTTGTATGCGCTTTCATGACAAATTGACATCTTAACAATGGAAACGTTGAGATTTTTCTTCTAAAATATATTATTCTACAATATACATTTTGTAAGAAAGAGCCTAGCTTGGCCCTCAGGAAGTCAAACACAAGTACCACACTTGTATAATTCAGGGAAAATGTTTTTTTCATTTCCAGGTTTTAAAATCTTCCACTTAGCAACCTCAAGTTTCCATTACCATCAACCTTTGCATTTCATTTATCCTGCAGATTAGATTTACAAATAAGAATTGTGGATTCTCTCTTCATTCTAAACTATGTTTTTCACATGCTGCATTGTGTCCCATTGAGCCAGGTTTCCAAATGTGGAAATTAAAACTCAACGAGGGAAAGTCATAATTGCTGTCTTTAACCTCAAGGATTAGAGTGATCTGTGACAGTATGGGGATTATCAACATTGACAGAAAGCTGTAAAACAGATTATGGGGAGAAACACCTGATGGAATGAAGAGGCTGTCGTTGTGGGCTATATGAATATGAGTGATACTCAAGCGGGGATATACAGGAACTTTGAGTTGTAATGCAGGTAGATTTCCTTACCTGGGCCAGTAAGATGATTAAATCCTCAAATCAGCAGGAGCATTGTCTGAACAACACCAGTCTTAGTGTGTGCCCTTAGGCAAGTCACTTACCTGCATGGTACCCATTTTCTTAGCTTTAAAAGGATGCTCATAATCTATATTCAGCCAGATAATGTTTACAAAGAGCTGTGGGGTACTTGGATGAAAGGCCTTATTTACATGTAAAGTACTGTTCTTATTCAAACCCCCTCTGCTGACTACTCTGCAGTGGGGTGTGCTGGGGAAGGACAAATGAGGAAAAAGAAAAGAAAATTTGGCTCCTGAAATGATGGAAACCTGATTACCTTGAACTGGCTCATTCTGAAAGGGAGATGTGCTGCATTCATTAACCATTTCCAAACAGACTTCACTTTGGATGAGCAAACAAGCTAAGCGAGACCAATCCATACTCTTTTTTGTAAGTGAGAAACAAAATCTGAGATAAGAATAAAGCCACTACGATTCTGAGCATAATCCACTCCATGCATCTGGCTTCCATTAGTCTGCAGCACTGGAAAAACTAGAAGATTCTAAATGCACCACTTTAATCTCAATTTATAATAAATTTATTTATATGTATATGCATATTTGCAACTTAAGTTATTAATATTATTGTCCTCTATTAATTGAACAATGGTGGGTTCAATGATTCCTTGCCTAATTTTAAATCCTATTGATTCCTAATGATATAAAATCTTTTAATGAAAGTATCTGTGACATAAATTACAAAGCTTTTTGAATATGTTTTTAAAATACCTAAGAATGAAGAGGAAGAGATGGGTGGGGTGAATAAACACTATATTTGCATTGTAAGGCATGGATTATGCTCAAAGTTTTTTCAGAAAAACTTGCTGGTTAAAGCCCCAAGACTTTGATACAGCATCATATTCAATCTCTTTATCTCTGCAAAAAGGGATTTCCATCCAGCCTCTGAAATCCATTCCAGGTCTTACATTTTTCAATTACTTTCTTTTCAGCATCTGTGTTGTCATTGCCATGAATTTGTATCTCTTTTATCCATTTTGCATCTCTGTGACAGGCATATCTGTATATCAGCTTCTGGAACCCTTGCAATAACCCTGGGAGTTAGGTGTTATTTCCTCCATTATTGCAGATGTGGATAATAAGCAGGGCAAGATTACCTTACCAGGTCAAGGCAAGTGGCAGAATGAAGACTTTTAACTAGCTCTAAATGACTCTGAAGCACGTACTTTTCCCACTATACTAGATTACCTCTTAAAAACAGCATTGCCCCTCATATTTCTCTCAATATGCAACTATTTGGTATCACTCACTTTGCCACTTACCTTTAACTGTTTTGAAACAATGAAACATGTGCATTTAAATTTGGTAGCATAGAAGTTATTTATTTGAGTATCCTTCTGAAAAGGTCTTGTTCTGCCTGAATAATTACTGATGAAATTAATGTCATCCTGCTAACCCCTAAAAGTGCCTGACATTCTTTCTTTGTGACTAATTATTTTAAAGATGGTGCTGTAATTGCAGGATGTAGGAGGTACTTTCTATAAACGCTTAACATTACAAGGGGACATGATCTGCAATCATAAGATCATTAAACTGACTACCAGGAATAAGCATGCTTTGGGGACAAATGAAATTTGTCAAAATAAGCCCATGTGTTCTGTGGAGGGCAGGAGGCCAGGCCTGGGAAAAGGAGCCTAATAATTGTTCTATGCTGAATTTCTTTAATTATTTACTAGAAGGAAGATATGGGCCATCCAGGCCTTCCCCAGAGAGTTGGCTATTCAAAGAACAGAATACATAAAATCACTGACTGAACTGAAATAGATGCTTAAAATAAATTCCCCAGGACACTTTTTAGGCAGTTTGCAACCATCACAAAATAGAAGCTGAGGAAGCTGGTTGAAGATGACCTGAATAGGCCTTACAGTATAGTTATTTATTACCTGCCCACACAAACTTATGCTCTGTGAGGGCAACACATTTAATTCATATTTACTGATAACAGCTATGTGCTAGACACCCCTCTAAATTCTGGGACATCCAGTCTATAGCAAACATGTGGAACTTACATTTCTTCTGGGAACACACACACACACACACACACACCCCCCAAGTAAATATGTGGCACTGAGGGTGTTAATGTGTTTTGAAGGAAAGGGAAATCTGGATAAGAGAGATACTCATGCTTGAGTGCTCTATGATTATAGGGTGGGGAGGGGGTCCTCATTGATGAGATGTCATTTGAGTAGAAGGGATTAGCTCTGAGGATATATAACCAAATATTTCTGGTAGAGAAAATAGAAAATACAAAAAACCTTGACAGATGCTGGTTTATCAAGTTTGAGGAAGAGCAAACAAACAAATAAACAAACACAGGATAGCTGAAACAAAATGAATAAGAGGGAAGGAAGTGAGAAATGGGACTAGAGAGGTAGGCAGAGCAGAGTGAGGGTTTGGATTTTACTCTGACTGAGAAGGTGTGGTAGGCAGAAATCTTTGAAGACCCCCAAGATAACAAGATACCTTCCTTTTGCTGTAGATGCTCCTTATAACCCTCCCCTAAGATGTGAATGTTAACACTGAATATGATGGATAGTCACTACCATGAATAGATAACATTTTAGAAAGGGAGATTAGCCTCAGTTGGCCTCCCCTGAGATTTGAAGTGAGAAATGTGTCTCTGCAGGCCTGGAAGAAGATGGAAGCTGCTATGAGCTCTACACATGTAAGGAGGTGAATTCTGCCAACCACTTGAATGTGCTTGGAAGAGGACCCTGAGCCTCAGAAGGAAGCACAGTCCTGGCCAAGATCCTCATCATAGCTCGTGAGCTTCCTCACCTAGAAATCCCAGCCTTGCTGTTCCTGGACTTCTAACATACAGAGTTATGAGTTAATCAACGGGGGTTGTTTTAAGTATGAGCTTGTGGTAATTTTTATGGTTCAAAAGAACACTAATACACAGCATTATTTACAATAACCAAGACATGGAAACAACCTAAGTGTCCATCGACAGAAGAATGGATAAAGAGGATGTGATATATATATACATATATATATATGTATATATATATTATATATAATGGAATTTTACTTAGCCATAAAAAGAACAAAATTTTGCCATTTGCAGCAACAATGGATGGACTTCGAGGGCATTACGTTAAGTGAAATAAATCAGTCAAAGAAAGATAAATATTGAGTGGTATCACTTATATGTGGAATCTAAAAAATACAACAAACTAGTGAATATAAAAGGAAGAAGTAGACTCACAGATATAGAGAACAAACTAGTGGTTACTAGTAGTGGTTACCAGTGGGGGTGGAGGGGCAATATAGGAATCAGGGAATAGGAGGTACAAGATATTGGGTGTAAGATAGGCTCAAGGATGTACTGTACAACACAGGGGATATAGCCAATATTTTGTAATGCCTGTAAATGGAAAGTACCCTTAAAAATTGTATTAAAAATTTTAAAAAGCACACAATACAGAAAGTAATCATAGAAGGGGATTGCTTTGCATAGGGGTGTGGCATGGTTTGCCTTTGTTTTAGAAGCTAGTTTGGGCTACCTTGAAGGGAATGGGTTGAAGGCATGCAGGATAGTCAGTGGGAGGCTACTGCAATAGTCCAGGAGAGAGATGGATGGTGGCTTTGATTGCAGTGGTATGGATTAAAGATGCAAGAAGTAGTTGGATTATTTTAGAAGTTAAAGACAATTGGATTTTCAGATTGATTGATGAGGGAGTTAAGTTAAAAAGGATGATGTGTGCATTTCACCAAAGATGTTGACTGGGGCAATTGGAAGAAAGGAGGGAGGGGTGGTGTCCCAAAGAGGAAGGCTACGAGAAGGAGAGAGTACAAAGAGGAGAAATCAAGCATTCATTTTGAGACATGTTAAGGTTAAGATGCTCAAAGTCACATCCAAAAAGCAATGGCAAGTAGAACATTGGATATAAGAATTTAGAGACACTGGAGCTGGGAATATTAATTATGAGTCATTAGCATATAGTTTGCATCTAATGGCATGGACTAGTAATCACTGAATGTTTGAATTAACACAGAAGAGGAGCAAGATCTTGTGTCTGATCTCTCAGGCACTAAACACTGACTCCCATGCTTATCTGAAATTCTGGTAATTCTGTCTCAAATCTCCCAAGCAGACTGAGAAGTCATTCTAAAGAGGAAAGGGGAAATCCAGGAAAATAATGCACAATGCAGTCAAAGAAAGGAGTATTTTAAAGAGGTAAATATGTTGAATACTGCACACAGTTTAATTTAGACTAATTGAGAAGTGGCCATAGGATTTAACAAGCAAAAGTTCAGTGAGATAAGTTTCATTGTCATGATGGAAGCAGACATTGGAAAGCAATAGAGAACAGATCAAAATGGAGATGAAAACATATGCAACAATGTGGACGGATTTCAAGAAGTTTGGATATGAAAGAGAAAGAAGGGAGAATTTGATAATTGGAGTAAGATATGGAAACAAAGGTATTTTAGTTTAATTTAAAAATAGGTAATGCATCCATATGGTTCCTAAACCAAAAAGTATACAAGCTAATATAGTGAGAAGTCTCTGCCCATGGCCCCCTCTACTCCTGCCCACTTCCCATCCTAACCCCACCCCCATGTTCACTATTATGTTTCTTACATCCTCTCATGAATTTGCTTATACATAAATAAGCAAATCAAAATATGTGGTCTTATCTTTTCACCCTTATCTAAACAGAAGTTATTATTTATACAATTCCATTTCTTGTTTTTTTCACTTTACAATATATCTTGAGAATCTTTCTGATGTCACCTCATAAAGAGCTTCCTTGTTCTTTTCCACAGCGTCATGTTCTCTCCCTGTACCATCAGTTATTCAACCTATTCTCTAATGAAGGAGCCTGAACTTGCTCCTTGTTCATGCATCATTTCTCACAAGTTCATGTGTACAATAAGTCCCCTAAGTGGATTCCTGGAGCAAGAATGTGTTGTACCTTTTGTTATAGCAGATGTTGTTGTTGGCTTGTTTCTTTTGGTCATTTAAAAGATAGAAGCAAGTTGAGTGATTTAATTATAGAAGTAAAAAAACTAGGAGAAAGTGAGGGTGCAAAGATACAGAATTGAAACGGATAGTAAAGAGTCAGCTTTCCCAAAAGAAGGACATGGAATGAAGACTAGAGGGAAGAAGAAATAACCCCTCTATCTCCTTGTCAACAGGTTGACTGAGTTGTCATCCAATCATTTCTCGTACCCTCTGTAGAATTTGAGGTTAGGTCATCTGCTTAGAAAGAGGGAGTTTTTCATAGGATCAGAAACTTGAGCAAAGTAAAACAGTGTTGAATTAGATACCACGGAGAAATTGAAAGAGAAGAAAAAGGAAATAGAAGAATTGCTAGGCAATACTGTGGGACCAGTTGACATTGGGGAGGGTTGGTGTTGCTGTCTCCATGGAGAATATCATTAGAGTTCCACTGTAAGAAGACAGTGAAAATGTAGGAAGACAAAGGTTGAATGGTGTGGAATAAGTTGCAAAGAACTGAACATCAGCTTTATTCTCACTTTTCCATTAACTAGAGGAAGCTTGGCGTTGAGCAAAGAACAGACACCAGCTGTTGGTCCTGGCCCTGCCACTTCAAATACAAGTGATCATGATAAAATCTGTTGATCTCTGTAGTTCCAGTTTCTTTATCAGAAAATTGAGGTGTTCTTTGTGAAAACTTATTTTATATATAAAACACTAAATGAGATATGGGTTAAGGCCATACTTGTTTTGGGGAACTAATACAATGCTATATATGAAAGTGCTTTTAGAATATAACAAACTCTGCATGCACTGCCATCATCAGCTCAGAGTTTTTAATTCTTGTGTAAAGTAATACAATGTGTCTGAAGAGCTTGTAAATAGTTTGTTCTGCTGGAAGACTATTTCTTTTCTTTTTCTTTTTCTTCTTTTGAGTTTTCCACGGTTTTCTGTTTGTTTTTTGTGTGTATTGGAGAATAATTGCTTTATAGTGTATGTTAGTTGTTGCTGTATAACAAAATGAATCAGCTATGTGTACACATATACCCCCTTATCTCCTCCCTCTTGTGTCTTCCTCTCTATTCCACCCTTCTAGGTGGTCACAAAGCACTAAGCTGATCTCCCTGTGCTATGATGCTGCTTCCCAATAGCTATCTATTTTACATATGGTAGTGTATATATGTCCATGCCATTCTATCACTTTGTCTCAGCTTACACTTCCCCTTCCCCGCATCCTCAAGTCCATTCTCTATGTCTACATCTTTATTCCTGTCCTGTCCCTAGGCTCTTCAGAACCTTTTTTTTAGATTCCGTATATATGTGGTAGCATATGGTATTTGTTTTTCTCTTTCTGACTTACTTCACTCTGTATGACAGACTCTAGATCTATCTCTTTCACTACAAATAACTCAATTTTGTTTCTTTTTATGACTGAGTAATATTCCATCATATACATGTGCCACATCTTCTTTAACCATTCATCTGTTGATGGGCATTAAGGTTGCTTCCATGTCCTGCCTATTGTAAATAGTGCTGCAATGAACATTGTGGTACATGACTCTTTTTGAATTATGTTTTTTTCAGGTATATGCCCAGTAGTGGGATTTCTGGGTCATATGGTAGTTTTATTTTTAGTTTCTTAAGGAACCTCCATACTGGTCTCCATAGTGGCTGTATCAATTTACATTCCCACCAACAATGCAAGAGGTTTCCCTTTTCTCAACACTCTCTCCAGCATTTATTGTGTGTAGATTTTTTGATGATGGCCATTCTGACCAGTGTGAGGTGATACCTCACTGTAGTTTTGATTTGCATTTCTCTAATGATTAGTGATGATGAACATTATTTCATATGCTTGTTGGCCATCTGTATATCTTCTTTGGAGAAATGTCTATTTAGGTCCTCTGCCCATTTTTTGGATTGGGTTGTTTGTTTTTTGATATTGAGGTGCATGAGCTGCTTCTATATCTTGGAGATTAATCCTTTGTCAGTTGCTTCATTTGCGAATATTTTCTCCCATTCTGAGGGTTGTCTTTTCGTCTTGTTTATGTTTTCCTTTGATGTGCAAAAGCTTTTAAGGTTCCTTAGGTCCCATTTGTTTATTTTTGTTTTTATTTCCATTTCTCTAGGGGGTGGGTCAAAAAGGATCTTGCTGTGATTTATGTCATAGAGTGTGCTGCCTATGTTTTCCTCTAAGAGTTTTATAGTGTTTGGCCTTACATTTAAGTCTTTAATCCATTTTGAGTTCATTTCTGTGTATAGTGTTAGGGAGTGTTCTAATTTCATTCTTTTACATGTAACTGTCCAGTTTTCCCAGCACCACTTATTGAAGAGGCTGTCTTTTCTCCATTGTATATTCTTGCCTCCTTTACCAAAGATAAGGTGACCATATGTTTGTGGGTTTATCTCTGGGCTTTCTATCCTATTCCATTGATCTATATTTCTGTTTTTGTGCCAGTACCACAGTGTCTTGATTACTGTAACTTTGCAGTATAGTCTGAAGTCAGGGAGCCTGATTCCTCCAGCTCAGTTTTTCTTTCTCAAGATTGCTTTGGCTATTCGGGGTCTTTTGTGTTTCCATACAAATTGTGAACTTTTTTGTTCTAGTATTGTGAAAAATGCCATTGGTCGTTTCATAGGGATTGCATTGAATTTGTAAATTGCTTTGGGTAGTATAGCCATTCTCACAATGTTGATTCTTCCAATCCAAGAACATGGTATATCTCTCCATATAAATAGATGTTTGTATTATCTTTAACTTCTTTAACTTCTTTCATCAGTGTCTTATAGTTTTCTGCATACAGGTCTTTTGTCTCCTTAGGTAGGTTTATTCCTAGATATTTTATTCTTTTTGTTGCAATGGTAAATGGGAGTGTTTCCTTAATTTCTCTTTCAGATTTTTTTCATCATTAGTGTATAGGAATGAAAGAGACTTCTGTGCATTAATTTTGTATCCTGCTGCTTTACCACATTCATTGATTAGCTCTAGTAGTTTTCTGGTAGCAACTTTAGGATTCTCTATGTATAGTATAATGTCACCTGCAAACAGTGACAGTTTTACTTTTGCTTTTCCAATTTGGATTCCGTTTATTTCTTTTTCTTCTCTGATTGTTGTGGCTGAAACTTCCAAAACTATGTTGAATAATAGTGGTGAGAGTGGGCAACCTTGTCTTATTCCTGGTCTTGGAGGAAATGGTTTCATTTTTTCACCACTGTGAACTATGTTGGCTATGGGTTTGTCATATATGACCTTTATTATGTTGAGTTAGGTTTCCTCTATGCCTACTTTCTGCAGAGTGTTTATCATAAATGGTGTTGAATTTTGTTTAAAGCTTTTTCTGCGTCTATTGAAATTATCATATGCTTTTATTTCCTTCAATTTTTTAATATGGTGTATCTCATTGATTGTTTTGCATATATTGAAGAATCCTTGAACTCCTGGGATAAACCCCACTTGATCATGGTGTATGCTCATTTTAATATGCTGCTGGATTCTCTTTGCTAGTATTTTCTTGAGGATTTTTGCATCTATGTTCATCAGTGATACTGGCCTGTAGTTTTCTTTTTTGTGACCTCTTGTACAGATTATTTCTGATCATACTGTAAATTGTGATTAACAGAAGCCAGTTTGAAAAAAATATATATGTAATATATACCTAGGTAGGTAGATGTATCATATTCTTAAACAGAATTGCAAATCATAGAAAGAAAGATAATTTTCTAAGTTGTTATAACTAGAGTGAAACTTTTTACTTTTAAGGCAAGCACTTGACATCTCCTAATCTATTATGTTCCATTATTTTCTCATATCTATTGTGAAATAAGACATTGATAGAACTATAATGGATATAAATGTGTTTTTGAGTAAAGCAGTATATCATGTTCTACCTATATCAATGTTAGTTACAGTAACCAACTTTCCTGCTTTTAGTTCTGAAAGTCCCAAGTCCAGGAAACCCCTCAGTCTCCAGCTAACTGGAACAATAAAGTTCCAGTCATGCTACCTTTAGTATAATTTAAGTCAGTAAACAAATATTTGACAAGAGCACACCATGTGCTGGCCACTGGGGAATCTATAAGCGTAAATGAGGTGTGAGTAGGATGGAGAAAAGTGTTTCGTGAAAGAGCACAGGCTACTGAGTCATATGGCTCAGGGCTTGTAATTTTAGTTTTACCATTTACTAACTGTCAGTCCTTAGACTCACAGAAATCTCTGGATCTCTTTGAGCCCTGTTTTCCTATATGAAATACAAAGATGATAACAATATTACTTTAAAAATGCTCATTATGAAATGAAATGATACTATGTATGCTTATTTGCATACATACATCCAGCACCTGGTCTGGAAATTAGCTGATATTCAATACATCCTAGTTTATTCTCTCACCTCCATCAATAGCAGGTCCAATAAAATTAGTGAAATTGCAGAAGAGTGATCAAAGTGCAACTGCATTATACATGGAGTGGAATAGAAAAGTTGAGGTCACTGGGAGACATCCTGCAGAGGTTACTTTCTATCTTTGGCCAGCTCTAGTTGTCAGACTAGTATGATTGATGAATAACTACAATCTGCTTTCTACTTTTCATTAAGAGGAGATTAGAAGAAGCATAAAAGAGGCATGTTCTTCCAAAGGGTCACGTGGAAGGAGTAGGAAGAAGAGGAAGAGACAAAAGAAAGCATATGTTCTCTCAAGTTTTCTGGTAAAGAACTGCACAAGGGGTCCTTGTATGTGTGTGTGTTTCCAGGCAATTTAATGCCATCTCATAACCTTATATTACATGCTCTAAGAATTTATTCTAAGTTCTGAGATAATACAAAGTTCTGAGGTGGGACCGACTCTGGCAATTGAAATGAGATATCTCAGAGGTGTGAAGTAGCCTAGAAGTATGGCTCAGCTCTTGAGTGGGGATGAATTGACACAAGCAGTGAGGTTTCTTGTGAACATTAACGCAATTTCAGAAGACTTCACTTTATGAGCAACACAGGAGACACAACTGTGCAAATTCCAAGAACAATTTAAAGTCATTTCAATATTTCTGAGGAGTATGCATCCTCTCTAGGTGATGAATATGTCAAGCCAAGCTCTGAGAGAGGAAAAAAGTTGTCTGTTGGCCACAAAACAAAGAGGCTGAAGAAGTCTGATTGCCAGCCCTGTACAGAATTTTTAAAGTGTCAGAACTGGCTCTGCTTTTTTTTCAAAAAGTAAGAAGTTTTCAGGGATAGATTTTAATAGGCCCCTCAAACGAATTATAATGAAGTACATTACAAAACCTGAAGAAAACTCCATGGTTTGAAGGTCTGACAAAGAAAACCTCTGGACATTTCCAAAGACAGAGATCCTTTTGGCTTTGCATTTATTTGTATGTATTCCTTAGTGTATAATTACATTTGAGCATTGACTTCATGCCAAGTGCTGGTAGAGATTGGAGATACGGAGATGAAGGAGATAGAACCAGTTCCCAGGGAGAACATTGTGGGAGAGAAGCACAGATACAAAACATGAAAAATATCCCAGGTAATGAGAATGAAATCTGTGACAGTGGGTTTGGGACACAGAGATGAGGACAGGGAGACTGGCCAAGAAAATGAGAAAAATGAGACTTCTGAAATATGCATATATATATATATATATATATATATATGTATATGATAAAATATAATACAATGTAGTATCTAATTTTTTCAGCACTCATTGTGATTTAGCGCTATGTTAAACATTTTGTGTGTTCTAGGCTCCATAGAAACAGGGAAAAAGGCAGGGTGGTGATAAGAGAGTTCAGGTATCTCAGAAACTGTCATTAATTCACTCTGATGGGCACAGGGCACAGATGTTCATGTGTGCAAGGGCTTGGTGCAATGATAGACAAGCTTTGGAAGCAAGAAGCAGCCAGATCATAAATTATATATTACATTCCTCAGGAAGAAGTTTGGGTTTTTTCAAATAGAAGACCTAACAGTGGCCAGAATATCAACTGCCTAAGGATCACATGCTCAGCTACTAGAAGGGTCTAGGACTTGGTGTGCCCAGGTCACATGTCAGGAACACATTCTTTTTAGTGTGTCATGTGGTAGAAGAAGGTCAGAGTTGTAAGATTGTTATAGATCCCATAGTATGTATTTGTATAAACCCTAAAAATTCTTTCCCCCCAATCACATTGTTATAAGTACACTGGCAGAGGATAGATAAAATAATTTTAATACAGAAATCATAAAGCTTGACCTGACTATGCCACTGACATCTTCCTATACATTTAATAGCTCTGGTTGCCTCTTTGATACATTTCAAGCCTTCCAGACTGCAAGTCAAGATTCTCTGCCACCTGCCCTAGCCTCAATCTTTCAAGAGAATTTTCTCTCCCTAAACTGCTTCTCTCCTCCTTGTCCATTTTACTCTAGATTCTGACCAAACTCAGAATCCTACTGATGATAAAAGATATTTTCTTCCTTCAGAGTCTTTGCTGAAATACATTACCAAGTTTTCTACAAATGGCTCCAGGAATTTCTAACTAACTGTGTGGTTTTGGGTAATTAGTACCTCTTAGGGATTCACCTTCTTTTGCTGCAAAATGGAGAAAATAAGCTCTGCTCTGCCTACTTCATGGTGCTCACCTGGTCTTTTGTCATTCATCCAAGTAATAGTTATTGGGTACCTATGATGGACCAGACACTGTCCTAAACTGGAGGTACAACAGTGAACAATGTAGACCAAGGATTCCACCCGATTAAAGCCTATAATCTAGTGGGTAAGGAAGGAAATTAAAAATTGAGTTATAAAGCACCTTAGAGGATGATAAGTATAATTAAGAAAAATGTGGCAAATTATGGACAGTAGGGAGTGACAAAAAGTGACTGTATCAGGTGTCATGTCATAATGAAAAGAAAAAGCAAATGGTACTAAATGCTATAACATAAATGGTA
The DNA here is from genome assembly GCF_039906515.1 of Pseudorca crassidens. Taxonomy (NCBI): domain Eukaryota; kingdom Metazoa; phylum Chordata; class Mammalia; order Artiodactyla; family Delphinidae; genus Pseudorca; species Pseudorca crassidens. The sequence goes on from NC_090299.1 coordinate 39,641,756, forward strand.
CTAGATGATAAGGCAAATGATACTAAATGCTATAACTGCTAAACTGGCATTTTTCAGAAGGGTGGGGTTCATACCTGCCTAGCACTGCTATAAGCACTTTAGATATATTATCTCACTTAATTCTCCTAACAAGCCCAGGTATACATTGCTGTTAGTATTACCAATTTATAAATGAGAAAGTGAAGATATATAGAAAAGGTAGTATGAAAATTGCTGTTGAATAATATTTATGCTATTTGAAGATAAATAATCATACCTTCCAAAACTCATACACACGCTGTCCATACTAACAGACATGCAAGCAAAAATGCAAACTACACAAAGAAGTGAATATGCTCCGTCAGAGTCGCAAGGACCAGTTTAGTATATGTTTGATGTCACATAATCTCATTTGGAAAATGCTCTTTGTCCTGATGTTTTTTTAGCTGGGAAATTCAGAGAAGAGTGAAGTATGCATTAAAATAGCACTGGAGAGAAGATGAAAGGAAGCCCAATCTTTAGGCATGATCCATTCTGACATTGTGCCATTACAGCTCCAAGAAGGAGTGGATCAGAGTAGGAAGCTGGACTCTGGCCTCATCATTCTGGTCCATTCTAACTCAAGCCATCTAATGGTTCTGTAGTTGCATTTCCCATGAGGGAACTCAACTCTGAGGATAGAGCAGGAGAAAAGAGAAGCTTTCAGAAGAGTGGAGAAGGAAAGAAAGTGTGGAGGCAGGAGTTCTATCAAGCAACAACGTTTGTTTTCAAGAATGGTTGCATTCAGATCCTGAAAGTAAGATTTTTTGGGTCACCAAATGTCTACTGTAGTGTTATTTAATACATGCTATGACTAGAGACTTTTCTTCCAATTTGGAAGGACTCTGCAATAGGACATTGCCTGGAGAAGTATGGCTAATCATCAGGGAGAGATGCCAATGATATAATTTGGAAATGTCATTGATTTCCAGGGAATCCTTATTAACTATGTGGGCTAAAAATGTCAGTAGTTTACTTGAAGATGAATGTACTTCACAGAAACACCTCATTTTAATTTCTTACAAGGCACTCAAATTTGCTAAATTATGATGAGAAATAGAATGTAACAGGTAAGTTATCAAATACTGTTTGCTGGTCAATGTGTTTGTTCTCTGTTGACAAATCCATACTAGAGATAAATTTATAATCAGAAAAGTTTTTTTTTTTTGAATGAGCCTTGAGCCAGAGCAGAGCCAATTAATTAGATCATCCATTAGTTGGATGTTATTGAGATGGGATAGATTAAACTGTGGATGTTACTAAAATTCAATGGATTACTGTGTCTATTTCTGCCACATGGACAGACTTGCTGCCATAGAGGGACTACTTATTTTCATAAGATGTGATATTTTCTGTCCTGGACAGTGTTGAAAACAAATAGGAACATTTGTCTCAGTGACTTCCCCTTCATTAAGGTTCTATTGTTATAGCCAATGTTAACTCTTAGGTTTGAGGGCCTGTCTATGTTATATAGACACTAACACAATTTTGTTACATAACAAATTATACAGCCTTTTAGAAATGAACATTTTAGAAGTAAATGAAGACTTTGGCAGATATTCTAAATGCAGAGATAACAATAATAGCTAATATAGGATATGTTAGGTACAGTACAACTTCTTTACATTTGCTTCATTAAATTCTTATTTATTTTTATAATAACATGAGAATTAGTTACTATCATGGTCCCTTTTGCAGATGAGGAAACTAACTATGAAGGTTAGAAAAAAGTTAGTAAATATTCCACTTCTTCAGAGATGGAGACTGCCTTTGAACTCAAGCTAACTTACTCTTAACATCCAAGGTAGCCTAATCCTGTTTCCTCTATGGCTGGTATCATGCTGCTATGTTCTTTGTGTTGCTATACCAAATCAAACAAGAAGAATAAAGCAATGGCTTTTTTTTAGTTAGAGTCAGGAATCAATACTGGAATTATTTATGTCATTAACACCTACTATTTTTGATCAGTATTACCCAACTCTTTAGCAAGTTGGAAGTGTTATCTCTCCTCTAGTCTCATCAATGCAGCTGTACTGTTATGTAACCTTCACTCCCAGGAAGCGATCATTTCAGCCTCCTGCAAAGTCAGGACAGATTACATTCATTAGTACATTCTCCTTGAGTTAGCTCCTAACTCCCTCAGAGACTGCAGTCAGGTGGGTGGTAGCTGACCTACCTTCTTTGAAGTCTTCTCTTGATTGGAGGGTCAGGATGATGCCTGATGTGAGCTCACCAGGTTCCCAGAATAGCTGCCTTCAGGAGGGAGTTATTTTCTCATCTTCTTTTTTGGATACTCATGACTTCCTTCCATTTCAGAATCAGAGCAAAGCACGGTTACTGCATTAGTGCCACAAGTAACTATCTGTTTAACCCTTTTATAGCTTCCTTGGGGGTTGTGTTTAACACAAAACTGTAACCCTCTTAATCTAGTAATTCTATTTTATTAAGGAACAAAATTGGAAACATAGAATGAAGACTTTGCATCTGTTCTAACTGTAAAGTGTACAAGTAATATATTGTAAAACTTTACTACTGGGAAAAATAATTTAACCTAACTCTATTTGCAGATGAAAATGAGGTCTCTAGGCAGAGTGATTTACCCAAAATCTCTCCATTAGGGAGTCGCAGAATCAGCCTTATAAATAAGGAGTATTAAATATACATCTAGAAGTACTCAATGGACACTTACTGTCTAAACTTTCCTAAATGAGGAAAGTTTTTTTCACTAGCTTTTACTTAGAAGTTTTCTTTAGGGGATCAAAGTCCTTGATATCTGATAATAACTGTTTGTAGACACATGACTTTTTTTTGTTTTTTTTTTTTTTGAAGGGACAGAATAAAATAGTATTACTTATCAATTTACTTAATTCTGAGATTTGAGAGGCCTAACATGTATTAGTCACAAACTCTGATTTCCCTGGAGAAGTTCAAGATTGTTTTCTTCACAATGGTCATAGTGAGAAGGATTGTTCCCAAATGGATTAAGAACCAAAAGAAACCCTCAAGATCACAGAAGAGCTCTGTACTGGGGTGAAGTTTTAAGTTCAAAGGAGTGAAGGAGATAAAATGCTCTGTCCTGACCTCTGTGATTTATATACGTTCAGTTCCAACAAGCTGGTCAGATAAGTGGCAAAAGGGGTTCTGGAGAAAACTTCTAACTGGGAAGAGCCAAACAGGTGCAAAGCCAGACCCAGAGAAGAAAGCAGTCATGCATGGCATGGGCATTTGGGACCATTTCTACCATGGGTCCATTTTTTCTCAACTTTGTTCTTGCCTCCAAATCTCTTATACTACATTCCACACCCTACATTTTCTGTTTCTAGGTCTCCCTTTTCACTTCTCCTCTCAATCAAATTTGGCTTCTACCTTCTCTACTCAACCTCCCATGTTAAGCCTGTAATAATCCCCATACCACTAGCCTAAGGAACCTCATTGTTTCCCATTTAACTCAGGTTCTTAGTGATTTTCAGCATGTGACAGACATTCCTTCATGAACTCTGTCTTTCTCTAGTTTTGAAACCAAATGGTTTCTCTCCTATGTTTACCAATTTCCTCTTAATCTTCTTTCCTGGTTTATTCTCTTTCATATATTAGATGAGGAACTTCCTTAGTGCCGACACTAGACCCATTTCTCATGCCATAGTCTTTACTTGGAAATATTCTTCCCCTAACTGTTTTAATTTGAAATTGTTTTTGGTGATGATTCCCAAATGTATGTTATCAGTCCAAACTTTTCATCTGAACTCTGTATATCCAATGTTCTACTTGAATTATACACTTGGATGAATGACTCCTCAAAGTCAACATGTCTATAATTGAACTTAGAGTAGTCCCCCCAAAAAACATATTCTTCTTCCAGTGTTTTCTTACCTCAGAACATAACTCCACCAGAGCAGAAATCTAGGAGTAATCCTTCCTAGCTCCTTGTCTCCTACCAACTTATTTAAAGTCAGGTTAATTAGCCTGCTAAATATTTCCCAAATCTATTCATTTTTTACTATTACAATCTAAGTCCATTTATTATAGCCAAGAGCTCTAGTCAAAGTTTTTTCCTCCTCTTGAAATGTCCTCTCTTCCTCCTGACTAAGAAACCTCTCTTCGCTATCTTTATGACTCACTTCAAATATCGTCTCATCGAGGAAGACTTCCTTGACATTCCAGAAGAGTTGATGACTCCCCTTCTCTACTTCTATAGCAATTATATATACCTCTATTATATCACAGAGTATAGTTAGACATTTTTGTTAACTAAATGCCCAGCATTTAGTGGACAGCAATCATGCTTGTACCCTCCAAGACCTACTATGGTGACTGGCAGACAGCAGATGGTTAATATTTGTTTAGGGACAGAATTAATTAATGAATTAATGAATTAAAGCAAGGTAAATACAAGGAGACTTGAGGGCATACATCTTCAGAAAATTTAAAAATGGTGCTTGATGACAGCCAGCATCTGTAGAAGGATGTCTCTTTGTTTGTTTTGATTCGATTTGAGTTTGACTTTATATTTTTAATAGAATATTGTAAGCTTGAGTGGAATGAGTTAGGAAAAAAAAGTAATGTCTAAAAGGGGAGAGTTAATTGCTGAATCAAGAGACCAAAGAAATTTTTTTTTAATTTGAATCAAGAATAAAATAAGTGAGAGTATCCATGAAAAAGAGATTGGAAATAAAAGTTTCACAGAATGAAATACTTACTCTGTGACAAATGTTTTCTTAATAAATATAAATTCCAAAATTTTGCTTTCCAGGTATTATTTTCCTTATTTTATCAGTGTGTAAAATGAAAAATGAAGACAAAAAACTTCAAATTGTGCAGCTGATATTCAGATCTACTTCTGAGTGATTACAAAGCTCACATTCCCTTTGTGAACCTATGTCACATCTCTGGGAGATGGGACCTGTTGAGCGTAGAGGAAGGTGGTAAGAGGGGATTACCTTATGTAGTCCTTTGAAGTCAGGATAAAGGGTTCTTAGTGTATGATCAGGAGAGAGAATTTCAGGGAATTTACCCTGAGCAGGTTATCATCATTGTAAAAGAAGGGGCCAGACCATAGTGTGAGAGTAGAGGGTAGTTTTGAGCTTGGGTTTTAGTCTGTTGAGAACACTTGTCTTAGCCCCTGTGACCACTGAGAATGAGAATTAGAAAGGGCTAGTGTACAGATTCCCAAGGCAGCTGCCTCATCTTAAGTGAGTTTGAAGTCACTGCCTCTGGAGTGATGTCTGTGGAATAGCAGTGTTCTTCAAAAGAGCTTATCAGCCAAAGCAAAGGGAGAGGGAGCTTGGATTAGAAGGGCAGCGGCAGCAAAACCTCTCACAAATTTCTCCTTACACTTCAAGATGCAGCTTAAATTTTACCTCCTCCATTTGGATGGAGTCTTTTGTCATAATGTTTATTATTTTTGTCATAACTCATCAAATTTATCTATGTATATGTCCATCATCATTATTGAAGTAAGAACTGTTTTGGAAGGAAAAGGTGTTTTATTAACACTTTTATTCCTAGAACAATTCTTGACACCTAAAAGTCTGGCCAACCTTACCTGTAAGATTGCATGGGTGATGAATATCAATAGAATAGGTGTTCTTCATCATGCCCAGTCTAGAATGGAAGGAGGAGAGTCCTTCAGACTGAGAGAATAGGCAAATATCTGTTTCTGGACAGCTTAATTCTAAGCTAAAATTTAATGAATTCTTACATGTCCCAAGTACTTATGTGTATTTTTAA